>NC_084889.1:10293260-11493260 GCF_958979055.1 Alnus glutinosa | reverse complement strand
AATTATAAATGATGTGACCTCAGGTGCGTAAAATGCAACTTTTTAAACCACTAGTTGGCAACTTGAATTTGACCTCAACAACGAGTTAAATTGATCATGTACTACAAATTTTACCCCCTTTGCCTAATGATCTTCCATAATGCCGGTTCTAATATCTCCATAAAACCAAAAACTATAAAAACCTAAATTAACTCCACACTGGTGAAAACCACAAAGTTAAAGAATAAATTGTCCATCCTTCTAGCCATGGGTCTTTTCCTTTCTCATTTCTTCCTAAAAATCCCTCTAACGTACTCTCTAGTATATTTCTTTTTTTTCAAACTCCTCTGACTCCTTGGTATGTGCTTTTGGTCTCCCTTCATTCGGTTGGCAATTTTTTCTTAGTGATTTTATGTAAATATTCTTCAGAAGAATATGATCTTTCCAAGAATTTCGTATTCTAGTGTTATATTATTTGTATGTCAATTAAGCTAATGTTTAGTGATAAATTATAAGTATTAATCTTATGAGTGGGAGTAGTAAAAATTTTTGGGAGCACTGAGAGAAGATGGGTACACTAATTGAAGCCCATGGTAAAGGATATTTGAAAGGAGTTTGATAAGAATACTTTTTCATTTTTTTTAATAATTAATCAAAATATCATTAAAAGCGTTAAGCGCCCCCAGGTATACAGAAAGTATGCAAGAGAAATCACCTAGCTAAAAAAAGAAGGAAAAAAAAAAATGGAAATCATGATAACTAAGCACTAAAGAGAAACAAAAGCAGATTTCCAAAGATACAGTGTATTGAAAATGTCCAAAGATACAAAGTATTGAAGAAGAAAAAACATTAAGCTCTTCCAATGTCCTCGCACGGTCTTCAACTTTTGTCATTCCTTTCCTTTCCTAAACACCACAAAAGGTATGAAGGCACCATCTTTCACACAGCAGCACTTCGAGTGCTGCCGGCAGTCCACCACTCGTCTAGACATAATCCAAGACAACCCAAAAAAAAATAAAAAATCATGAGGCACTAACAACCTCGCTATGGAGAAGAAGAGTTCACAAACTCCCCTCTCCTTTTACACATACAACACCTATAGACCACAATGACATGTCGCTTTCTAAGGTTATCTAAGGTAAAGATCTTTCCTAGGGCTGCCGACCAAACAGAAAATGTCGCCCTCAAATGAACTTTAGTTCACCAAAGACTCTTCCAAGGGAAAAGAAGTCATCATTACAAATCAGGACATTGTAGAAGGATCTAACAATGAACAACCCTCTTTTGGAGGGGGCCCACCAAAGCTTGTCTTCGCCATTTCACTCTAACTGAATACAATACCTTGAAAAGCAAAGCAAAAGCATCCACTTCCCGATCGTTAGATGCTCTAGCAAAGCTTAAATTCCACTGATTGGAGCCCCCTGAGTTCTCCAAGTGTGCCGCTATGGAAGCATTTTTCGCACAAGCAATACCATGTAAATCTAGGAATGCTTCTTTTAGAGCCATATCCCCACACCATAGGTCATGCCAGAATCTAAACTTAAAGCCAACTTCCCCCAATCCCTCCTAATAGTCTTCCATAACCCCGTCCCATACGCCCCATGAGGTTCATTAGAACTTCACCCATCCCATGAACTGCCATATTTAGAGTCCACCACAACTCTCCACCATGCCTCACTCTCATGCACATAGCACTAAAGCCATTTTCAGAAGAGAAATATGATTGAACATCAACAAATTCCAAACCCCCAACTCTCCCATTGAGATCGGAGAACAAACCTTGGACCATCTTATCAGGTGATATTTTAATTCTTCGCCTAGCCCACCCCATAAAAAATCCCATTGAAGTTTCTGAATACGGGTTGCAACACCCAGAAGGAAAAGGAAAAAATACATGAAGTACATAGGCAAATTGGAGTGTGCGCTTTTAATAAGGGTAAGCTTACCACCTTTAGACAAATACACCATTTTCCAACTAGTCAACTGACGCTTTACTTTTTCAATAACACCGTCCCAAATAGGCTTGGCCTTATAGGAGGCCCCCAACAAAAGTCCAAGATACTTCAAAAGCAAAAAAGCAATCTCACATCCTAGAATACCAGCCAACACATCCACATTATCAACATTACCCACAAGAGCAAATTCTGACTTAGCCAAATTGATCTTCAAGCCCAACACAACTTCAAAACATAAGAATAAGCACCACAAATGACGCAATTGATCTGGGTCTGCCTCACAGAAAATCAAAGTATCATCAACAAATAGAAGGTGAGAGATATCAATCCCATTAATATTCCTTGTCCCTATAGAGAAGCCAGACAACAAAGTCTTATTCACTGCAGTAGAAATCATCCTACGCAAAGCTTCCATCACAATGACAAACAGCAGAGAAGACAGATGGTCTCATTGCCTCAAGCCACAAGAGCTACTAAAAAAACGGTGGGAGTGTCGTTTACCAAAACTGAGAAACATACCGAAGAGGGAGGTCCATCAAGCTCTGATAAAGAATGAAGTCAGGAAAAAACCACCATAGTTGGGCATAATCAAATTTCTCCCAATCTCTCATTGAGGAACCAAGTGACATTAAAATCACCCCCAATGCACCGAGGAAAGTTCCACCAACTGAGCATACCAGCTAGCTCATCCCAAAGAACCCTTCTATCCCATGAGAATTAGGGCCATAAACACCCGTAAAAGTCCAAGTGAAGTGATCTTTAACGTTTCTAAAAGTAACAGCTAGGGTGAACTCCTCCACACACTCATCAATTTTCTCTATCACCCTCCTATCCCACATAATCGAAACACCACCTGAAGCCCCTCTAGAGTCCAGACAACACCAATCCACATGATGACACTCCCACAAACTGCGCACAACCCTACAAGACATGACCTCCAGCCTAGTTGAAATCAAACAATATCAACTTTCCACTCTCTGAGTAGGTTCCTCAACCTCGGGCATTTATCCCCCTCATGTTCCAAGATAGTAGTTTAGGCTTCATAAAAAACTGAGATACCCCTCTCCTTTCCTTTTCCAAGGCATGCACTCTCACTTTTAGAATCGTAATTAATGGAGCATTCCTGCCATGAACTGATTAATTCCCTGAGCCATTGCCGCCACCGGCATGATCTGAAGCCACTGCTTGGTCTACTGGTGTAGGGGCGACGTCAAAGGACACCCCTCGAGCCACTGCCGACAGAGTATGGGGTTCATCGGCTGAGGCCGTAGGAGCTCCGGGCTGACCTGTACCATAGCCCTTACCCGCGTCCAAGCCCAAAACAAAAGACCCACAGCATAGTCATTGTGTGATCCAAAATGAAATCCGGGCTGACCCGCACCCGAAGTTCTTTTCCACTTATGTGTTATTTTCTACTTGGGCTTGAAGTAATATTTAGCCTGAATAACCCCAGAGCCCATCGAGGGCTTTCCTTTAGGATCTTGAATAGAGTGGGCCGTTGGAGGCGAGCCTAATAGGCTTACAAGGGCCTTAGAAGGAAAACCCAAGCCCAAACTCAACTCAATCCATTTTAAACACTGCTTTGTGTCTTTTTAGGCTCACCAACGTCTCTCTAAAGGAGCAGAGATCGAGAATAACACCCTGAAGTCCTCTGCTCGAGCTGACACTACTAGCTGAAAATTTAGGATCTTCAACCTTCCCAGACGCAGACCCAGAGGAAGACGTCCCTGCCAAGCTGCCACACTATCCCATTGGTGCCTGCACTTCAAAATTACCAGATGAGCCCTTCAACGACGAGGGAAAAGCTCGAAACTTCCTCAGTCCCATAACAGCCTCCACGTATGACGAATTCCCCCCCAACTCCAATGGAGGTCTCTGTGTCATCTTCATCTGACCTGCGTCTGGCGCCAAAGGACTGTTGGAGTGACACCCAGCTGACCTACCACCATGTCGTGATTGGAAGAACTGCAAAACTACTTGTAGCTCCGTGGCGAAGGGCTTCCAGCCCCTGCCATGTCTCCCTGCCAGCACGAAGATGAGGCCCCTCTGTCTACCTCCCCCAAACTCCGTCACCACCAAGAACCGCCCATGCTTATTGGAGCATCACTGGGCGAGGAGAGTTTGGAAACCAACTCTGGAGCGTCTCCAAAACTCCTTCCTCCCCTCCTCTAGAACCACCACCTCAGTGGTGGCTAACAACCAAGAGACGTTGACAGTGCCCAAGCATAAGGATCGGGCAGGACCCCTGCTCCTCTCAAAAACCCTACGCAGTGGAGACCTACCCTCCACTACCAACTCAAACAGTTTAGACTCCATACGACACCCTCTTATCAGCCCCAATCAAGAAAAGAACTACTGGCACACACTAGCATGCACCGACGAGAGAGAGCTCGTTAAAGTTAGCTTTGTGTCTTATACTGACAAATTCATAACCTTCTACTGACCATAGTTTTGGAGAAAAAGAAAGAAAATGCGGGAAATCATGAGAAGAAATAGGCTAAGTACAAAAAAAAAAGGAATGGCAAAAATAAATTATAGGGTGTCGTATCCTTTCATTTTCTTAGAGAGGTTATGGAGGGTAGTCTCAAAGAGTTGGGGAAAGTTACCTTGCAATCATTTGGGGTGCGTGGAAACAAAAGGCTTTAGTGAATCAAAGTTATGGAATTATTTGTGAAGAATATACAGAATTGTGTTTTTTGAATATTGTGCGATTTAGTGGTCTTGTCTGTTTTAGTTGAGAAGCAGACATATATAGGATATAGCAGAGAATTTGTACTGTTATTGGTCTAAATTCTGATAATCTCATGTCAAGGAGATTACATATATAAGATTTAGGTAGAGCATTCGTTGGGCAACTGCTTTATATTTTGATCATCTAGTGTTCAGGAGATCAATTGCAAGCCTGTAATAGTATAAATTGTGGGTCACGGTAAATGATAGGGAACGAAGAAACCATCAAATTGCTATTAATGGATTGTCAAGTCAAGTTAATGTGA
This sequence comes from Alnus glutinosa, assembly GCF_958979055.1. Taxonomy (NCBI): domain Eukaryota; kingdom Viridiplantae; phylum Streptophyta; class Magnoliopsida; order Fagales; family Betulaceae; genus Alnus; species Alnus glutinosa. The sequence goes on along the minus strand of NC_084889.1, from coordinate 11,488,330 downwards.
GATCCACTTTCTAACTTGATTCTATATGGTACCGTAAAAATCAGTTTATACAAGTGAAAGTTTAGCTAACGCAGGAATTTGGAATACAGAAGCTTACTGATTATCTGGAGTGAAATTGTAGATCTATTTGAAGTGATGGCAGGATCTAATGAGAAATCAATATAACAGTAATTTTGATTGTGGTATGAGGGCCAAATCGACAGAGGGACAACTTAGTATTTTTATAACAAAAATAAAAATAAAAATTATATGGCCCTAGATAGAGCAATGTTGTAGAAAACAAATGTGTAGGTACTGAATACTCGGAGGAAAAATTTATTTAATGAAAATTAATATCTGATGGTAGAACTGTATTAGGAGAAAATTTCAGAAAAGGCATATGCAGGTGTTCAAGGAAAGGGGACTAAGAAAATTTGTGCTGCATAAAGAAATGCATGTGTGTAATATGAACAAAGTAAAAAAGGAAACACAATTGTTCTCGCAATGGATATATTTCCAGATGTTACGAAGTAATTTAGGAGTTATTAGCTATATCTTTGATTTCATGAATCATTATCCTTTACGAACTAATTAGCATCATGTAAAGATTTTCCTGTGAAGTTTTGCTTCGTATCAAGGGAGAAAGAGGTGACTTATTAGTCAAGTGGAAGCCGAGGATAGGGGTCAAGAATGAATTTGAGTTGTTTAAAAGAGATACATTTCTAGAAAATGATAGAAAGAAAATAGATTTTTTTTTAATATCGATATATAATACCTGATGGACTAAAGGTCTATGAAGTTCTGTAAGCTATTCTTAGTCACACAATGGCATATAAAGAAAACGTTACGCTGTTGAGAACAAACTATGAAGGTAAAGAAATGCCAAGGTGTTTCTTTACATAGTTTGTAAAGAAATGCCAAAGTGTTTCTTATCAAAGTAATCAGTTAGATCAAATAAAAGTTATGTGATTAGCCACACATTGAGTGGTTATAAGAGTCTGAAATAAGGTTTGATTTGAATGTCCAAGAATTTCCTGTGAAAATCATAAAACCTGGACCATTCTAGATGCACTAAAGAAGATGGTAAGAGAGATTGTGATGGACAAATAAGGTTTTCAATTTTCTAGTTTGTGAGCTAGAAGTTAGAAGCTCTCGGTAGGTTATGTTTGGTAAAATTTTCCAAAACACTTTTGGGTTTTCAAATACTGAAACACTTTTTAAACTTTTTTTTTTTTTGATAAATAAGAAAAGTTCTATTAAAAATGGAAAGGCACCCCTAAGTACATCTAAACAAGTTTTCAGATGTGGCCCTTAGAGAAAACTATTTTCAGTTTTCCTTTTTGAAAATACTTTTCACCAAAATATTTTTGTTATTTATTTTCTTGAAAATATATTTGGTAACAGATCTGAAAACTGATTTTAAAAATAAAAAAATAGGAACCAATGTTAGATATTTGTGGTTTTAACGTGCAAAGATGGGTTGAACCACTGAAGCACTCTGGGGGTGGTCAAACCACTCCTAAAGATGGCCTAAAGGGTGGCTTGGCTTGAGAGGCTGGCCGAGCCACCCTTAAAGGCCTCTTCGCTTAAAGTTATTTTCTGAGGTAGCCGAACCATCCCTTCGTTTTTTTCTCTTTTCTTTTCTTTTTTTTTTTTTTTTTTTTTATTTAAAGGTAGAATTATACAATCGTAGGGGTTCCGTCAGAAAAATAGATGAAATTTTTTATGAAATGATCAATTTTGTACCGGAGTACACCACGATGGTCCTTAATTTTTGTATCCTAGGGATTGATTTGAAATAAGTTGAAACCCTAGAATGAATTTAGTAATTTAGCCTAAATTAAAATTTGAAAGCTGTGGAAGATGAAATTTCCATGAGAAGTATGTCAATATTAGTATGTTCTTCCTCTGTGATCTGTAACTTACATTACTCACATGCAAAGCCATTAAGCCACAAGGAAAATTGATATAAGTATCTCGACATAGTAAAGCAAATACATACCCAATTATTTCTGTACATGATATGAGCAAGCTTATGAAACACATATCTAAGACTATAAATTATACTGCAAAAACCAGTTTGGCATCAGCAGAGGTAGAAGTTGTTGTTGTTGTTATATTGGATGGTTGATGGAGAACATCCTAGCAGTAGAGGAAGATTTCCAGTGATCATTTATTTTCAAGTTATGATGATTTCTGGGTCTTAACTTCTTTTTCTTTTCCTTTTCCTTTTTTGCCCTCTCACAGGATCTCTATAGAAGCATGTTAAGAAGTGGAAACTCTGGATGTAGTCATTTTCTATCTGGTCCATCTGCCAATTTTATCGCTGGGTCTGCAGCCGGTTGTACAACATTGATCTTAATATATCCTCTTGATATTGCACACACCCGTCTCGCTGCTGATATTGGGAAAAGTGAAGTTCGTCAATTTCGAGGCATCTACCATTTCTTGACTACCATACGCAAAAAAGATGGGATTCGGGGGGTTTACAGAGGGCTTCCTGCCTCTCTACATGGGATGGTTGTTCACCGCGGCCTTTATTTTGGAGGCTTTGATACGATAAAAGAGATGCTCTCAGAAGAATCAAAGCCCGAGTTGCCATTGTGGAAGCGATGGGTGGTGGCTCAAGCGGTCACAACATCTGCCGGGTTGTTGTCATATCCATTGGATACCGTACGGAGGCGGATGATGATGCAATCCGGCTTGGAACGGCCTATGTACAATAGCACACTGGACTGCTGGAGGAAGATTTATAGGACAGAGGGGTTGGCTTCATTTTATCGCGGGGCTCTTTCAAATATGTTAAGGAGTACTGGTGCTGCTGCCATCTTGGTCTTATATGACGAGGTGAAGAAGTTCATGAACTGGGGGAGATTGTAGCAGGAAACCATGCATTTTGGTCGGTCATTTCATCTTTAACACAAGGTTTAAAGTAGGTTAGAATGATGAAGCAAAATGCGATTTACAAGCGGAAAATTTTGTAAGGCGCAAATGATAGCATTACACACTTCATTGGCCACTTCGCTTTTTGAGGCTCTGGCAATTGACACCTTGATTTTTTGTTTAAAAAAAATAATGCTTTTTAGAATGTGTTCTTTTACTTTTTTTTTTTTTTTTTTTTTTTTTTTTTTTTTTTTGGTTGTTGTGATGTGACATAATTGCATGTCCAAATAATTTTGAGTGTTTTGTGTGTTGAGTTGTTTTTTAATGCTTTTTTTTTTTTTAATTTTTTTGCTAAAAGGTAAAAAGTAATCTTAAAAAGCAATAGCAAAGGAGCTTAAGAATGTCGGTAATTTTATGTGGAAGTTGCACTTCATTGTCTACTTTATTTGTCATTTGCCTTTTTAAAATTTCTTTAATTATTAATTAGGAATGGGGTAAAGGGGGATCTCATAGAGGATATACGGAAGCATGCAAAAGCAGCAAACCCCAAACATCAAACAGAGATCTAGAGAGAGAGAGTTTTGATCCTCTTTTTTAAAAAAATAAAAAAAAAAACCCTGGATTTTAAAACTTTTCAATAATAATTTCGGGTTTTAATAATTATTTGAGTCAAATCACTTCATAAATTTTTGTAAATTTCCTAACGGAAGGCTATGTGAAATGTGAACTATTACGTTAAAAGATTTTGTTTTTGAAAAATAAAAAATAAAAATCTAAGGAGGTGGTGGATCGGATCATCCCAAAGTCCCAAAGTTTTCTTTTTTGTGTGTTTTTTTAATGATTTTTTTAAGGGTGTAATTAACATTTCATATAGCTTCTGTTAAGAAATTGGCAAATTAAAACCTTTTTTTTTTTTTTTTTAAAGTTAAAGATCCCTTTCAATAGATTGGAACGAGACCAAATCTGTCTAATGTCCAGGATTACAAAGAATCCATAATAAACTAAGTCAGAGGCACAGGGTTAAAGTGTCCTCCACCCAGGCAAGGTCAAACTTAGACCACCATAACATACCACAACTACTACAAAATAACCTAGCCAACAGAAGATGTCTCCACGTATACATAAGTCTCTACAAGATCGAGGAGGGGTCATACATTCTGTGCTATACACTAGCTTTTACTGACCATGTTTTGATCTTAAAAAATAACGCAGACTGCCAAAGTAGACTATTACAATAGACAAAAACAAATAAACAGAACAGCTTTAACTTCATTGGCTGGCGAAAACCAAGGAAGGGGCCAAAAATCATTCCCCCACATCCCCGTATTTCTCGGCGTTTTCGGAGCACCCATTATAGACCCATTACCAGATATGTCGGGCGGTTTTAGCACCTCATTGTGCAAAAGAGTAGTTACCGAAGGAAGAAACCGCTTGTTAACCAAACCACCGGCCCATCAGAATGCCGTTGCCGTCGTCGCTACAAGATCCTTGGAATTCCTGCAAACCCGGAGATCACCCAAGCTAGCCGCCTGATCCCTTGGAAACCTCGCTCATCTGGGTTCGGTGTGGGTGAACTCAGCAACCATGGAGAGGACTTGGACAGCCACATCATATAATACCTGCAGATCCAAAAAACCCAAGCATAACAGCCAGGAAACTCACGAATCAAAGCATGAGGAATTGATGAAACACTCACTCTGATTCTACAACCACAACCTCTGATTCACCGATCGGCTCTGATACAACATCGGATTTCACAAATTCAACATCTGATTTCACCGAACATGAAGAAAAACCTCAGACAAAACATTAAAACAACTTCTCCATCCCAAATCACGATGAGAAAAAAACTACATCCTCGGAGGTGCCCACGACGCCCGAAGAGAGGAAAACTAATTTACTGAAAGCAAAAACACACAGCACCATGGGAGGAGGAAAGCAAAATTCTCTGCAACAAACCACGCTTTTCCCCTTCGCTCTTTTCTCTAGAAAATAACTGCTACAGAGAAGTTTTTTATTTTGCTAGATGTTTTTTAGTCATGCAAATTAAAACTATTAAGGGATTGATCTGATTGAAAAATGACAAAAACCCGAAACTACTATTGAAAATTTTGGAACCGATTGAAATTTGAAAGCGGGTCAAAACTAGATAGTAAATTGTAAATTCTCCTTAATTTTATCAGAGACCTAAAACGATAATTAATATTTTGGAAAAATAAAGGGAAATAATGTGATGATAATAACAATAATGACTGATTAATATATATTCCCTTCTTTTAACTTTTTGATGGGAAGATCTTAACTTATTATCAAATCTTTCTAATCCAAAGGAAGGACGGAGGACAACCCTCATTAATTGGTTGAATTTATAAAATTATAATGCTATTAATAAATATATAGAAATTTTCACTATTATTACCTCCCCTTCAGTTTTCTTTTCCTAATATCTTTTATTTGTATCAATTCTTTAATTCAAAAATATTTTATTTTCACTTTTAAACCATTTTTTTTTATAAGTACTTGCTATAAGGGACTAAAAAGGGAAAGAAGAATGCAATCCAAAATAGGGAAGAGAGGATCCCGAGAAAACTGAAAAAATGGGAATACATTAGTTATTCAGCTAGTTGTTGATGGAATGGCTGCCAAAACATGAGGGATTGTTGTGGCATGCAATACGTCAACCTTGCATGATATCTGGATGTTGAGAGCCAAAGTAACTATGAGAGAGTCATCTTCTAAAATAAAATAATGAGTTTTCAAAGAAAGAGCCAAACGTGCAGTCAGCAGAGTCGCCAAGGTTTCACCATAAAGAATTGTACATGAGAGGGTAATGAGAGAGACACTCTTAAGAATAGTGCCTGTTAAATTTCTACATACAGCTGCCTGCATTGAAAAGGAATCACGAATAGCAATATTATAGTTAATCTTTAAGAAATTGGAGCTAGGCTTCTTCCAAACCTCTGAAATGTTGTACTTAGATTGAATGATGTTCCAGAGCAAATTTGTTAATCGTAGTTAATATAGCTAGAGCATTAAGAATCTGACCTTCATTATGAGCTTTATTTTCTAACTTCTCAATTAAGTTCTATTTCACTAATCATAAAAAGTATGGAATTAATAATAGACACATCATCCTACTTCCTTTTGGTAACCCCAATTGCAACCATTTGATAATTAATCATTGTGACTCGTGAGAGAGACACTGCCCCCTGCCTTCCCATTAATAATCTTTTTCTTTTCCTTTTTTTTTTTTTTTTTTTTCTTTTTTCAAGGCAGTTCCCATTGAAGAATTGGGTATAAAATTTACAAAGGAGAAACAACTGGGTAACAATATTGTCCCTATATTCTTTTTGTGGGATCAATTATTTTTTCTGAGTATCGATTTATGTGATATTAGAATTTTCGTTTAAAAAAGGAAAAAAAAAAGGAGAAACAAAGAGAGAGAGGAGAAACAAGGAGAGAGAGAGAGAGAGTGAGTGACGTGAGTAAACAAGGATACAGTGGTTTGGCTGCGACTGAAAGATACAGTACATGGAATTAAGACTTCTTATTAATTGTTAAATTATTAATTATAAGATTAATTCTTTTGTTCTTGATAATTATTTAAGTTTTTAAAATAACCAGTAATTACAGTTTACTTTGATTTAGTTAAATATTGCATGATTAGTATATTTCTTATTCGCTTAAACTTTTAACATAAACAAAGATTTTAAAGAAATCTCAATTAATAGATGAGATTAAGCCAAATTCTTTTGTTAATTACGTTTATGTTTTGTCCTCAAGGGTAGTTCAATCGGTTGGGGACTACGCCTTATGAAGCGAAGGTCACTAGTTCGAATTCTCCCTCTCCTTTTATGTGGATAAGTTAAAAAAAAAATAAGAAAAAAAAAAAAAAAAAAAAGAAAAAGAAAAAGAAAAAGAAAAGAGGAAACAAGTGGAAACCCACCAAGGAATTGAAGCCAAGGCAGCCATGACATCACACCCCAGAAAAAAGGGTATAATTTATTTTAAAATAATAAATTGATTCAGTATTCAAAGAGGTTTTTGAAAATTTATGATAGGACACAAATTGTCACCTAAAACTCTGCCACTTAGGAATTTTCGAAGGGGCACTTCGGTTGCCCAATATATATATATATATATATATATATATATATATATATATATATATATATATATATATATATATTACTTTGAATTACACTTAATTTTTTTAAGGAGAAACTTCACTTATAATTTTTAATTTTTTTTGTTATTTTTGTAATTAAATACACAAACTTTAAAAAGTGTTAATTTTAGATTTCTATTTTTCAATTTTTTCAACTTTAACCCTTCATCAAAAATTTTCTTTAAATTTTGTCAAAATTTTCAAAATACCCATCTTTTTTTTTTTTAAAGAAAAAAAAATGTCAAGATTTAAGTGTTTGTCATAATTTAACGGATTGGCAAAAATACCATTATCATGTCTGAATCTTAAATAAACACTTTTTAAAGCTTGAGTACTTAATTGTAAAAGTAATGAAACATCACAGGGGTTATAAGTGAATTTTTTCCTAAATTTTATTTTTATTTATTTCCTAATAAAACTGAGATATTTTATAAATTGTTGAGCTATGTCTACGATTGTGAACATCTAATTAAGTATATTAGAAACTGAAAATTGGTTTATTTAATTAAGTTGAATTTGTTCACAAACTACTTGGTTAATTTACTCTCTCATTATATATAATGAATATCATAATTTGAAATTTTTTTATCCTAGATAAAACCATCCTAATACTTAGTTGTTATGTTGTAATTAAAATCGTATTCGTCAAGCTAATTAAATAAATTAGTTTCTTAGTTATAAACTAAAAAAAAAAATGGAAAAAAAAATTATCAACTCATATTTGCAATAGAACTTTTATTATTATTATTATTATCAAGAATTGATGAGTTAATAATATTATCAAATGGCAACGTTTTAAATAGTAATTTTAACTATTTCGCAATCTCAATTCACAAACTTAAACAACTCGATTTTCAGTCTATATATATATATGTATTTAAGTGTGATCGATATTCCCGTTGGAGAGAGAATCCATGGGGAAGGAGATTCTTCTGACGTTTGGTTGTAAAGCTTGGAAGAGAGGGTCCACATAAAATGGGAAGCCATTGCATGTGTGCCACGTGTGACTTGGAATTAAAGTAAAAAAATGAAGGTGGACAGGCACTCCTTGGATTGCGGTTGTTGTGGTGGTTGACGTTATTGTTACTGCCAAGCTGTCTTTTCCAAATGGAAAGGAAAATGGGGTCCCAATGATGTGATGTGGGGTTGGACTCTAACCCTTAATTATCACCTATCACATCCCATCATTCTTTTCCTTAATTGGGCAAAACATCTTTTCTAAAAGACCCTTTTTTTTAATTGGAACAAGTTTTCTTTTCTGATCTTCTTGTTAATGCTTTCTTCTCGTTTGATTTTTTCTTTTTCTTCTTCTAAGTATTATGATCTGATATAAAAAAATTTTAAAAAAAATGAAGTGTTTTATAAGTATTAGTAATGTAACTAGTAGCTTGTACCTATTAACCTCTCTTTTCCATCTCTCTCAACCAGAAGCTTCTCCACCAGTGTCGTCTCTCCCCCGTCTCGGTTTTGCTTCTCCTTTTAGCCCTTCTAGGGCTATAAAGATTTTTAGCCTTCCTTGGATTATTCTAATAGAGGCTAGAGTTTCACGACTACTAAGATTGTGAAGTTTTGTCCACCCATGCTAGATCCGGTGATGGTTTTGCATGTCCTCCATTGGACTAGGAGGTTTGTGTTTTTTAGTTTTTTCTTTGTTTGTTGGCAAGAAAGCACTCTAGAGAAGTTTCGGAAAGGGAGTGTTCATCGCTCGTGTCGCCGGCGGAAAGGCTTTGCCGTGCTTCAGTTTTTCAACAATCTTTTCAGGCCAGATTTGTGTTGTTCTGCTGCCCTATAGTCGATACGCGCCCCCCAGCGTTGCTCTCCGCAATCCTCTGGTACAGCCGCTGCTTGATACGACTGGAAAGCTCATCAGTGATCGACGCGTAGTCATCACACGCGAAGGTGTTCCTCACACCTTGGGCCGCGCGTGATGGCCACACCCTGTCTCTTTTGCTGTGTCTGGTGACGCTCAGGGATTTCTGTTGATTGGCTGCTGCAGGGGATCTTCCGATGGCAGAGAGTGTGCTACACGCGCCGTCTTCGGTGGTGTTTTCTTCCGACGGCAACTTTTGTTTTAGGTGTTTTCTTTTATTGTGTTTCTTCTGACATTTTGTTGTGCGCTTGTATTAATCTAGTCATTGGTTTTCATTCAGAATGTATGACCAACTCCTTGTTCAAGTAAAAGTTTATGTTAACGCAGAGGCACCATCTTATTGGCTGAATTTTTTTAGTAACAATTGTCTGTATTTGGCTGAGTCTTTTAGACTCTTGTTAGGATGTACACATTTAGGGTGGTTGATTTTCACCTATATGATGATTGCTGTTGTAACGTTGTTTTTATCGATGAAAGTTTAACTTTCCCTCCAAAAAAAAAAAAAAAAAACACTAGTAATTTAGATTTTGAATTGTTTATTAATTTCTTTTTGAAAGAAAAAAAAAAAAAAAAGTGTTATTAAACAAAACTATACTTATACTTTCATGTCAATTATTGCCTTCCGGTAATACTACATTAAAATCTTTGAGAAATAAAAGAAAATATAAGAGTACTGCTCGTGTGTTTGGCAAACTGTTTTGAAAACGAAAATACCCAAAAAAAATAAAATAAGGAAACAACTTACACATGTTTATGAAAATAATTTTCAACTACATTGAGAGAGAGAGAGTGAGAATCTGAGGGAATGACTGAGAACTCGAGGGATAGAGAAAGGAACTATAGAGATTGAGGTGACGGTAAGAGAGCTGAACAGAGAGGGGGCGACGTACACAACATTGCCAATCACGATGGTTGCGTCCCACCCAGAGAGAAGTGAGAGAGAGAGATGGCAGTGACAGTGTAGGACACGTGGTGGCAGAGCTTAAACCATGGCGCTGGTCATGGTGGCGATGTCGATGACTATTCTGTTTTCCCCCTCAACCTCATTTCCACTAGCTAGGTAAAGGCTCAAAATTCCCCTTATGTGTAGTAGTTAGAGGAGTTCTCTGCTCTCAGCAAATTTTCCATGCCTGGTTCATCCAGAAATTTGTTAATTTTTGTTGTATTATTATTCGGTTGTGTTTGGAGATTCCGTGGATAAATAGAAAGTTAAGATGATGGCCTCGGGTGAAATGTGCACGATGTTCTTTGGAAGGGCGGTGTGTACACGAAAATGAAGTGTTGTGTAGTGTTATGTGCTAAGTGTAACAAAATGTGCATGAGAGTGAAGTGGAGCTGGTTCTATATATAGGATTATGTTTTGTTGTGATAGTGAATTGTTGATGAAATTGTGCATGCATGTTGTGGTAAACCGAAAGAAAAGAGAATAGTGGTGTGTGTAAGGTTCATGATTTTGGCAATGTGGAGTAATTCGATGATTGAGAAGTAAAGAAGTTGTTTAAGGATTTTGGGTTTGATTGGGGAGTGATTCTTTTGCACCCACAGTGCACAACAGGTGCACAACAACAAGACACAATGGAATGGGACCCAATGTGTAGACTCCACTTCATTGTGTCTTGCTGTTGTGCACTTGTTGTGCACTGTGAGTATTTCTATCATTTTCCTTTTGGGATACATTGAAGGTTTTTGTTGGATTTGTGGTCATATATGCTATGTGTAATGTGAGTTAAGTGGTTAAATTTGGATTCGGTAACATGTAATTAGTCATTTTCTTCCTAAATGAAAATTGTTTTCAAAAAAGTTGTCCAAACAAAATTGGTCAGTTTTTTGTTTTCAAAAATTGCTCTCGAAAAATTTTGCCAAACGTTTTACTAACAAAAAAAAATAACAGAAAACGATTTTCAATTTTTGTTCTAAAAAACACTTCTCACAATTTTTGTTCTAAAAAACAGAAACGTGATTTGCCAAACCGGCTCTAAAAATAACTTCGGTTTTTATGTAGATACCCAAGTAATATCTTAGCATGCATTTTATGATTTATACGATAAATTTATATAATAAATTGTACTATCACAAATATAACCTGATATTCTATTACAGTACATATTATAATACCTGAAATTTTTTTATTCCACCTAGCTAAAAGAACTATCACATTAATACTAACATTAAAAGTTCAAGATTTATCGACGACTCATATATATATATATGGTCTTTAAAAAGAATTGGGATTGTAATGTTTTTCACGGCACCTGAGCCCTATACTTCATGTGATTCGCTCTCCCCTTGCTACAACCATTAGCAGTACTACTTGTCTGATAAAATCAATCTCAATTCCATAAATTCGATATCATAAGTAAACTAAAAATTTATTTTATCAGTCTCATTCACATTGCCATCCATTTGACAATGTTTGAGCCAAAAGTACATAAAAGGTTACCTTTGTGAGCAAACATGGCCCACCAAAGTTCACAAAATTTTGGTCAAAAACCTGTTTCAAGATAGAAACATTACAACTTAATCAATGTGTAATTAGAAAAAAAAAGAAAAAAAGAAAAAAGTGTGTTTGTTTATATATTGTACGGATGATACAATGATAATTTAAAAGGGACAAACTAGGTCGGAGGGGGTTTTAAAAGTGTGTTTGTTTCACATGTTAAAAAACAAATGGCAAAATTATATACTCGGTTGAAAGAAATCAGTCTGAAGGAAAATTTTTGTCTATTTTTAAGGGGGTTTTTTTTTTATAAGAATATTCCTTAATAATATGCTAATTTTTGTTTTTTTAATGTATAAATGTGCACAAACCACAAGCCTGATTGACTGATTGCAGATGCATCTATTTAAGATATTGCCATTATTAGGTGTATCCATGTGCCATGACTAGTGTCCAATCGCAAGGTGACAAATTTGGGGTTGTCTTTGCATTCATTTCAGGTGTCAACTTCTACCACATCTCTCCTTATCACACGATCCAAAAAACTACAATTTTTATTTTTAACACTTTAATTTAATGATAAAATAATTATTAATTTCAAAATTTAATAGTAATTTTTATTCTCGAGTGTGTACTTAAAAATACATATAATATTTTTTTAAAAAAAATACCTGGTCGCTTTACCGTTTAAATTACTATAAATTTTGTTAATTCTTCCTTTCTAATAAAACGGAATATAAGCATGTCGGTTAACTAATAAGTAATAATACAAGAACGAAATAACATTATTATATTTGTTAAAATAATTCTTGAATATCAAAATTTCGAATTATCAACCAAAAGGGGCCGTGTCTGATTTAGAGAGTATTTGCAATAATTGGAGGAATTGTTGACATCATCATCTTATTCACAAAGTAGATTCAAACCCGATGTGTCGTCCACATCGCCTGCATATAAAAACGTGAATATGCTTATTAATTTGTATATTTAGACGTTTCTTGACATGTTTTAAAGTTATAATGGTATGAATTTTATAATTAAACGTGGTTATACGATAGTAATATTACACAATTTCCTAAAAGAGTCTAGTTTAAAAAATGGATAATATTTTATTATTTATGGTGGGTCGTTACAACCTTAATTAATAAATCAAATATATATATATATATATATATATATATATATATATAGTGTAAAGATATTTTTATCTTTTAATATGTTTGACACAAAAATATCCTTACACTATAACTAACCGGGACAGTCTTCCGGTTAAACTTAACCGGAAGTTCAACAGGAGAATCCTAATACCTTACTTACACACACGTCACGATATCAACCATTGGCTACAACCTAGTTGGAAAGATCTACAATGTTAACGGTTATGATGCTCCCCTCCCATGATTGGCCCGGGTCCCACGAACCTACTGATTCTCCAAACCCAAAAGATCAGAGTAGAAGAAGAACTATTTTCTATTCAATACAGTATATATAAGATCGACACACCAACTATTATTACAGATGCAAGCTTGCAGGCCACCAGAGACACGAAACTTACCTGGAAATTTATATAGATATATCAATTAACGGCCCAGATTGATTAATAAGTGGTAGGACCCGAATCTACCGGACTATTATAACCGGATGGACTCGGTAAAAGAAACCTGGAACTGGAAGCCAAGAGACAAGAGACAAGAGACAGTGTATTTCGAAGCATACACGTGTTGCATCTACGAGAGCGAGTATCCCATGACGCAATTCTTCTTCTTCTTCTTCTTCTTCGTCTTCTTCGTCTACTACTTCTACTATCACTATTGACGATCAAACAGAAAGCAAAAGAAAAGGGAAAAATTATTTCCTACAATGGTTGGTTTCAATTACAAGAAGGACAATAATAGGAGTAATTAACCCAGTGTACCCAGAAATTAGGAGCGATTAAAGCAACAAGCGCCGGGATCATACCCAGAGAGCACCGACTTCGACGAGCTTGGGGACGAGGTGGCCGCTTAGGTGGAGGGCGACGAGGGACTCCAAGCCGCCGACGCAGGTGCCGCCAATGAAGACAGCCGGGGCGGGATTGCTAGGGGAGGAGTCGGTGTCGGAGTCGAGGGTCGCGGAGGGGAGGGCGGCGATCTCGTTGTCGTCCAATTCGATGACGGTGGGGTGGACGCGGAGGGTGGACAGAAGCTTCTTCATGACATGGCACATGCAGCACGAGGGTCGGCTGAAGATGATCACCGGGTGCTCCGATATCAGGCGCCGGATGCGGGCCTCCGCCGACTCCGCCACGTCGATGGACAGCGACGAGGACGACGTGGTGGTTGGGGGGCTCAGGTCGAGGCGGACGACTTCGTTCGAGCAACGTCGTAGGCCTTGCATCGCCGGATTCGGAAAAAAAGCCTAGAGGGTTTTCTTTTCTTTGGAGTATTACACCAAAAGAGAGAGAGAGAGTGAGAGATGGCGTCGATGTCAACGGGGGCAAGTGGGTGTTTGAGGGAGGTGGGTTCTTGGGGAGTTTTATAAATGAGAGGATGCTGTGGTTGCTTACATCACAATGTACTGTTACTACATGTATTATACTAAGGTTCTTTTCAAAAGCTTGTTGGGAGAGACAATGGCTGCCAAGCCCACGCGCTTCCATGTCGTCATTATTATCATTATTATTATTATTATTATTATTATTATGTATAAAAAGTAAGAAAAAAAGGAAACAAAGTTAGGTTAAGTCGGAATACGATCTTTATAATTTTAAATAAATTGTAGAATTTTAAATTATATAATTTTGACAATTTTCAGGTGTTACAGCGTTAGAAAAATGTCATTTATTAAAATTATAATTTAGAATTGAATATATCTTTATTAGGTTCTTATTCTCTATATTGTAAAAAAGTTTTTAGCTAAAAACCGTTTTTTAATTTAATGAAAAAGAAATGTTTCTACAAAAGTAAAGAGGCAGCCTTTTGAGAGGGAAATTCGCTTTGCCTGCCTCGACAACATACCATCTTTTTGATAGGTGTTATTTTTCTTTTTACGTTTAAAAATGATCTAAATTGCATAATTTGAAAATCTTAATCGGATTAAATTGGGGTTTAAGTTAAATAAATAAATAAATAAATAATGAGGCCTCATTTGAAATTCACTTTCCCCACCCCTTTCCCTTATTTTCACTTCTTCAAAAAAAATCAATCTCAAAATACTTTAAACTTTTTTCACTTTTTATATCACATTAACACTTTTTATTACTTTTTAAATAAAAAACTTACTACAATATAAATTTATTTTTTTTTTTCACTTTTCCATATAAATTTTTTCAACTTTATATCATATCAATCATATTTTCTAATCATTCAAAAACAAATTCCTAAGGAGAGGGGAGGGAGGGTTCGAGCTTGTTTGGCAAATAGTTGTAATTGTGGAATATTTGTTTTAATAGTAGTAAAAAGTGATTAATGTGATATAAAATATAAAAAAGTTTGGAATTGTTTTATAAAAAAGTAAAAAAAAATTATTTTGTGGTTAATTTTATTATTTGAATAATAATAAAAAATTATTGATGTGATATAAAAAATAAAAAAAAAATTAATTAATTTAACTTTTCTTTTAAAGAAACGAAAAAAAATAGAGAAATAATGAAAATTATTTACCAAACGAAAAAGAATTTTCAAACGAAGCCGAAGAGAAACAAGGTGCGTGAATGATTGGAGAATGGAAGGGACGAGGTGGCGATGCGCGTGAAGAGCGAAGAGGTCAGATAATACGGTAGTTCGGGAATAGTGGATATCTGCCGGCGTAGTGGCGTGGGGCAGTCACATGGGGGGGTAGTAAATGACCATTGCGTCACATTGACTTCGACGTGGAACGGTAAGATTGAACGGTGACGTAACCAAAAGCCGATGCCCCCAGTGTCGTAGAAAAGAAGGCCAGCTGACGTGGATGGAGTACTGGGGGGGAAGAGGTGTGACCCCACATCCATGACATAATCATCAGAGTGAAATTCACTTTCCTCGTCACCATGACGTTCCCAGAAGAACACGTGGCGATGCCTTTTACTTTCCTTCAGGCAGGGAGATGGTGGGCTTTGGGCTTGGAGGGGGCGTATGAGAGGAGAGCACGTGGTATGTCAGTGTGCTGTGATGGGAAATTGAGTGGGGGTGACCTTGTGGGATGGTGGTCCCTACCATCATGAATTTAAGGCTTGGAAGTCCTCGAAGCTGCACCGTTGATGGTGCTGGATATGGTGTCTGCCATATGTTTGAAGATGAGTAGGGATTGCATCACCACTGGGAAAGGGTCCCACTCAACCTTGTCAGTCCAACCCCACTGTTATGTTTTTCTACTTTCTCTTAACACAAAAGTTACTCCATTGAATTTTTCAAATCTACAAAGCACTAGTGACCTCCTAAATTCACCCCCCTACTTTTTACTACTTCCAATAAGAATCATATATTATATATTAATATAATATATAGCCCCCCAAAAAAATAATACATATATAATAGTTATTATTCAATTCTTGCCGCCATTACCACTGGCACCGGCCAATACATGGATGATGATAAGTCCATATCTTTAAAAAGAAGAATTAAAAGCTTAAGATTGGTTGGGAAAGCTTTGATGATCTATCTAATTGATTCACGTTCGTTGACCAACCAAAAAACAGAAGAAAAAAAAAAAAGAAAAAAAAAAAGGAGAGGAGAAATCCAATAAATTAGGCACATGAGTGTCATCTTGTAGTCTAGGAAACAAAGTAAATTGATAGAGTCTAAAGAAGAGCATAAAAGATGAAGGCCCTATCCTTATAGAAGCTTGTTGCTTTTTTGCCCCTCCTCGTTTTTTGAAATTTTTGTTCAAATTCTGTTGAAAGTATGGATGATTTTTCTCGAGAACGTTGAGGGAGGTTTGTTCACATGGTCGAGTGGTTATTTGACCTGCTGGTGAGCGGTGAAATTTGTTATTCTGAACTTGAAACATGGTAAGTTTTTGGGTTATGCCGACGGACTTGTCCTTGACCAATTGGCCTTAATGTCCTTAATCTAAGCTTGTAGACTCTTTGGTAGGTAGGCCGTAATCAAGGGCTCTTCGTCAATGAGTGGTTCATATATATGTTGTCGGACTCGAAGAACCTCGATCAGGGTAAATGGGCCTTATGGGCCCTTTAGTTATTCGATCGAGTACATCACTAGCTAATTAACAACACTCGATGGCCTTGGGTGGTCAACGAGAAGTCAAATCTTTGAAAGGGAATTAATTAAGTGTGGTTGTTGAAAAAAAAACCAATCAGAAAGTAGAAGTAAGTTACAAGTTGAGAAAGATCCCAAAATAGCTTTTCATGCTTGCTTTCGGTGGTGATGTGCATGATTAATTTGATGGTCGTGGATGGATGCCTTTAGTGGAGAGGAACCTAACACCATATATAACGATCGATCCGAGCCACCTGATCACAAGTTTAACACGTACACTAAATCATAGTGTTAATGACAATTAGTTGTATCCGGACAATAACACATGTTGTAAATTGTAAGCCAATAATGGATTTAATTGGATGCGAAGATTACGAAGGTAATTATTTTGTTGTTAAGGAAGCTAGCTAGCTAGCTAGCGTGGACCAAGGATGTTTTTTTTTTTTTTTTTTTTTTTGTAAAGTTGTAGGAAGTGGTACTCGTGGTGATCACCATGCACAAGGTCAAATCTGGAGATCAAATCCGGCATCTTAAGCGTCAGCCATTCACAGAGCCTTCTTTATTGTTGTCCATCGACGATGCACATCCGTAAAAGGTGTCATCATCATATATCGCATGCCAGGGCTTCGATCACTCGATGGATGGATGGATGGATGGATGGATGGATAGTCTTTCATATGAGAACTGGCAAAAACTGCTATGGCAGGCAACTACGTACGTACGCCACATATTTTGATTATTTTCCTTGTTATTTTATATTATTGTTGTTGTTGCTGTTGCTTTTTTGTATACAAAATGCAATTCATTTTTGGAAAGAAAAAGGCTTAAGAGTGACCCTTAATTACTAATATATAGTGGGCCCTTTCGAGTGATTAGCTCAGTAGCCCCACTACCACTAGTTTATTCAAACTTAATTAATTGATTTTCTTTTTTTTTTAAACGAACTAATTAAAACTTGTTAACCATTTACCCTTCGTTAATAAACTTGATCAGATGCTTGATAATTTGGGTGCATTAATTGTTTGGACGTAAAACTTTTTTCATACACTTCTTTAATTTCCTTATTTTTCGACGTTAATTTGGTGCGGTAAAATAATAGTAGTCAACAGAAATACTGGCACCCCTCAGCCTCTCGCCATCATCTCCCCTACCTTATCCCAAGCCCTCTATGGGGACGCCCACCTCTAGGAACCTACGCGGCCCCTCTCATTAATTTAGAGCCACACTCCTCTGCCAATAACTAACTAACCTAGCTAGCTCCCTAAAATATAGAAATTTTAATTAGGAAGAAAAAAAAAAAAAAAAACTTCTATCACCCTTTCATAGTCTCCCTTCCTCTTTGTGAATATTTGTGGTAAGTGGTAATGGTATTAAACTTGACACTGTCCAAAATTTTCGAAGTGATTTTTTATAAGTTTTCAATTATAGCAGGATAATATTTTCAGTACCAAATAATACAAAATTGGTGATTTTCTTCCAAAATAAATTTAACAAAAATTTGTTTTTCTCAAAAATTGTTTTACACATAAACAAATAAAACTTAAACGCATTGGGTCTCATTGATATTTTAGTAAAACTCGACTATGATATGACTCAATTAGATTTAAAAAAGTGCTTATAATTTCTCACATTCAACCCTTTTTGTCATTTATTCCCCGTGAATAACATCGTGTCAAAGGATAACTTTGTTGATTGCCACTTCTACCATATTTTAATCGGAAAAAAAAAAAAAAAAAAAAAAAAAAAAGGACTTCGTTTTAGTTATGACAGCATAGAGTCGTCATAGACACAGTCTCCAAGAGGTAGCTCAATTGGCTGCGAATCATGCCTCATGAAGTGGATGTCTCTAGTTCGAATTCTTTTTCTTTTTATTGTGTGGACATGTAAAAAAAAAAAAAAAAAAAAAAGTAAGTCAGCATAGCATAGAGTAATGCCCACTCGCTTGAGGGAGGCGTGGGTGTTTTACTGCTTGGATTGCCCATCTTAGACGATTTGTTGGGATGATGAAGGAACAACCCCCCACGTGCGCAACCACATTTCAGTACCTTCCAGAAGCCGGTGATGTAGGAGACACTTCAACAATATGTACTTTACTTCCTATTTCCGATTTTACAGCTCAACAGCATTGCCAATTCCCACCCCAAATTAATTAAGGATTAAATTAACAAATAATTATTTTAATGGAGATTAACTTAAAACGCCTTGTTGCTGGTACCGTGTGCGCATCGTTCCTATGGGCGCAGTTTAGCGAATCGCTCTGTTTGTGCCTTTGCTTTTAGCCTGTCGGCGCCGCTGGGTTTATATCAGCCTTTATTTATTTTGTCCATTTGTTTAAGCTCGTTGACTGGCTGAGAGTGACACGTGGGGTGACGCCAAGTGATGTGATGGTGTCAGAGCATTTTTGACGTCATTGTCTGAGTCATTGTCGGGTCATAAAACAAGTGTTGATTGCTCCCCCCATGGACTCACCAAAGGGGGGTCTTCTGTTCTTCACTTACCCACGTCATGGCATCTTCGCTCATTCTTATCAGTTATCGCTGCCTATTTTCGTCCGATATGCTGTGATGCATCGCTTCTAATCTTCTATGCGTATAGTGAATATGAAAGAAGATATTAAACATGATTTCAGTAAATTTAATAAAATTGGTAATCAGTAAAAAAAATTGAAATTTTGAGCCTGTTGGGTTGGCTTCATGGCTGAAGGGGTCACTTGAAATCATTCTTTATCAAGTTCGATTTCTATTGAGTTGAAATTGGTCTTTCAATGCGATTCTTTTCGGTAGAGCCTGCGATTCAATTTAATTCATGAGGAGAGGAGCATCAAGTATGGATTCAGGTGTACCTTTTAAGAATAGGTATATAAAGTGACCTTATCTTAAGTCATTATTAATAATAATAAAAAAAATAAAAAATAAAAAACCTTGAAATTGAATTTACCTGTGAAGATATTAATAACTTCTGACACTTTCACACAGAAGTTCAGTCTGTACTCTGCCTTTGAAATGCTTGAAGTACTTATGCAGAACTTTTAAGAGGACACTTAAAGCGTTCTCCGGACCTATTTGGTAAGTAATTAGGTAGGAAAATATTTATGTATTGTATAGTAAAAAGTGATTGATGTGATATAAAATTTGAGAATGTTTTATAGAAAAGTGAAAAAGTTTTATTTTATATTGAATTTTTTTATTTGAATAATAAAAAAAAAATTATTAATGTGATATAAAAAGTGTAAAAAAGTTAGAATGTTTTTAATTTGATATTTTTGAAAGAAGTGAAAAGAAATAAAGGGAGAATGATAATTGTTTTTGATTTTTGTAGGACTTTTTTAGTGGGCCGACCAATTTCATTTTTTCTAAAAATAAAAAACAAAAAGAAGTGACAGTTCACTTTTTATATCACACCAATTATCTTTTAACGATTTTTTTTATTTTTTATATTACATCAATTATTTTGGTCCAAGTGAAATAAAAAAAAAATATTTTAGCTCTTCGTGTGGCTCCCAAGGGCTATGGGAGAGATTTGGCCACCCCAAAACTGGCCAAAAATGGGGGTGGCCTGCCACCCGTATAATTTTTTTTTTTCTCCTTTTTTTTTTTTAAAAAAAAAAACCTCAAAATAAATAATAAAAAAAATATATGACAACCATGTGTCGCAATTTTAATGGTGTTACGTGTTACTAATATGAAAATTCGTCAATTTTAGACAGAAAAATGGACGGATGTACCATCTCTATCTTTTTCCATAGCGCGGGTACCACGTATGAAAAAAAATAAATAAATAAAAAAAATGAGGGAGCAAAAAATAGAGTGTTAAATCACAAGGGGTAAAAAGTATTTAACCAAAAAAAAAAAAAAAAAAACCATTACGAAACACACCCTAAGATTCAAAGAACCAATTAACAACGTAATGATTTGGGAATCTCGTTTTGGAAATAGAAAAACTAATGGCTACACTTGCTTCTCAGTTCTCATATGATGATCAGGAACCCACATCTTTTACAGTTGCGTCAAAGGTACGTTGTTGAGTGGCGTGAGGCGGCCATGAATTTAGAGTTCGATAGTACTCTTCTTCGGAATGGCATATGGGCAAATATTGGTTCCTCCCCACTTCAAATATGAATTAATGTTGTTGGGTGTAAGTGGATTTTCAAGCTTAAACGGAACGTTGATGGTGGCATTTAGTGGAACAAGGCTCGGTTAGTGGATGCATGAGGGCTATCATCAACAACCCAATGTTGATTTTGACTACACCTTCAACCCAATGGTCTGACACACAACCATCAGACTGTTTATGCATTTTCTAGATCATCTGTACCTGCTTCGGGAAGCAATATACGGCCTGAAACAAAGCCCTACCAGCATAGTTAACATGCATGTTTGAGCACAAAATTGTTGCAGCTCGGGTTCACGATCGACTTCAAATATTGCTGACTCCTTATTTGTTATTCGTGGACCTGATTATTGTATTTTCATTATCGTATATGCTGATGATTTACTTGATCGATAAGCTTCGGCTAGACTTTGCCGTAAAGAACGTACCTAGGATTTCTCTTCACTATTTTCTGGGTATGGAGGTTACAGAGGTGCGCCGAATGGTTTGATGCTTTCTCAACGTACGGCAACACATTATAATCCATGACATTGAAAGGACGTTAGAAATTAAAGGTGCGTGTGACAATCATGAGGATGCATACACTGGCCATAGCGCGGATAGACCATTTGAGGAACCCGAGGAGGAGTGAAAAATGAAACGGGACAGACAGTCCCATGGCGTAAGAGGTAGTATAGGACGTACAACCTTCACTCTAGGGATTAAATATATATATATATATAGTTGAAATTTATTCAGCCAAAAATGGGGTTAGGGGATCGAAGATGTGTAGGAAATTAAAAGTTTATGTTTTTCGAAAGAGGTAGTAATGTTCACTATTTTGCAATGCGTTTTCAGATCTTTATCAAAGAACATAAATATTATTTTTGTGAGACTTGTCAGATTTATGATACTTAATTAATTCCCTTATTTTATTATTTTGATGTATATTGGAATTATGTGATAAAGAAATGGGTCATTCACTGTGCTTTTACACTTTTACCCCTCTCTCTCTCTTATACCTTTACCCCAACATGCTGACTTACCTGCTTAAAAAGAGAAATACGTATTCCCTTAAAAAAAAAAAAAAAAAAATAGTTATTTCAATAGAAATAAACTATATTTTTTTTTAGAAAAAACCATTCTTATTTTCTTTCAATTTTTTTTTTTAGAAAGAAAAAAAGAAACCCCAACCCCCTTTAATTGTCAAAAAGGATTTTTTTGGTTTTTTTTTTCATAATTTAAGTTTTTTTTTTAAAAAAAATATATATAATCTGGGTTTTGTTTTTAGTAATTTTGATTATATTCCAATTAAAGTATATGAGTTGTTACCAAATTAAATATTAAGAATAATCATTCTATTCAACTCTCTTTTATTCCTGGTAATAATTATTCTATTTCCCAATGAAATATCCATTCCGCAAACTAAACAAAGCCTTAATTTTTTTATTTTTTTATTTTTTTTTTAATTTTTAACTTTAAAGATGATGTGTGTGATGTAAAATTCAAAAGCACTTTTTTCTTATCCCATGAGCCACACAAACCTAATAAACAATTTACTTAGAACGGTTAATTATTATTATTATTATTATTTTTTACCGCTAGCGGCCAAGCACGATGAACTAGCTGGTTACTAATTGCCATGCCTCGCCTAATCTAGATTTTGACTAATTTAGATTTCTTATAATTCCTTGTCTAAAACGAGAGACATGAGAAATTGTAGCGCAATTGTGAAAAGACTTTTCTGTCCGAACAAGTGGAGCCATCCCTATATACCTTTTCACCTTATTTATATATATTTCTTATGTTAATTCTCTGTTTGTTTTGTCTTCTTAAAAATAATAATAATAATAATAAATCGTACCTAATATACTATAAGAAAATAGAGAGAAAGAAAAAAGAAAATCTTCGGCTAAACACCCTTATTTTAATTGATTATATGTTAAATCAATCAATTAATGTCATGTCACATTTCATATGTCATTTGCCAACTATACATATGGCGTGGCACAATTATTTTAAATGACACGTATACCATAAATAAATATATTATTTATTTAGGGTATATATGTAATTTAAAGTAATTGTTTTATGTTGCACGTACAGTTGGCACATGACATATCAAAAGAGAGCTCCATGACACTAATTGATTGGTCTAATGTAAGCTACATTCCATGTGAGAAGGGAAGTGTATAACTGGTATTTTTTTAACATTATCCTACCGTTTATATATTAAATGGACAATGGGCTAACAGAGTGACCTATTTAAAATCAGAGAAAAACCTAAAGTCCTAATTGTTGAAATTAAAAATCTAAGGATTAAATTGAAATCACATAAAAATAGAAGGACTGCATTTGATTGGTATATATTTGGGATGATGTGACAGTAAAAATTAATTTTTAATTTTTTTAGAAGTCACAATCCAATATTTGATTTTCACAACCATATCATAAAGTTATATAACAGTTTACTGAATAAATAACATTACTCTTTTATTTTATTTTATTTTATTTTTTTTAAAAAAAAAACTATATGTGGCATGATATGTAGATCATTTCAATAATACATTTGAAGCTCATTTTTGTCCCAACGTGACATTATATATACGAGCAATGTTAGAAGGAAGACCCATATTTTTTTTTGTGTCATTTTAAAATTGATGTAACTTTTAAAATTACTATTAGATAAAATTCAATTACCATTGTATCCCCTCAATTTCACCTAGTAAGATCCTGTGTAATAAATATTCCTGTATAAATTTTACATATAAAGATAGAAATATTAGTCAATCTGGCCAATCGATATACCCAGTTTGATGGAGCATATATAATTAAGCCGTATATATTATTATTATTATTATTGTTGTTGTTGTTGTTGTTGTTGTTTTAGCCAAGAGCCGTGTATATTAATTAATTGGCCGCACGCCTGTGTATCCCCTGCATCAAATCTCAATCATAGTTTTTTACCGGGAGTGTTTGGATCTATTGAGCCTGTTATGCCAGGAGATTTATTGGGCTTATAGTTTATTTTTTCTTTTAACATCTATATATATATATATGAATAGTTACATGTGGCCCATGGACTAATGGTGATAGTCAAGTTCAGGTCCAATAACCAGGATGGCTTTAGGCCTTTCAAGACAATATCTCATCCTTGGGCCATGACATTGTATCCGTAGGCAACAAGTATGACATAAGAGCAAAGGTTACTCTTTACATTCGTCTATTATACGTACTTTATATCGGTTGACGTGACGTGTTATAAGTGACTTTCTTACTTAAAATACGTTACATCAACCGATTTGAAATGGGTTTTGTTGGATCAGTTTTCGGTAGGCACCTACAATATATATATATATAAAAAGGTAAGCAAAAGAGCTTGCTGGAAGCGTGCCGGCTAGAAATAGCTCTGATGCTTAAGTCAGCAATTTAATTATACGAGGAGAATAGTTTAGCCAAATTCTAACCCCATACCTGTGTATAGCGCCTTCCTTTTATAAGCTTCAAAGCCGTCGGGGCCTGTATGTATGAATCCTGAAATCTTAGGAGTGAATCATGAATATCTAATAATATGGGTTGGAAGTTATGGGAATTTAAACTCTTTCTGGCACAACATCTGATTTAAATCAAATTCTGGATAATGGGCTTAGTAGCCCTTTGGGCCTACGTCAGTTGCAAGGTGGGCTTGACAATTCGGGTGGCCTAATGCCCAACAGGAGTAAAGAGCCGCATTGACAATTCTTGTGGGCTTTATGTGTCGCTCATTACATATGATGAAGAAGGGTTGAAGAACACTACTAGTTTTGGATATGATGAATTTGCTTAGCTTGGTGGGCTTTTAAAGTTTAAATCCTCGGGTCACCATTTTGATAGATACAACAGAGAACGACTATTGGGCCGATCCCATTTTTATGGGTCTAGGTTTTGTTTCATTCACTTTTTGTTGCCCATATTAGAGCGTGCTAGCTGGTGTGCTAAGATCGTTAACAATGAGCTTTTAAATATATATATATTTTTTTAATTTAACTATAAAAATTTACTTTTGTTGGTTTAACTAGTCACTATTAAATAACAAAAAAAAAACTCTCTAAATATTTTTCTACTTTAAATAAATACTATTTTTTATTGACAAAGTTAACTGTTAAAAGCATTCAATGCATTAAATTCAAGTCAAGCCAAACCTTTTATGCATTTTGTTAAAAAATTAGAAAAAAACCAAATTTAAAAAGCTCATTATGAGTGCTCCAACATGCACTCGAGAGCTTTTCAATTGTAAACTCTCTCTTATGTAAAAAATTCGGCGTAATTTTTTATTTTTTATTTTTGAGTTTAGTGTAATGTAAAATATTTGGTCACCTTAAAAATGTTTTTTCAATTGACTAAGAACAATAATCTTCATGAGCAGGGCCGGCTGAATAGCTTAGCAAATTAGGCAATCGCATAAGGTCTCCAATTAAATAAGGCCCCAAATAATGATAGTATAATTAAATTTCTTTCAATTATTATAAAAAAGTTAGTCAATGTTCTTTAATTAAGATCTCAATTATGGTAAAAAATAATATTATGACAAAAAAAGTTAGTTAGTGATCTTTAATTAAGGCCTCAATTATTGTAAAAAAATAAATACAAAGAATTGAATTCCAAGATATTAAGGAAGAGAAGAAATAAAATTAAAATGTTATATTAATTGTATCCCTAAAACAGTTATTAAACTTATAATTTTACATGAACTTAAAACTAAGACTACGTTATCCATTAAAATAATTTTTAGAACGAAGTAAATTAAATTCTACATAAAAAAAAAAATAAAAAAAGAATTATATGTAATTCAATACAAAACATGACATCTGTTGAAACTAAATATCTCTTAGAAAAAGATAAATTTTGCATGCCATTTGAAAAAAACAAAAAAAAATTAAATTAAATATAAAAAAGCCGAACATAAATTTATCGCTTTTAAACCTCAAAATATATTAAGCCGACTTTGTCCACCAAGTGTAGAATGATATAGGAGAATAGAATTTATGGGCGAACGACGGGGATTGAGCCCCCAGATCTTTTTATTCAGTTTGAATTTTATTTTTAATAGTTTGTCTAAAAATAGGTAATAAAAAACAAAAGATATGTTTTGGATAAGAAAAAGACAAGTTGTCAACGATTTTTTGTCGCATATAAACAAAAATGCACACCATAACATGCAAAGATTTTTAAAGCATCTGGACATCCTCCTAGGCAGCCGCCTTAGCTGTCTACCCAGCAAGCCACCAAATAAACAAACGAGGATAAAAAAGGTCCTCCACGAACAGCGAGGCTGACTCGGCTGACTGAGCTCGCTGCCACTTGGGATCATGGATGAGATCCAACGGCACACAAACGCTGACAACTTTCTAGAATATTTGGTGATGACCCAGTTTCAAGTGAAATAATGGCAGAGAAACTTCTTGCAAACTTCCGAAAAGGATCACGCCGACAGAAATATCTCCCAGCCTCCTCTCTGGAAGTTTCCTATCCACCCCCATAAATATTCACTCTCTCTCTCACCGTTCACTTCCCCAACAACACCAGCCTCAAGAGTCTCTCATCAGAAACAAACCTGTGAAAATATCAAAAACTTTGCGACAAACCCCTAGTGTCACCAATTTTTTTTTCTCGAGCAGAGAAGAGAGAAACTCTCGCGTTTCTGTCTTTTTTTTTCAAGCATTTGTGTACGCTATTGAGAAGGGGGTGCACATGAAGGGGGTGAGAGTTAAAGAGGAAGACTCGGTGACATGCGCTGCGGGATTATCATCCTCTTCCTCTTCGACCTTCTCGCCGCAGCCGATGGAGGGGCTGCACGAGGTGGGTCCGCCTCCGTTTCTTACCAAGACCTTTGAAATGGTGGAAGACTCGTCGACGGACTCGATTGTGTCGTGGAGCGGAGCTCGCAACAGCTTCATCGTTTGGGACCCTAATAAGTTCTCCAACATCCTTCTTCCCCGCCACTTCAAGCACAGTAACTTCTCCAGCTTCATTCGCCAGCTCAATACATATGTAAGTATTCCCTATTCTGGAATAGAAAATTGTGGTCCTTCTTGCATTTCTGTTGATGCTTTTGCAGAATTATATCTGGGTTGCTCTTAATTTCCTCTGCTATAAATGTCTTCTATGTTCTGCTACTCTTACCTTTGCTAAAAAAGTCTTCTCTGTTCTGTAGTTGTTGAATGATTCATCACATAACCGGTAGAATCATCATTTGAGTTATCTTTTGCAGTGTTTCGTAGATTCTGTGATTTTGAAGGCTCTTAATGTCCCAACTTTGCGTTCGTTTTGTCGAATTCGAGTTGGGTTAGTAAAATTTGAATTTTATTTTTTAGCTTTAGGTAGAGTCGATCAGTCTTCCTTTTGTTGAGGGCTGCATATTTTGATTCCGATCTGTTGATGAATATCTGGTGCGTTTGTTTTGATTTCCATCTTCTATTGCTTACTTAGCTGTTTGCATCCCATGGAAATCTGAGGATTTATACCGTCAAATTATTCATTCTATTCCTGGAATTCTGCTAAATGCTATTTCTGTGAATTTTATCTTAAATTAATGTTTTTCATATTAAGTCACTAATTATCCTCAAAGCTAAGTTTATAAAAATTGATGAATTTAATGATTTAAATTATTTCCACATGCTTCCCACCTCCTATTTCAATTTATGGAGACAAAGTTCAACCTCAAGATCTTTGCTCTATATCACGTTAAATCATTATTTATCCCAAAGTTTAAGTTTATAAGAAAGGGATGAATTTAATTATTTAATTTATATTTAAACACTTTCCTTTTACAGGAATTTTGACCTGATCAATATCTTATACCCTTCGTCTTCAATATATTACAGCAAGTCCAGCGTTTTCTTTGACATTAGACTGTTTCTTATTGCCTTTAATCATCTTAATTTGTTTATTTATGTGTTTGGTGATGATCATTTCCTCTCTTCCCTTCCCTCTTTTTCTGTCAATTGAAATGACAATAACTTATCCAAGAATTTGTTCCAGTTTTCCTTGGTCGGCTTTACAAGCTACATCGTTTTTGAATGAGTTTCAAGGTTTCCTAATCTCTTTAATGTTGGAATTGGATGCAGGGTTTCAGAAAGGTTGATCCTGATCGATGGGAGTTTGCAAATGAAGGGTTTCTAGGAGGACAGAGGCATCTATTGAAGACCATCAAGAGGAGAAGACAAGTCACACAAGGTATGCAACAACAAGGAGGAGGAGGAGGAGGAGCTTGGGTCGAAGTGGGACAATATGGCTTGGAAGGTGATCTTGAAAGATTAAAGAGAGATAGAAGCTTGTTAATGGCAGAAATTTTGAGGTTGAGGCAGCAACAACAGACTTCGAGGGTAAAAATCATTTCCATGGAGGATAGGTTACAGGCCACAGAGAGGAAACAGCAACAGATAATGACTTTTCTTGCTAAAGCACTCAGTAACCCATCATTTATCCAGCAATTTGCTAAGAGGAATGCTCAAAGGAAAGAATTGCGAGGTATTGAAAATGGAAGAAAGCGGAGATTGTCCACAAGACCAAGTGTGGAGAATTTGCCAGAAGTAGAGTCAGCGGTGGCAGGCAGTGGTGGCGAAATTGTGGATTACGCAAGCCAAGAGCAAGAAGAATTGGCATCCATGGAGTCAGAAATAGAGACTTTTTTCTCAGCTGCCTTGGACAATGAATCAAGCAGTGATATCAAGGATCCAATTGAAATACCCGCAACAAATGGCGGCAATTTGGATTTTGTTAATGAGTCAATATGGGATGAACTACTGAATGATGATTTGATTGCTGGCGATCTACAGGAAAAAGCTGTGGTGGGTGATCAATCAGAAATAGATGTGGAAGTGGAGTATTTGTTTGCAAAACCTGCCGACTGGGGTGAGGATTTGCGAGAACTTGTGGATCAAATGGGTCATCTCAGGTCTATGCCGTGACCATATGCTCATATCAGTATATATCACAAATAAGGCAAATATCTGAATATATTCTATCAGACATGATTTTGCGTATTTTGTATTTTGGGTTGGTCTCTGCAGCTCTCTGTTCCTCAATGTCTCATCGGTATATGACTTACAAACTCCGGTTTGATTATTTTGTTGCTTTACAGTATTTATTTTCTCTGTGATGAAGGATGCTTGGTTTCTCATGAACAGGGATGAATAGAGTTGTAAAGAGGCCTGCAGATTTCGTTCTCCTGCTTCTGTCTCCTTTAAGGATTAATCCGGTCATCCATATATTTTCTACTACTTTTTAGTGCACTTTGAATCAGTTCCACGGTCTTTGATTTGCTGTTTTATTGTCTGCATTTTGCAGGCGGACCAGCAAACGGGCACCGGCGAGGAGCGGTTTTATTCAATGACTCGTCCCCAAGCTCTATCGTTATAGTATCTGCACATATAGAAGATACCTTGCTCAGCTTTCATAGTATGGAATTCCGATTCGTTTATTCGATCGATGTTGATATCAGCCAAGTTTGACGAGTATATTAAATTCCTTCTCCTTTTTCTCTTTCCCTCGCTTGTACATAGAAATTAAGTTCTTGTTTATATTTGAATTACTGCTTATATTTCCATTTTTTTTTATGTTGTTAATGAGCAGCCTTTGGTTTTCTGGGTATGTTGGACTCTGAATATATATAATAGTCTTTTTGCTGCATGACAGAAACATCTCTCTCTCATAGTTATGGCTAATAAGATCTGTGAAGACTGCAATTTGATGAATACTTTTGGTGTTATTTAATCAAGCTGCCCTTAAGGGTATGATATTCGTCTTGGTAAGTTGAGCAGACTCACACTTGGTGGATTGAGAAGCATTTATATAATATAAGGGGTGTCTGCGTGTAAACTCTTGATCAGGTTCCCCACAGGCAACAGGCTACAGGCTACAGGCTACAGGCTACTATACAAGAAAGTCGTGTTCCCCTTTTGGATTTTCCTCGAGGATAAATAGCAATTCATGCAAGCGTGATAAAAAATGATGGCATATTCCAGCATTGAAAAAGCACTCTAAAACTGATAATGAAGATATACTTGTACAAAGTTGGTGCTTGAGGATCGGAATAGATACTTGAACAGTGAAATTGGAAAGAAGACTATTTAGATAAGTTTTCAGAAACTGTTTTCATATTTTAAGATAATAGTAAGCAAATTTTAGCCGCAAAAGCAAGGGAGAAATGCTGAGGGAACTAAATCTTTTACTAACAGATGGGTTCATACTGATGAACAAATTCTACGTTATCTTCTTTAGTAAAAGCAAGAAGATGGTCTAAGGTGTCTATGTTTGATGGGGTAGCGTAAAGGAAATGAAGGAAGGATGTCTGTGTTTGATAGGCGGTTAGGAGAAATCGAGAGTTTTTGGTAGTTGTGATAAGAAGTTTGGCAAGGTGAGCATTCATTGTAGAGGACACGCGTCAATCATGCTGAAGAGAGTTGTCAAGCATGCATGGAAAAGACGGAAAACGTGGCGGATGATCTTATTAGCGGAAGAGGGAGATCGAGCTCGTAAAGATCTAGAGCCTAGAGGGCATATGTCATGACTAAGAAGAGTTTGGCCAAAGCGTGTAGGCGTGTGCCAACTGTGTGAGAAGTCAAGGTCGGTCTCTATTGAGTTGGAGATCCAGTTAGCTAAATAAGTGCTGGCCCACATTCAACACCAAACTAAAAGAGGGCCCAATATATTCAAGAGGTGCTCCAAGTTCATCTTATCCACCGGTGCTATTTTTCAATAGGATGGACCAAGATGTATTATTATTGAGGGATTGTTGTTGCATGACCGAAAGGCCATTGGACGGCAATAATCTCGTTGAACCAAATCAATAAGAGTTTAAAGGATTGTTATTGCACGGCCGCTGGATGACCACAATCCAATGCTGACATATGCGACTCAGAGTCTCAGACAATGATGCAGCTGACATATATACTACTGCTGGGAGCTTGCAGTTCGGCTTATGAAGCAGCATTGCTGGCGATCTACAACTCACATTATATTCTATTAAGAAATTGACCAGAGCACGTTTGACGATTCTTTTTTATTTTGACAAAACGTAAAACAAGTCATTGCAGTGGCACGATTACATGTCGTTCAGCCAACATAGGCACATGTCCCATAACATGTACCTGATATACAGAGTTACATCTACAGCAGAATACATATGATACATCAAACATAGCGGAAAAGCATAACTATAAATAAACATGTTATCTATACAAAAGTGAGCCATAACACAAGCCTATCTGTTTAAAGTTTAAATACATAAAACTATTACAAAATAATGGCTCATACAAAATAATACGTGACACATACGTTACAAGCCATATACAAAAGTACTCAAAATAAGGACACCATAGTCCTATCCCACTACGACTGTCGCTACGAGCTTCAATCGTAGTAACCCAAATAGTAAACTACCGGATCATCATCCGCCTCAGGAGTACCTGTAATCATAGGAATATCATCTACACGGTTGTGGTGGTATCCACATCCGCATAGGTGAAAGAATGAGTCTACCGTCTCAATATAAAACATACTAAGACCTCAGTAATATAAAACTAACTGAGTTTTCACAATGAACCAACATTTATTTTATTTTTAGTCGTGCGAGCACTATATCAACCACAATTTACCAATAGTTAATACAATAAACATCGATTATTCAAAAAACATTAAAACATACTATATAACTGTGAAAATATATAGAAGTTCCAGTCTACCGCTTGGAAGATTCTAAATATAGACCCCTCTATAATAATACTTTTCAACGGTGGCTCAAACATATGTGCACATAATCACTCCATCACAGATATCACATCTACACATAAGTCTTAAGCAATAAAACATGGCATCTCACTCTTCCATACTAAGATAACATCCTTCAGCAAAACACTCGCAACACCATCTTTAATCGTATTTCAGCTTCGTGCCCTGAACATCAGTAGATCATGAGAACACTAGAGTTAAACTCAATTATGCTAACACATCTTTCCTGAAGAACAACAACAGTCAACCTTCTTACTCATAGACATGCCATTACTCGCACCTGGGCAATCATGTATCCATGTACATTCAAGTTCAATGTATCTTAACACATGTAACTATCCGATAGAAATATCATAAGCGCTTTTCATTTAAGACACTTATGCATACCAACAATTCTAGTAAAAGCTACTCATAACATAAGACATCACCCATGAAGCAATGTTATACATGATATGCATGAAACTGGGCCTACTGGGGCTTGGGTTCCCCATAATGCTGATAACTGTTGTTTAACTGTGTTGACTGCATTCTGTTACTGTTGTGTTGATGTTGTATGTATGCTCTATACTACATGCTTTGTGCCTGGCTAGTATATGTTTCACTACTGTATCATGCTGTAAAATCATGCAGTTGCTAAATCAAGTTCCCTTAAAACTAAACAAGCCCAACAGTTCATCAAATACTTTGAAATCATTCAAATCATAGTTTCTTCATAAAACGTAAACAGTTTCAATATGACATGTTCTCAAACAATTTGCGTAATTTAAATCCCAACCGCATCACACACTCAAACATTTTAAATCCATACAACACATTTCACTCATGCATCAATTCTTAAACATCATTGATATAGTTTGAATATAATCGAAACTAATCAAATTATCCAAAACATATATTTCATCATATGGATGGTTCGGTTTCATAAACAGTATATATATTTTTATCAATCTATTTCATATAAAAATATATATTTTTCTCAGTGAGTAGAATACTCACCTCAGATCGCCTGTACTCCCAATATTCAAACGACTCTAAGTTCAACCGTAAAGTGCCGCTAAAAATACAATACATTGCATTAATTAACATTCTAACTAATAATCACACTAGGTAGCATTTTGAATCGCTCAAAAAACCACATTGCTAATTTACCAATAAAATTCTTAAATTCTTAAATATTTATCCATAATTCATAATTACTTTAATAAACCCAATATTGCTAACCCATGAGCATTACTTAGAGTTAATCACAATAACATAGCGTTTTAACAAAATACCCAAAACTAATGTCTATGGAAAACTTACCAAATAGCAAAGACCAAATGCTCGGGAAGCTCTTAGTAACTCCAAACCACTCCAAACCACACCAAACCTAAAGAAAACACTAAGTTAAACTCATTTCTACAAGATTTATTAAAAATCTCAAAAAATGCGAGTTTAGCGATTTACTTCGAAACGTTTGGTCAAAACGTAGATCGGGCTTCGAGGATTATGTTATTGAAGTCGGATCTAAGATTGGACGGCTGGATTTCAAGATATCACGGTTTTTAGGTGAAAAACTGTATAGAAATAGGGAAGAAAATTGAGCTGCCAAGAAGAAAAGGGCGTTCTGCCCTCTTTAAAACAAACCCCGTCTAGATGGTTATCATAAACCGTCCGGACGTGCGTGAAATGAGGCGTCCGCCTCACGCAGAACAGGTACCGTCTGAACGGGCATTGTCTCCAGTCCGGACGTGCGTCCACTTGCGAACATGCGCCCAAGAAGGGCCGTCTGGACGCCCATAATATCGCGTCCAGACGCTCCATGTATACTTACATATTTTTACATCATTTTCTCATTTATTCAATTTCCAATTCCTTTTCTTTTATTTTTTATTTTTCTTTTATATAGCTTATTCCTTTGGTCCATAAAATATTCTCTGCGTGTCCTATTGTATTTTTCAGTCGTCAATCTAATTTTAGTCATTTATCCCATTAAATTTATTCTTAAAATTACAAATAATGTTCGGGACATCACAGCACGATTATATATTTTGATGCAGGGTAGTTTTCAATCAGACCTACTTTAATAAACGGGTCATATCTCATAATCTTAACATTGGATTGGGGCATTTTTTATGGCGTTGGAAAGCTCATTTAGAAGGACTTTTCGTTCTTTGAAGTTTACTAATCCCAACGTTTACTGGGTTAAAACGAGGCATGTTGAAGAGCATATGAAGACACATTATTGGATTGGCAGTGTTGCTCATCTAGAGACTCGTTCAAACGATAGGTGGTTTGATGACGGCAGAATTGCTCGTTTGAAGTTAGGTTCGAACAAGAGCTGGTTATGAGGGATATCAATTTGGCATAATGGCTCCTACAATGTCTCGTCTGAAGTCATGTACGAACGGCGTCTTTAAAGAAGCACTCATATGCTTGTCTAAATTTGGGCTCGAATGTGCCGTTGAGGAAATTGTGAATTCAAGCAAGTATACGACGAAACCCCCAACTCGTTCAAATGAGGATGGGTCTGGTTTGAACGTGTGGCGGAAATTTTTATAGAATCGACTTTATTTAAGTGTTTTCTTAGGTTTAGGAATCTAGGTAGTATAAATATATGTTATGACCGTCTAGAGCCACAACTTTTGTGTATTTTTTTATCAGTTATCAATGGGAAACACTTTGATAGTGGTTTTCTTTTTTATCATACCTGATAAGTCTTGAATTATTCGATTCAAGACCCCTTAATTTGCATTTGTTAGACCTAGTTCTTGTTGTATATATAACGTGTTGTTGTAGTTTTTGTGTTTTGTCTTATTTTCAGATCTTAATTGAAATCTAATTCAAAATACTTGAATTAGACTTGGAAATACATCAAGGGTATTTTAGTCATTTTTAGAGTTCGAGATTATTCCTGCAAGTTGAAGAATTGGCTAAGGCAATTAGATCGATCGACTTTAAATGAGATCGATCGAAATTTAGATCGATCGAAGTTCATCAGTCGAAGAAAAATCGATCTTGCGAAATGCGATCGATCGAACCAGGACAAGACCGATTGCAATCGAGTGAAATGCGATCGATCGATCGAATTCTCCGTCTTCCAGAAGATAGATATTTCAAGATCTTTTGTATTCTTTATGCAATTCAAATCATAAGTTGGATTTTGTGGACAGAAATGAACACCGACCAGCTCTATTTGTGCGGCTAAAATTAATTTTGATGGTCTTTTGTCAATCCAATTCTCTATATATATGAGATTAGGGATTTAGGTCTAGACATGCATCTTTTGGGAATTTCGAATTTGCTGTATCAACTTAATTTTCTTGCTTTTTAGTTTCTTTAATGCTACTCTCTGGACCGAAATCCAGAGAGCTTGTTCCCTTTGTATTTTCTTCCTTGTTCTTCAATTTTCTAGCTTAGTTTGCTTTTCTTTTTCTTCCTTTTCTTGTATCCGAATTTTAGAAGTTAAATATAGTTGTTGTTCTTAATTTCCTTTACTGTTTACATTAATTTTCATGCTTAAATTAGATTCAATTATGTCTAGCTAAATTAGTTCTTAGGGTATGATCAAAATCCTCTCCAAAAACCATGAAGTGTTCTTGAGGTTCTTAGGATTTTCTAGATGTGTTTGATGATTGTGAAGGGCTAGAGGATCTCAAAACCCATGCTAAAAGGTTTTGTTTTCAAGATTCCAATCTATTTATTCATGAAAAAGAGTCAAACTTGTCTATGAGTTTTCTTAGATTTCTTGAGTAAAATCAACGTTCTTGAAAGAGAACGATGTCTTTTGCAATGGTTCTTTTTGACATGATATGTGTTTACTTATTAGAGTTACCTTATAGGGTATGCTAGGGAGCACCGGTCATTTCAAACCTTTGGTAGTGTAGAATATCTTTTCATTGTAGTTTAATCTTTACATGGAATAGACCAGTGCAAAACTGGATATCTTATCATTGTGGCCTAATTAGGGTTTTCATGTATTGTGTATGCTTATTAGGATGTGTTATAGAGTAGTAAGTTAGGGAGCATCAATCCCCCACACCTTTGGTAGTGTAATTGTTTTTCAATTATAGTTTAAGTCTTTACGTGGTAAGTGATTGATGTGAAACTAGGTGCTCTATGATTACGTTTTAACGAAAGTGTTTTCGTGTCGAGGTCGTCATAATGGTTGACGCCCATTATGCGCTCATATCATGCACATTAGGAAGATCCATATAGACGTTAAGCATTTTATCGGTTGAGGAGTGGATAAGATCAATACCCTAAGTTTTTTTTCATTTCCCGCTTTTCTTATTTTACTCGTTGTAGCTTCAATTCTACAACTTTACTTTTGTGTTTATTCTTAAATTAAGTTAGATACGTAAACTTTAAATATCCCGTTACGCAAAACAACCCACAATCTCTGTGGTTTGATAACCCTTACTATAGTACAATTGATTCGTACTATTGCGAGTGGTAAAACATATAAATTTAAAATCCACGTATGGAGTCGTCTAGACTCGAGCGTACCAATACCTTGAGTCCTTGATTGACTGTTGGTTTTGGGAAGAGTTTTGATACTTGTTTTGTTTGTATTTGCCAACCCACTACCTTTCATTCACCTCATGAGTTGATGAGCTATTTGGAGAACGAGTTGGTGCCCATATCATCGCACAAATTACGGCTCTCACTGATTAATATGCCAGCATAGGTGGTCCAAACAGTCGTCATCGTCAATTAAATATGCATCATGCAGAGGAAGATGACAAGTATAGTGTTGAGAGTGAACTTGTCAACCCTTTTGCAGAGCGTAGAGCGCAGAGGGATACCCTATGGTGCAAGCTCACACTAATTGATGGGAAACAAGATTCAAGCTTGACATCCCTCCGCCTTGATAGTTGTTTGCAGGCTTCAAATCCATCTATTGAATTCATCTTATGTGAATGAGGAAGGAGAGTTTGTTGATGGGGAATTCCAATAATATGAGTGTGTGAATGAAGATTTCAAAAAAGTCAAGTTCGTTGATGAGGAGTTCCAATATGAAGGGGATGTTGAAAATCCTTCACAATGGTTCGTGAATTGGAATTCTCCACCAACTTATGATACCGACATCGATGATGAAGATATATGGTAAGTTCTTCATCATATGACCCAGAGGATTGTTTGGACGAGTTAAGTCTTTCGAATAACACATAAAATCTTGTTGATGAGAATGATATACATCATGTATTTGACGAAAGCCCCAAAGTGAAGTATTTGATTTGGGCGTTGAAGAAATTGATTCTGTGGGTTTTTTTGGAATTGATAATATTGTGTCAAATTCTCCTAATAATGATTTTGATGAATTGAATGAGTTACCTCACCCTCAAGCCTCTCACACCCCTCTAAGTGTTTCTAGAAGAGATAATGAGATTTTGAGCAAGTTTTGAACGTTACTTAAGGCTTTATTTATAGAGTTTCAAGTCGGTGCTACAATGCTCGGTCGACCAAGCACTGGTCTCGGTTGATCGGGCTCTTTTTTATCAAGCTTGTTGATTTGTTGCCATGCATCTCGGTTGATCGAGTCAAATCGATCAAATCTAAATCAGATTGAGTTTGACTTAGCCACCAAGTATAGGCTTGGTCGATCAACACTTGACTTGGTCAATCAAGCCTCAAAATATCCTTATTTTTTCCATGTGTCCTTAGTCTTGGTGAATCAGGCATACTTCTTAGTAGATTGGGCTCTATTATAAAAGCCCTAATTTTGTCTTTTGAACCTCGATTTTTGTTCTGTTTTGTCTTATCTTTCTCGAACATTCCCGTAACATGTTTTTAGATAGTATTTTATGTGTTTTTATTTTCTTGGGCGTTACACATATTCTACTCCAAACCTGCTTTTGCCAATATTAGTTATATATTGAACATCTTGGGGTCTAACATTTTCCTCCCATCCAGGAGAACCTTGTCCTCAAAGCCTAAAGGAGGAACTTTTTTAGACAAGACCAAATACCCCCTCCCCCCCTAATAGTATATAATTCCATTAAAGTTTTTTTTTCTATAATTTTTTAATTTTTTTCGTGTGTGTGTTGTATATGCTAACTCATATGCATGTTGAATAACAATTAATCCAACCATCTGACAGAAAGAAATATGGGACCCTGCAATTTTGGGAACTTTTTCCTTCATATTTTGGAGAGCTTTAGTCCTTTTTTTTTTTTTTTCTTTTTTTTGTAATATTGCAACACCTCATCTTTAGGTGCTAGCTCATGTTCAAGAGTGTAATATCGTTTCCTCTTCGTCTTGCTAGCCACTGCCAATTGCATGGAGTGGAGGTGACACTCTCACCTCGACACCAGAGCCTTCTTTCATCTATGTCTTCTCTTCCATGGTCTTCTCTTCTTCAAGTTTCTCTCTCAACAATAAACTTTGAACCTTAGTACGTATAGTAATGCTGCAAGTTGCTACAACATATGCTCAAAGAGTTACTCCAAACGATCAATACGGGGACAACGTTGGCACTCTCTCTCTCAATCTTCTACTCTTTTATAGCAAATGAAACCAAATTCATACTCCAAAACAATCTTTAATCATAATCCCACCGCAACTAAACTATTGCTCATAAGAGCTTATTTAGTCTTATAAGAACTCTTCTAAACAACTAATTCAATACAAAAAATATAGGTTTTACTAACCTTACTTTAGTAACGTGCACTTTTGCAGGTTACTATATCATAGTAACCTTACTTTAGTAACGTGATGCTCAGGTTACAAAACAATCTGTTACTAAAATAATTTTAGTAACGTGAAAATTGTCATCAGGTTACTAGTTAGTAATGCGAAACACTTTTGTGTGTTACTACATTTTTAGTAACGCGCAAAAGTATTTCACGTTACTAAATAGTAACCTATTATTTTTTGCATGTTACTGAAATTAGTAACCTAATAAAATTAGTATCACGTTACTAACATTAAAAATATATATATATATATATATATATATATAACGTTACTAATGTATGTATAAAAAAAAAAATTATTATTTTTAGTAACGTGTGAACACACGTTACTACAATTATGTAAAAAAATTAAAAAAATAAAATGTTGAAAAACCCTAAAAATTATGCCGCCGGCCCGCCTCTGTTCTTCATCGTTTCTACGCCCGTTGACTGAAAAATTGAGCCCCGCCGGATTCTGGAAATTCGGGGTTCCGAAGGAAGATTCAGCATTCTTCTCCAGGTCCGAGTTCAGAGTGAGCAATGGCTCTTCGAGAATGGCTAGATCTGGATCGTGTCTTCGTTCGACTGGGAAAAAAAAAAACCAAATGAAAACCACAGATGAAACCCAAACAACAAAACCAAAGTCAGCCACAACCTAGTCGAAAACCAAAGCAAACCATTAAAACCAAAATTTGACCTCAAAACCCAGATGAAAACCAAATCAAACCAACACCGATCGAAACCCAAATGAGAAAACCACGTGCCAGTTAAACCTCAAAACCCAGATGAAAACCAAAGCAAAGCAAGAACACCGATCAAAACGCCACTCATCCAGATGAACACCGATCAAGAAATGATGAGAGAGAGAGAGAGAGAACCACTCTGCCAGGAACTAGCTCGCCGGGTGGGCCTCCGGCGCCGGCTCATCACTCCCAAGCGTCGCCGTTGCCCGTCGTCCATTCCGATTCCGGATCTCTGCTCCTCTCGGGCGGGCGAAACTGTAAGAACAAAATGAGAAAAAGAAAGAAGAAAATCGTAAAGAAAGAGGGAGAAAAAAAAAAAAGCAAACCGAGATATGGACTGAGATTGGGAAGAGGAATTACCTAGAACCAAATGCAAACGGAGAACCAAATCCTCATAGAACCAAATGCAAACGGAGAACCAAATCCTCATAGAACCAAAAACAAAGAAGTGAGAGTTTTAAATATTTGGGGAAACAAATTTTAGACGGGCAGATATTTTAAAAATTTGGGGAAAAAAAATTGGAGTGAACTTGGCCGCGCAAAAATTTGCTACGCGCCCATTACATCAATAACATGCCAAATTTGGCACGTTATTAAATATATATAGTAATCAATTTTTTTTTAATTTTTATAAAAAATTATGAAATTTTTTTTAATACAAATTGTTTTAAAAAAAAAATACACAAATTGTTTTTATATACATAGCTTTCAATTTTTTAATCAATTTTTTTTTTTTTTTTTTTTTTTTAATAAAAAAATTATAAACACACATATTAAAAATTATAAAAACACATTTTTATATTATAATCCGTTGATAATAATATTTATATAGTATGTTAAACTAACATAGTAATTAGTTATTAATACTTAATTAGTATAAATGTTTGAAATGTTTTACATTTGACACGTCGTAATCACTAGAATCGATCAATAAGATCGATAGATCATCGGATCGATCGTAATAGATCAATAGGACCGATAGATCATCCGATTGATCCTAATCGATCAATAGGTTCGATAGATCATCCGATCGATTGTGATCGATCAATAGGATCGATTGATCATCCGATCGATCATGATTGATCAATAGGATCGATAGATCATCCGATCGATCGTGATAGATCAATACGATTGTTAGATCACCCGATCGATCATGATCTATCCATAAAATCGATAGATCATCCGACCGATCGTGAGAGATCAATGGGATTGATAGCTCATCCGATCGATCATGATCAATTAATAGGATCGACAGATCATCCGATCGATCGTGATTGAACAATAAAATCAATAGATCATCCAATCGATCGTGATCGATCAATAAATCGATAGATCAACCGATCGATGGTGATCGATCAATGGGATCAATAGATCATCCGATCGATCGTGATAGCTCCATAGGATCAATAGATCATCCGATCGATCGTGATCGATCAATAGGATCGATATATCATCCCATCGATCGTGATCGATTGATAAGATCAACATATCATCCGATCAATCGTGATAGTATCGATCCTATTCGATCGATCGTGATAGATCAATAGGATCGATAGATCATTCGATTGATCGTGATAGATCAATAGGATCGATAGATCATTCGATCGATCGTAATAGATTAATAGGATCGATAGATCATTCGATCGATCGTGATCGATCAATAGGATCGATAGATCATCCGATCAATCGTGATCGATCAATAGGATTGATAGATCATCCGATCAATATGATCGATAGATCATTTGATCGATCGTGATAGATCAATTGGATCGATAGATCATTTGATCGATCGTGATAGATCAATTGGATCGATAAATCATCTGATTGATCATGATCAATCAATAGGATCGTTAGATCATCTGATCGATCGTGATCGATCAATAAGATCGTTAGATCATCCGATCGATCGCGATTGATCAATAGGATCGTTAGATCATCCGATCGATCGTGATCGATCAATAAGATCGTTAGATCATCCGATCGATCGCGATTGATCAATAGGATCGATATATCATCCGATCGATCGTGATATATCAATATGATCGATAGATCATCCGATCGATCGTGATCGATCAATACGATCGATATATCATCCGATCGATCGTGATATATCAATATGATCGATAGATCATCTGATCGATCGTGATTGATCAATCGGATCGATATATCATCCGATCGATCGTGATATATCAATATGATCGCTCCGATCGATTGTGATAGATCATCCGATCGATCGCGATGGATCAATATAATCGATAAACCATCCGATTGATCATAGTGCATTAATTAGTCCGATCAATTGTGATAGAGTTTGATCAATCGTACTTGACATAATGAATGTTAGATCTAACGTGCGATTGATCCTAATAAGTACTTGTTCGATCGATCATGACAGGATCATAGAATCGATATAATATTTGTCACTAATTAGTGATGTGTTAAATGTAAAACGTCACTAATTCTTTCATTTATTTTTATTTTTATTTTTTTTCTTCCTCATCCCGTTACAAAAACGCCTACAATTGGATTCCTAATTGATCGTGATATGATCAAATGATCGATTAAACTTGACACAGGTGAATGTTTGATCAAATATCTAATTCATCCTAGTGCATCGGTCTAATCTATTGTGACAGGAACATCCGATCAATCAAACTTGACACAGTTATCGGTTCGATCTAACGTGCGATCGATCAGGACATGATCATAGGATCAATAGAATCATCCAATCGATCATTACTCCGGTTGAAAAAACCAATTTTTCAAAAAAAGAAACTAAAAATTATTTTTTAAAAAAACAAATTAAAAACATTAAAGATTAAAAAATGATTTTTTTTAAAAAAAAAAAAACAAAAAAATAGCTGAAAATTATGAAAACAATTTTTTTTTTTTTTTAAAAAAAAAAAACAAACGAAAAAGAAAAAAGAAAAACCTGTTTTCTATTAAATTAAAAGAAAAAATTAACTGAAAATTAAAAAAAAAAAAAAAAAAAAAAATCCAATTTTTCAAAAAAAAAAAATCTAAAAAAAAAAAAAGTTATTTTTTTAAAACCAAAATAAAAGAAGTAAAGAAAAATGAAAAAAAAAAATTAAATTATTAAAATTGAAAAACGAAAAAGAAAAAAGTAAAACCAGTTTTCTATTAAATTAAAAAAAAATGAAAAAGAACAATTTTTTTTTTAGAAAAAAAACTATAAATTAAGAAAAAAAAAACTAATATATATAATTTTTTTTTTAAAATAACTAATTAAAAAATAAAAAATATCATCTCTCAAAAAATAAAAAAAAATATATAGACATAATATTTAGAAATGTTAATAATTCAGCAACGTGGAAAAGTTTGCACATTACTAAATTAGTAACGTGCAAAATCTGTATGTTACTAAATATTTAAAATTATATTATTTTTTTTAATATTTAAAAAAAAATATTGACATAATATTTAGTAACATGCAGAATTTTGCATGTTACTAATTTGGTAACGTGTAAAATAAGTAACATTACTAATTCTTAAAAATTATATAATTTTAAAAAAAAATTATATTGGCATAATATTTAGTAACGTGAAAAATTTTGAGCGTTACTAAATTTAGTAACGTGAAAAATTTTACACGTTACTAAATGCTAAGTTTTTTTGTAGTGACTGGACTACTTTTCATCAAAGCTTATACTCCTACAAGAACTCTTCTAAACAAATTCTACTCCAAAACTGCCTCTAAACAACTGCCAGACAAAGAAGATTGAGAGTATTTTGTTAATTAAATTATGGGCTGCAAAGTTGAGGAAATGGCCTGGAATTTTCTTAGCCCAATTATGGGCCCAGAAAACTGACTTAAGTTGACATTTCTTGTTTGGGGAGGGGGATTCAGTGAGAAAGTTGGATGCCAATTTGGACTATCAACCCCATCCAACTGAAGTTGAACATGCAAAAAATTGGTATCAAAACAATTGTATCACTATCAATCCATGTCTCGAGGATTTAACATTCACTGTCGACAAGCACTAGCAATCACATGATTTATAAGCATGCAAAGACTAATATCTGAACATTGAGACAAAACAAGAGGTGGAGGAATACCAAGAAATGGCACTTCATTCCAAACAAGCATAATTCTCCTACCAAGACAAGGACATCAAGCCAATCCTTCGACATACCATCGTACTACTCTGCCGGTTGGATAACGATAAGCAATTTCTTAGTTTTTCTTTTTAGTCTATCCATCCGATCGGAGTGGGCCATCATAATTTCCTTTTTTTT
The DNA here is from genome assembly GCF_958979055.1 of Alnus glutinosa. Taxonomy (NCBI): domain Eukaryota; kingdom Viridiplantae; phylum Streptophyta; class Magnoliopsida; order Fagales; family Betulaceae; genus Alnus; species Alnus glutinosa. Next base: position 11,445,301 of record NC_084889.1, on the reverse strand, counting down.
TCTTTTTTTATGTTATTCTTTAACGGCAAGGTGTTGGCAATTTTTTATACTACCCGTAAATTCAATTTGAAAAATTGAATACAAAAATGGCGGGTTAGAATTTTGTATAATCGTGTTCGTATTAATTCGGGTCGACCCAAAATTTACCAGTTTGACCCATGAATGACCCGCATAATTTTTTTCTTTTTTTTTTTGTATTTAAATTCATATGCATGTCTAAATAGGTCAAACTGGTTTAAGTCAACCTAACACAACTAAATTTATTAAATGGGTTAGGCGGATCGTCGTATTGTGTTATCTGTTAATGTAAATGGATCGTATCAAAGTTGAAGAGTTTGACACGTTTAACTAAATGGTCGCGATGTAATTGAGGGTATGAAAGTGAAATGTGAGTTGAGCAAACTTGGCTGATAGGGGAGCTTTGTAGGGGCAAAAACAAACTGCAATTGTGTAATGCGAGGAGTGTTGACCCATCAACATAAAGCTACTCTGAAACTGAGAGCACCATCATATCTTGAGATTGAGTGGGATAAGCCTAATCCTAATCCGCCAGGCTCACTTTTGAGGTTACGCGTGAACCTGTGTAATCTTCAGTCCTGAAAAGGAAAGCTCAGAGAAAAGTAGAAGACCAAAAGGAGGACTACAAATTTCAATCTTCATATATATTGCTGTATTTGCAAGACAAGGACGCCGGCACCAATGGTGTCACACATAAGTGGGCACGCACTCCGGCCGAATTATTCAAAGCAGGAACCGGTTGTGACTGTTTTCTCTTTCGTGTCGACTTATCGGCTTGCTTTTGTGGGGTGGCCGGGCAATGTATGACAAGATATCCGGTCAGTTATATATCATCAATTTCATCATTCATAAAGATTTTTATTATTTTCCAAATTTTTTAGGTGAGGCTATACTTCCTTCCTTGTTGTTTAGTACTTTTTAATCAAATTAGATATATTTTTGTTAGTGTATTAATTATAATTTTTAGGGATAAAGCAAAGATTTTATCAAGGGGGGGGGGGGGGGGGGGGGCGGCCCTATATATATAATCTAAACAAAGTTATAATCTAAAATATTTGAGTAATTTTATAAGTGATTGTTGTGTTCTTCTTGTGTCCCTCTAAAAATGATGTGGCTTTTAAAATCACCACTTGATTAAAATTTAATAGTGATCAATCACAAACTTAATGATGAAAGATAAATGAATGACAAAAAAATGACTTGTATCATTCCTCACAATATTGACTTATGACTAAAATTTTAAGTTATGTATACATTTATCATTAAAATCCTACAAATTTCACCAAAAATAATTTTTTTTTAATAGATTTTTATAATTTATAAGATTAAATTAAATCACACACTAAAATTTAACATTGTTTTTTTTTTTTGGAAAAAAAAAAAAACTAAGAAGCTTTGGTAGAGTAAATCCAAAAAAGAGAAGCAATAATTATAACAGACAATTAATAGGATATCAAGTTACCTGGTTGGCTGATTGTTCTTAATTTTGGATGGCCCAAATTCCAACGACTACCCGGTAGGCTTGGAAAAACCTGTTAGAGAAATGATTCATTCACAACTCCTCTCATCCAACTCTCACACAATCCTCTTACATTGTGTGGGTCCTACATGCACAATGTGAGAGGAGGGTTGTGTAGGAGTTGGGTAGGGGTTGTAAGGAAAACATTTCTCAACCTGTTAACAAGCCTAAAGGCACACACCTCAATTCTCATAGATTGATTCGTACACTAATTATCCAAGGAAATTAATAAGCTTTTGGCTAGAGCCCTCAAAACCTTAAGAGGGACGCTGGCCTGGTGCGTTTGGTTCGAATATTTTTTAATATTTGAATCGGATTTTTATTCAAAAATCCGGAACCTGGATCCATGAGGAATAAAACCCATCTGCATGTTGAATATTGTTTTAAATGCGGTTTGAATTTCGAGGTGATGAAATCATGAATTGACAGTGAATTTCGAGGTGCATTTTCTTTTCAACGCAGAAATCAAAGCTGGCAAAATTTTTTTTTTTTAGAAAAAAAGAAACAAGAAAAATAGGAGAATGGGGTGGACTACGAGCCACCCCCTGGGGGTGGCTCAAACCTAAGCCTCAAGGGTGGCCACACGCCACCCCCTAAGCCCTAGGGGTGGCTTTCGGGCCACCGCAAATGGATCCACGGGTGGCCCAAAAGCCTTAGGGGTGGCCACGTCCCACCCCTGAGCCCTAGGGGTCGCTTTCGGGCCACCCCAAATGGATCCAGGTAGGGCTGGCAGTTTTGACACGACCCGATAATCCGACACGAACACGACACAAAATTAGCGGGTTTGGGTCTTAAACGGGTCGACCCATTTATCTTGGCTTGACGGGTCGTGTCGCGGGTCACCCGCGGGTGACCCGCCAAACACGATTATGTTTTTTTTTTTTTTTTTTTTTTTAATATATATTTAAATTATTATTTAATTATTTATTAATTTATTATTATTAGCTAAAATAAGAAAATAAAAAAAACCCTAACTTCTTCTTTTCTTTTTCATTCAACGCCGTCCCCCCCCCCCCCCCCCCCCTCTTCTTCTTCTTCTTCTCCCAGTCTCTCTGCTGCGCCGTCGTCCTCGTCTGGTTCTTCGTCCTCGAAGCCCCAGTGCCCTACGGTCTCTCCAGTGCGTCCGTCCTCGAAGCCCCAGTGCCCTTTGCTAACTCCCTTCGCCGAGTCGCCGGTCGTGGACTCGTTCAAGCTCGGGCCTTAGTCTGCAGTCCCCGACTCCCCACGCCTGAGTCCGATTGCGCCATGAAATTGAAGAGCTTGGAGGTTGGAACTCAGGGCACTGTTTGGGCTCTAGTACGGGTACCTTTAGGTCCTCTTCAATATCTACTGATTCTAATTTCTACTTCAATATTTACAAGTAGGCAAAGTTTTAATTTTTGATGGATTTTGCGATCTGAATATTTGATTGTTGATTTGAATCATTTGATTTTGTTTTGATTGCTGAAAGTGAAACATTTAGTTGAAATTTGAGGTTCTGATTGTGGATTTTGATTTGGTTTTGAGATAATTGCTTGCCTTAGCTTTGAATGTTCAAACGGGTCGTGCCGACCCGATACGACCCATTATGTTAAACGGGTTTCACGGGTCATGTCGGGTGACCCGTGAAATAATCGTGTTCGTGTCGTGTCTGGAGCCCCGACCCGTTAACATAAACGGGTCGTGTTTGGGTCTAGCTTAAACGGGTCGCGGGTCTTAACGGGTCGTGTCGGGTACCCCTTTTGCCAGCCCTAGATCCAGGGGTGACCCGAAAGCCTGCAGGCCACCCCCCTCCTGAGGGGTGGCTGCCGGTTCTCTCCTTTATTATTTTTTTTTTTTGTTTTTGTTTTATAAATAAAAATAAAAATTTTGTTTTTTTGTTTTTAATTTTTTTTATTATTAATTTTATTATTTTTTACCGTACCAATCATTATACACAACTTTTCATTAAATCCAATCATTTTATACCATTATAAAATACTTTTTTTCAATCTCAAAAATTCAACACCTAAACACATATTCGAAAAGAATCTAAATTATATTCAACATCCAAACACATTTTCATTGCCTTGAAATTGGCAATCAGATTCAGAATATTATTCATATTCGAAATACTCAATATCCAAACGCAGCCCAAGAGCGCCCATCAGGTATATGCAATCCAACGTAACGGTCTCATATATTTGCTCATTCGAATTCCCTTCCTTCACACACACACACACACACACACACACACACACATATATATATATATATATATATATATATATATATATATTTGCTAATTTTGATGTCGGAGTGACCTCATCAAAATCCCACCGATCAACCTTTTAAACCCTTTTCTTTTCCGTAAAGGAATCATAGCCTGTGGTCTCCCAAAGCAAACCAACAGAAAGAAGCCTTTTGCTTTTTGTATGAAAGCGAGATTAATAAATTAAATGCTTAGCATTAATTTGAGGGGAATGGGAACCGCCCCTTCCTTAATTTCCAACCTCTAAAGATATCATAAAAAAAAAAAACCAAAAGTCTGTTAGTTAAAGCACATAAAAAGATAAAATATATATATATATATATTTAATACAATACTGAAATTTCATTGGTCCTTTATATTTACTCGGTAACTTAATCATATTTGAGCAATAACTAGTTATCTTTACTATAATATGTTTTATAGTAAAATATATATATACGTAAAGCAATTAGGTATGAGCTTGGGTGGCATCATTGGAAAGTGAAGACATCAAGAGCTACCACTTAAAAATTCTTAGGGAGACCATAGACCATATATAGACCATATATGGACCATAGACCCCCCCAGATCCTCCCTCCCCCTACACTTTCAAAGCTATAATGATTTCAATCTTCAACCAATTGAAAGTGATCAAGACTTGCATAAGCCGTACGATAATGATTTTAATTGAGTTTAGAAGGGGTCCCCAAGTTTAAAGTCAATAAAGTACTATGGTGTTTGAGTAGGGTTTGATAATTTTTTACACGATTTATGAATTCGACACAAAATTATTATAAAAATTGGCAGTTTATGATTGAAGGGTTTGATCTGTTTAATTAAACATGTCGAATTAGGGTTAACATATATAGTTTTATATCCATGTCTCGATACGATCAAAACTCAACACATGCATGATATTTATGATTGATAATTTTTAACACGACTCATAAACTTAATACGAAGTTAGGGTTGAGGGGTCTAACCTATTTAATTAAATGGGTCGAGTTAGAATTGACTTATATAACTTTATAGGTATGAATCGACACAACCCGAACCTAACACGCAATACCAATTGCGGCCCCTATTTGTGAGCATTATTGAGAGTCTTAAGATTATAAAACTATTGAAATTGTATGATAGATATTGACGGTAGATATTGATGAACTGGAAATTTTATATTGTTTAAATTTTTTAATCAAGTCAATGTTAATAAAAAAATATTAAAAAATATAGAAAAATGGTCACGGTTTCACCCATATAATCATTCACATATAGACAAAGACCAGGCATCCATCAAGAGGCGTATCGTGACAGCCCAGTAGCCCCACCCCACCACCACCACCACCACCACCATCACCACTTCCCTTCCCCAAACCCTGTATAAAAAACCAAGCTTCCTGCAAGAACCAAGCACCTCTCTTTCTTTCTGTCTCTGAAAAAAAAAAAAAAAGATGGTTTTTTGGGAAGAAACCCTTCAAAGAGTGGTGGGTGGGGGTGGGGAACTGTTCTTCACAGTGTTGGCCGTAGTAGTAGGAGTATTAGGCTACTTGTATAGGCCTTACTGGGGTGTCAGACGGGTACCCGGCCCACCTGCCATTCCCTTGGTAGGGCACCTCCCCTTGCTTGCAAAGTACGGCCCTGATGTCTTCTCTGTCCTTGCAAAACGATACGGCCCTATTTTCAGGTCAGTGCACTGACTTTTACGCTTTTCTCTTCTGGCTTCACGCCAAAATTTCAAATTTCAAGCCCTCTTCTGGAGATGATCATGGCGAGAAATCAATGAAAAGAACCTAAAAAAGTGCAACCAATTTTATCGGGTGACTAGTATTTCAGAGTTTTCTTCTCAAAATATGTTTATAATATGTTCATTTCTAATTTCCTCTTTCTTTGTGCTTTCTTTGTTAAGCTTATCTCTTCCTCTCCGATAAGGGATTCAGATTTCAGCAATTTGTGATCGGCAGTAAATGTAAAAGAGTTTTAATAGGTTTACGTGACCTAATAAGTAGACGGGTTACTCGAAATTCGTTCAAAATAATAAATGTGAAAGAACTTTTATAAGTTTATATGACTTAATAAGTGAACACATATTACTCGAAATCTGTTCGAACAGATAAGCTACATAAAAGCTTTATCGCATTTATTTGGTTAAATTCATAGCCATTTGGATAACAAATTGCTTGGAATCAAAGATAGAAAGATAGACATCCCTTGTTGGGTAAGGGAATGCGTATGGGACCAATAATTTGGTCAAATAGGAAGTGTCAGTATCGGGTCTTTCTTTTTTTCTCTCTTTGATTGAAATTTCAAGTTTAAAGTCTATTCAAGGGAATAAAGGGTACCAAAACGAACGTGGATGGGCTGGCCAACTTTGTTTATTGAAAAACAATGATTTTGTCTCCTCCACTTTCCCTTGCGGGCATGTTTTTCCTTTTCTTCTCGTTTGTTTCCTAGGAAAAACTAGAGTTACTTCCCCCACCAAAAAAAAGAGCAAAAATGGGACAAATATTCTCAAGTTTGAAGTTTTATCTCTTAATAAAAGTTGAATAAAAGGACATGTTATGTTTAGAGCAGGTTTCACATGGGTAGGCAGCCACTGATAATTGTAGCAGACCCGGAGCTTTGTAGAGAGGTGGGGATAAAGAAATTCAAGGATATTCCAAACAGAAGCGTACCCTCACCCATCTCCGCCTCCCCTCTTCATCAAAAGGGTCTCTTCTTCACCAGGTATTTGATGTTTCTACACACTTACAGAGAATTTTAAAGCAGCAGATATAAAGATTAATGTCATTGAACTTGCAGGGATGCAAGATGGTCAACCATGCGAAACACGATATTGTCAGTCTACCAGCCATCACACCTTGCCAGCCTAATACCCACCATGCAATCATTTATCGAGTCTGCAACTCAAAATCTTCACTCCTTTGAAGAAGAAGACATCACTTTCTCTAACCTTTCCCTCAAACTGGCCACTGATGTCATCGGGCAAGCAGCCTTTGGTGTCAACTTTGGCCTCTCTAAACCGCAGTCTATCAGTGATTCAGTTCAGGTTGTTGATAACGAGAATCATGATGAGGAAGTCTCAGACTTCCTTAACAAGCACATTTACTCAACAACACAGCTTAAGATGGACTTGTCGGGCTCATTTTCAATCATACTGGGTCTACTTGTTCCCATACTGCAGGAACCGTTTAGGCAGATCCTGAAGAGAATACCTGGTACAATGGACTGGAAAGTTGAGCGTACTAATCAGAAACTGAGTGGCCGGCTTGATGAGATTGTAGTAAAGAGAATGAAAGACAGGGACCGACGTTCGAAGGACTTCTTGTCCCTCATACTGAATGCGAGAGACTCACGAACGGTATCGTTAAATCATCACTTATCTAAATAGCTTAAGCTTATAAGAATAATGAATTTAATAATTTAATTTATATTCTAATACTCCCTCTCACGTGTGGGCTCAAATTTTTTTTTTAATAAATGAAACCCAACACATGAAATATTTAATTAAAATAAAAAATGAATGATATAGATGAAGTTTGAAATCAGAACCTCTGTTATGATATTATGTTAAATTATTACTTGTCTAAAAAGTTTAAACTTAAAAGAATGATAAATTTATATTCTAACAGGTATCAAAGAATGTCTTTACCCAAGACTACATTAGTGCAGTTACTTATGAGCACTTGCTTGCTGGATCGGCCACCACAGCCTTCACATTGTCTTCAGTTGTCTATTTAGTTGCTGGACATCCAGAAGTTGAGAAGAAGTTGCTTGCAGAGATTGATGGCTTTGGTCCGCCTGATCTATTGCCAAGCGCTAATGATCTTCAAAACAAATTCCCTTATCTCGAACAGGCAAGGCTCTTAAAACTTCTATTTTCTGACAGTTGATCAGTAAGGTTTGAAGTTGCATGCGCTAACCAAAGAGCTATATTGCTATGTATTGTATTTGATAGTCACATAGTCTCATTTTTCTCTTGATTGTTTGAGTGCTGCAGGTCATCAAAGAGGCCATGAGGTATTACACTGTTTCCCCATTAGTTGCGAGAGAAACATCAAAACAAATAGAGATAGGAGGTTATCTTCTTCCAAAGGTATTATTTATGATAAATGTTATTTAGTATACTGCTCTACGACTGTCATATAACTGGAATGACGTGACAGTGAAAATTAATTCTAAATTTTTATTTTTATTTCTTTTACAAGCTTTTGTTTCAAAAACTGATTTTTACTGACACGTCATCCTAGTTATAGTCGTATAACAGTCTATTAAATGACATTACTCATTATTTATACATGTTTGAATGTCCTACATGGCCTTTATGTTGATTAGTATGTCATGTAGTTCATATTCCTAATGAGCAGGGGACATGGGTGTGGCTAGCACTTGGAGTCCTAGCAAAAGATCCAAAGAACTTCCCAGAGCCAGAAAAGTTCAGACCAGAGAGGTTTGACCCAAATTGTGAAGAAGCAAAACGAAGGCATCCTTACGCTTTCATACCCTTTGGAATTGGGCCTCGATCATGCATCGGCCAGAAATTTTCCCTACAGGAAATAAAGCTCTCATTGATTCATTTATACCAGAAATATGTATTTCGACATTCACCCACCATGGACAAGCCTTTGGAACTTGAATATGGCTTAGTTCTCAACTTCAAGCATGGTGTCAAGCTTAGAGTCATAAAACGAACATCAATTTTGTTAAACATGGCTCAGTAAGACACTAGTGATGCACTCAATAAGACACTTGAGACTGTTTTGGTTTCATGAAACTGCAATAAATCAATCATGCTTCACACTAGTGCTGTTCATACTTTTTAAGTTTTTTTCTGTAATTAGCTCCCAATACAGCCATGGCTTCATCTTCAAGTTGTGTTATCCAGATAACTGATAAGTTAAAGAGCTTGGGGGAAAATAAAACTAACAAGTTAAAGAAGGAAGCAATAAACAATCTTTTTTACAAAAAAAGAACCCTTAAATAAAACCTCAAAGACCCGTAGGGTTGCTTTGAACTTAAATACACATTCTCAAATAAAGGGGAAAGGGAACAACAAGCTGTTGAACTTCTCGAACGAACAGAGATGAATCCCTCTGTTCATCTAAGTATCTTACCTTAATCTCATCGAGTGTTTATCCATTCGGGTCGGCAGGCAAAGTTGTTTGGAAAAGTTGATTGAAGAAGGCTCAGAACCAGCACTGCTTTTGGAATCCGCATTAGAGAAAGCTGCTGACTTTTTGAGAAACTGGAACTCGTCCATGGACTGCCTTTGAACTCTCTGAGATGAATGACTGCATGTTTTCTGCTTCGCCTTAGTTGATTCGGTCAGGCACATGTAGTTTGGCCTACTATTATTGCTATCTTCAGTTCTCTCTGAAGCCAATCCAGTGTTTCCAGAAACTGGTGTTGTCGATGTGCAGAATGAAGATGAAGCAGAGCTCTCATCATACCGAAATTCGGAACTCGGGCTTGAAGACGAGCGAGTAACTTGCCCAATATGGGGAGGTTTGGCAGAAATCCTGGTAGTCACATTATTCCTCCTGACTTTCACGGTGCAGGGTTCAGAAGATTTCGAATGTGTGCCCATAAGAGAATCTACACAACTCTTTGGAGGTGGAGTTGCCTCCCAAGGATCAGCAGTGTGGGATTGTTCCATCAACCTAGTCTCCCATGGCTTGGCTGCCATCCAACGTTCTAACCAACTCCATCCCCAGCTATTCTTGTCGATCTCATGATTCTTGAGAGAGTACACCGAGGCATTTGAATGGAAATTTGAAGAGGGAGTTGATCTCCATTGCTGAAAAACAATGAAATAATTGAATAGTCTAGCTCAGATGGAGAGAAAAGTGCTAAAACTCACACACATGTTCATTTTTGTTAAATCACTACTTATCCTAAAAGTTTAAGCTGATAAGAAATAGTATATTTAAACATTTAATCAAATACTTTAACTTCCTCTCACGTATAGGCTCGAACTCTTTCTTAAGAAGTGAAGTCCAATACGTGAAATATTAAACTAAAATGTAGAGTTAGGAATCGTACTCATGACCTCCAAACGAAACGAGCCATTACCTAGAAGGCGAACATCTAATTTTCATTGTGAAAATTCGACTTTAGGGCCTCAATGATTTCATCAATGAATTGGCAAGGAAGTACAAGTAATAAGAATGAAAGAAATCCCGAAATGAGAAAGTCAGATACAAAGGGCATGCAAGGAAGGCCAACCCCACTTAACCCTCGGCAGGTAAGAAATCTATTGATTGATTAATGGTTGGGTTTAAAAACTCCATATCATGTTAAATCATCACATATTTTAAAAGTTAAAACAGTATAAATAGATGAATTTAATCATTTAATTTATAATTTTAATACCTTTTGAGCAAGAGCGTATGCAATTGCTCTCTCTCTCCGGAAGGCACCTTCTTGCCTCATTTGTAATTTTGTTTTAACATCTTCCAATGTTCCCTTGCTATCACACCACCGATCCTGAAATTCATAAAGGTCAAAATTGAAGTCTCATTTTTACATGAATTGCAATGAATATGAACACAGAGAAAGACAACAGTCATAAAAGCATCCATCATTTGGGATGAGACCAACATGAAGAGTGTGTTTCGCCTGTGATTTCTTATACGACAGAAAATATATGGTTTAGAAGTGCGTTTATTAAAAAATGAAAAAAAAAAATAAAGGAGAAGAAAAAAAGATTTTCAAATAGTAGGCAATGAAGTTTTTTAAAAAAAACTCATGATTTTAAAAAATAAATTGCTATTTTATCGAACACTTAACTGAGTTTTTAAAAAACACATTTTTCAAATTTCACGTTTTAAAATCGCAAACCTAAACCAACAGAAATGGACCAAAATACTTCATGGTTTGTGGTACCTCAGCTTGTTTAAGGAGATCAGCCATGCTGCGGCGCTCATTGAGCATCTCCTGTACAGCCTGCCCCTCCATGGACATCCGGACACGACGAGCCCTAACTCTGGCCTGAACTCGAACAAGAGCCTGCATGCACCTTAGTGTCACGGCGGCCTGCTTCCTCACCTGCCGCCCCCGAACTAGAGCTTGAAGCCTTACCACTCCTTTCAAGGCCCTCAAAGCCCTTCTTGCCTACAATTATTAACACAACCCCCATTTAATGAAAATAGCCGAGTATTTTAAAATCAAGACCAGCAGACAAACAAATACTCATCAAACAGAAGAAAGAATACTACTTTTATGAGATAATTCTAATTCTCAATTCTCGTTCAAGGTTCACTTTGGTTTTCGAGGTAGAGAACAATTTTATTGCTGCACATGTCAGGCTATCCTGTAATACAATTTAATAATTACAGTTAAACTTGCATTAAATTCCTTAATAATCTCTTGAGATCTGTTGTCCACTGCTTACTGAGATTTCATTTGTTAAGATGATAGACTAATTTCTCAATGCTGCATGGTAGCCTAAAATAATCCAAGATCACAACTTTGCTATTAGGAGCTAAATTTAAAACATCAAGAACTAAACTTTAAGATGAAATATATGCTCTACCTATGTAAAGTTGCGATCTTGATAAAACATGCAAACGCAGTATGCTTGTCTAGAGAATATTGGAAACAGAAGAATAAGAAAATCTCCAAAAGAAAAACATACAAACTCATCTTATTTGTTCAAGTTTCTTTTAATTTCTCAGGAACCAAAGAGAGAAAAGAGGATGAGAAGCAGGGAGACCCATTTACCAAGAAGCCACGAAAAGCAGTTTGGATCCGGATAGCTGCCCATTCTTTCCGAACAGCCCTAAAATTCTTAGGAGGAGCACGAAGCACCGTGGCCACTGCTGCTGTAAAAGCATCAGCCACTGGTGGAGACTCAGACCCCTCAGAAGCCGCTCTGTGGCTCCCTTTAAAACCCTTCCATGAAGACCCTAACTCCCCAGAAGAAGTCCTCCATAGCCTCCATTTCTTGCTCTTACCGCCCACCTTATCCTAGAGAGATGCAAAGTCTTAGAGATTGAGCAGAAAAGAGAAAGAACTAGAAACAAACAAAGAAAGAAAGACATTAGAGCTTACATGGTCTTCCCTTTCGGGCTTTTTGAGACCTATAAGAGCCTTCACCCATTTCCCCGAAGCACCCATTACCGGAAAGGTCTTGTTTCAGCAGAAAAAAGCAAGAAACTGTGTGATTGATTCTTGAAGAAACCGAGTACGTTCCCAAGAAATCAAAGAAGAAAGCTTTTTTCAGAAAGAGAAACTAGGTACCACTGATGTGCTGCAATCTATATGAGCTTGAGACAGAGATTGTGGTTTTTGCAAAAATGGAGTTCGCTTCTTTGGAGAAAAAAAAAATGTCGAAATGAGAGAGAGAGAGAGAGAGAGAGAGAGAGAGAGAGAGAGACGTGGGTTTCTTAGGTGGGATGAGTGGGGGGGTGGGTTTTGTGGGAATTGGACGTTTGAAATTCAAAAAAGAAACTACGGACAAATGGGGGCTCATCCCGCTCTGAATCGCTTCATGTGGAGGAGTGCCCCGTGAAATATTGGCCCCTGGTTCCGGTAAAATATTACGGAATTAGACCCCACTCCTTTTGTCAGTTTATTGGCAAAGAACATGAAAAGGCACGACCCGTTTGGCCAGGTACGTTAAAAGATACAAAAAGGACCAAAAGGCAAACCGACAAAAAGATTTCCCGAGTCAGTGCAGTTGAGACTTGAGATCCGGTGTTCTTTTCACTTTTCTTCTTCATTTTTGAATCCCGTCTCGGTGGGACCACATTGGAGCAATTGGATTGGGCCACTTGTACGGTGCAAAACCCATGTCGACCAAATTAGACGGTTCACATCCTCTAATTGTTCCTATTGTATTGCATGGGAGCATTTTAATTGGTTCAATGTTCAAACGGTTCAGGACCCAGTTTTGAACATGCATACATTTGCGGTTGCTTGAAAGTTGAAACTGTTTCTTGGATTTTCTTAATTCACATAATCCAACATATATATATATATATATATACACACACACACAAAGACGAAACAATTAATTTTGATTATAATTAAATTAGTAAGTAATTTTTCAGTCTAAGAGATAGATAATTGTGGGTATTTTGTTAATGTGGGAAAAAAAAAAAAACTTTTTTTCTATGTGAAAAAGGGTAAAAAAACAAATTTCCCAACTCCACCAAAGTCCCAATTGCATAAGATCATGGTAACAGATTTGGCTTAGACGCTATAATAAAAATTTAAAAAAAAAAAAAAAAAAACTACTTTTATGTCATGTAATTTTTTAACGGTTAAGATTTAATTTCAAATTTTTCATTAAAAAAAAAAAAAAACTGTGTCAAATTAAATCTAAATGTTACATACTATAATTCTATCAAATATTTATCCAACAATGCTGACATAACACTCTCAACTAACTACTGAATCTTTTTTTATTTAAAAATAATTAATTGAAAATGTCACGTCAACATTCAGATAAATAGATCATGTTGGATAGTATTACTCATCTAAACGGATGAAAAAACTAATAATAATTTTTTTTACAATATCTAAATGCTTTGATACCATAATTCTATTTAACATTCATCTATCAATGTTGGCGTAATATTATCAATTAACTATTAAATCCTTTTCTTTTTACTTAACTAAAATTAATCCAATAATTAATTAAAAATGCCACTTCAGCATTATTAGACAATGTTCAAATAGCATTAATAATCTAGACCTTAAAAAACCTATAAAACATAATACTTTGTCTTTTTTTACAACACATATTCCCAATTCAATGAAAATGGGCGGCAAGAGTCCTTGGACAGCAATAATAATGTTGAAATAACCAACGTTAACCCATTTATTACGAATCTGGATCCTCTCCGGATCATTTTTAACGGCAGAAGTACTCGAGCAGATCATTAAATTCAGGGCGGGGGAATGGAAGAGTGCTTTATTTAAAGCATTAATTAAAAAACACGTTTTATTTGGTGGGAAGTGCTTCTGTTTCTGTAATTTAATTTTACAGATCGGCGTTGACATCGAGATTGCGACCTGAGACACCTTTGTCCAATTGTCCCGGTCCGGTGGTCCTTACGAGAATCTGTGGAAAACTCCAAATTCACCTCGGCCTTTTTTATCATATTACGGGACTGCCCTTCCGTCTGTTAAACGTCCAGCGCATGCTGCAGGCTCCTCAAGCCACGTACTTGGAGGGGGAGAACAACTTGAGCTAAAGAGACAAGTAGACAGCTGGACCTATGATTCAAATTTCAAAGTACCCATATTCCCTTTTTTGTCTATTTTAGTTGGGTAACTATTTTGTTTCCTTGATTAGGGGTTGATTTAGGATAATTCTAAACGTTATTTTCGTGTTTTTTTTTTTTTTTTTTTTTTTTTTTTTTTTTTTTTTTTTATCTCTTAGACATGTGAATGACGTTTAGAATTATTCGTTGAGTTGGATCTTGAATTACTAGTAATTTGGATAAATAATATAAGGAGGACTCTCTTTATGTTTTATTAAAATTGATCTGACTTTTAAAATTACTATTGGATCAAAATTTAATAATGATCTATTACGTATCTAATAGTGATTTTAAAAACCACATTAATTGTGGGAGCCATTCACTGAATCACCATATTCCAGTGACTCGCTTTCCATTGCTACGTTTGTCTCGGCTTTTTTACGGTTTGTGCAATTTTGATTTATGTGATTTTAAATTGTTTGTTTTAGGGTTTTTCATTTTAGGGTTTCGGTTGTGGAGGACCGATTGAGGGTTTTTCAATTTTAGGGTTTCGTTTTTCTGTGTATTTGAGCTCCAACCGAGTTGGTGTTAGTTTTTTTATAGAAATTTTGGATTGATTTTAAAGTCGGTAGGTCAAGGTTTGGATTTGTATGCTTTTTCGTTTTTACATTGTTTGATTTTGATTTTGGTTGGTTTTCCGTTGCTTCAAGCCGCGCGACGAGAAGTCCGCAGGAGTGGAATACGGATTGTATTTGTATTTGGATTTGTTTTGGCTTTTGGATTTCATACCTGCACTAAAACCAGCCTAAAAGTGGCTAAAATCGGCCCAAAACCCAAATTGAAAAGCGGTTATAAAACCGCCGATTATTTCCTCAATAACCGCTAACCGACGGTTGTAAAAATAACCGCCTCCGCCTAGGTGGTTATCGGTTGCGGTTGGTAAAATTCAATAACCGCCTAGGCGGTTAGCGGTTTTAGCCAATAACTGCCGATTATAACTGTTTGTACACCCCTAATGGACATATGAGTTCTATATGAAATCTGTTCGAATAGGTGACTAAGCATCTCAAAATGAATTTGAGAATATAATTTCGCTTAAGGGTACCAAACTTTAACCATTTTTTAAAGAAGATACCTGAATTTCAAACCATCACAATTTAAGATATTAATTTTTCAGAAAGTCTCAATTAGGGGTTATTCATTAGAATTTTCCGTTAAATGTTATCAAAATTCTCAAAATACCTCTGTGTTTATTTATTTTTTATTTTTAAAAAAAAAATTATAAAATTTTTCAAAGATTCAGGTATGTGTATTTTTGCAAATTCTATTAAATTCTAACCAACACCTAAATCTTAACAATTTTTTTTTTCTTTAAAAAAAAAAAAAAAAAAAAAAAAAAGTATTTTGGAAATTTTGATAGGATTTAACGGAAAATCCTAACAGAAAACTCTTAATTAAGACTTTCCGAAAAATAAATATCTTAAATTGAGACGGTTTGAAGTTCAAGTATCTTTTATAAAAAATAATGAAAGTTCGATACCTTTAAGTGAAGTTCTCTCTAAATTTTATATGGAATGTCTCATGTGTATCGTCTAAATTATTAGCAAATATTTAGTGTAAATCCTAATATGAATTGGTCATGAAAGTTCAAATATGAGTGCATTTTTGAATTTGGAAAACATTTATTGGCAAATTACAGATAAGTTAGAGAGTCAAACTGGGTCCTGGAACCAGCTTTTTGTTTCCCATTTGGCTGACTACATTTTATTAAGAAATTTCAGTAAAAGTTTCTCCAGAAAGACCACAATTTGAGGAGAATGAGAGACATCAAACATGCCAAAACTTGGGGAAATTAAGCTTTTTATATCCTCCTCAATTTTAAATCCCTAAATTGATTCCCAAAGTTGGGCTGGCTGGACCTCATTTCCATTTTCCTCGAGGCAATTGCACTTCATCTGCCAAACCCTCTCGGTACAAGTTCTTTGGTCAAAGTTCTAACTTGAAAAACTATCAAAATTACTATTTATTAGTAATTAGCTAGAGTATCAAAGCTTTATAAAATACGATTCTCTCCGTTTGAAGTAATTTTATGTACATAGTTTTATATTTTTTAAATCATGTTCAATATATATATATATATATATATATATATATATATATATCATTAAATTTATAAAATCTTATATAGACGATGAAATAAATTTAGTTTTTAAATTGTTTTAAATTTTATTATTTTGTAATTGAAAAAATTACACGTGGCAAGGGTATTATAGGAATATTTCGACAAATAAAGCCTTTTTGGCACTTTTTGATAGTTTGAGGGCCAAAGTCCAAGGGTTAGTAGTTTGTGGATTACTTCCAAAACGTCTGGTAGTTTGGGGGCTTAAATATAATTTTTCCATTTTGCATTCTCTTACTTATTTTTCATCCATCTTTTTATATATATATAAATAAAATAAAATTAATAATCATTCAATTTGTTGGACTCACACCTTCATCCGTAATAAAATTAATAATCATTGATTTTTTTTTTTCAAAAAAAAAAATTGAGAGAATACAATATAGTAAGTTTTCAAACATCAATTTTCACCATTATTTATCGTTGGCTTTTGTAGTTTGTTTGTTTTTCTTCATCTTACAAATTTTGAAAGTCCTAAATTCGACTTATTGTTATTGTGACATTGGAAAAGACTCAAAAGGACAAAAAGGGAATTTAACATTCCTTGGGCAAATAATTGATATTGTGACATTGGAAAAGATTCAAAAGGAAAATAAATAAGCTACACTCCTTTTTAGAATGTTATAAATAAATGTTAATTTTTTTTTAAGGAAAAAATAAAATTTATGCCCTTTTTGTTTCGGCGTAAAATGATTTCTGGAAAATAGTTTCTGTATTTTTCGGTGTTTGGTAGGGGCGAAAATAATGGTCAACAGGAAAATGATTTCCATTTGACAAAAAATACTTAATAAATTTCGGAAAATGATTTACGCTTTTTAAAAGCGTAAATTATTTTCCGTAAATGGTAGATGCAATCGACTCTCTTTTAAACAATGCAGTCGATATTTACGTTCAAGCAGTTGACTATTGCCAAATTTCGACAAGTAAGATTCCGACTCCGGTCGGTGCCGGAATTCGACAAATTAAGCTGGAATCCGGCGACGTCCAGCAGATGTCGCCGGATTCCGGGGATACCATGCTAGATTCCGGCCAGACTGGCCGGAGCGGCCGGATCCAGGCCAGGATCCGACGATTTGGCCGAATCCTAACCAGATCTCCAGCCGTCTAGCCGGGATACTGGCCGAAAACTGGCCAGGACGGCCGGCTTCCGATCAACTGGTCGGGATCCGGCCGTTTTGTGTCGGATTCCGGCTAAATATCGCCGGATTCCGGCAACTTTACCGAAATTTGTATATGCCAAATATAAAAAAATATTTTTATATTATTTTATATTAATATTTTTTTATTTTGTGAATAAAATTTAATTTTTTTAAATTAATATGATTAAATTAAAATATAAAAAATATTTGTAATTTTCCGTACACGCCAAACACCGAAAAATGATTTCGACGGAAAATATTTTTCTGAAAAATGACTTCCCTGAAACTATTTTACGACGGAAACCATTTTACACCGAAACAAACAGAGCATTATTCTCTAAATTTTCTTTGTGGTTTTAATTTAGTCATCAAGCTTTCAATGTCATTTTAGGTTTATTTCAATTCCAAATAGGTTCCTTTGTCAACTCATCTTTAAATTAATTGACAACCTTGTACATTAAACCACTAAACTTATAACATATGGCTCACGTTTGACATATTAAGTGTCAATTGTACGTTCTATACAGTAAATTTACCTTCATTATAATCTATTCTATATAAGAATATTAAAAAAGCAAAAACAAAAATAAATAATAAAAAAAGAGATTGACAATATCTTACATTCAACCACTAAACTTATGACATATGGCTCACGTTTGACACATTAAGTGTCAATTGTACGTTCTACGTGGTAAATCTACCTAAATTATAATCTATCCTAAATAAGAATATTAAAAAAGCAAAAAATAAAAAAATAAAAAAGGGATGGCGATTGCTGTACAAATCTACCGATAAATGATTGTTGTACAATTCTTGATACAACTCTTATACAACTCCAACAACTTTTCTTCTAACTAACCATTGGATTTATTTTTCTACGTGTAGGTCCTAAATATTCAATGATTGATCTTGATCTTAATCAAAGTTGTTAGATTTATATAAGAGTTGTACGAAAGTTGTAAATGTATCATATTTCGAAGAGACCTCTTAATCTCTTATACAGAAATGGGCAGTAACCCCTCACACTAGCCACCCCTCTTTAAAAAAAAATAAAAAAATAATTATTATTATGCTTTTATTTTATTTTATTTGTATTCATGGTAGATTTATAATTTAAGGTAAATTTGTCACATGGTACGTCAAATGTAAGTTACATGTCATTGACTCAATGGCCTGACCTAACATGTCATCAATTTTTTTTCATCAATTAATTAGATAATAAGTTGATAGAAGGATTTATTTGAAACTGACATAAAAGTAATTAAGGACCTAATTATTTTTTGTAACAGATTAAATAAGATTTCATCAAAAGTAATTTCTATCTCCAATGGAAAATGAATTAAATTATGAAACATATTTCTTTTGATTTTTTTTTTTTATTTTTTTTTTGGGCTTAAAAAAGGAAAAGAAAACATCATTGGTCAACGCTACATGGTCAATAGTCAAATGTTGTGACCAATTAAAGTGCACAATAACGTTATCAAGGTTTGTCTCGCATTTCACACAAAACAAAAATTAAACAATAAATTGCGATTGAAGACTTTAATTGTATTTTGTATTTAACAATCAAATGATGTTTTCTTAGAGGTCATGACAAAGGTTTTGATTCAAAAAATCTTGACAATTTTCTTGAGTTGATAAGACGTGTATACATAAAATGCAAAATATACTTCACATTCTATCTAAAAAGAGATTTTACATGTCTTGGCAAGAATGATAGGAAGGCAATTTGAGAAGAAATTGGTTATTCAAAATTTTACGTTATTGTTGATGAAGGATGAGATGAGTGTAAGAGAGAATAAATAGTTATTGTTTTGAGATTTATTGACAAATACGGTTTTATACAGAATGCGCACTTCTTTGTTATTGTCCGTGTTAAAAATACTCGAGCATTAACTTTAAAGAATAAAATATTTATTGTTCTTTCCTGTCATTATCTTGATATTCAAAATATTCGTAGACAATGGTATGATGGTGCTAGCAATATGCATGATGAATGAAAAGAATTGCAGACATTATTTCTTAATGGTTGTCATTGTGTATGCTATGTTCATTGCTTTGCTAATCGATTACAATTAGAGTTAGTTGGTGCATCTCGAGAGGTAGTTTTGTTCATGAGTTCTTCTCAAATTTGAATTTGATTATCAATGTAGCTGGTATCTCATGTAAACGTCGTTGTAAACTACAAGCTGCTCAAGCATCATAAATCACACATATGCTAGCTGTTGATGAACTTGAAACTTGAAACTCGAAAATGAGCTAACCAAACTGGCATTTTGAAATGAGCTGGTGATTCTCATTGGCATTCTCATTTTCCTTCTATTTGTAGCCTAGTAAGAATGTTTGGTGCTACTTGTTCAATTCTTGAGAATATTATAAAAGTAGGATCCACTTACTCTGGATGTGGGAATGCTAATACTGCTTATAAAATGATTACACCATTCTAATTAATTTTTATTTTTCATTTGATGAAAGAAACCGTGGATATTCCATACTGATACTCTTTGTCAACATTTACGACAAAAATCTTAAGACATCTTGAATTTTATGCAATTAGTTTCTAATACAAAAGCACTCATCCAAATTTTGAGAGATGAAAGACTAGGATAATTTGCTTGAGGACATAATTTTTTTTTCCAAGCAATTTGAAATTGGCATTCCAAATTTGAGTGCTCGTTATGTTGAAGGTCAAGGTCGTTATCAACGGGATCACATCACAGTGGTACATCATTATCATTTTGACATGTTCAATGCTATTATAGACTTTCAATTACAAAGTTTAATAGTAAATTTGACAAGCAGTAACGAAACTCTTAACACTTAATTTAACTTTGAATCCAAATGATGCATATAAATTCTTTAGCATTGAAGTAGCTGTCGGTGATAGCGAGACATTGATCAATGAAACATGGATAGTTATTTTGTAAATTAAAGAGCTTAAAGACAATAATATCATTTTTCTATTATTGATCATGTGGTGAAAAATTAAGTGCATGCCACGTGACTAAGTCTATTAGATTTAACAAAAAATTATAATAAACGAGTGCTTAATTTGTCACAAATCCATTGACTTAATTGCTAAATTAAAAGTACAACCAAATTAACACCCATGTCAAAATCCAAGAATACTAGTTGGAAATCTTTTCAAAAAAAATAAAAGAAAACTAGCCAAAAATTGGGGAAGAAGCTTTATTTGATTATCGCCGCATATATGTTTACAACTCCGGGAAGAGAACGGATCAATGATCCCCATCAGGAGATCATACTAGTTGGCTTATTTTAGGGACAAAAAATCAGGTTAAAAAAAATATGAAAGAATGATAAATTTTTTGCTAGGCCCTTCAGCTCCTTTGCTGAAACCCTTCTGCTCTAAAGAACTCTTATTGGGAGCACAAGAAGTGCCCATCCTGCCAAAGATGTTGAATCCGAATCCCTTTGTGGGAATGCCTGGAGTTTAATTAGCAGCAGTACTAACGGGTACCCTTGGGCTAGGGAAACCCATGTAGGCGAGCCTAGGCGAGACCCGGATCTTTGGGCTGGGTCGCGGCGAAGGGATTGGGACACCGCTCGGGGAACGGCCGGGTGTGACCCTGGGTGATAGATTGACTTGCTCGAGTGCTTGGGACTGTAGCTCAATTGGGTACTCCCTCACACATCCAATACGAGGACCAACTGGGCTAGTCCACTTGCAAGACAAACGCTTAGGCATGTTGAATACTGGTGCTTCTGGTTTGGCTGCCTTGGAATCCATACTCTCCTGCTCATGATTTGTTGTGATGGATATATCCTTTATAGTCTCATTCACATCACTAGTTGATGAGAGAACCTTGACGGCATCTGCCTTAGAATTCTGGCCAATAACTTTGAAGGACGGGTTGTCATCATCCATTGCACACCTCTGCAGAAGAAATGGCGCACATTAACTATGTCTACAAGTGACTAATTTCAAAATAATCACGATGGTTTTACTTGTACAGCATTCTCATCCGACCAGCCAAAATAACATTTGCTAAATAACCCAAATGTTATTTTAGCTAGCCGGGATGCTAAAATAGGACTAAAATGAGCTGCATCCAGCTCACCAAATTGGTTTAGACATTTGGTGAGCTGCTACAGTGCATAGTGAGGTCTTTATTGCCTATATGCGTTTACCACATATATAATGGCTGGAAGATAAATGCCAACCAGATAAAGAGATCTTTATGGCCACAGATTTGAGAGTAATTTACCTTAACATTGGTGAGGTCTACATGGTGCTCCTCGAGGAAACCAAGGAATTCCTTGAAGTTGTCTTCGGTTGGGAGATAGTGACCACTATATGGCCATATAGCCTGGAGAAGACAAGGACACTTCGCTTAAAAAAATTGAACTTCAACATAATAAACAACAATCATCTGTAAGTCTATGCTATATTATATGTACCTCGAGTACCCCATCATGGGCAACTAATCTCCCTGCTGCTGTTGTAGCACCTCCTGATAGAAAACTTGAGTGTTGAAAAACACCCTTCTTCTTCTGCCCCACATACAAAGCCCTAGAGGTGCTGAGCACAAAAATCCACTTAGAACCCTCAACTGTGTTAAGAAGCATCCCAGTTTGCCTGTAGAGAAGCTTTCCACTCTCTACAATCACTTCGTATGCTTCTCGCTCTTTCTGCAATTTGCAAACAACAGAGAACAAAAAATTATAACCTAGAAATATATGCATGTATCCCACATTCACATAGGCCTATCTAGACATGTAAATGGTTGGAAGACTTACTGGTCCAAGATACTCAATGCATTGACGTTGTAGATCAGTCCTTGGGCACCTTTTAAGAGTTAGGTCTTTACCATCACCAACATCCAACCTTCAGTTTTCAGGGGAGGACAAGGAAGTTAGAGAAGGATAAACCCGGATCGTATACAACTGTAACATATAAGGAAATTGATTTTCATCAGTACCAGTAGAAGAAAGGTTGGGTGCTCTTGCTATCGAACCAGACGTCATAGTAGAAGTGTAAATTGTGTCCATACCGATGGCGTGGATCGATCTGCAAGAGAACAAGGATTAATGAAGCACAATTAGCAGGTGATTCAACCTCCTTACCTATTATTCTGGGACTAACAATATGAAACCTATTACTATCCAACAAATATCAGTCTATAGAAGCCAAGCATTCAGCTAGACCTTATTCAAAAGCCCCAAACTTGAGCATGATTTGAAATTTCTTTCAAAAGAAAGAATGTCACCAATTCCTTTTAAGGAAGTATATATATAGGCCAAATTTGACCCAGTTTTAAGTCTGATGAGAAGAGACTTGGAAAATATGTTTCCTTACATCTAGTACAGCAGCCATTTTTGAAAACATCACTCGGCCAACCATTCTCTATGATTCAACTAAGAGAATATCAAAGAAAAGTTCATCCAGCAGTAAAGATGTATTAAGAGGGCCGAATCTACAAACATGTCTTTGAGAATCATGCAAACCAACTAAATAACTCCTATCAGTTCAGTAAAATGTGTGCACTTTATAGGTCCAAAATTAGACTCAGAGGAAAAGACTCTACTTTCAAACTGGATTAGAAGGATTTTTGTCTTTTCAATTTTTTGGCCTGAACTACATCAGGAAGATGAAATGATCAGATCAAGTAAGAAGATTGTATGCCAAAAAAAGCCTATGGACTTACAGCTTCAAGCCAGTGTTGCAGGGCTAATTTCTGAGCCTTCTCATCCTTAGATAAACCTTTTCCAACCTACAAATAGACAAGAGTTTATGCTGTTAGTGTTATGTTTCTAACAATACTTTCTCTCTTTTTTTTTCCCCACTAAATTTGTAAGGTAGTAACTAAGTACCCTGGCAGCTCTTGTCCTGGCGCGTGACCACCGTGACACAGCGGTTTCTGGTTTTTCAACGTTGAAGAAAGATACAGAGCTCCGTTTAAGATCTGCAAAGTCTAAGGCCTTCCACCTGTGA
Source organism: Alnus glutinosa (assembly GCF_958979055.1). Classification (NCBI taxonomy): domain Eukaryota; kingdom Viridiplantae; phylum Streptophyta; class Magnoliopsida; order Fagales; family Betulaceae; genus Alnus; species Alnus glutinosa. The sequence goes on along the minus strand of NC_084889.1, from coordinate 11,422,073 downwards.
CAATTTGAATTGATTTTAGAAAAAAAAAAAAAAAAAAAGGGTTGAAAACATCTAAAAAATGAAAGAAATTGAGATAATATAGAAACAAACCAGAGTTCCTCAACCACAACTGCACAATCTGCAAGGTTCCGTCTAGTCCGATAACTCTTGTAGACTTTCTGAAGCGTAGTTGCAGCAGCATCAAGCTCACTAACCGGCTTTGGAGAAAACAATATCACTAGTTCAGGAAGCAAAAGATTGGGCTTCTTTATCTTCATTTTTTCATGATTTTTACCCATTGAGGAGATTGAATCAGATGCTTCAAGGTTTACTTCCTTGGATTCCCAATTTTGGAAGCTCATTGACCTTTCTATAACCAATTTATCTAACCCCTTGTTAACGATTTCTGAATCTTCTTTCTTGAAGCTTGGGGACCTTGCAATGACTGTTTCAATGGTGTCCGTTAAACCAGAAAACATGTACCTCAGGGTTCCATTCCACGCAGAAAAGAGTAAGGAAAAAGAGAGACCCATTCAACAACAAACGGTAACAAATTTCAATTTGTCAATCGACAATGATCAAACCTGCTCAACGAAAGTAGAGCACTAATTTCAGAAAGCTCTTAATAGTTCAATGGGAAGGGCAACTAAATGAAATTTCAACGCAATAACATAATTGTTGGCTAAACAAGTTTGTTTCTTCATATACCAAGACTTTGCAAATCCTCTCTCTCTCCAAATTCAGAATTAAGAACCAAGAACTAAAATTTCAATATACCTCAAGATAGCAAGAACCAAAAAAATGCTTTTACTTGAGAAAATAAGCAAGCACATAATGATATCTATACAGGACTAAAAAAAATGCACGAGGGTCAAAAATCTCCAGTTCATTTCATACAAGAATGAGACAGAACATATCAATGAAAACACCACACATGCTAAGACAGACCCACATCATGGAAACACCAAAATTAGTAGAAATCCAAAATGAGTCAGTAGAGAATGAAAAGTTGAAGATCCCTTACCAGCAAATCCCAAAACCAGGGCCTTCAGCAGTTTTTTCCCTACTTCTCTCCCTCTCTAAACCAAAGTCTGCTTGGAGAGAGATTGAATAATATTTGAAGTCAAACACTCTCCAAACACGGGTACCATCTGAGTAGTCCCTCACTCTTATATAGTGGTAGCCGGTAGGAGTTTGAAAAGTCAAAGTTGGCGACTCAGGAAGTAAGCAGTAGTCTGCAGCAATATAAGGAAAGTGAATATGGCGGGTCTGACAATGAACTTCTGGGAAATTAGAGAGAAAGATTGGAGAAATTCCGCTTAACTCAACATGTGTTTGAATAGTAATAATAAAAGAAAGACCCTTTTTTTTTTTTCTTTTTTTCTTTTTTTTTTTTTTTTCTTTTTTTTTTTTTCTTCTTCTTCTTTTTTAAGACCACAATTTTATTTTATTACATTGACGTGTCGGTCCTATATAATTAGGGATGAAAATAAGGGTAGTTAACTAACCGCCTAGGGCGGTGTCGCGGGACAAAATCAAGATTGTTATGATAATGTATAATAGTAATAAAAACTATGAATTGAAGATAGAAAAATGAATCCAGGAAGAGAGAAAATAATAAACAAGGAAGAGAAAACCCCGCATTACTCCAAATAAGTAAATAGAGAAATAACTTTAAAAGATTTAAAATTTATGATTAAATATCCTATTGATACTTGAGTTTTAAGCTTTTTTAAATTTAGTACATAAGTTTTCATTTATTTCATAGGTGGACCTGAGTTTAGGGGTAAAAACTACTTTAATATTTCTATTATATTTTCCGTCCACATATTAACGGTTCGCCACGTGTCAACCTCAAACGTGGTAATATATAAAAAAAAATTAAAAAAAAAAAAAGAAGAAGAAGAAGAAGAAGAGCTACCCCTTTGGGCGGTCTAGGGTGGCCGAATGGGGTGGTTCGGCCACCCCATGGCAAAAAAAACTAATAATAATAAATAAAATTTTTTTTTTTAAAAAAAAAAAAAAAAAAGGAATTAGAGGGTTTGCCCATAGGGGTCCAACCACGCCCGTGGCCGAACCACCCCCATGGGCCACTGGGGTGGTTTAGCCACCCCAGACCGGCCAGCCACCCCTCTTCTTCTTCTTCTTCTTCTTTTTCTTTTTCTTTTTTTTTTTGTCAATTTTTTTTTTTTAATTTTTTTTAAATTAATTTTTAATGATTTTTTTTTTATTTTTTATATAGTGTAATATTTGTACGGAAAATGTAACAGAAGTACCAAAGTAATTTTTACTTCTAAACTCAGGTTCACCTATGAAACAAATGAAAATTCAGGTACTAAATTTAAAAAAAGCTTAAAATTCAGGTACCAATAGGGTATTTAACCCTAAAATTTAACTAATAATTCAAAATTTGATTCCAAAATAATACTTTTATATAGGCAAAGTTTGAGTATTTTCTAAGAATAATACTTTGAAAAAAAGAAAGAAATAAAAATACAAAACATAACCGTAAACTGAGAGACAAAGTAAAATTCTTGTACAGAAAGTAAAATATATTATTCTAAAAATAACATTAAAATATTTGTATGATTCTTTCTATTCTTGGGCTGTTCTTATTCAATAAATAATCTTCAAGTCTTATACCTTGATTTTCTCCTACATCACGGTTTCAGAGGTAAGAAGACGTGGTATAAAAAAAAAAAAACCTCTCATTAATTGGGTAGTGGACCTCTTGATTGCAAGCAACGATAGTAGCTGAAGGTAGTAAATGCAGTGCCAGTGGTAGCAGGAGTCTGAAGATGGTAGTTCACCCACCCTAATAACTTCTGCTTTAACCCTTTAAACCCACATATATATACAAATACAAAACATATATACGATATATTACGTACCTTCTATAGAGTCTATAGAGACACGTCATTCCTTGACAATGACGTCAGCTGCGTGGTCCATCAGCCTACCAGTTGGCAACTTGGCATAAAGGAAAGTCTTTTGACCACGGTACGATTTCGGATCAGCAACAACCTCGTGACATCACGGACGTCCGTTCATGGATAGAGTTTTAGATAAGCTTCTTTATTTATTTTATATTTATTTGTTATTCTTATTTCTTACCTGCATCATCTATTTTATCAATAAATTATCTCTAAGATATTATTAACGTACAAGTTTTGGATAGAGTCATAATTAATTATTTAATTGAAATGCTATTTTGCAATTTTTTCATCGTACTCGACTCACGTGCACGTGCAGGCATGCATGCTCAATTTATTCTTAGATTAATCTTAATTTTTTTTTTTAAAAAAAAAAAATTAATAGCAAATTAAGTATGTTATCTTAGCTGAATATGATTAAAAAATACCAAATAAAATTTCTCCTAATTTAATATTTAATTATTCTTATTTCTTACCACGATATATTTGATCAGTAAGGGAGTAATTAATAATTAAGTAGGTTTAGGGTCCCTTTTATGGCTGCGAGATTTTTTTAAGATGACGAGTTCATGAAGAATTATTTTGTTATTAGATATTTAACATTTGCAAGGAAGCTTAGGGTCCCTCAAACATATAATATATTAGGTATGGATGGAATAAATTTTAGATTATATTTGTGATATTATTTTATTTGAGTAATCAGCTCTATTTTACTGATCGAGTAATAAAAGTGTCAAAAAAAAATTAAGATTCTTGAAATATCCTTTTATTATTTTCTCGAAATATCTAGATATGTTATGTTAGCACGTAACAAATTGCAGTGGATTCGAAGAAGCTATATTTTGACTAGATTTTATGATGATGCATGTATTTGACCAATTAGACTCCAAGGAATTATTAATTTTTGTAGATGTTTAACATTTGAAAGGAATTTTAGGGTTGATTGAAATATCCTAAAGTAAGGATGATAGGATTCTTCAAAATATTATATTGGGAGAACTTCATTTATGACCTTTGAACATTCACATATTTTGAAAGAAAGTACATAAACTTTAAAACGTCTCAATTTAAGTTTTTTATTTTTCAGAAAGTTTCAATCTCAATCCTCAGTTAGAATTTTTTGTTAAATCCTGTCTAAATTCTCAAAATACTTATGTGTTTATTTAAAAAAAATATATAAAAAATTTCAAAAATTCAGGCATGGATATTTTTGCAAATTCTGTTAAATTTTAACCAACACCTAAATCCTAACAATTTTTTTTTTTTTTTTTTCATAAAAAAATGAGGGTGTTTTTAAAATTTTGACAGAATTTAACAGATGATTGAGATTGAAACTTTTTAAAAAATGAATACCTTAAATTGAGACGTTAAAAAGTTTAAGTACATTCTTTTAAAATGAGTGAAAATTTAAAAATTAGAAGTGAAGTTGTCCATGTCCCACCTTTACTTTCTTATTTCTTAAAAATATTCATATTTCAAGCGAGCACGTAACAAATCATGTAGCAAGTTGTTGTAAAAAAGAAGAAAAAAATGATTAATTAGACAAAACAAAATTAAATCAAGTCAGCAACAGAAAAGCACACAGCTTTTTCCCTACCATGTGAAAAGTGTTAAAGCCATTTTTTAAATTATTTTTTATTTGTACAGATGAAGTATATAAAGGAATTGAGAGCTCCTTCTGTTGGGTTATGACAAAAACCAATGGTTTTCTGCCCACTAATAACATATTCACACATCTTCTCAAAACAAAAAAACTCAGAAAACTAAAATGTTGTTGAAACACCGGATCTGGACCACGCTGAGAACGCCCCTGCCCAAATCCGCACCACCACAGCCAGGCTGGATGCAGCCGGCACCGCCCAGGCCAGACCACGCCGCCAACACCCGTACTGGAACACGCTGCCACCGACCGGGACGGAACACGCTGCCACAGCCAGGCCAACCCCAACTCCTCCGACGTGGGTCTGGACGCTTTCGGCAACGTCCAGGTCCGAAAACGCCATCAATGCCCGTGCCGGACCACACCGTCCAGGTCGGAAACCGCCACTATCCGAGTCGGAAGTCGCCGTCACAGCCAGGCCAAACCCGACGGTGAGTGACGCTCGGACAAAAGGGTTGGCCCGAAGGCCACCCCCAGACCCCGAGGGTGGCCACGCGGCCGCCCCATGGACCAAGGGTAGCCGCGCGGCCACCCCCCAATGGCCGGGGGTGATTGCGCAGAGCCTGGGGTGGCCATCGAGCCAACCCTAGATGGATCTAGAGCTGGTCCGAAGGCCACCCCCAGACCCCGGGGATGGCCGCGCGACCGCCCCATGGACTAGGGGTAGCCGCGGGGCCACTCCCGTCCTCTGTGGAGTAGTGGCGCGGCCCGGTGGTGGCGGCTTTCCGGCCTAGGTCTTCGGATTTGGGGCGGTGATGGTGCTCTTCCGGTTGGGGCCTTGGGGGAGTATTTCTTCAGGCTGGATCGTGATTTTCTTGGGCAGCAGCATTTCATTTTTTGAGTTTTAGCTGACTTGTCGATTTCTTATTGGTTGGCAAAATACCCTTCCTTTCTGTCACGACCGAACATAAGTTATTCTCAAAGGAAAGACAAATACATGAACACGAGAGAAATTAATTCGGTTTCAATCTTAAACAATATCCATAAAACCATATCTTTATCCCACAATTATGTCATAATGTTGATGTTATAGTCTCTTAATTAATTTTTAAATCAATTCTTATTAAAAAAATAAAAATTAAAGGGTAGTTGGAACAACCAAGTCAACATTATAAAATAATAGTGAGATAAAAATGCAATATATACTATTACTCGTCTTAAAAACATTTTGACTAGTAGGTGTGTACATACGGATATAGTTATTTACAATACCCGCAATCGCATCTGTAAAATGTGAATATTATTTTTGAATATGTATATCTACATGGTTATTAATCGATATCCGCATATTAAGTAATTGGCTTTTTAAACTTATTTTTAATTTTTAAACTTATTTTAAAAATACTTTAAAATGATTTTTAATTTTTTAATATTAAATAATATAAACGATTAATATTCGCTTACATGTTCCCGGTAGACCAGGTTGTTGGGGTGACCACATCTGTGTTATGGGACACATTTTTCGTGGAAGATAGTGGAAGTTCTTTTTGCAATACCGGGTCAAATTCCATGTATTCCCACGTGTTGGAAGATTCAAGTGTTTTGTTGTTTTTGCAGGCATGGCACTCGACATTCTCTCGAGAGAGACTAGGCAGACAAGCCGATAAGGTCTACAATACCATTTACCAATGTTTGGTCGTTTGGTCCTCCATTTGAAAAACCATATCGGATATGTGTGACAAATGTTTATTCAGCACAGAATGATAGGTTATTAATTTTGAAATTAATAAAAAGTAAAAAGAATTTGTATAAAAAAATAAAAAAATTTCGTATTGCAGTGAATTTTTTTTATTTGAATAGAAATAAAAAAAATTATTAATGTGATATAAAAAATAAAAAATATATATATATATATATATTTTGATGTTAATTGTTATTGAAAAATATGATAAAAAAAAAAAAAAAAAAAAAAAAAAAAAAAAAAGAGAAGAAAACAATTGCAGCCCATTATCATGGCATGGCAAATTCATTGCCAAACAAAGCCATTATCAAGAGCCATAGAATGATAGAAGTAGGCCCTTGACAGTTTCTTGGAAGGCTCTTAGCTAAAAGCTTAGACCTCCTAAATCATCTCCCCACTAGACCGGGCGCTTGGCACATCAGAATTCTTTCTAGTTGCTTTCAACTAGAAATGTATCGGTTGTTGTATATAAACGACGGAATTATAATTTTATAGAATGTAAAATTACAATTCCGCATTTGTGTATAAAGGATCTGCTCCTCTCAAATTGAAAGCAATTGAAAAGGATCCTAGTCAAGCACGAAGCAACCAATAACTTTCATCACCAATTCGCCATATAACAAGTTAAAACATAAAAGTATTTCCAATGAGCTCACTATTTTAAAATTTTAACCAAAATTTAGTTTATATCTCAAAGAATTATAATTTTATAGAATGTAAAATTACAAATCTGCCTTTGTGTATAAAGGATTTGCTCTTCTCCAATTGAAAGCAATTGAAAAGGATCCTAATCAAGCGCGAAGCAACCAATAACTTTCATCGCCAATTCGCCATATTACAAGTTAAAACATAAAAGCATTTCCAATGAGCTTATAATTTTAAAATTTTCACCAAAATTTAGTTAATATCTCAAAGGATTATAATTTTATAGAATGTAAAATTACAATTCTGTCTTTGTGTATAAAGAACCTGCTCCTCTCCAATTGAAAGCAATTGAAAAGGATCCTAGTCAAACGCGAAGCAACCAATAACTTTCATCGCCAATTCGCCATATAACAAGTTAAAACATAAAAGCATTCCCAATGAACTCATTATTTTAAAATTTTCACCAAAATTTAGTTAATATCTCAAAGAATTATAATTTTATAGAATGTAAAAATTACAAATCTGCCTTTGTGTATAAAGGACCTGCTCCTCTTCAATTGAAAGCAATTGAAAAGGATCCTAGTCAAGCGCGAAGCAACCAATAACTTTCATCGCCAATTCCCCATATAACAAGTTAAAACATAAAAGCATTTCCAATGAGCTCACTATTTTAAAATTTTCACCAAAATCTAGTTAATATCTCAAAGAATTATAATTTTATAGAATGTAAAATTACAATTCTGCCTTTGTGTATAAAGAATCTGCTCCTCTCCAATTGAAAGCAATTGAAAAGGATCCTAGTCAAGCGCGAAGCAACCAATAACTTCCATCGCCAATTCGCCATATAAAATGTTAAAACATAAAAGCATTCCCAATGAGCTCATTATTTTAAAATTTTCACCAAAATTTAGTTAATATCTCAAAGAATTATAATTTTATAGAATGTAAAATTACAAATCTGCCTTTGTGTATAAAGGATTTGCTCTTCTCCAATTGAAAGCAATTGAAAAGGATCCTAATCAAGCGCGAAGCAACCAATAACTTTCATCGCCAATTCGCCATATTACAAGTTAAAACATAAAAGCATTTCCAATGAGCTTATAATTTTAAAATTTTCACCAAAATTTAGTTAATATCTCAAAGGATTATAATTTTATAGAATGTAAAATTACAATTCTGTCTTTGTGTATAAAGAACCTGCTCCTCTCCAATTGAAAGCAATTGAAAAGGATCCTAGTCAAGCGCGAAGCAACCAATAACTTTCATCGCCAATTCGCCATATAACAAGTTTAAACATAAAAGCATTCCCAATGAGCTCATTATTTTAAAATTTTCACCAAAATTTAGTTAATATCTCAAAGAATTATAATTTTATAGAATGTAAAATTACAATTCCGCCTTTGTGTATAAATGATCTGCTCCTCTCCAATTGAAAGCAACTGAAAAGGATCCTAATCAAGCGCGAAGCAACCAATAACTTTCATCGCCAATTCATCATATTACAAGTTAAAACATAAAAGCATTTCCAATGAGCTCATTATTTTAAAATTTTCACCAAAATTTAGTTAATATCTCAAAGAATTATAATTTTATAGAACGTAAAATTACAATTCCGCCTTTGTGTATAAATGATCTGCTCCTCTCTAATTGAAAGCAACTGAAAAGGATCCTAGTCAAGCGCGAAGCAACCAATAACTTTCATCGCCAATTCGCCATATTACAAGTTAAAACATAAAAGCATTTCCAATGAGCTCATTATTTTAAAATTTTCACCAAAATTTAGTTAATATCTCAAAGGATTATAATTTCTTTGAGATTAATTTCTTCCATCTCAAAATATTACATGAGATTAATTTCTTTCGTGAATTTTTCATGGGTTGATTTATGGTTGTTCTTTTGATTAAAATATTATGGGTTTGAATTTTCGGTAATCTGGGAGATTGATTTTGAGGTGTTCTTCGATGAATTTTGGACGACCGATTCATGAAGATTCTGTATGGGTTGGTTTCGGAGATATGTATTTTGGGTTTAATTTGCTTTTCTTCTAAGTTCTTGAGAGACCCATTTGATTAAACTCGATTTTTGCAATAGTTGATTAATTTGAGTTGTTTGTTTTCAATGAGGTTTTTTTTTTTCGGTGTTGAATGGGTTTGTTGGAGAAGATGATATAGTTTTTTTTAAAAAAAATTTAAACTAATGATTGTGTAGGCAGTAAACTACTGAACTTGAATGAGTAATGAAAGTGTAAGTTCGGCTCATTTAAATTTATCACGAGTCTGAGCTGAGCTTGAGCTCATCTATCACGGGCCCAAGTTGAGTTCGAACTCATGTCGAGTTTTAAAAATTAAGTTCAAGTTAGCTAAATGAGCTCGAGCTCATAATGAGTTTTAAAAATTAAGTTCGGCTCGGCTGATTTTGTTGTAAGTTATATAGTTTATTTAACATACAAAAAAGATGAGGTATTTATGTTGTATGTTAAATAAACTATATAACTTACAAAAAAATAAAATAAATGATGTAATGATTATTAAATATCTAATGATAATATTTGTAACATATAATAAAGTGATTACATATCATATGCCACAATGTTATATTATTATATGATCATATAATCCTATAATCCTATTATATTACATAAATAATATGATTAAGTATCTGAATTGTCATTAGATCATATGACAAACAATTAAGTACTGATATTATTCTCTAATACTATTTTATATACATATAACCAATAAATTATAGGGTTAAATACATATTTGCCCCATGTGCTTTACGACCTTTATTTTTTGCCCCCTCAGTTTCACTTTTTATCAATTTTGGTACCTATGGTATATGAAAAGACGGAAATGGTACCTCCGTTTGATTTCCTGTCCAAAATTAACGTCCACCCACGGCATTTTTCTGTCATGTTGTTGGAAACAATGTGTAAAGAATTGGGTTCTGGGCTTCAAATTTTTAGGTATCCAATGACGTGGATGGACGTTAGTTTTGGACGGGAAATCAGACAGAAGTACCATTTCCGTCTTTTCATATACCACAGGTACCAAATTTAATAAAAAGTGAAACTGGGGGGGCAAAAAATAAAGGTCGTAAAGCACAGGGGGCAAATATGTATTTAACCCTAAATTATAACTAATTAATATATACTAACCAATGACCATTGTTATTTGTTACTTAATTTATACTTACATATAGTATATTGTTTGTTAATATACTATATATATAAGTTGATCATTATACGAGCGGGTTCACGAGCTTTAATCGAGTCGAGTCGAGTTTATACGAGTTTGCATCGTTTAATAATCAAACATAATTCTGTGTTTACGAGTAGTTCATTTAATAATCGATTCAAGCACGAGTCGAGTTTATTCGAGCCGATCTCGTGTAAGCTCACGAGTAGATCAGTTCGTTTACACCCTAAATTAGTGCCTGATCTAGTGTGTGTGATGGGTTATGCGTTTTAACACTTTGTGCAATTGATTCAAGCACGAGTCGAGTTTATTCGAGCCGATCTCGTGTAAGCTCACGAGTAGATCAGTTCGTTTACACCCTAAATTAGTGCCTGATCTAGTGTGTGTGATGGGTTATGCGTTTTAACACTTTGTGCAATTTTTCCACTCTTCTTCTTCTTCTTCTTCTTCTTCTTCTTCTTCTTCTTCTTCTTCTTCTTCTTCTTCTTCTTCTTCTTCTTCTTCTTCTTCTTCTTCTTCTTCTTCTTCTTCTTCTTCTTCCAGTTAAAGTTGTTAAAGTGCTTGCTTTCAAAGTAAATAAAAAATAATATATGTTTAAAATAGAGAAATATTTAGAGAGTTTGATGTATGAAACTTTTTAAAAGTGATAGATTAAATAACAAAATTAGATTGTTTAGCTAAAATTTGGAGAGCTCTCACTAGGTATGCTCTAACCAAACACCCTTTTCCTTTCCTTTATTTTCACTTTCCAAAAATAATCAACTTCAAAATATTCTAATTTCTTCTTCTTCTTCTTCTTCTTTTCTTTTCTTTTTTCTTTTTTCTTTTTTTTTTTTTCTTTTTTTTTTTTTTTTTTTTTTTTTTTCACTTTTTCATAAAATTTCTTTCTACTTTATATCACATCAATCACTTCTTACAATTATTATAAAAAAAAATTGAACTTAACATCTTTACCAAACACATCCTCTATTTTAAAATGAAAAAAATATACTCAGTTTGTTAATGCTTTTTAATGAGTTTTTTTTTATTTTTTTTTATTTTTTTTTATTTTTTATTTTTTATTTTTTTATTTTCACTTTTCAAAAATAATCAACTTCAAAATATTCTAATTTCTTCTTCTTCTTCTTCTTCTTTTTTTTTTTTTTTTTTTTTTTTTTTTTTTTCTTTCATTTTTATATCACATCGATAATTTTTTATTACTATTCAAATAAAAAATTTCACTACAATATAATTTTTTTTTTTTTTTTTTTTTTTCACTTTTTCATAAAAGTTCTTTCTACTTTATATCACATCAATCACTTCTTACAATTATTATAAAAAAAAATTGAACTTAACATCTTTACCAAACACATCCTCTATTTTAAAATGAAAAAAATATACTCAGTTTGTTAATGCTTTTTAATGAGTTTTTTTTATTTTTTATTTTTTATTTTTTAAATGTGCTTTGATGTGATTTAAAGATGAAAGCAATTTGAAGTGATTTGTGTTTTGGAGTGTTTGTTAATATTTTAGTTTTGAAAAAAAAAAAAGAGAAAAAGAAAAAGAAAATGGGTTATCAAATGAAATTATAACTTATAAGGGCTTTGTTTGTTAATGTGTTTCGATGAGTATTTTTTGCTTTTGGTTAGAAAAAGTATTATGATATAACATAAAGTGAAAAATTTTCTTTTGTCTTGAAAAGTGTTTTGAGTTGTTTGTTAATATTTGAGAAAATTTCACTTATCGGTGTTGTAATGTTAACCTCGAATTATCCAAAGTTATAATATCAGTATCCCATTTTTCAGCTCCTTTAGTTTCACTCGTACCATTAGGGTTTAAGCTCGGTTAAACAAAACGACAAACAAGTGAAATGTCTCGTATACTTCTATAAAATTTATAAAAATACAATTTAACCCTTAATTAAAAAATTATTGTTTTTTTTTTTTTAAAAAAAGAAAATAAAAAAGAATAAAAAACCTAAACCACGGTCGCCCAGGAACTTTTACTTCAGTTTTTTTTTTTTTTTTTTTTTAAATGGATACTTTGGACATTTTGGCATCCTCCGTTACTTATGCTCCGTTTGTTTTGGTGTAAAATGATTTCGGCATTTTCCGGTGTTTGGTAGGGGCGAAAATAATAGTCAACCGAAAAATGATTTCTGTTTTTGACAAAAAATGCTTAGTAAATTTCGGAAAATGATTTACGCTTTTTAAAAGGGTAAATCGTAAATCATTTTCCGAAGACGCCAGACGCAGTCGATCTATTTTAAACGGCACAATCGACCTTCACGTTCAAGCAGCCGACCACCATCGAAATATTGCCGGTATCGGAATCCAACATCCGTTAATGTCGCCGGAATCTGGCGACGTAATCCGGCCACCTTTGCCGGAATCCGGTCAGCCAGATTCCGGCGACCAATCTGACCGGATCTGGCCAGGGAGGCCGGTTCCCGACCGGCTCTGGCCAGAACGGCCAGCTGGCCGGACGGATCCGGCCTCTCTGGCCAGATCCGGCCAGATGGCCGGAATTCGACTATCCCAGATTTTGACGAAACTGTCCGGATTCCAGCCTTTATCTCGAATTCTAGTTATATTAGCCGGAATTAGGTGAAAATAGTCAGAATCTAGTCGGTCAGTGACGAAATCTCGTCATCGATGATTTTTATATTATTTTACATTAATAATTTTATATTGTAAATAAAAATTGATTTTTATAACTTAATATGATTGAATAAAAATATAAAAAAATATTTGCGATTTTCCGTACGCGCCAAACACCGAAAAATGCTTTCGATGGAAAATGGTTTCCTGAAAAATGACTTCCCTGAAACCATTTTACGACGGAAACCATTTTACATCGAAACAAACGGAGCATTAATAAAAAATCTTAATAGTGGTTGAAAAATGAGATACCCACGTTGCAAGTTTTGATAATTCATGACACTTTTCAGGTGAAGTTTCCTTTAATATTTTTATTTTGAAAACAAAAGACAAAACAAAGAGTTTAACAAACGGAGAAGGCTCCTTAGGATTACTAATTTACTACGTTGCATAGTGCTGATATTGATAATTAATTCGATCCAATCCGTGTAGCAAGTGAAAAAAACTAGAAAGCTTAAGAAGCCACAAAGAGACTCCACACAACTATAGTGTAGTGACAAACTCAAGAAAATGTTTTGTTGGTAATTTGCCGAAATCGACACATATTTTATATGCCTTATTAATATTATTTAGAAATTAAAAAATAAAAAATAAAATTTTGGAAAAAAAGAGTGAAGAGGGATGATTTGAAAAGAGAAGGGACGAAGAAGAGTCGATGCCACTATGCTAGTATTGGAAAAAGAAGCTTGAGAGGAACGACAACTTTGTTACTGGAAATTCCAAAACAGAGGCGTAAGTCATTTTTGTTTTGTTGCTCAAAAAAAAGAAAAAATGTTATTTTTTTTATTTTTTATTTTTAGTTTCACAAATTTCTGATTGTAAAATTATTTTATAATCAAGTTTTTTTTTTAATGGGTTAAACACCTTTTAGCCTCATGTGATTTAACTCTTTTATTTTTTTAATTAAGTATAAATCTGTGTTTTTATAAATTTTACCTGGTAATCTATTTACCGTTTAATTTAACCCTAAACTCTAACTATAGCGTTAAAATTAGGAAGGATAAAAATTTAATACAGACATTAAACTAATTAACAATTCCTTTCACCCTCTTCCCCACGGCTAGTTCCATTCTCAGCATCATCATGGTCGTCATCATCATCGCTATTAATGCATTGTCAGCATCAACATCGCATGCAGCAACCTGCCCCATCCTGCCCGGAACCTTATTAAAGTTGCCATCCCAACGGATTTCGATAGCTGACCTCCTGCTTTTCATTTTCTATTTTCCTTTATTTATATTTGGATGTTTTCTTCGTCCAAATGGGGTTGGGGTGTGTGATTTGCATTGGTATGCCTATTTGATATTGCATATGTGCATACACATCTATCTTTGCCATGGATGCATGTTTTGGTGGGCTAGAGTTCATGGTTTTGCCATTGATATTGTATATGCATACATTTTTTTTTTTTTTTTTTCCGGCAAATTAGCAACAAAAAAATATTTTTGATTAATAGTGTAATTAGGAGAAAGTCAAAGCATAGTTTTATCCACATTGTGCAATTAAGGAAAGCAAATTTTGCAAAATGTCAAATTTCAGAAGAATATAATAAATTAAATTACTAAATATCGATAACTTTAAATATTTGGATCTTCTATGTCACGGGGTGTATCAAGACTTTATACAAATTTGAAGGTATTATATAATTTATAATTATTTGAAATTCTAACTATTATTTTTAAATTATATGATTAAAATTGTATTATATAAATATTTATCGCTTTCACAAACCCAACATATACCACATCATTGACATCAATATTATTGCCTTATCACATTTTAAGTGATGAATATTAATATAAAAATTAAAAAGATCTAAACGATTTAACTTTGAAAGGAATGGTTGAAATTGATCCACGAGATAGAACCCCACATAAACTCCAAAACCCAGCCACTGTTCCTGAGTCCTGACCAAAAAAAAAAAACCAACGATCGCCATCAATCACTTGTCGAAAAGCTCCATTAAACGGTCCAGATCTCCCCACCTGTCTTCATTTCATACCTCTTAGTTGCTGCTTTGTTACAAGAGGAATGCTAGACCTACACCCATCTTACACTAACAAGTTTATACACCCTGATGTGGCACGAGCCACGTCAGATTTTTACTACGATTTTTGTTTCCAATGTCTGATGCTGAATTGACGTTACCTGACACACAAAAAAAAAAAGAAAAAAAAAGTGAATCGAAGTTAAACAAAATCTGCTCTCTCTCTCTCTCTCTCTCTCTCTCCGTCAATTTAGTATCAGACGTTGGAAACAAAAATCGTAGTGAAAATCTGACGCGGCTCATACCACATCAGGGTGTATAAACCTGAGAGTGT
Source organism: Alnus glutinosa (assembly GCF_958979055.1). Taxonomy (NCBI): domain Eukaryota; kingdom Viridiplantae; phylum Streptophyta; class Magnoliopsida; order Fagales; family Betulaceae; genus Alnus; species Alnus glutinosa. The sequence goes on along the minus strand of NC_084889.1, from coordinate 11,407,018 downwards.
AAGATGGGTGTGAGTCTAGCATTCCTCTTGTTGCAATGGTGTTAGGCTAGTCGTTGTTTTGCCTATTTTGTTTTAGTTTTGAGTTGTTTCTATGAGGTGAACTTGGGTCAGTTTTCACTTGCGTGTGTAGATTGTTGATGAGCTTTATAAAGCTTTTTTGATTCATCTAAAAAAACAAAGAAGTCATAATGGTCTAAATCATCAACAGAAGTGGAAAATTCAGCTGTATATAATAGGGAAGATACACCATACTAATTTTCAGAAAAGAAGTTTAAACCCTTCGTGGATCATCATAAGAAGTGTAACCGCCACATTTCAAACTAACAAAGATTATATCCCTTTAGTCTTTCAAATTAATGTGAAACCTACAAGTTAATTGGTAGGAGTAGTAGTTAAGTAGAACTAGTATGTCTTTCATGGATGTAAATTTTGTTAAGACGTTGAAGAAGAATAAATCATAGAAGAATTATTATTTTTTAGATGTTTAACTTTTGCAAGGAATTTTAGAAATCATATTTCCATCTCACAATTATGTCATCATGTTGATGCGGTACCTAGTCTCTTAATCAATTTTTAGATAAATTCTCGTTAAAAATAAAAATTAAATGGTAGTTGAAACTACCATATTAACATTATAAAATAATAGTGAGATAAAAATGCGATATATACTATTACTCGTCTTAAAAACATTTTGACCAGTAGTTGTACATGCAGATGCGGTTATTTACAATATTCGCAGCCACATTTGCAAAATGTGAATATTATTTTTAGATATCTGCATTCACGTGATTATTGCAGTTATTATTCGATATCCGCATATTAAGTAAAAGGCTTTTTGGGCCTATTTTAGTCTTTTGGACCTATTTTTAACGATTTTAAAAATAATTTAGAACGATTTTTAGTATTTTAGGCTTGTTTTAATTAATTTTTTTTTAAAGTTATAATCTATTGAAATTATATTAACTTTACATTATTTTTATTTTTTTATCCAAGTGTTTTACAAAAAAGCAACACAGCCAATCAAACCAATATATTGAAAACAACATTATTTTGGTATTAACTACTAAAACAACATCATTTTGATAAATTTATTAAAAATAATATATAAAAAAAATATATTACATATAACAAATATACAAATAACAATTAATATTCACTCGCATATACCGTGGACCGGGTCGTGGGGTTGACTACATTTGTGTTATGGGACACCTTTTTGCAATACAGGGTCAAATTCCACGTATTCCACCTACCTGTTGGAAGATTCAAGACATTCTCTCGAGAGAAACTAGGCAGACAAGGCCCTCAAGGTCTACAAAAGACATACCAAACATTGGTCGGCTGGTCGTCGATCGGAAAAGCATAATCAAGAGCCATAGAAGTAGGCCCTTGGCAGTTTCTTGGAAGGCTCTTAGCTAGAGGCATAGACCTTCTATTACAAGTTAAAGGGAAAAGCTCTGCACAATAGGTTGTGCATAATCACTCACATTGGTGAGACCCTCTGTGAGTGAATGAGTCCCACCAATGTGAGTGCTTGTCCACAAATTATACACAACCTGTTGTGCAGGAATCAATCTCCCAAGTTAAAACATACTCCAACTTTAAAATGAAAAAAATAGACTTTGTTTGTTAATGCTTTTTAATAGATATTTTTTTTTTGTTTTTGAAAAAACAATGTGTTTTGATGTGATTTAAAAGTGAAAGTAATTTGGAGTGTATGTCAATGTTTTAGTTTTGAAAACAAAAAGGTGAAAGAAAAGGGTTTATGAAATGAAGTTATATGGGCTTTGTTTGTTAATGTGTTTTGATTAGTGTTTTTTTGTTAAAATAAGGTGTTTGATTTAATATAAAAGTGAAAACCGTTCTTCTGTTTTGAGGAGTGTTTTGGGTTATTTGTTAATATTTGAAAAAAATTCACTTACGTCCCTCGAAGTGTCATAGTTGTTACAATGTTAATCTCGAATTATTTAAAGTAACAATGTCAATATCTCATTTTTCAACTCCTTTTAGTTTCACTCTTACCATTAGGGTTTAAGCTCTGTTAAACAAAATGACAAACAAGTGAAATGTCTCGTATACCACTATAAAATTTATAAAAATACAATTTAACCCTTAATTAAAAATATATTATTATTTTTTTAAAATAAAAAAGAAAAAAAATAAAAGTAAAACAGAAAATAAAATAATTAAAAAAAGAATAGAAAACCTAAACCACGGTCACCTAGGGACTTTTACTTTTTTTTTTTTTTTTTGAGGATAACTTTACAAAAAGGTACTAAACTATCACTCGTTTTGACAGAAGGATACCAAACTATCATTTCTCTCGAACTGGTGTATTAAACTATTAAAAACCCTCAAATAAGGGTATTCCGTCAGCTTTTGGTGTTAAATCATGCCAAAATTTTTAAAATATTTTAGTGTTTAAAAACTTTCAAAGATTCAAGCATAAGTATTTTTGCAAATTTCGTTAAATTCTGACAAACACCTAAATCCTAACCATTTTTTTTTTAAAAGAAAAAAGAAGAGGGGTATTTTGGGTATTCTGTCAAGATTTAATGCCCAAAACTGACGGAATACCCTTATTTAGGGTTTTTGATAGTTTAATACCCTGATTCGAGACAAATGATAGTTTGATATCCTTCTGTCAAAACGCGTGATAGTTCAGTACCTTTTTGTGAAGTAATCATTTTTTTTTTAAGAAAAAAAAAATATGGATAATTGGGACATTTTGACATGCTCCGATGCTTAATAGTGGTTGAAAAATGAGATACCCACATTGCAAGTTTTGATAATTCATGACACTTTTCAAGTGTAATAAGTGAAGTTTTCCCTTAATACTTTTACACAAAACAAAGAGTTTAACAAACGGAGCCTAAGTCTCGTTAGCATTACTAATTTACTACGTTGCATGGTGCCGATATTGATAATTGATTTGATCCGATCCGTGTAGCAAGTGGAAAAACTAGAAAGCTTAAGAAGCCACAAAGAGACTCCACACAACTTGAGTGACGTGACAAACTCAATAAAAAGTTTTGATCGTTGAGTCACATAAGGAGGGAAAAGAGCAACTTCAATAGTAAGGAAGCAAACATATTGATGATAGGGGTGAAAAGGCGGCCAAAACCGCTAACTGCAACCGCCTAGGCGGTTAGTGAAAAATGCCAACTGCCTCCCAAATAACTGCCAAGGCGGTTTATAACTGCCAACCAGAAACTGATTTTTTTTTAATGAATCTTTTTATGTTCTTATTCTTAGAATCAAACAACAAAACACAAAACAAGATCCATCTAAAGCATTAAACAAGCATAACCCTAGCAGAATAACTATAGTAAGTAACCGTCCATATTTGCAATTACCTACAGTAATTAGGGCTTGGTCGACTAGACAAGCTTCTGTTTGTTTTTTGAGAGGAACTTCTAATCCAAGGAAAAAGGGTTGGGCAAAAAAGCGAACACTGTTGACCAAAAAACCACAAAAAATTACAAATCTTCCTTCCGGCACTCTTCCGATCATAAGAAAAATACAAGATATCTGCTTCTTCCTCGAACCCCCTTCCCCATACAAATCGTTCCACTGGTTCCACTCACCCATTATAGATCCTTCAGAAGCAAAGCTTAAAGCAACCTTCATTCCAAACAGCAGACGGTATAGATCACAAAATCTTCAATTGGCTAGGACACAAAATCGAGAGGTTGAAGGGCTTGAGGCTGGTGAGATGAGTGGCGGCGTGGAGACGTGAGAGAATGGGAGATGAAAATCTGATATGAGTAGCGGCCAGGGTTTGTTTTTGTTCTCTAGGGTTAGGTTAAAACGTATGAAACGACGCCGTTTGGATTAAAAACCAAAACAGAGTCGTTTCATATATAAAAACCATAAAAAAATATTAAAAAAAGATATAAAAAGATATATATATATATATACTAATAATAATAAAGGCGCTTAGCAGTTATAATCGCCTTTGTAAAAACCGCTAACTGCCCTACTGTAAGACGGTTAGCGGTTTTTAAAGTGGTTTTAACAGTTTTGCAGTTATATGGTTAACGGTTATGAGCAGTTAGCAATTAGCGGTTAGAGTTAACAGACGGTTATTTCACCCCTAATTGATGATACAATACAAAACCTTACCCAACCAAGTAACCTTAGCTTGTTTTATATGGGCTCATGCAGAGAACAATGTTACTTGGTCTCAAAAGGAAAATCAAATGAAGCTATGAAAAAGTGAATCAAAAGCAATTGAAAGCATGGGTACAAGAATGTAAAATCAACGACAACAAGAAGATTAAACAAAACTTTAAGTGGAAAATTTAGCTCTAATAGGGAAGATACACCATACTAATTTTCAGATAAGAAGTTTAAACCCTTCATGGATCATCATACGAAGTGTAACCGCCACACTTCAAAGTGTATTATATTTGTCTGAATTGAAGTGTAACCAACTTGCATCTTAGTCTTATTCTGAAGAAATTAGGCAGCAGATATTGACCGAGTGTTCTGTCGAGGTGGAATTTGGAGCCAAAACTTCATCGTGTCGTATGCGGTGAAACCAAGGGCCACAGAAGGAACAATCTAGGAATATAATATAATCCTTGTTAGCAGGACACTTATGATTCAAGAGACCAGTTGCACGACCAAGGTGAGCCTAAACCTTAAATAACAACCCTAAGTGGTCGCAGTGCTTGTAACCTACACCTGAAAAGTATTGGAATGAGAAAGCAAAATCTAGAATGCTTCTTTGAAGCATCAAACATGTTTTTTGATAAGTGCATCAAACATGTTAGATAGATCATCATTGATAGGAAGGAGAAACCTACTTAAATTGAACTTTAAGAAAACAATTACTCTGTTAATGTGTGGGAGCGTGTTTCTGGTAAGCAACAAATTTTCTAAAGAGTAAAAGGGAAATCGTGCTTTGAGGAGACTAATGATTGAGGTCGCTAACTCAACGGTAGGGTACTCAGCTTTTAAGTGCGACTATCCCAACAGACTATGTTGACTCAATAATTATGAATAATTACCTTAATATAGTTAATGCTTAGACCTGCAAACAACTGTCTCCATCCTTGATTACAAACAATAGTAGTAAGACCTTCCCATGTGTTTCTGTATCTGGCATTTCCTTGTTGCAAATTTTCAACCTGAAACAGCATCCCACAAGTAATGTAAAACACCAAATTTTGGACCCATGTAATTCCTGTCAAAGTATCAAATTGATTTAGCAATTACAATTACATCAACGTTTGCCAGAATGTCAAGCATATGGGCAACGACAGCTTTAATGCAAGTTAATTCTTTGCTTGTTGGCTTTAACCCTATCGATTTTTGTCTTAGAAAGAGGATCACTATTAAGGCCTGGGTCGATATTGACACCTCAATGATCTGCTTGTCCTGAAATGACCTAAGCCAGCCATTACACAGTAAGTAAACTTAAGCTGCATGACTATTAATTTCAAACATACTCCTCTACAGCCCGGCAGGTCAAATTACTAACTAAATGGTATCTTTCGAGTGATTAATATAGGCTCTTGCTACTTTGGCATTCTCTTAAGCTCAAAGAGGCTTGGGCCATCCCATCATTACTCAGCTGTACGTTAACATAAATGATGACGTCCTAGTCTGGTGGTCCAATTCCTTCATATACCGAGAATAATTTCATTTGAAACCTATTGCATGGAATTGCCCTCTGCAAATCTCAGTCTATATCATTAGTACATAACATTGCCAGTAAAAATGATTTGGAAAACCTGTACTAAAATATTTGGTTTACCACTTTCCATAAGTGACCTCCAAAGATCGGGACACCACCCTCGCTGGTCATTCACGAGAAAGATAGTCTGGATGGTGAGTAATAGAAGTCAAAGCATTCAATTAAATGTCAGTTCTAGGTGCCTATCCCAGCTTTGATATGTTGCTCAGATCTAATTAAGATGTAGCTAATGACATCACGTAAAACCAGACTGAGGGAACTATTAATATCAAACCAACCGGCATTCTAGGCCAGTTCAGTGTGTGGCTTGCTGTAAAAACACTTGAGCCTTCTGACAGATACAATAAATTTTCTCACTAGCCTTAGGCTACCATGGCCTAAGCACATGGACTCATAGGGACACTAGTAGCTATATTGCCTCACGGCTTCCTCTTACGTTATAATTTGCTTGTCCCAGAAAATGTTTTTCATGTTTATAGCCTGTAAAAGAAGCAACAGCTCCTTTCTAGTAACAGTATAATGATAATGGAGCAATACCTGCATCTGTCTCCTAACAACATCTAATGGGTATGTGAAAGTCTGCCCAAACAACCCAGCTAGAGCTCCACAAGAAAGACGCATCATAATGGACTTTTGATGCTCTTCAGGAACATGCCTCTTGAGTTCCTCATATATGTAGAACTTCAAACCAGCATAAGGAAGGATTCCAGTGAGTGTTGGGCCTGCTCAAACAAAGGAAGCTTCAAATGAATATTAGCATGCTCAATATATGGTATCACACAGGGAAAGAGAGAAAGTTAAAAGGAGAAACAAGTTTGACAAGGACAACTGCAGAGCTCAGGTCACAGGGAAAAAATGGATGGGCCATTCCCCCCGCGGAAACAAACTGAGCCGTTGTTAAAACATCCTTTTGAAACTCATTAATGTCATGTATATTGCTGATGACACACTATGAAGTAAAGAACATAACCATGCAAGCACATACCTACACCTCGATAAAGAGAACGCATTCCTCCTTCCTTGAAGACAGTTCTAAGTACATCTCTTATGCCATTATATGCAGGCTGAGTATGATTACTTTTCATTCCATGATTGAGGCTAACTCTTGTGTCAACGACCTACAAAACCATGAAGAATTAAACAAAGAAGTTAAAAGGCATCTAATGATGAAATATTGAACTATGGAATAATCAATCAGAAGAGGAAAAAGAACCAGTAAACTCCACATGAAGTTCTAATAGCTTAACATAGTAAAATAATCATCTCTAAATACTGAACTACGAAGGAACAAACGATAAAATACAGAAACTTCAAAGACTGAAGATGCTCTTTTTTTTCCCGGGGGGGGCATCAGAATTAAGTAATTAGCATCTAAGGCATCTAATCCAGGATTCTACATGGCATTTAAGCTAACCCAATTTGTCAGTGAGTATACCATTCAAAGGTAAGCAAAGTCGACTGAGAGAAACAATGTCTTAATGTAGAACCTATGCTCACACAGTTAGTCACTTTCCTAAAACCAAACAAATCTATGAATGAGATACTCTACAGAACATGTTTGAATAAGTTGGGGGAACCCATGCCCCCTCCCCCCCTGCAGGCCAAAATAAAAAAACCAATATATGTAGCTCCCCCCTGATTACTAACAATCCTAGAACGTGAAACATATCAGTATAAGTATCAATATTCAATGACAACAAATTCACCCAACACCATAAATACTTCTCCTCACTCAGAGAAGACCAAATGTTTAATCACTATTTTTGCAAGACCAATACCTGATAAGCAAGTTTAGTACGAGCCAGATCTAAAGGATATGTGCATAAAACTGCTGTTCCTCCAGCTGCTGCACCAGCTAAAAGATCAATATGAGGCCCTGTTCCCAAGGCAGAATAGTTGTTCAAAATCCAACACCGATACTGCTCATATGTCATGAAATGTAGGGCTGCATAAGGAATAATCCGAATAACGCTAGCTCCATTTCCTCTAAAATACAAACATGCATAAGTTAAAATAAACCACTGGCATAAATTATTGAATTTTATAAAAGTGAGTTTACTTATACTTACTTGTAGAATCCTTTAACACCTTCATGTTTCATTAACTTCTTCAAAGATTGAAGCACCCCAAGAGAATGGAACCCTTCTGTTCTTGTCTGTAAGAATCCACACAAGACACAAACGACAGAAAAAGAGAGTTAGAAAAATCTATGGAAAATATATATACATATATATAAACAGAAATCTAAAAAAAAAATAAAGAAAAGGAAAAAGAAGTATGCAACAGTCGTGAAGCACTAGTTTTTAGTAATGATAAAACCATGATTCAAAATCCTCGAAGAAAAAAAGCTCTAGTACTAAAAAGAACTTACTAAAATCAATCACTTATATTAAGAAATCAATCACTTTAACAGATAAAAAGTTTGAATAACTGATCAGTTTTGGAAACCAAACAACAAATCCTAATAAATGCCCCCTTATTAAATAGTATTGAAAAGAGCTCATGGAAGTGTAAGAAAAGGCAATACTGCTTAAGTATGTTTATTTGTTTACTATATGAGGGATCTAAGATGAGTAGAAAAAGAACAAAAAGAGCCATCAAGAAAAGAAAATATTCTTTAGAAGGAAAACTTAATCACATCAGGAGATCCACAGTCCCATTAATAGCACGAGAACATCTCTGACTCCATATAGTCCTCAATCAAATTAAACTCAGAATATGATAAAATTATCTACCTATTAGTTTCTTGCCCATTGAGCCAAACAAAGCTTCCCAAATACAAGGGGGCAACTGTACAAGTCATGTTTGCCATCCTACTTCATCAGGAGTTAGCCACCTACTGTTAACTCCAACTACAACAGCTCATCATATCCCAAAAACAATCAGCTTTTCTATTTTTCCTTCCATCTTTCATCTCACATCTTCAAAGTAAATAAAATTACCATAGCCCTTCTTACCTGATTTTGTCATTGGTTGTCATTACATGAGACCAAAGAATCTCATTCAACTCAGTAACTTACTTTAATCTAACTTTTTAGAGCATTAGTTTGTTAACTTTCTGGCTTTTCTTAATGGTAAATATCCATGGTCCTCGTTGTCTCATATCATTTTCCAAGTATGACCTTTTATCAAAACAAACTTGCTAAGCACCTCCCCTGCTCCCCACTTCATCCAACAAGCTCTAGATCTATGAGAATAGAATGCTTAGAAAAAGAAGAGTTTCTCAATTGATTCAAAAAATTGTTGTATCATTATTATCTTTTCAGATAAACCAAATCCAAATGAAACCCATAGAATTTGTAGCTTTTAAATTACTTACAAAAATCATTGCCATTACATCAATTTTCCGAACTACAAGCGAAATTTTCATATAATTTGTATCTTTTATTATTTGCACACACCGCTTCTCCCACACTCCAAATATATTCTTTGGCTGATTCACTCTTTGCATACTATTCTCATTCTAAATAACTGCAGAACCCTATATTAATCACTATAACTTAACCCCACCCCAACCACTTAATAAGAATTCTATCCAAAATAATTCATATGGTTACTTTTGCACATTCCCCTTCACTGTCCACATTTTAGATTCCATCTTTCAGAACTGTTGAGTAGCTTAAGCTGCATTCTCTAAAACTTTTCAATTTCCTTTCTATCCAAAATTCAATTCTTTACCATGTCTTCAAAAAGGTTCTATAGAATCCAAATTCCATCAGATTGTTGTTACAAAAGTGAGCCTAACTATAAGATACAGCAAGTCATCTAGAACTCATTATATTTAATCATATTAAACAAAATTAAAAAGAAAACAAGATTACGAGAAGGGGAAACTTTTTTGGGATGCTTCACCTGCAAAAGTATTTTGATCCGTTCCAGGGGTGCAACAGCAGTCTTAGCAAACGCTCCCGCAGCACCTCCAGCAATCAGCTCCTTAACATAGACAGGCATACTATCAAGGCATGACACCTCTCTGCGAGCCGATGAACCATCTACGAGCCCTGCCATATTTGACGACAACACCGACCCTTGCGAAGAATCCATCTCAAAAAGCACTCAAAACTCAAAAGCCAATTTCACTACCACAACCTTCGTAAATTTGAGAAATTCTGATTAGCCACCCTGCAGCTTAAAGAACTCCCTATCCCATCTATCTCTCGGAATACAAAACGAAGAGGTCTTTCGTTCAAAGGGCAGGTAAAATGGCCAGAGAACACCCAGAAACCAAGTGGGCACGTTCGCAAGCCGATCCTCCTCTTCAATGACAAGAAGATTCATCAACAATGCACAGCTTAGGCAGATCAAATATCCAAAACCCCCCGGTTCAATTATAATAATCCATTGCAGATTTCGATCTAGAAAGCCACGAGTCTGATCAAATGCTCATAGCCCTTCAATCTAAAGAATACCCACTTGAATCAAAGACCAAATGATCAATCCCCACTCATAACTAATCAAAATCAGTGGCTAATAGGATCGATAATGTTCAAGAAAACATACCCAGCCACCCAGGAATTAATGTTTGGGTTGCAGGAGAACAGGCATGTGAACCTTTAGCAATATGGAAAGAGAAATACCTGTTCTCCTTCGCCGCGAGAAGGAGGAGGTTTCCTTCAACTTTCCCGGCGAACGGTCTTGTATATCTGTCCCCTGTTGCTTCTCCTTTTGTTTCTTTGAACGCGCTTTATGAATATATGAATTTAAAGGGGTTCGTTCCTTTTGCCTTTCCTATTTCTGTGGAACCGTGATACGGTGCAACTCTGGTGCGTGTGCGTCGGCTTCGGTGGACCATCACTCGTGTTGCTCGTGTTGTCAACCATGGACTTTTGGTGCACTTTGAATATAGCAATTGAAGAACGTAGAAAATTTTGATAGTCCTTTTCTTTTTCTTTTTCTTTTTTTTTTTAATAATTTATAATTTATAATTTTATTATGTTTTAAATGTAGTTATTTTAGCTGGGTCAACTGACTCTACCTTGGTGTGACCATAATACCGCACATGATGAACCTAGATATATGGTAAAAATCGCATCCATTTCTTCAAGTTCGATTGAACTATAACTTTACCTAATCTTATTAGAGCATTAATGAGACTCGAAACGACTAATACTAATAGAATTGAGAATTTTTATTTTGAGTCAAACTCTAACCTTAATACATGCCCAATCACTTAGGGATTTCTTGAAGCCATTCAACCACCACCACCAATGGCGGACCTACATGGGGGCTAGGGGGGGCCCTGGCCCCCCCAACCCCCAGAATTTTTTTCAAAAAAAAAAAAAAATTCTAAAATAAATAAAATAAAATAAAATTTTGTCCTTAATTTTTTTTACTTTTTTAGGTTTGCCCCTCCAAATTTTTTTTCTTTCGATTTGGCCCTCCCATATTTGTAAGGCTGGGTCCGCCACTGACCACCACATATAGTTATTAAAATGAAATGAATCTTATGTATTAGCAATATAATATTTAATGTTTATGCATTTCTATACGGTTGGAAAGAAAGATGTAGAACTACATAAATTAATGACAGCAAAATAAAAAAATTGTATGAAAAGTCACTAAACTTTTGTATAGTAAGATGGATATTAATGTCTCTTAGACAAATATTGACTTCCACTTATACAATAAGTTTTTTTTTTTTTTATTTTATTATTAGAGTATTCCCTGACCCCGACCCCCTATAGGCTGCAATGTATTTCGTTCGCTGAACGACTATTCCACCAAGGTGGTAGTTGAACCTTCCTAGCGTAGTAACTGCCTTGCCAAGAAACTAATAACTAATCCCTAGCCCAATGTCCAACGCCACTCCAGGTATTGGGCCTTAAATTATGAGCAGATGGTCAGAGGCCTGCAAGGACCCTCCTCTCCCCTCCCCCCCCCACACACACAACCCAGGTGGCTGGTCCCAAGAGGGAGGTAGCACTCAGGGGGATTCGAACTTGGGAACAAATGGGAGAAAAGGGAATACAACAATTCTATCCTCATGATACAATAATGTCCAAATGTAATGTGCGGATTGTAAATTTTGAACACTATTCTGACTAAGAAATTATGTAACAGCAGAAAAGAAGAGAATGAAAAAAGATTACTAAGAAAAATACACACGTAAATAATAAACTCGTGTGCGACGATGAGCAAGTGCTAAGTACGTCAAAGGGACACGCATGCAACGGCCAGTGCTTCGCATTGTGTGACACAATTAACATGTGTGTATTCAAAATCCAATCTAGTATAGGAGCAATATAAATACTTATAAGGCACATAAAAACTCATAGTATAACTTTTCAATGTGAAACAAAGAGTAATTGAAAAAATAGAGAAAAAGTTGAAATATTGAAATTAGAGGAAAACTTAAATTTTCATTAAATAAATAATTTTCAACATATACACCATACCAAAATCACAAAGTAAGTTATTATCAATTTAATAAATATTTAATTGTTAAAAAAATCATGAGCATAACTGCATAAGAATAGTTTCGGTTAGTTAAAGCTAAATAATATGATGAAATGCAAATTCAAATTCACTTCACAGTTCACACCTTGCATTTTCCTGTTTGACCCATAAGGATACGTGGCTACCTGATTTTTTATTTTTTATTTATTATTATTATTATTATTATTATTATTTTGGTAATTTACTCGATTTTCAATCCTTATATGTGATTCTGTTGAATTAAAGAGGCCAAAAATCTCGGAGATAACTAGAGATTTTTCCTAACTGCTACCGTGGTTTGACGATATGGTTGGAGTTTGAGATAGACCCATCTCCTACTTTGGAATTGATGTCTAATGTGATTTTTGCCATGGGATTTTTTTTTTTTTTTTGGTAATTACAGTTTTTCTCATATACTATCGGCATCCGTCAATATGCTCCCACAAATTGACACTCTCTTAACCGCATCGAATTACTATTTATTTACCAAAACCCACTTCTGCCCGTCAACATCCCTTAAATTAGGAACGTGTTCCGTGTTGTGGATTCATGCCTAGTTATTATGCATGCATGTGATACACTTCATTGGTTTAGAAACGGATTCTCTGCTATGCAAGTAGAACAGGACCAGATCTTGAATTCGAGTCAGACTCACGAACCAGTTTCTGGCCTTTGTGTATTAATTTCATGAGTCGAGTGGCCTTTGTTAGCCGAATGGTAGCACTTATAAAAGCTGTCAATTTCTTGTAGCATGTACATTTGCCTCAAAGTTTTCAATTGATTAAAAGTCACCATTGTTTGTTGTTAATAATACTAAAGCATGGTTTGAGTCTCACCCGATATGTCTGTCTGAACTTGTAAGTTCTGAGCATTTTTTGTTAGTATTTTAATGAAATTACAAGATCCCTCAAAAAAAAAAAAAAAACAAAAATAATACTAGAGCGGCTACACTTTCTTATCTCCACGAATATCTCAGGACACAGTACCTGCAACTGAATCACAGGTGTACAACGTACTAATTAAAAGGGAGGAAGTATGTAGTTCAATTTCCTAATGGGCAGGAGAAATCATGATACTCATAAGGTTCAACATTTTAATTAATCAATTTTGAGATTTTTATACTTAATTATCCTGTTGCATCTACTCTCAGGATATTGTTAAATGTATTTATTGAGCTTGATTTTTTTTTTTTTTTTTTTATTTGCATCTAGGTCTTCATCATTGACTTCGGTCTGGCGACCAAATATACAAATCCTTCATCAAATCAACATGCACATTCGTTACAGGTTTGTGGAGCATTCATTGATTTCATCACACCAAAAAGGATTGGCATTTACTTCATTTATCTGCTGGATATGGAATGTATGGCAAATATGCATTCTTCTGACATTCTTTATCTAACATGCTCAACATCTATACTATATGTAACGGCCCTTCTTCTTTTTTTTTTTTCTTTTTTTTTTTTTTTTATTTATTTATTTATTTATTTATTTATTTATTTTTTTTATAAATCATTTGCATAATCATTAATTTCTTAAAAGTACAAATAGATCCTCACACTGACACAACGGTGAGTCGCAAAGCCAACATATGATATATACCCCATAATATGTACATGGTAAATTAGAGAAACGTCTATCTAACTATGCAATGGAAACATAAATCTGAATAGCGGAAATCATAACATATACCTCTATCTCATATAATTTATTAAGAGTCATTTAACATCTATCTGTTTAAGTCTTATCAATATATTAATTACATCAAAGAATGACTTACAAAGAATAAGTGACACAAGCGTCATAAGCCATATAACAAACCTATAAAACAGCGGACATCCGTAGTCCAACAATTACGATCGTCGCGACGAGCTTTAATCATAATATCCCAAGTACACTGCTACAACACCATCAATTACGACTGGAGTACCTGCAGCCTAAAGAACATCATCTATACGGTTGTGGATGTGACAACCTCCACAACCGTATGGATGCTATTCTTTTGGCTGCAGGTATTTCAGTCGTAGTTGATGGTGTTGTAGCAGTGTATTTGGGATATTATGACTGAAACTCGCAGTGACGGTCGTAATTGTTGGACCACATGTGTCCACTGTTTTATCCCACTGCAACTTGGGCTCTCCCTCTAGCGATCTCCATCTTTGAATCTCTCTACTCGGGCGTGTGTGTGTGCGTTCGTGATGGGGAGGAAATATGAAAGGGAAAGGGGCTGGAACCGAGAGAAGGAAGGAGAAAAAAAGAGAGAAAAGAGAAGAAAGAAAGAAAAGAGAGAGGAAGAGGGGGAGTGGCCGTGTGAGAAGGGGAAAAGAGAGAGAAAAAGAAAAAGAAAGGAGAAGAGAGAGAGAGTGAGTGGGACACTTGTCTCATTGTGGGTGGTTGGTAGAAGATGATATTATCTTCTCCTAACCAATCCGGTGGTGACACGTGGCAAGATAGGATTAACTTTTTATTTAAATGCCTAGACTTCCATAAATTACACTAGAACCCTACAATATTAAAATCTTATCTTTTAATAACTAATATATAACCCCACATTAAAATTATTTAATCCAATTATATTTGATCAATACAATTAATTATTCTTCTAATTCTATTATTTTATCTTAAACTTATTTTATTTCAATAACATAAACATCATTTAGAATCTAAAATTAATCTGTCTTGTTTAATAAATCTAATTTATTAATTGTTAAATTCTCCATTTAATTTTTTTGGTCTTTACATACTAAGCAGAGCAAGTACCAGTTTTGTAGGAACGAGAACATTTGCTAGCAGAAATACTCATCTTGGAATTCGTATGTTTCATTTCTTTTCAATAGTTTATTTGCTAGCAGCTGCTTGATCCATACTTGGGATTTTTATGTTTATTAATTTGTTAGAACAAAGCCGGAGGCCGGGATGATTTAGAATCTCTTGGATATGTTCTCATATATGAACGTGATCTTGACTCTTGAGTTGTGTTGTGGGTGCAATCAACTAACAAATGGCATACAGATCCTTGTTCCACACAATCAAGCCACTAGAAAATCTATCTATTCTCTGGCTCACAACGTTCCTTTCAGGCATTTGATCGAACAATGCATGTGCTTCATCCAAGAGGTTCATTTTCTATGTCATTTGAGTCTTATACGATTTCTCTTCCTACACCAAAGAGCCGTTTTAGAGCTCCTTGCACATCATAGAAGCCTTTCTAGCGGTTCTTGGCAGTCAAATGCAGTGACCGTTAAAGTTATGTTAGCCCTACCCATCTGGATCATTATCAATTAAATCAGCCTTCGAAGCTGCTTCTGAAAAGTAGGCCATTGAAACTGAGATAATGCTTGTTCCAACACCCTGGTGAAAAGCAATAGGGATACATCTGACATATACATGTCGGCAAACCAAAGAGATCAAGAAAAGTTTCCAGAGAGGTCTAGAGAGCGTTCAGTTTCTGAGAAGGAAAAAAAAAAAAAAACATTTTAGCTTACTTTCCTAACAACAAATTTTTTTTTGCCCCGGCCCCTACTCATTATATCTTCTAGCTCCGTCCCTGCTCACCCGACATATCTGTCGGAACTTGTAAGTTCTGAGCGTTTTTCGTTAGTATTTTAATGAAATTACTAGATCGCTTAAAAAATAACAATAATAATAATAATAATACTAAAGCGGCTACACCTTATCTCCAGAAATATGTCTGAACACAGCACCTACAACTGATTCATGAATCACATGTGTACAACGTACTAATTAAAAGGGAGGAATTATGTAGTTCAATTTCCTAATGGGCAGGAGAAATCATGATAATCATAAGGTTCAACATTTTAATTAATCAATTTTGAGATTTTTATACTAAATTATCCTGTTGCATCTACTCTCAGGATATATATTGTTAAATGTATTTATTGAGCTTAATTTTTTTTATTTTTTATTTGCATCTAGGTCTTCATCATTGACTTCGGTCTGGCGACCAAATATACAAATCCTTCATCAAATCAACATGCACATTCGTTACAGGTTTGTGGAGCATTCATTGATTTCATCACACCAAAAAGGATTGGCATTTACTTCATTTATCTGCTGGATATGGAATGTATGGCAAATACGCATTCTTCTGACATTCTTTATCTAACATGCTCAACATCTATACTATGTGGACCTTTTTTTAAAAAAAAATTTTTAAATTTTTTTTTTATACAAATTATTTTCATAATCATTAATCTCTTTAAAATACAAACGGATCCTCACAGTGGCACAATGGTATGTCGCAAAACCAACATATGATACATACCTCATAATATGTACCTAGTAAATCAAAGTAACGTCTATTTAACTATGCAGCGGAAACATAAACTTAAATAACAAAAATCATAACATATACCTTTATCACATATAATTTCATCAAGAGTCATTTAAGATCTACCTGTTTAAATCTTATCAATATGTTAATTACATCAAAGAATAACTTACAAAGAATAAGTGACACAGGCGTCACAAGCCATATAACAAACCTATAAAACAGTGGACACCCGTGGTCTAGCAATTACGACCGTCGCATCGAGCTTCAATCATAACATTCCAAATACACTGTTACAAGACCATCAACTACGACTGGAGTACCTGCAACCAAAGGAACAGATCTATACGGTTGGGGAGATTCCTTTGACTACAGGTACTCCGGTCGTAGTTGATGGTCTTGTAGCAGTGTACTTGGGATATTATGACTGAAACACGGTCGTAATTGCTGGAACATGGGTTTCCACTATTTTATCCCACTGCAACTCGGGCTCTCCCTCTCGCGATCTCCATCATTGATTCTCACTAATCGGGCTTGTGTGTGTGTGCGCGATGGGGAGGACATATGAAAGTGAAAGGGGCTGGAACTGAGAGAAGGAAGGAGATAAAAGAGGTGAAAGGGGCTGGAACTGAGAGAAGGAAGGAGAGATCAGAGAAAAGAGAAGAAAGAAAGAAAAGAAAGAGGAAGAGGGAGAGTGGTCGCGTGATAGGAGGAAAAGGGAGAGAAAAAGAAAGAGAGAGGAGATGAGAGAGAGTGAGTGGGACACTTGTCCCATTTGGGTGGTTGGGAGAAGATGATGTTATCTTCTCTTAACCAATCCGGTGGTGACATGTGGCAAGGTGGATTAACTTTTTATTTAAATGCCTAGACTTCTATAAATTACACTTGAACCCTGCAATATTAAAATCATATCTTTTAAAAACTAATATATAACCCCACATTTAAACTATTTAATCTAATTATATTTTATCAATACAATTAATTATTATTCTAGTTCTATTATTTTCTCTTAGACTTATTTTATTTCAATAACATAAACATCACTTAGAAACTAATTTTAATCCGTCTTATTTAATAAATATAATTTATTAATTGCTAAATTCTCCATTTAATTTCTTGGTCTTTTACATAATACGCAAAGCAAGTTGGAGTTTTGTTGGAACGAGAACATTTGCTAGCAGAAATACTCATCTTGGAATTCGTATGTTTCATTTCTTTTCTTTTCTTTTCAATGGTGTATTTGCTAGCAGCTGCTTGATCCATACTTGGGATTTTTATGTTTCTTAATTTGTTAGAACAAAGCCGGAGGCCGGGATGATTTAGAATCTCTTGGATATGTTCTCATATATCTCCTAAGGGGAAGGTAAATACTCCATGCACTTTTAACTGTCTATGCTCTATATTGCATATATAGTTTGGACCACATATTATGCTCCATTTCTAGTTTCTGGCAGCTTTCCTTGGCAGTACTTTAAAGCAGTAAATCCAGAAAAGATCGAAGTCAGAAATGGTTAAAAGTTTGATGGATCCCACTTCTATTGAGGACTTATGTCACGGTTGCCCCATAGAATTTGAGTCTTGCTTTCATTACTGTCGCTCACTTCACTTTGACAGTGAGCCAGATTATGGCTATCTGAAAAGAATGTTCAGACATCTTTTTTCTCGTGAAGGTTTGTTTCCATATCATTTCCCTGCCTTTTCTATTGAGTTCATAAGATGGATAGATGTAATTTAACACAAACTATATATATATATATATATAAGCTCTTGGTAGGTCTTCAGTGTATCCTTTGAGCAGCAGAATAGCAAGGCCATCAATCAGTGTTGGAAGATTTCCAGAAGAGAAGAATGTTGCAAAGGTTTCAGAAGTAGCTCTTGGTGCTAAGGTAGCTTACAGTGACTTTGCCAATTATGACAGATGCATTTTGATATGCATCATGGACTCATAGCCATGGTTTTCATTTCCCAAAGTTGATGAATTCTTTGTTTTCACTGGCGTCCTACTTTGTCCAATTATTAGTTGATCTACGGCCAACTTTTGACAAATATTTTCCCTCAGAAATCTCATGCACATGGACAAATGTTACTGAATATCAAACCAAAAATGAATACCCAATATCTACCAAAAAATGTGTAATTTGTATGAATTTTATTTTGTAACTGAATTCCTTCCAATAACAGACAAACTGTTATACTATAGGCAAAATTTATTCAAGTGCAGAAGGTAAGGACAAAAAATTAAAACATAAAAGAAATTATCAAAAAGTGCGTTACAAAGTCGCTTTCCTTGAGAAGTTATTTGCCTCCACTAATTCTTGATCAATTGGCTATGTGCATTGGGTTATCGAAAATACTTCTCCAGGATACAATGAATCCTAGAAAACTTATGATGTTCGATTTCGTTTTGCACAAAATGAAATCAAACCAGGACACCTTCAGAGTTTCTATTCTAGCAAGGAGATTAAAGTGTTGTTTCTGTAGAAAAGCATAACCTAATAAACACGAATTTTAAACAATGCATAAGGATTTCGAAAGAGACACAAGAGGAGAAGATTTCAGTTTAAAAAATTGGTATGTAGGTGGTAATTGCTCCGAGCTCCTTCGTGCCAAGTGCGCCATCAAGGCGCCACTAGTGCCCTACAAGCTTCTGCCTCTTAACAGCGGGAATACTACTCCAGTGCCAGATAAATCAAGTCCCTCTTGTGCTCAAACCAGCAAATCTGTCCAGAAGAGAGAAACTCAGCAGAGAAACTCTTCCAGATTCTCGAAGCCAAGGGCACATCTTCCGGCAGAAAGGGTTGGAAACCATGAGCATATTTTTAAGTGCTTGAGGGCCATACCCTAAACAATGGTGAGAAATGTTAGCTTTGAGGGAAGCTGTTTGACATATCCCATTCTCCTCTCATGTAAATCGTAATTTGTCATAGTACTGTTACATCTTAAGCTAAAATTCAGCTTCTATTAGCATTCTTTTCTATTCACACTTCATAATTTACTGATGAGCTTATGAATTCTAAATTAAATTGATCACCAAGTACTTTAGAAATCCAGAACAATTGGTTTGACTCCAGACAGTTACATTTTCTAAGCCTTTTCCTCTCCTCTTATATTACCTTAATGTTTGTACAATGTCAGGATATAATCATGAATTCTTATGGTGGTCTGGTTCTTCCTTACTACAATGAAATTCTGAGTTGATATAATACCAAGAGCTGGAATGTTTCAGCTGTGCAAAAGGTTCCTCTCAATCTGGATATCTATGCAAAATCTTTGCTGTGCAAACAGTTAATGGCTCCCCAAAGAACGTATTGATTATAATTCTCATATTTAGCAGCAAACAATCATACTAAAATTCTCAACCATACCCCCTCCCAACAAGGTCATTTTGACCATTCTCTCAAAAATAGTTCGTACTTGCTGTCTTTTAGCATTTTAAAACAGCCGCATTCATCAGATATGAAAAACTCTATCTACCCGCATATGCCACAGAAATGCATGATATATTGGCATCAATGAATTCTTCTCCTATTTCTAGATTTTCCTTCTTTTTCTTTCATCTTCTTTGTTGGGTAGCAGCTGTATCTTGTTCGTTGAATGAGCATTGCCTAGACAAAGATAGCATACTCGCGGTCCTAGGGTGGTATGTCGAAATTCTATTTCCCTTACCATCATAAATAACAGCATCATCCTCTTCCGGTACTTTACATTTTTCCCCTAATATAATTGTCTTCATCCAAATGGAGTCTTCTGGGTTCAACTTCCCTTTCTTCCTCCGATGATTTTCCTCCCTTCTAGCCATTGACATGCTTCTTGGTAATTTCATGCTTAAACTCATTGTCATTCTTCGGTCAGACGCGGACTTTGTCAAGTGATTGGAAGAGTCAGCCTTTCCCATTTGTTTCATCGCAGGTGGAAGTGGCAGATCCTTGTCTTGTGTTTCTTTGTCATCTGTGGAATCCATAGCTTCTACTGGCTCTGCAGGTTTTGGAGGAGTTGGAGATGTCATTGTCGTTGTAGTTGTAGTTGCTGTTGAATCAAACACACCTGACTTCTCTGTTTCTTTATACGGAGAAGGTGATTGTGATGGTGATGGTGATGATCTTTTCCGAGACCGAACTCCACATAGAGCTGCGATCATAGCAATTGTTGCGGCAATCCCTACGGCAAGGAGTGAAAATGAGAGCACCGGAGGCATCAACGGTTTCTCATTCGTAGGGACTCTCCTTCCCATGACTGAAACATCCAAAATAAGGGGAGGAGCTTTGATCTCTGTTTCTCTCCCTCTGTTTCTCTCACTCTGTTTCTTCTCTGCTCTCTTCTATCTCTACACGATTTATTCTTTCTTGGTTTGATGTTGGAAAATGGTGCCAGCCACAAGTGTTGTTTCAATCTTGGTGAAGAAAAAGGAGTTCTAAGATGAAATGGGCGTTTTCGTTTTTTTTTTTTTGTTGGTTTCTTGGAGTATCCGAAACGAATTGCTTGAAGCTAGGAATTGAGAGGATGGAAGCAGAGTTACTATTTTGGGGCTTCTCAAGACCTCCTATTATGGATAAAGCCATGCACTTGACGGTTAAGTTGGTTACACCTTTTGTCTAAATATATCTCCCGAAATATTTAGACAAAAACAGCCGAGACACTGAGTTCTCAAAACGTGCAGAAACTTGAACGAAGAAACCCAAAACTCAAAACTCTTAACAAGACTGAAATTGGTTCTAATTTCAACGTTACTCAACATTGAAGCTGTGAGTATTCTTAGTAGCTTATTTTGGTGAGCCTATTTGATGAAAATACTAAAAAATCACTCCCCGCAATCTCACCACTTTAATCAAAAAGTTTCGGTCACCAATTTTGATTAGTACTATTCACTCACCAGCTCTCACCAATTTTGTTTCTCCTTTCTCTTTCACACGATCACGGCACACTTTTTTCCTTTATTCTTCTATTTTCTTCTCCCAATTGTCACTTTTTTCCTTTCTTCTCCCATTTTTGGTGTGACCTCTCTCTCTCTCTGCAAAATTTCTGAGACTTTCACACAGAGAGAGAGAGAGAGACTGCAAGAGCAGTGAAATGTTGAGCGTGTACTCAAGTGGCCGCCTCCATCCCCACATCTTCCTCGCGCTTGACTTTTGAAATTTTTAGCACCCCAACAAACTAGCTGTTCCTATCATCCTCTTCGCAACTAATTCTCATCATCCTGTTTATATTAACTGCTTACAAAAATTTTCTCCACACTGCAACGTTGCTCCTCAAAAATATGGGTTTCCAAGTGCTGGCCGGAGGTAGCAAGGCCCTTCAACCGTGCGCCGCCTGTAGGATGCTCCGCCGAAAATGCGATAGTAATTGCTTGCTTGCACCCTACTTCCTATGTGATGACGCGGAGAAGTTTGTTGGCGTGCATAGAGTATTTAGTGCCTGCAATGTCGCTAACAAGATTAAATAGAGAAAGAATAAAGAAATCTGAAAAATGTATTATTTAAATGGAATAGAGATAGTGAATAGTTAAAATGGTGAGGTGCTGAGGGAACTTTAAAAAAGTGGTTCACCAGAATGGAGAAAAGTAGTTTTTAACTATTTTGGTGAGTAAAATTTAGTGAGGCTACTAGGAATGCTCTAAGGTAAAAATAAGCTAAGTTTAGAAAGTTGAAATTGAGAGTAATTCATGTTAGTACAGTTTCTAGTATGGTGCGAACACAACACGTCCTTTCAGGTTCTTCAAGCTTTCCCAAGATCCTACAAAACAATTAAAACTAAAAGACCATTCTGGGGATTTCGCTCTGATGTTTAAGTTAACTTTTGAAAGAGAAAGTCTTCTGAAGTCTCCAAAAATTCAATCTTTTGGGAGAACATGTATCTATGCCTTCATCACAATAATTTCATCTTAGAGAATACCTGAGTGTCTGTTGTTGTATTTATTACACACATTATTTCTTTTTAGAGGTATTTAAAACATATTATTGTTTCTCAAAATGTTTATGAGTTTTTATGAAGAAGAAAAATCAGTTTTAATAATTTGGTCTTAAAGTATTTTGGCCATTTATTTATTTTTTCTTAAAGAATTTTGACCGTTAGTCATAAAATCTCAAAATATAACCGTTTGATGTTTACAAATCATTAGATCATCCTCGTGAGATTTTTTTACTGTTTGATATTAAGTCAAATTGATGAAGTTTTATCATCTTAGATTCTTGCGCTTTTTACTTCCTTAAAGGAAAAAAAATATTTGATTTACATTTTTTAATCGTTAGTTGTTATTCCAAAGTGAATTTGTTTCAAGTCAAAAAGCTATTTGTTATATTATTAGTTTTTCTACAAAATAAATAAATAAATAAAAAATTCTGAAGTCCTCCATCCACTTTGATTAAAGGGTTGTTCTATTAGTCTTCGTTCTTAGAAGTGTGTCCTTAACGAAAATAGACGCTATAGTCTAATCCTGGGAGGTTGCGTGTCAAGAGATCCGATTACATCGAGTTATATACTCCGGGAGTCACGAATCAACCTTTAAGGACAATGCTCTTGTGTGATTCTATAGCATTGTGAGATCTTTCTTTGCATATTGAATTGAACGGTTTTTATGACACCCAGTTGGTGTGTGAGTTCTTACCTATGTTAGAGGATCTTGGAGTAAAACTGTTGGCTCTGTTGTGAGTTTTTAAATTATGTTTCATATGCCTTGATTTGTTTTCAAGACATTATATGCAATTTCATTTTTTTTTTTTTTTTTTTAAAAAAAAAAAACAAGTGATGAAGGTGCTCCTTGATTGCAGTAAAGCTGGGGGAAATTTATAATTACATGAATATCGTATATGATAAGTAGTATATGTTGAGTGATCTATTTGAAAAAAAAAAATTAGCATCTAGCACTTATGTTAGCTATGGCATGCTAGATTAGCATGAATACCTTGAAAAGATTTTGCTAATTTTTCTTCTACATCATTTACCTTTCAATTCTCATACATGTTGATTAAAAATAAAATATATGTGCTTATTGATGTTCTTATTGGGACTCATTTAACATCTGATAAATTTATTATATCATAAGATTGATACTAATGTCGTATTTATGACAATGAGCCAATACTAGTTGATTATTATATGGTTGAGCCTAATACTTTGCATATTTACTAGTGCTTTAGTTGAAAAGATTTTATTTTACTATCTTCACATAAAACTGTCAATTAAGAAAAAGAAAGAAAAGAAAATGACAGATCATACTTAGAGAAAGATGGGCTCATAAAAGTCATTTCTTAAAGCAGTTGTGTGCTATTAATGAAAATTTATTTTCTTATTCTTACTTGGTTTATGCATTAATATTTAGTTATGATAGATTTATACATATAAATCTTGGCTATATCAAGCAAATGGAAAGAAATTATGAATGCTATAATTATTAGTTTTGGGCTATCTACCAATGTGTGGGGAAAGCTATTTTTCGACTTGTCGCATTCATAATAAAGTGATTCATAAGAAAAACAGTAAAACGTCTTACGAACTTTGGAAAGATATTAAGCCTAGCTTGGAATACTTCAAAGTGTGGGGGTGTTTGACAAAGATTATGTTGCCTAAACCTAAAAATAAGGAAGCTTGGTTCTAGAATTTGTGATTGTGATTTTATTGGTTATGCTTGCAATAGTTCATGCTATAGAATACTTATTATCAAAAGTGATGTTTTAGATTACAAAAAGTTTAAAAAATAGAAGCAATAACAAACAATATTCTAATAATAAATTCTAGTAACCAATTCTCTTATCCGAGACATTCAGATAACAGGAATTCTTTGTTTCCACAAGTCCGAGCTTTGGCTTCTTCTAAAATTGCCTGATACCCTTGTGGTTGTCTTTCTATCTCCCAAGATATGACTACCTGGGAGTCCTGCTTGTTGAAAACCTGCAAAATCTAAAGGTTAATTTGACCCCCCATTCTTCCTTGTTTTCTATGCAGGATTTGTCTTTCTATCTCCCAGGATAGGACTACTTGGGAGTCCTGCTTGCTGAAAACCTGTAAAATCTAAGGGTTAATCCGACCACCTATTCTTCCTTGTTTTCTCTGTAGGGTTGTCTCCCTGGCTTTGTAGGACTGATCTGAGAGACTTGCTTTCTTGTTTTCTTTACAGGGTTGTCTCCCTGGCTCCTGGTGAGGATTTGTAACGACTTACCCCTAATGAAACAATATTGTCCGCTTTTAGCTTTCCCAAACCAGACTTCTCAGGATGTCACACATCCTAGTACTACTCTCGTAGAAGCACGCTTAACTGCGGAGTTATGATAGGTTTATGGCCATCATGGCTTTAAAACATGTTGTGTCAAGAAGGGTACGTTTATACATATAAGCACATCCACATTCCCAAGCGATGTGAGACGTCACAATCACCCTCTTTTGGGACCCAGCATCCCCGCTGGCGACCCTCATGGATCACCCCATGCTTGGCATCCCAGCGAGTGCCCGCTGGTGACCCTTATGGGCTTGTGCACGTTCCCCCATCTCAAGCTGGGCAATGGCTCTGATACCATTTGTAACGACCCACCTCCAATGACATAATATTGTCTCCTTTTGGCTCTCCCAAACCAAACCTTCCAGGAGGTTACCCATCCTGGTATTACTCTAGCAGAAGCACGCTTAACTATGGAGTTCTGATAGGTTCATGGCCATCATGGCTTTAAAACGCGTTGTGTCAAGAATGGTACGTTTATACATATAAGCACATCCCCATTTCTAGGTGATGTGGGACGTCACATGACTAATCCAGGAGACTTGCCTTCTTGTTATCTCTGGAGGGTTGTCTCCCTGGCTCCTAGTGAGGACTAATCCGGGAGACTTGCCTTCTTGTTTTCTCTGTAGGGTTATCTTCCTGGCTCCTGGTGAAGGTTAATCCCGGAGATTCGCCTTCTTGTTTTCTCAGCAGGGTTATCTCCTTGGCTTCGGGTGAGGACTAATTTGGGAGACTTGCCTTCTTGTTTTCTCTGTAGGGTTATCTCACTGGTTTCCGGTGAGGACTAATCCGGGAGACTTGCCTTCTCGTTTTCTCTGCAGGGTTATCTCCCTGGCTCTCGGTGAGGACTAATCCAGGAGACTTGCCTTCTGCTGGGGGTTTAATCCGACCCTCGTTCTTGCTTTCTTCTGTAAAAGAAGTGACATCAACGGGTTCTCGGTCTCTAAACCGATAACATTCCGATGCTTAAGTTAGCTCTATTCTTTTATTTTGAAAAATACTTAGTCTTGGGGATAATAATCCTAAGGTTGTTGGCCCCAAGGCTAGTAGTCCCGGTGATTCCGGGGCTTGTTATTTTCTAGTTGATTACTTTGCTCTCCCAAGAACCGGATTACCTTACCGCTCTTTATGAGCTCCTCTATCAAAAACCTCAGGGTTATGCACCCCTCGGTATGATGACGTGTCTGTTCATGGAAATCGCAATATTCATCTTCATTCCTTTGAGGGTTACTTGGTATCTTCAGGGGCCATCGAAACTCCAAGTTTCTCCTGATTTCCATCAGAACTTCTGATATTTTGGCATTCAGAGGTATAAAGTTGTACTCTTTGAATTTCTTTACCGGCCTTTGATCTTCCCCGCCAGCCTTCCTGAATTCTTTTCTTTTTCTTTCCGGGGACCTATCTCAGGATGGCCTTAAACTAGCCATAGCTTTCAGCGTCTCTTCCTGACTAATGTATTCCTCTACTTTATCCATCAAACCTTGCAGGGTACTCAGTTGCTTACGGGCCAACTTCTGCATCAGAGGCTCCTCAAGTGAAATGCCCTGATAAAGGGCGGCGTAAACCATGTCTTCGGTTGGGTTTTCAACCGCCATCATCTCTCGATTGAACCAGGTCACAAACTCCTTAAGAGTTTCGCTACTGCACTGGTGCAATCTTAACAAATATCTTAACAGCTTCTTTTGTGCCTGGAAAGCCAGGAATTCCGTTAGGAATGTTTTGCTCAACTCCTTGAATGTGTCAATAGAGTTGAGGGGCAGTCTCCTGAACTAGTCACAGGCATTCCCTAAGAAAATCAGAGGGAAGGCTCGGCATGAAACTTCATCAAATGTCCCGTGAAGGTCTAGGTGAGCTAAAAAATTCTCCAAGTGCTCAAGGGGATCCCCATCTCCAGCGTAACCTATGATCTGATGGACCTTGAACTTCTTGGTTAGTTGAAAATCTGCTACCCGTCTGGTGAAGGGTGAGTTGGTACCTGACAAGAGCCTATCCATAACTATGGACTTATTGTTATCTTTCATTCTCATCTCCATATTCGTACACCTTCTCTCCAGCTCTGCAACAATTCTGTTGAGGTCTCCTTGTCATTTGGCCCTTCCATTCCTTCATTCTCGGCGATCATGCTCTCGGAAGTTATCTTTTTGGTGATCGTCCTCCTGACGATTCGAGGAATACGGATGTGAATACAATTTTTGTGCTCTTCTTCTTCATGCTCCTCCTGGTTCACCTCGAGAGTGGGTTTGTTCTGAAATCCTTAGCAGTAACTCTTTGTTCTGTCGTGTCAAAGCTTCCATCTGGGCTTCTAGCGCTGCTATGTGCCTGATCTCCATCGATTGGTGGAGGCAGTGGGTTATTCTGAGCTCCTGGATTCGGGTTAGGTTGCAAAATTTGCTCTGGATGGGATCTCCTCTGCCGGTTGGCTTAGCTTTCAGAGCGTGTGTTCATTACCATTGTAGATTTCTTTTTACGAGAAACAATATCGTTCCCAGAGACGGCGCCAAACGGTTAGTACAATTTCTAATATGGTACGAACACAACACGTCCTTCTAGGTTCTTGAAGCTTTCCCAAGATCCGGCAAAACAATTAAAACTAAGAAATTCTTTCGGGGATCTCGCTCCGATGCTTAAGTTAGCTTCTAAAAGAGAAAATCTGCTTTAAGTCTCCAAAAATTCAATCTTTTGGGAGAATATGTATCTATGCCTTCGTCACAATAATTTCAGCTTAGAGAATACCTGAGTGTCTGCATGAATTTATAATAAGGACCGAAATCGGTTTCCCTCGGACATGGAGGAAACAGATTCTTTGCTTGTGGGGTCTTCACTTGTTTCAGAATGTGGGTCTTCACGTATTCGGAACATAGGTCTTCACGATCCTGAATTGTGAGTCTTCGTGTCTCAGGAATGTGGGTTTTGATATTTTCGGAACATTTATGGATATCTTGGGATCTTAGTTTTTCCATGGCTTTTCGCAAGTTACTCCTGAGTTCTCGGAATATGCTTGTCTTGGGCTTTGGCTGCTTAACATCTATCTCATGAGATAGGACTATCCCGGGAGTTCTGCTGTCAATTCTTCTTGGGTTGGTACTGACTCGAAGGCCCATGATTCTAAGGATGGGCCAATCTGAGTGGGATTATTCCCAACAAATCATTTTAGGAGAAGAATTTCGGTGTTTCAGAGTTGTTCCTTGCAAGATTGTCTTTTCTTGTACGTTTCAATCGCTCTTAAGGTGTCTCGACCGCACCTCATGAGAGCAAAACTTGAAGTCTCCTCCAGCGGCCCTGCCTCATCGATACCAATGCTACTTTCTTTGTTACAATGCTCATGTTAATCCTTGTCTGTCACTGTGGATCTTGCCAGCCATTGCCTCCATTAGCTTTTCTAGCAAAGCCACAATTCGTTGTGGCCCTTTCTTGGCCAGTGGGCTAAGATCTTGTTGGACCGACCTTTGGGCTATTTTCAAATCCCATCACTATATGGGCCGAGCTGGATCCTAGCAAATTTATGCTTTTACAAGGACGGTACTCTTCTTTTTTTCAATTCAATTCAAGAAAAGAAAATGATAATTCATTGAAATTGTTATTTGTATACACATTTATATTTGGTGTGAGACTTATGCATATAGAATTCATCTCATACGCATGAATTTCACATTAAATATAATTGTGTATAAAATGTATAGAAAAAAGTGTATACAAATATTACGTGTGCTTTGTTTCTTAATTCATATACATATGGTCTGACGTCACCTAGTTTTTGCCACTTTTGTAGTTGATCGGGAAGGTATCCCGTGAGAGGAAGTACTGAGAATGGTGTACTCTATTTATTACCTCGTTATTATCAACTGGTACTTTTTGTACAGATTATTTTATAAGGAAAATATATCTTAATTCATTCGAGAAGTTCAAAAAATATCAAATTTAAGTACAAAAGTCTATACTAAATTTATTCAGTAAATTGTGATAGACAATGATGGAATTAGAGAACAAACCAAATCAATTCTTATCACAGCCACCCCTGACCCCTTCCTGAAAACCTTAAAATTTTGAAGTAACTTTAGTCTCCATATTTAATTTTATGTAAAGAGGCTTTAACATGTTTTGAGTATCTTCACGTCATTACATGAGATCAACGGATATAAATTGAGTGTAAAAAACATTTACCTGCAAAGTTGAAAAAGTAGGAGCAGATTGTAGGGTGAGTTAAGGACAATCAGTGCTATTAGGATTCGAGAAATGGAAATATATATATATATATATTAAATTACGATAGCAAACGTCATGATACATAACATGATCTAATTACAAGATTGTTGTTTTGCAGAAGTCAAGTCGAACGTGAAAGTAACCTTGTCTTCTCTTTGCCGAGTCCATTACTCGTAATAAAGTTATTCTCTCTTTTTGGACTTGACACAACTAAACACTTGCTCATAAAAAAAAATAATTAAAAATTAAAAAAAGAAAAGAAAAGAAAAAGAAAATTCTTTTTACTTACTCCATAAAATTGATTTAATATTTTTTATTTTTTATTTTTAGGATAGTAAGCCATAGAGCCGACAGGAAGACGTTGGATTAGAAAGGAAATGGAGCATGTGGGCTTCTCGTGCTCCCATTCACCAAATATATAAGACCCATCTAATTCTCGAATTCAATTGCTTTTCTCACCAATTTAGAATCAACCCAGATTGCATTTTGAAGTCCTTTATAGTTTTCTTTTTGTTTTTTGGCGACATTGATTTTTATAAGTGGAAGGTCTTTGCGATTAAAGTATTATATTTGTTGCTGCGTAACAAGTTTGCCTTTTTGTTTTGATTTGTTTCCTTCAATGGTTTGGGATTGAATTGAAAAACAAAAAGAGCAGCAATCGTGAATGGAAGAAGGCAACCCAAGAAGCAAGTTCAGGAGGGTCTGTGTCTTCTGTGGGAGCAACCCTGGCCACAGAAAAGTCTTCAGCGATGCTGCTCTTGAATTGGGCAATGAACTGGTTTGTTTATTTCTTTCTTTTGTTACTCTCCTTCTCTTCTTCAGGTTAGTGTAGTCTCAAGCTTTGGTATATTTTCTCAAAAACATCTTCGTTTTGATGATATTGTATTCATCTATAGGTCCTGTGAACTGGGTGTTTTATGTGCTAAACTGGGAATGTTTTTATGATATTGGAACTGTACTTTTGGTTTTAGGATTTCGCCTCAAAAATGAGCTCCGATGATCTTCGGTTCATATTGTGGAGTTGTGAAATGATAGTTTGATGTGTTTGGTTGGTTCTTTTTGGTAATGAGATCAGTATTGGGTTTTGGTTTCTGCTAAAAGAACATAATTTGACTTATACATTGATGAGTTGGGAATTGTGCTTTTCATGTACTGAACAGGGTATGTCCTATTTGGTCATATGGGGATGTTTTTCTGTTTTGCCTACTATCCTTGATTGGGTTACTCTTGAAGGATTGTTTGTGGTCGGTGTTGACAGGTGAAGAGGAAGATAGACTTGGTGTACGGTGGGGGAAGTGTCGGGTTGATGGGTTTGATATCCCAGAGAGTGTATGATGGAGGTTGCCATGTTCTCGGGTACAACTAAGAAACATGCCGCCTATATTACATTGTCTGTGTCTTTCATTGATAATCCTGTCATTTGATGCAAGATAGAGGTGTTAAGTGATCAAATTACATCACTTGCGAAATTCTTAAGTGTGTTTCATGTATGTGCAGGATCATTCCAAGAGCTCTCATGCCTCTTGAGGTATCTGTTCTCTTTATCTGTTTATGTATTTATTCAACTACAATGCATAATCCTCTTCTTTTCTTTTTCTTTTTCTTATTTCTTAAACTACTTTCCATTGATAGTTTGCAAATTCATCTTGTTCTTGTTTGAGATTATTTTGATGCTGGCATAGATTCTTTGATTCCCCCGTTTTTACTTTTTAATTTGTTCTTAATTACAATGCATCAGGATTTAAATTCTTAGCAGCTGTAATTTGGTGGAGAAAATTTGATTGGGTCCTATATGATATTAGTTATAGTCCCCTGCTATGGGAAGTACTTATAATGTTGGTAGTTGAAAAACATGTTCACTTGCTCATAATTAGTAAATTGTGGATAACACTGACAGATATCTGGTCAAACTGTTGGAGAAGTAAGAACTGTTTCAGACATGCATGAGCGTAAAGCTGCAATGGCTAGAGAAGCTGATGCCTTTATTGCTCTTCCTGGTAATCACCTGGAAAATTCTCACCAATATTCATTCAAAAGGAAACAAACAATCATCTTGAGTGTCTTATTCCTTGAAACTGTTGAGATCTTCCTCTATAGACTCGAAATTGTTTTTCTTGGAGTACTACATACACATCTTTTTTTTGTTTTTTGATGGTTTTAGGAGGATATGGAACCATGGAAGAGCTGTTGGAGATGATAACATGGGCCCAACTTGGAATTCATAAAAAACCGGTAACCTATTAATTTCATGTTTAAAGAATGTCCAAAAATTAGGATATTACCAAGGTTGTAACTGGATATTAATTTCTAAAGGTTGGTCTGCTAAATGTTGATGGGTACTATAATTGCTTGCTGGCATTATTTGACAATGGGGTCGAAGAAGGATTCATCAAGCCAGGCGCTCGGCATATAGTCCTTTCCGCTCCAACTGCCAAAGAACTATTGATTAAGATGGAGGTATCCTTATAAGTTTACTAATTTTTTCACTCATAATCAATTGGGCTTATTGGAAGGAAACATTTTATTTTTTTCTTCTTGAGAGAGAGAGAGAGATAAAAGCAAGGTTTTCTTCTAAATAGCAGTTGCAATTCTAATGTGTGTTCTTTGCTTGACCCCAGTGGAAAAGATGGATAAAGCTTTTCCAGATTTCCGAAAAATCTTCACTGAAATTATGGAACTTTTTAAATTACTATCTAAAAGTTGGTTGATCTGCCAATAACATGGATGAGCTTGTGGAGTTCTTGAAAACATTATTATAAAAGCTTACCTGCCTACCACATGCATTTGGCTCATGTTAATTAATGGGATTATTGGAATCACCAATAGAAATACCAATTCAAATCAACTTGGAGATATGAATCTTCTATGCCTGGTGACATGACCACCTTCTATTGGTTGTCATGCAAGTAAGAAGAACAGATAAGAGCACATTTCATTGATCTCACTTTCCTTTTTGGCACTATCTTTGTCTTTTCATATCAGTAGAAGTAGTCTTATTGACATGGCAAACATCCTCTCAGCAGGCTTACAGCAAATTTTATTTCAATCTTTTGACTGGGAGATGATAGAGTGTAATTTTTTTTTCCCATTTCATCTCTAATTCTTTTGATATCCTCTTGCAGCAATACACTCCTTTCCAAGAACACGTTGCTTCTCATGAAAGCTGGCAGATGGAGGAACTTGGCAATTATCCAGGAAAAGAAAATGCACAGTGATTGTTGGTGGTAGATCTTTCTCCTAAATTGATTCCTGATGTGATTCATCATCATTTGAGTGGAAGAATCTATATAGATGGGACCATATATTGAACATTACTATGTACTTTTTGTCGTTCTTTCTGTTTGAATTGTAGTAACTTTTTCCTCCTTGTTTTATGACAAACATTGGTTTGTGGTCAGTTGAAACACTATTCTATAGTCATATCTCGTTGTTACCACTTGTAAAAGGGCAAATTAACACATACTTTGAAATGGGAAGAGACGATATGCAGTAGTACAGAATCTTCTATTAAGTGCTGAGAGGTCCCACAGTGTAGTGGGTTTATTGGACTAGATAGGTGATTTGAAGACATCTTGGACTTTTGGGGAGCTATTGAATCCGAGCAACTAAAACATGATTTCATCATCTGATATCATAAAAAGGAACAACAATTCTTAATCACACGTATTTGGTTAATAAATAAATAAAAAATAGAGGATTTCTTTTGATGTGATAACTTCAAATAATGCCTGCTTACAGGGAGAGAAGTTGGAGTGGGAGCATTTTGGTGCATATATTTGCTCCCTTTAAAGTTGTAAAAGCAGCCTATATATTTACAACTTCATCCTACAGCATTCCTCAGTATATGGGTGCTGCAATTTTACCATTGAGACATGAAAAAGAGGGAGTTTTATTACTTCCTTTCTTAGAACTTCAAAATCGAATTTTGGAGGTTGAAAGAGTAGTACTGATTTAGCTATAGAATTTTATTTAGGTTTATTTATTTAGTTCCTTTCTTGTTCATATCATAGTCTAGCAACTTAAAGCAATTTTAGAAGAAAAGTATTTTTCTCCACTGCCCACTTCCTTTTCTCCCTCATTCTCCACAAAATTTAATAAGAAAATTCCTGCCCAACTATGACATTAATGTTGATACACTTTTCGGATTAAGATCATCTCAAATTATTTGCCTGAATTTGAGAGGATTCAAACAGATGATTGTGAAAAATCACTTTTGAGACCCACCTGACCGAATAAGTAGTTGGACAGCCCAATTTTTATTTGGTCATGTGGGTCCCATAAGTGGTCATTCACAATCACATGCCCAAATTCTCTCATATTTGGACAGATAATTTGAGAAGATTCTAATTCCATCAAGTTTCGGGTCGAACCATGTATATTCTGATATGAGAAATATATAGACAACTTCTATTCAAAAAATTCCGAACGTTTAGTCCCTACCAACTTTTGAAGGAAAAAAAGAAAGAAGAAAAAGTAAGAAATTACTGCCTCATTTGCTAAAGCCTTTTTCTTAGCCTTTTTCTTTGCCTTTTGTTTTCTACCAAAAAAGTAAAAACATTAACAAACAACTTTGAACATAAAAAATTTAAAACTACTTTTATATTTATATTACATGAACATTTTTTCAACTAAAAAATAAAAAATATCATTCAAAAAGCATTATCAAACTAATAAAATTCATTGAGTCTTACTCTTCCTCAAAATGCATCTTAAGGGAAGAAGTTTGTGTAATGCTTATAAAGTCCACAACTCAAGCATACATTGGCAATATGGGATTCTTAACACGCCCCCTCACATGTGACACTATTGTCCAAACACGTGTACAACAGGATGGAAGACCAACCATTGTCCAAGGCCCTGAAGCTGATCTGATACCATGATAAAGTCCATTGAACCTTATTATTTTTTTTTTTTCTCAAAATGCACCTTAAGAGAAGAGATTTGCTCAAGGCTTATAAAGTCGATGTCCAAACACGTGTACAACAGACGGGAGGGAAGGCCCAACATCGTCCAAAGACCCGGGACAAATGGTAATTTAACATGGTATTAGAACCAAAGGTTATAAGTTCAAACCTTGACTCCGTCATTTACCTTCCATTTCAATTAAATATTCCACATGTTGGGCCTCATCTATTAAAAAGAAGTCTGAGCTCACACGTGTGTTAAAGTTTTGATTAAATTTATCTCTTCTTATCAGCTTAAATTTTTTGGATAAGTGGTAGTTAACACAAATGAGCGGATATTGAGAAAGAAGATATAATTAACTTACCATTATGACTAAATGAGTGAGTTGGGAACAAGCAATAGTTTATTGTGTAATAAGTCATTAAATATATAGTGCTAGGCCCCGCGTGGATGAGAAATTGTACAATTCATAATTTGAAGACATGGGTATCATCAGACATCAGTTGTTCTCCAGGAGAAGGCTACCCCACCCCCACGACCCAGCTTCTCCATCTCTCTGTCTCAGCTTGGCTAGAAAAAGTATATTCTAGTGCTGGTCTAAGGAAGTTCTTCCTAAGACATATCAGTTGTTTCCCTAACAGTAGGAACTAGCTAGGAAGGAAGGAATACACATATCCCCAAGGAGTGAAAGAATTGGCGTGGAGATGGAGTCAGCTGTCGTCCCAGATCACAGGAACCTTACTGTATGTAGCTTGCTTTTTAGAGTGAGCTTGGCCTTATATGAGGATGCCAATTAAGCTGCAACTCACATGGATTTCTCAAGGGATTGCCAACGGAGGGGGGGGGGGGGGGGGGGGGGGGGGGGGGTGGGGGTCGTGATGTTGTGGGAATCTTCTCTGGTGACTGATGAGTCTAGTTTATGGGGCTGGCTGATGCTGTCAACTTTTCCCTTAACTAGGACTACAAATAGGCCACTCCTTTTTGAGTGATCCTATCGATACAACACATTTTATAGTACGATTTTGAAGTGGATGCATCATGAATTTGAGGATATATATCTCTAGGATTCTGAAATGGGTTTTGTTGTATATCCACGATGGATTTTTGACTGGTGGTGGGCTTCTGTTCTGTTCATGGTGGACCTCCTGATCTGGTAATGTCATGGACATGAGGTGAAGGTGGACATGGTTGTTGCCTCTTAATAGGGAAGAGGACCCTTTACTTTCCTTATCCTAAATGGGTTCCTGTAACATTGAAAAGCCATCAACTGTTTAGTAGACATAACATGCATGAAGTGATTGCGCAGAGGTAATGTGACTCATGTGGGGGGTCCTCCACAACTTTTTAACTTAAAAATAAGGTCTTGTTTCTCTGACCTTGTCCATTTCAGGTTCTTGTCCTTGTCACCATCATTCTGCCGTCTATAATGGCAATGTCTATATCTTTAACAGAAACAAGTAAAACGGAAGACAAGAGCCAGAAAGAGTGAAAAATAAAAAGGTGAAAAATTTAATATAAAGCTTGTAATATCTAGGAGTGATAATGGAGCCACACTTCTATAGCCCAACTTCTCCAACAATTATAATTTTATTTTATTTTTAAAAAAAAAAGTCTTTCTGCTGTAAAGCCATTAAAATAAAAATAAAAAATAAAAATGTGAGAACAGATTCTGGTTTGGTCAATCGCTGAACTAGAAGAGCCTGCCTCTTAACCTGTAAGAGAGAAAACTGCGTCGAGGGCACCCGACAATTCCACTCTGATGCTAAAATTAATATTATCTCAAGTGTACAAATTGTTCTTGCACACAAAGCAGTCCAAAAAGTATCTACGTAGTTGTAAGGTATTTATAGATGGAGTGTTGAGAGTAGTCCGGTTTTCATTGGACCACATGTTGGGTCCGGAGCACTTGTTAACTACCCGGATCATGGGATTGTGGTACATGCTCCACGATCATCGTGGAGTCAGTCTTCAACCGGCTCTAAATCGTGGGGCATCTTCCGTAATAATCGCTATTGTGTGGATCGTAGAATATCCTTCATAATCATCATAAGGTCGGTTTTTAACCGGCCTTGAAGTATACGCGGAGTCGGTATTTTACCGACTCTGGGTGAAGTTGTTTAAGTAAAATATTATCACGACCTATTGGCCTTTCTGCTGATGAGCCCTATAGATCTGGTTTTGGACCTTTTGGTAGTTTGTCATTGATCTTGGTGGGCTCATAACTTTGGCCCATTTGGCAGGATCGAAATTATTTCCCAACAAAAATATAAGAAAGATTAAAAAGGAGGTGGGAGGCGAGTGCAAGTGACTCATCTAATGAGATTGTGGACTCAAAAGTGTTTGCGTCATTTAGGAACCTTTGGAGTTGACTAGCTAGAAAAAATTGGGATGGGAGAAAATATATCGGAGATGATGGGGAAACTTTGCAGCAAATTCATAGAAATTTTACCATTTTGAGAGAAGAGAATGACCGGCATGGAGTTGCACTCGACAATGAAACTAGAAAACTTTAAAGGTTCGTTTGGCAAATAGGTTTTTATTTTTATTTCTAGGAACTGTTTTAGAAACAAAAATAAAAAAAAAACAATTTTCTGTTTTTTTTTTTATGATAAAAAAGTGTTTGGTAAACCGTTTCTTAAAAAAAAAAAGTTGGTCTAATTTTGTTTGGACAATTGTTTTGAAAACAATTTCTCTTTTCACACATTGATTTATTAGAAAATTTGCAACAAACTCATTTAACCAATACCACCAAAAAAAAAAAAACTGAATAAACACACATATACACACTATAGAATGGAAGCCAACAAAGAGCAGGAAATTACCATGGAAATGAAGCAAGTAAGGTCGTAAATGAACAAAACTACACGTAAACATACTCAGGCTCGACTCAATTAGTCTCAACTCAAGCTCGACTCAATTAATAAATAGGATGTTCGTAAACACGAAACTAGGCTCAATTATTAAGCGATACATACTCTTATGAACTTGGCTTGACTCGATTAACATTCGCGAACAAGCTCGTATAAGACTCGACTCGCTTGTTAAGCTCGAATCATGTGTATATATATATATAAGTATATTTTATAATGTTATAATACTATATGTTATAATTTAAGAGTATATTAAAAAAAAAGTATGTTATATGTTATATGTTATAATTTATAAGAACATTAAATAATTTATGATATATGTAATATGTTATATAATATTATCATTTATGTCATAACTATACCAATATTATACATATAATATTTCTCTCGACAGAAGAAGAAAAATAAAAAGACTAAATAAAAACACCAAAAACTGTTTTTCAGAAATATGTATAAGTTGTTTTCAAATTTTTGTTTTTGTTTTTTTGTTTTCACTTGTTTTGGTTTTTAAAATAGTTTGTCCAATGCACATTAACAATATAGAAATACGTTTGCTGTTTTGGAAATAGAAAAATTGTTTCCAAAATAGCTACCAAATAGGGTTGTCAATTTTGGGCAACCAAGTAGGCTGCCACAACTTGTAACGACCATGGTTTCTCTCTTCGGCCATGACAACAAAAGGAGAGGGAGGGAGAGAGAGAGGGGATTTTTTTTATTGAATATACTATTAAGATAATCGTTTTGAAAGAGGTCTTTGGAAGGGGAAAGGGGTGAGAAACGAGGCTATGAAAATGGAGAAATTGCTGGAAGCTGGAAGACAGTGCCGGGGGAAATGAAGGGGTAAAGTGTGACATCTCACATCGCCTGGGAATGAGGATATGCTTAATGCATATTCGTACTCTTTTTGACACAACGCGTTTTAAAGTCATGATGGTTATGAACCTATTAAAACTCCGTAGTTAAGCGTACTTCTGTAAAAGTAGTACTAGGATAGGTGACTTCCTGGGAAGTCTGGTTCGGGAGAGCCGAAAGCGGATAATATTGTATCATTTGGGTTGGATCGTTACAAATGATATCAAAGTTATTGTCCAGCTAGAGATGGAGGAGCGTGCACAAGCCCGTGAAAGGGTCGCCAGCGGGCACTTGTTAGAACGCTAATAATGGGGTGATCCCATAATGGTCACCAGCAGGAACGTTGGGTCCCAAGAGGAGGTGATTGTGAAGTTCCACATCGCCTGGGAATGAGGATATGCTCATATGTATATTCGCACCCTTCTTGACACAACGCATTTTAAAGTCGTGATGGCCATGGACCTATCAAAACTCCACAATTAAGCATGATTCTGTAAGAATAGTACTCGGATAGGTGGTCTTTTGAGAAGTCTAGTTAGAGGGAGCAAAAAAGGGACAATATTGTGTCGTTTGGGGTGGGTCGTTACAAATTGTATCAGAGCCATTGCCCGGCCAGAAATGAGGGAGCGTGTACAAGCCCATGAGTGGGTCGCCAACGGGCACTTGCTGTGACGCTAAGAATTGGGTGATCTCATGAGGGCGCCAACGGGAACGCTAGGTCTCAAGAGGGGGTGATTGTAATGTCTCACATCACCTGAAAATTGGGATATGCTTATATGTATATTCGCACCCTTCTTGATACAACGCATTTTAAAACCGTGATAGCTATAAACCTATTAGAATTTCACAGTTAAGCGTACTTCTGTAAGAATAGTACATAAATGAATGACCTACTGAGAAGTCTGGTATAGAGAAGCAAAAAACAGACAATATTGTGTCATTTAGGATGAGTTCTTAAATAAGGAATGAAGGGTCCGAATAAAGCATTTAAGATCTGAAGGTTGAGAAGAGGTGAATGTTTAAAGAGGAATTGCAAATTTGCATGGGGTGACACATGGCAAGAATGGTTTAATATAGTTAATTAAAAGACTCGACTAGAATACATAGATTCCAACTATATTTCCATAGCCTTTAACTTAGTGGTTGACATCCACATCATTAACCGCCTCCTTGTAGATTCTAGGATTCGATTAAGATCATTTCGGGAATAAGAAATGATACACTTAAATCTTTTATACATTTCTTATATATTTACATATAACCAAATTTTAAATCTACTATTAAATTAGTGAGGCCTAATATGAATCCCATAAATTTAAAGGTAAATTTAAAAATGAAATATACAAAAGATATAAAAAAAAAAATCATTTTTCTTAATGGATAGCTTCATAAGCTTCTCACAAAAACATAAATCTATCATGTGCTTTGATTATCGTCCCACTTCGACACAGTATGATGGTACTAGGTGTCTCATGAGTGGTAACCTGTGGAATAAATGACATGAATTTTCATCGTTTCTTGCTATAAAGACGTAAAATGGTTTGTGTCATTTACAAAACCGACGTTAATTGTTTCAAGTCATTTTTATAAAAAAAAAATTATATTAATCTTTTTACATCGTTCATGCCAAAACGACGTCAATTTAGATTAAAAATTAAACAACGTGATATTTTATCAGCAAAACAAACGACAAACAAACCCCCAAATTCCATAACAACCCCAACACCACAACCACCGTCCAAACACCGTAGCCATCAGCTACCTCACCGATAATGTTCTGTAATAACTTACAAATCCCATGACTTTGGGCAAAACCAAAAAACCCATGTATCTAAAACT
This sequence comes from Alnus glutinosa, assembly GCF_958979055.1. Taxonomy (NCBI): domain Eukaryota; kingdom Viridiplantae; phylum Streptophyta; class Magnoliopsida; order Fagales; family Betulaceae; genus Alnus; species Alnus glutinosa. The sequence goes on along the minus strand of NC_084889.1, from coordinate 11,367,714 downwards.
CAAATAAACAAACCTCCAAGATTTGAGAGCGTCAACACACTACGCCAAAAAGACAGTCATTATGTCTCGGTTCTCAGTTCTCATTGGACGACCAGTTTGCGCTCTCTAGCTCCTGGAAAGGCGAGCTCCGCCTCTGGGATCGATCTCCAAGTCGGTGTCTTCACTCGCTGGTTTGTGGGTCACACCAAGGACGTGCTCTCTGTGGTTCATACTGACAGCCACGACCTCCGAGGCCAGGCCCAACTCCTTGATCCCCATAGCCTCCTCGAGCGCTATCTTCACGTTCTGGGTCTGCAACGGCTTGCTCGGCGGGTTGGCTGTGAGACGAAATTTGAAGATTAAAGAAAGAATGAGACTTTAAAGAAAGAAAGGAGGCATGCCTTGGGAAGACACCAGGCTAGTTTAGGTGCCATGGGAAGACAAATTTATTAATCTTCAGTGCCTTGGGAAGACATGCGTAGATGACAGCCAACTGGTTTAGGCTCCTTGGAAAGATAAATCTGAAACCATCGTGGGTTATTTTCATCGGACATTGAGGGCGCCTTGGAAATAATTTTATTTTTCTAAGCAAGGGGGCCTTGGAAATTAATATTGGGGGAGAAATGCAACATATATGCGTCGGCGCGTGTGTTACACGTGCCGTGAAAAGGGGGCATTGGCGGAAAGAGCGGAGGACAGAGACACTGATGGGGAGGTGGATGGGCGAAGAAGGGGACGGAAGAGGTCTCCCCTCTCCTGTCCAAACTCCCGAAGGAGAAAGAGACCTTTTCCCATGAGGTAGAGAATCTCCACAAAGGTAAAAGACAGACTCCATGAGAGGATCAGGGGGCTTTGATCTATAATAGGAGGAGGAGGAGGGAAGAGCTATAGGCCCTCAGGAGAGATAAATCGTAGAGGGCAAGGACTGTAGGCCTGAGAGTGTTTGGGCGAGAGGGGTAGAGCGTTTCTCGCTTCTAGAGTTCTTACTTTGAATGGAGGACTTCTTGGCTCGGCCAAACCAAGCGGAGTACGTATCCAGACAAGCTTTGATTGTGGAAGCTTCCTAACGATTTGTGCAGCCAACTATACTTGATCGGTATGCTTTTCCGCCTAAAGTAGATGAGAAAATACAAAAATAGCAGTAGAGATTACTTGATGAATTTCTTCATTCGTTCATGCAGATAAAGGGCTTGCTCATTTCAAAGTACTTACCAGTAAAACTTAGTTTTGTTGTTAGAGAGAGATTATGACAGATTCCAGCAATATTTGGCGTCCTGACTTAAGAAAAAATTACTTGATGCTTGGTGAGTAATATTCTGGTCTCTTTCATTGCGAATTTTATCTGAAACCTACTATTCTGTGAGAAAAGGGAGCATAACCTTCGGGTACCTGTCCTTGCGTACAAGCAACTTTTAACTAGTATGACCTATCAATATCTCTTCAGGACAGGTCATGCTTTCTTCCTCTAGCTATCTCTGGACATTTATCTGCTTAGAGAATAGCACAATATACTGCCCCGCTGTTCAGAAAACACGCAGAAAGTTATTCTGACAGTCATTTACATACAACCAAAGCCCTTTCAAGTTTTACCATACTATATACAATTACTAAGATCACCATCCTAAGTACTAAAAAAATAATTGACTAAATGGAATGTAGGCAAGAGTTTCAAACTTCAAAGATTTTTCAGAACAAATCAAGCAGAGCATGTTTTACAGAAGGAATGACCTAAAAAGCTACACGCCCTCTAAGACCAGTGAGCATGACCGTACTATACAACCCAATCTCAATCAAGACCTCATGGAGATACTTCTTGTCATCTACAACACCATCAACAAGAATCTTAACATAGACATATGCGACAATCTTCTCACTATTGTAAATTCAAGCCTTCGCTTTAGGAGGACATGATATCAAATGCTGCAATGTGGCTGCCTGGATAACAGCACTTGGGTTTGTATCCCTAACACGAACAGATCCAGATCGTCTGAGGCTGAAATTCCTGTCAACACCCCTTTGTATAAAATGCCGTAATGGCCGTGGAAGGTGTCTCAGCACCCGTGTTGAACTCACTAGTAGAATCACGCCTATAATAATAAGTAACCTGCAGGGGAAGAAAAAAACAGTGAATAACAAACATATATATATTTTTTTTGATAAGTATGAATAACAAACATATGGCAAACAAGTCCTAAAAAGGAGCACTCAGATCTGCATACTCTAGTGGACTAGGTTTTGCAAATCAAGAATAAGGACTGAACTACTAATGGATCCTTTGGAAAAAAATGAGCATGACAGTTAATTAAAATGACCAAATACTTCAGATTGCATACTTTTACTCAACTAGTTTAGACATATAACTAATTGTGAAGAAGGCCAGGTAAGATTTCTACATTGAGATCAATTGACATGCAAGATTTCCAAATGAAGCTTTAAGAACCCATGCTTCAGGCCCTAAAGCTTTCTTCAGTAAACACATTGAGTAAAAAAAGTAGCCCACTATTCTCAATTACCATCCAAGCAGAAGTGAAACCCGAGCAGTTGGTGCTGACGGTAAACGTTCACCTAATGCAAGCATGCCGGCAAGTACACCAGTCACAATTGATGCCACAGCAGCACATGTGGATACTACAATTGCTCTTCCATGCTTTAGACCGCGAGTCTGTTAATATAGAAGGAACATGTATATTATGACGATAGTTGTTTCTGTAAATTTTTTACAAACGCCCAGTAGTTTCAATAAAAATGGTTCCTCGTAAACAAAAGCACAAATATGGACAGTTAATAACATATAAGAGAACATCCAATCTGACTCCCTCCACTGCCCCTCCCCCCCTAAAAAACTAAAGAAAATAATCATTTAAAGTACGGACATGTTAGTACATAGGTGAAAGTTTCTATTTGGCTCAAGGTTAAATAACTCAGATGCAGGTCCATCAGCACATTAAAATGAAATAGTCAATTTAGTCAGCTGTTCAAATACCTGATAATAAAATCCTGTACCACTAAAAGCTACGCTGATTGAAATGCATATAGGTACCAGCATCTTGTGGAAGCCCTGCTCCAAAAATACAAATCCCATCTTTGATATTACAGATGCCATCCTGCAATTAGATGTATTGACATTACTTGAAACATTTTAAATATATGATTTTTCTTTAGGAATTAAGTTTTACTTTTTATATATGTTCAACTTCATTTTAGAGACAAATTTGAACCTAGATCACTCAACAAATTGCTGCCTCAAATAAAAAAAAAAAATGTATCAATTTTAGGATCTTGCACATATTACGAATTATTCTGATTCATAACAGATACAATAAGAACATGACAAGATCCTACTTGTAAGATGCGATTTTTAGATGCTGTAAAGCATCGCACTATGATATAAGATGCATTTGTAGATGTATAGTTGTCTATTTAAACAATGCTATAATTTAATCATGCTCTACCACATTAATAAATATACAGGCCTTGTGGGAAACCCAAATTCCACCTTTTTTGGGGGGCTTGTACCTTTCAAATTTTCCAACAATTTAGCTCTGTCAAAATTTGACACAACAATTACAATTCAACATTGATATGTATAGTTTTATTGCAATAACTTCATCATAAAATCAAAAGATGAGAGAGAAGTGAGGTCAAAGCTGAAAAGGAAGCAAATATCAGTAAAAACTTAAGCTGGGAAGATATAGTACCCAAACAAAATGCCAGATTCCAAGCCATATATAATTTCTTCAACAACTTCATATTCCATCTGGATCAAAAGAAAACATCAATAAAGGAAGAGCGGTGGGGGTGGGGGAAGAGCAATGCTTAATCAAACACTAGCAGTAGTATTAAAAAGCAATGGCATAAATCTTACTAAGCGTCAACATAACTAAAGGGGAATTACCATCTCCTGTTCTCTTCGTTGGCGTTTGCAGATACGAAGCCATCCATTGAGAAGTACCTAAGTAAAATGGTTCTAAAGCCTTAGAATCATCACAAGTAAACACAACCATATGTGGAGTATTGCGAAGAAGAAGAAAAAACCATATGTGGAGTATATTATTATGATAAACCTTGTCAAATTCTGATGAACAAAATAAATATAACAAGAATGGAGGTCTTCCACGAAACAAATAAGGCATAAAATACTAATTATGTTCCTTCAAGTCCAGGTAGCTCAACATTTGTAACAGGAGTGAAGTATTCACAACACTGCACTTTGTACCAAGTCAGCAACATTTAGAACCAATGAAACTAGGTCTCATTATGAAACGATATACAACAATCCATCATTCATAATCTTGATTCAATTGGAATAAGAGGAAACAGCTCTAGTTGCTTTCCAAATGAAGTGAAAATCATCACTAATAGCCATAGCAACATGCTATCTACACCCCCCTAACCCTCCCCAACACCCAAAAAAAAAAAAAAAAAAAAATGAAGGTAAAAAAAGGAAAGAGGCTGAAAATGAAAAATGAAAAATAAAAAGAATATCAATCGCCTAGTGACAACATGGAGGCCAAAAGTGCCATTAGGAACTCCACATATTAAGGTTATAGCAATCTGAAAGCTTGAACAATTGTTGCAACACTTTTTGATAAGTAATTGTTGCAACACTATTTATTGTGCTTAAGAAATTACAAGTCATTATCAGTATAGCATCTAACTGTTGGTCCCACATAAACAAGACATCATCATTACTAAAATATATACTAGATGTTACTGCGCTGAATTCATTCTAGGTACTGCATAGAGTTCATGAACAAAAATAAAAATCTAGTTTATGTTGAAGGGACATGCTAGACGTCCATCCATTACCCATCTCCATACAGCCCATTTTCAAATCCAATGGTAGGGGATGGATTTCTATCATTTTCCTATGTTGAATGCTGAAAAGGGGTTTGAGCAGCCAACACCAAGTAGTCCGGATTTGAGGTTTTGTTTAGCTGCACAGAGCATATCTTCAAATTTGAAATGTAATGTATAAATATGACCATGTTCCTCAGGCATGATTTTTGGAGGTCCACATGCCAGGTGCCTAAGAGACCTGTACACTTTGGTACCAAATCCATGCACCAACTATGAATTAAGGTAATACTGCTATTGACATAAGGCCTTATAGCACTTTCATCCAGAAGAAGCTTTTTATGAAATCCAGAAAAGTTCATCTAACTTTCAAGTTTGCAGTACCAAAATCTGGTCATACGAACAGGAGTTGGCACACTCTTCTACGGATATTTCTGACAAGAAAAACATATCAATACTAAGATCAGATGGTGCGCAGGATAAGGTACCTACAAACAAGATGGCAGCAATGAATGCCAGCCACGGTAAATGAAAAATAGATATGGCAGTAGCCTCTTGCTCCTCACCTCCAGCCCCAACTCCTGTAAATACAACTCCATACAGATCAAGTAAAAAAAAAAAAACTCATACTGAAAGCATTGAATTTTTATAGTCAGCAGTATATTTTGTTTAGAAAGACTTTTTGATCCAAGCAGAGAGAAAAAAAAAAAAAAAAACAGTCAGACAGTTTTGGAATAATAAAAAGGGTTAAATGCTCCACAAATACCTGTATTTTAGACCGGAATCAAATAGCCACCTCGGCTTCCAAAAGTGTCAACATTTTGGTGAGGGTGGCGTGGCCTGCCATTAAAAATTTGGACGAAATCCAAACGGAAGTACCAGCCGTGACACTTTTGGAAACCAAGCCAGCTATTTGATTCTAGTCCAAACCACAGGTACCTGTGGAGCATATAACCCTAATAAAAAAGTGAAACCACAAAGAAAAACAAGAATACATTTCCATTCACACACTAGACAGGCCTCATGCTAAAAATTTCACACAAAAAAATAATTAAAAAAAAAAAAAAACCCTTTACTTCCCCGTAATTATTGTGAGGTCAGCATTCTAACATAAATGAGTACCTACGAGATCAATTCTGTGATCAACAAAGATAATCACGAAGAGCTTAAATTACCTATTGTACCAATTCCCGCCAAAGTAATCCCCATCCAATCAATAGCATTCATGACTTCCTTCAGATAAAAGTGCGAAAAGATAGAAAGAATAGCAAGTCCGCAGCCAGAAACTGGCTGGATGACGGATACCTGAGGGGATATCATTAAGAATTAAATCAACATTAATAACTAAAAAAGGTCGAGACCAGCACAATATGCATCCAAAAATCAACCTTCAAGAGCACAGGAAGTAGTAGTAAAGAAATCATCTTTGATATGTTGTAATACTTACAAGAGCACCAGGACAAAAAATTGCAGATTATCTAAATAACTAAATACAAAATTTAGCCTTGCAAATATGTTTGTGCGCATATATGTACATTGCAGATAAAATCAGCTATCAAATTTTATATATATATATTGCTTCCTGTTTGTTGTGGATAGAGTAGTAACATAAATGATAAAGACATGAAAGCTTGACGTAAATGCACTCACAGGAGCTTGAGATAGTGCCCTCAACATCAAAATTGCTCCAAATATATCCATTAGAAAACCAATCACCCAAGATTTGTTGAAAGCATATGCTCTTATCACCTACAAACACAAAAAAGTTAGCAACTATAATTTATCACATAACGGGGCATCAAATCAAACAGTAATCCCGTCAGTAAAGTCTTTCTTATCAGATTTCGCTAAATTGCATGTCTGGATGAATAATGCGTGGAATTGTACATAATCAATATAATTCGGATCAATTAATAAGAAAAATTACAGAAATAAACAATGGAATGGCAAGAAAATGTAAATAAAGCGAAGGAAAAGGGCGAAAAGGGAGGGGGCGTACCTTGAGCTTGAAAGAGAGAGGGGGAAGAATGATGGTGCCCTTTTTCTGGAGGACCTTGCCGATGTTATTACCAGCGGTCGCCGCCAACGTTAAACAGATCGATTCCCACATCTCTCTCTTTCTCTGAACAAAGCGATCAATTTGGGTCTTCAATGGATAATGGAATCGGGTTTCACCTAATCCGGTAGGTTGTCCTGTGCGTTTTGGTCTGAATACGGATGGTCTTTTTTTTTTTTTCTTACCTTTTTAAGAAAATGTTAAAAAAATATTTTTTTAAAAAAATTTTAGCCAATTTAGATTTAGACATAAATTTTCTACAAACTGATTTGTAAGTAATTTCTTACAACTTCAATATAAAATTAACATGTATTTCTTAGCATGTGAGAAACACATATTATTTTTATATGTAAGTCGTAAAAAAATTTCTACGAACTGATTTGTAAAAAATTTATGTTAAATTTTAAACCCTTTATTTCCAATTTTTTGAATTTTAATCTAATGTTATTCCACTTTTTACAATTCAAAATCTTCCTCATATTTTCCTTAAATTCATGCATGAGAAACTAATATGAGATATTTCTAATATGATATATTTCAGAAAAAAAAAAAAATAATAGATTAAAAAGAAGAAGAAGAAGACATGGCTCTGGGCCCTACTTAACCACCTGCTGTCGTGCTGAGCAAGCACGTGGTTAGGTAGGGGCAATCCTAGCAAGCCATGACGGTCCCTACCTAACGAAGGCATTGCGATGGGGTAAGGACCGTAAGGCAATGGCTGGGCTATCTTATTTGTGATGGGGTTTTATTTTTTAATTTAAATATCTCACGCGTAGGGTTGTAAGCGGGTTGGCCGGGTTTGAGGTCTCGCTCAGTACCCGCCCAGTTTAGCTTGATTCGAGCTCGAGCTCGAGCTCGGCACTGTTGAAATCCGCTTGTTACTGTTGAAATCTGCTCGATTAGTTAGTGATATATATCCGACTCGCCCGACATAACTTGACGGGGGCTCGTGAGCTCGACTCGTTCATAGCTCAAACCGCCTGGCTCGCCCAGCTCATTTAAGACCTAATCGGACAGACTCGACCGCCCGGCTCATTTATGGCTCGAAATTTCCAACTCAAGTAACACTTGACCCGACCCGCCTCGCTTGCCCGACTCATTTAAGGCTCGAAATTTCGAATCAACAATTTGGATATAATAATTTATTAATTATATGATATATCATATATAGATCATTATCAGATTTATATGAATACAACTATAATTATAAAAGCACATGATCCATTCAATATACATATTATCATTAGATACGTTACATAACCTACATACGTAATAATGTGATTTATGTAATGATAAATTTATCAGATTACGTTGTTAGGATAATAGTATATTAGTATTATAATCAACAATGTGATTATTTAAAATCACAATTCACAATTTTAATATTATCATAATTCATAATACATAACTTACAAGTAATCAAATATGTTGGGATTTAAGTTATTTAACATTAGAATTTATAATGTAATTAACTTAGTATTACATAATCACTCATTCACTCACTTCATATATTATCTTCATCACCTTTTCGAGTTTATCATCAAGTTTCTTGATATTTTGCTTCATGTGCTTTAAATCTTTTCGATATTTGACATCTTGCCTTTCAATTTTCTTAAACTCCTTCTTACAACTTCTGAGTTGATTATCTTTAATTTCCTCTAAGACTTTCTCTTCATCTAGCAATAACTTTTGTAGTTTTGGAATAATTTCCTCAAATTTTGGAATCAGGTCTGTAGAGTGCTCGCATAGTCGCACTCCTTTTATAACTCAATGTCTCAATGATCTTTGATGAAAGGCTGAAATGGAAAGCAAGAAATTGATTTCCTCACCTTTTCAAGTTTATCATCAAGTTTCTTAATCTTTTGCTTCATGTGCTTCAAATCTTTCCGATATTTAACATCATGCCTTTCAATCTCCTTAAACTCTTCCTTACAACTTCTGAGTTGATTATCTTTAATTTCCTCTAAGGCTTTCTCCTTATCCAGCAATAACTTTTGCAGTTTTAGAATATTTTCCTCAAGTTTTGGAATCAGGTCTGTGGAGTGCTCGCACAGTCACACTCCTTTTATAACTTAATGTCTCCATGATCTTTGATGAAATGCTGAAATGAAAAGCAAGAAGTTCACTTCCTCACCTTTTCAAGTTTCTTAATCTTTTGCTTCATGTGTTTCAAATCTTTCCGATATTTAACATCATGCCTTTCAATCTCCTTAAACTCTTCCTTACAACTTCTGAGTTGATTATCTTTAATTTCCTCTAAGACTTTCTCCTCATCCAGCAATAACTTTTGCAGTTTTAGAATATTTTCCTCAAGTTTTGGCATCAGGTCTGTGGAGTGCTCGCATAGTCGCACTCCTTTTATAACTCAATGTCTCAATGATCTTTGATGAAAGGCTGAAATGGAAAGCAAGAAATTGACTTCCTCACCTTTTCAAGTTTATCATCAAGTTTCTTAATTTTTTGCTTCATGTGGTTCAAATCTTTTCAATATTTAACATCACGCCTTTCAATCTCCTTAAACTCTTCCTTACAACTTCTGAGTTGATTATCTTTAATTTCCTCTAAGACTTTCTCCTTATCCAACAATAACTTTTACAGTTTTAGAATATTTTCCTCAAGTTTTGGAATCAGGTCTGTGGAGTGCTCGCACAGTCACACTCCTTTTATAACTCAATGTCTCCATGATCTTTGATGAAATGCTGAAATGGAAAGCAAGAAGTTGACTTCCTCACCTTTTCAAGTTTATCATCAAGTTTCTTAATCTTTTATTTCATGTGCTTCAAATATTTCTGATATTTGACATTCTGCCTTTCAATTTCCTCAAACTCTTCCTTACAACTTCTGAGCTGATTATCCTTAGCACTACAATTTCGAATAGGAGAGATGATGATCATATATTCAAATGAATTATAGATCATATTAGTATGACAGACTGACAGTATATTATTATCAATGTATCATATACTATAATACTAATATAATCATATACTCATTATTACTAGATAAATTTATGTAATTCCAATTTAAGTTAATAGTATAAATGTATAATAGAGTTAATAGTATTATAAATTATAATTAACAATGTGTAATGTGTTTGTTTATAATTACAAATTAAATAATATTATAGATTCATAATTAAATTAACTTATATACTAATACATTAATACTATTATACTAAATTACTAACATTAGGTAATAGGTAATAACTACATCTACATTAAAACCCTAATCCTATAGACTTTAGTCTTTAATTAATAAGGAATAACTAAAAAGTAATAACTATACGGTCTATACCATGCCCTTTAAAAAAAAAAAAACTACATCATAGATTTAAACAAACGTGCAATTGTATAAATGTATAATGTAGATGATATGGTATATCGGTATTTAAAAACAAATACACTTATAACTCATAATTTATAACTTATCTTATGAAAATGAATTTTATTTTTTAATATTATTAATTCATTAGACTAGCCTTTGTTAAGTACTTAAGTTGTTTGTTCTTTTGTTTTTACTTTTATTAATTCTAATAACAAATAATTTATTAGACATTTAGACATTTTTTTTTTTAAGTAACATTTAGAGTCTTAGACAAATTAGACTAGTCTCCTTAAATTAACTTATATATTAATACTACATCATATGTAGATAATATGGTATTTTAAAAAAACTTACTAACAAAAAAAATACACTTATAAGTTATAACTTATTTTATGAAAATGATTTTTTTTTTTTGATATTATTAATTTATTAGACTAGAGTCTTTTTAAAGAAGTTGTTGTTTTTTTTTTTTTTTTTTAAAAAAAATAATTTTAATAATTTATTAGACATTGGAAAGTTAAAAAAAAAAACGAAGAGAGGAAGAGTCTAGAACCCCAAAAAAGAAAGAGGAATTTTTTTTTCCCCCAAAATGGAGTCAGCCAGCACGTTTCTCGAGAATTCAAAATTCAACGCCCGTAGCCATCCGATTAAAAGTGAAATAAATTCTAACCGTTGGATTTGAAGATGGATGACAGCTAGTGCGCATGACTGAGGTGGCCCTAATTTGGTGTTTCGCATGTCTACATGAGCTGGGTTCTTAACTAACCATATTTGAGATTCAAAAAAAAAGTAATCGTAATCAACAGTCATAGTGATTTTCGATGAAGAGATGGCACCGATTTCAGCCATAGCGCACCATCACGCACGCAGGGGATCATTTTTTTTTTTAACCTAGGGTTCGTCTCTGAAAAGCCTCTTGCTGACAGCCTCATTAAATTTTCTAATTAATTTAGATCACAAAGGCTTGATCTAAGCTGTTCAAATGAATTGGTTTTACCCAAAAATCAATCCAACGATGAAAAATGGAGAAAATGCCTTACCGTCACTCGATTCAATCGGCAAGTATTAATAGTAGATCAGAAGAAAATTGAATGTTTCATTCAATTTTCTCAACGACCCGTTCATCAAGTTTCTCTATCCATCGTTGATGAACGATCAAGGAGAAAATCCAATGGCAAATCTACAGTTCCAGTTTTCCATTTCGTTCCATTTCATTTTTGTTCTTCAATATCGTCGAGTTCAAACTAGAAAATGGTACAAGGCGATGATCCATCTGACATCCCATCCCATCCTCTCGATCCCGATCACTCCAAAGGCTACCAAGCCTCATCTCTCGCAGCCAAAATCCCTAATTGATCTGATGGATGTGCTACCATTACTAGACTCTCTGCCTTTGTGTGTTTTATATTATTATTTTTTGTTTTTTCTTTCTCTAATCCACCCATTTGATATATTTGCTTTTTGTGTCTTCATTTGGTTGTTCATTCTTGCACCTTGGGTTTGTGTTTTGAGTTTCGACTCTTTCGAATACTTCAAGGCTGAATCCGACTACATCTACGTCTACAAGTATATATATCTTGGCCCTCTTGGGTATGTAATCCTGGTCTCAATGGAGTTTCTTTTTTACATCTTATTTTTTAGTTTTATTTACTTATCAAAACATTAGTTAATGTTTGGATTTGTTTCACATTTCAGGTGACAGAATCACAGATTAGTTTTCGAATCTGCAAAATACAAACCCTATTAGAAATTAGAACAATATCCAACTAGAGGTTTGTTTGATTGACTTTGACATATGCTCTGCTTTGTTTCACATTTCACATTAGTTAATGATGTTTGCTTTGGCTTGTTTATTGTTGTGTTTTGTAGCCGTGTTAGGGTTTGTTTTTGTAAGCTTGTTATAGTCGTGCCATGTTTAGTTGTTAGTCAACAAAACATAATTTGCCATGTTCTTTCTTTTATCTATTATGCTTTGCTTTATTGTATTATATAATCTTCCTTGTCGTTTGAGGTTAGACTAGTTAGTTAACAGCCCTAGAATCTGCAATTCTCTTTGATAGTCCACATTCTATAATCTGTAATCTGTTATGCTGGCCTTTGTTTGAGTAACTGAGTTGTTTTAAAAATTATGCTCTATAATATGTTATGTGCTGCTTTGTTAGAAATCTATAATCTATTATGCTGGATTGCTGGGATTTGTTTAACTGGGTTGTTTAAAACAATATGTTTTTCTCTGTTAGAAATCTATAGTAATCTGTTAAACAATATGCTTTGCTCTGTTATAACCTTAAAACACTAAATACTTAAACCATAGAACTCTCATACTTCATAATCTTAAACACTAAACCCTAAATCACAAGCATAAGAGACAAATCTCTAAAACTTAATCCCTAGAACTCTGAAACCCTAAATCCGTAATCTCTAAAACTTAATTCCTAAAACTCTAAAACCATAAATCCCTAATCCCTAGAACTCTAAAACCCTATATCCTTAACCCTTAAAACTCTAAAACCCTAAATCATATCCCTAAAACCCTAAATCCCTAATCCCTAAAACTCTAAAACCCTAAATCTGTAATCTATGTTAGAAATTTGACATAACTTTTAGTTAACAGTCCTAGTTTTTTTTAAAAAAACAGTACATGGAGGACATAAGGCAGCCTATGAAAGTCAATGAAGTTGTATTAGTCAATGAAGTAGACTTAGGTGATAATACAACTACTCATTCCATTACCATTGGAGTTGGTGGCAGTGGAAATGCACCAGACCAACCAGTAACTGTTGATACCCCTCCATTGGATCCCAAAACTATAACTATTCCTGGTCCTACTGATTCTCAACCTATGGGTAATGCTCTTACTCCTGTTGAGGTTAGTACCGGTACTAGTAGTAATGCATATGGGAGGAAACAGAGGCAAAAGACTTCTAAAGTTTGGGATGACTTCTCCCAAATTGAAGTGTTAGGTGTAAAAAAATCTCAGTGTAAATGGTGTAAAAGGCTGTTTGCTGTTTCCAAATCTAGTTCTACCTCAATACTTGGTAGGCATTTGGTAGCATGTGTGAAGTGTGTGGCGTCCAACAGTAAGCAAAAGATTCTGACCTATGATCACAGTCAGCTAGGTGGGGGGGCTATGTTGACAAATTTTTCTTCGAGTGAGAAGAAAGTTAGGGAACTTGCATCCCACATGGTGCTGTTCCACGAGTACCCTTTTAACATGATGGAACATGATCTTTTTAACAAGTTTATGAAGGCATACACGCCCCGTTGGAAAAAGATTAGTTGTGCAACTGCGAAAAGTGATTGCATGTCTATATACCTTAGTGAGAAGAATAAGATTAAAGTAATACTTGGTGGGATTGAGAAGGTAAATACAACAACTGATATGTGGACATCTTCACAAAAGGTGTCATATATGGTTGTTAGTTGTTACTTGCCATTATGTAGATTCGGATTGGTTCCTCCAAAAGAGAATTTTTGAACTTCTTTAATGTACCTCCTCCTCATAGTGGTGTTGTTATTGTTGATGCCCTCAGGAACTGTTTCATAGAATAGGGCATTGAGGATAAGGTATTAATAATAATAGTTGATAATGCAAGAGCAAATGATTCTGCCATTAGAATCATTAAAGATGATTTTGAGTTGAGGAATGAGTTGGCTGTTGGGGGTCGATTATTCCATGTGCGATGTTGTGCGCATGTGACAAATTTGTTGGTGCAAGCAGGGCTTGTTGAAATTGGAGACATTGTTGAAAGAGTTGCTTTAAAGGGAAGGTTGAAAGAGTTTAGTGGAATAGCTAAACGTTTGCATTTGCCATCTAAGAAACTGGTTCTAGACGTGCCCACACGTTGGAACAACACCTACTTGATGTTGGCCATTGCAGTAGGGTTCAAAGAAGTGTTCCCAAGATATCACCAAGTTGATCAAGCATTTCAATGGTTTGTGAGTTCCGAATAGTGGGAGAAAGTGGAGAATGTAAACCAAGTTTTGTCGGTTTTTAATGAAGTTACAAACATGGTATCGGGAAGTGATTATCCTACCTCAAATCTGTTTCTACCTGAGGTATAGAGAATGAAGGAAATTCTGCAGTTGAAATGTGTTGATAGGCATGACTACATTAGATCAATGACAGGAAAAATGGCTCAGAATTTTGAGAAGTATTGGGGGGAATGCAATTTGTTGATGTCCATAGTTGCTGTCTTGGATCCGAGATACAAGATGAAGTTGATTAATTTATGTTTTCCTCCTATTTACCATGATTCTGAGTATCCCCAGCACATACAGAATGTGCTGGCCGTTCTGCATGAGTTGTTTGAAGTGTATGTCATTGCTCATAATTATTCTGTTTTGAAACAAAGTGCTATTGAGCAGGCTAAAGTTGTTTCACAAAGTATTTCTACACCATGTGTCAATACAGTTTCCACAGCTCAATCAATGTATCGGGATCATGTTAGAACTACTGATGTTATTCAGCCCCTTAAATCAGATTTGGATATCTATCTTGAAGAGGATGTGTACGTAGGCGATAAGGATGACAATGATAAAGATATTGATAACGAATTCGATGCTTTGGGATAGTGGAAGTTCAATGCCTTGAAGTACTGAATTTTGTTTAAGATGGCAAAGGACATTCTAGCCATACACATCACCACAGTTGCTTCTGAATCTTCATTCAGTGCAAGTGGTAGGATAATTGATCCACACCGAGCATCATTGAAAACTGAAACCGTTCAAATGCTATTGTGTGGATCTGATTGGGTGAGAGCACTCCATGGTCTCAAGAAAAAAACTTCTGAAACTGTAAGTGGCATTTTAAGTACATAATTTGCATGAAATTACATGTGTTTATCACTGATTATTGTTTAGGTATAAACTAACTTTATTACCTGTCTTTGTGCTTCTTTTTGTAGAAACTGATTGAAGTTGAATTGCCACCATCTTCTTGGATTTGATTCAGATATTCAGACATTATTAACTTTATATATGTTTATTTTTTGTTAAGTATGTTATATGAATTGTTGCCCATATATCTGTTTAAACTTGAACTGTTGTAAACATGAACTGCTTCCTGCTTAGTGCTGGACAATCTGTTGCTGGACAATCTGTTTAACCTGAGCTAATATACCCTTTGTCCCTTTTTGTTAGAAAAGTTGGTATGACTCATGTCATGAGTCATGAGGTGTGTCTTAACTTTTAATTGATATAATGATATGTATAGTCTGTCTAGACAAATCTTAAATGATAAATCTCGCTTGACATGTTATCAAGGTTAAAAGAACTTTGATTAAATATGTAAGAGAGTAAAAATTGTTAATAATTCCTTTTGTCTTAGTGCAGTGTGGTCTTGTGAGCAGTGGCATTTGGCAAGTCACACGTGGCATTGTGAATCTGATCTCTTTGTATTTTGGCCATTTGGGTGAAGTTGTGAACATCACTTTTTGTTTGAGTAACCGAGTTTTTTAAAAAATTAAGCTTTTCTTTGGTTTCTAGAGTTTTCTTTCATCTGACATATCCCATATTCTGCCATGTTCATTATTTAGTTAATAAAACACAATCTGCCATGTTCTTTGTGATGCTTTGCTTAGTTAGAAATTTGTAATCTATGATGCTCCATATTCTGCCATGTTTATTTTTTAGTTAATAAAACACAATCTACCATGTTTTTGTTATGCTTTGCTTAGTTAGAAATCTGTATTCTATGATGCTTTACTAGAGGTTAGATTGTTTAGTTAACAACCCTATAATCTGCAATTCTCTTTGATAGTATTAGTCTACATTCTCTGAATCTATAATCTTAAACACTAAACCCTAACAGATTCTCATTTTCCTATAATCTTGAACTGTTACTTATAACTCTAAAACCCTAAAACCTTAAAAACCTAAATACTTAAGCCATAGAACTCTCACATTTCAATCTATCATTAGAGCTTAAGTTAGACCTTTAGTGATGGGACTTGTATGCCAAGAGACTCCCATTTGTCTCTTATGGGTGTAATTCAAGAGAATCTCAAACAAAGGAGGCAAGTGGGACTCTCTTGCATACAAGTCACATTACCAAATGACCTAAGCTATGCACTAATGATAAGATTGAAATGTGAGAATCTGAAATTTGTGCAATTTATTTTATCCCAAGAATGTCTTAGAGTAGTGTGGTTTTGTGGAATTTGGTAGTGGCAACTCAGATTGTTTTTAACTTTTCATTTTCAAATTGTTAATATGTTCTAATTTAAGTTGCCTTTTAGTCCTTCACTCGAATGAGAATCACTCATCTTTCATGTAAACTTGATATCTTTGTACATTTGATCTTTTTGTATTTTATACCCTTTCTGTTGGAGAAGTTGCAGTTGGTATGTATAGTATATCTAGACAAATCTTAAATGATAAATCTCCCTTGACATGTTTATCAAGGTAAACAAAACTTTGATTAAATATGCACGGGAGTAAAAATAGTTTAACAATTTTTTTTTTATCTTAGTTCAGTGTGATCCTGTGACTCCTTTGGGCTGTGGCATTTGGCAAGTGGCAACTCAAATTGTTTTTAACATTTTGCAGGCTGTAGTTGTGTTGTAATTTCAGTTGTCTTGTAGAGTTGTAGACTTGTAATATTTTTAATTTTAATCTCTTTGTATTTGAGTAAAATTTGATCTCTTTCAGACTATGTAAATCTGATCTTTTTGTAGTTTGTATGTTGTAAACTTGTAATTTAAGTTGCAGGTAGATGCAACTTGTTTCATTTTTTGATTCATAGCTTATTAGCTTTAGATGAATCTTGATTCATGTATGTAATTTGAAGTTGTTAAAAATTGCAGACTTCAAATTTCAAATATGTCTTCTTCTTCTTCTTCTTTTTTTTTTTTTTTTTTTTTTTTTTTTTTTTTTTTTTTTTTTCAATTATTATTGATCTAAACGAGCTCTAATTAGGCCAAGCTACCCAATTAGGGCTCGATAGGCCGAGCCCTGAACCGGAAGCTCGGGCTTGGGCTTGGATCGAACCTGAAAAAACTTTTTGGTTTGATCCGAGCTCGAGTCGAGCACTCGGATCGACTCATGAGGATTGACTTAATAGTCCTGAGTTCGGTCCTGAGTTAGGGTATTACCCCAACGAGTCGATCTCGGACAAAGGTCCTTAAGCACGGCTTGGGCTCGGATCGACTCGTTTAAATTCTCCTTAAAACGAGCCGGTCTGGGATTGCCAAAACTTGACTCAGACCGGCTCTTTTACAGCCCTACTCACACGTAATTGTGATTAGGGTCAAAATTAAAGAGTAATATTGGTTTCAAAAAGTATTATAGGTAATACTTGTCGTTAATGAAAAAATTCACTTAGTACTTCTGTCTAGATTCTGTAATTTTTTTATTTTTTTATTTTTTTTATTTTTTTATTTTTTTTATTTTTATTTTTTTATGATCGTCCACATCACCACGCTTAAATGTTACACTTGTCTCGATTGCCACATATTGAAGCCAACTCAAATTATTATCCTACATGGCAGTGTATCACAAGAGATACTCATGCTTTTACTACCACTTAGGATGAAGCAAATATTAAAAATTTACCTAATTGTTTTTGAAAATAAAAGTAAAATTAAGAAGAAAAATTTGGGAGTGGCCGACCACCCCCATTTTGGCCAAGGGGTAGTTCGAGCCACCCCCTGATTGGTATGGGTGGCTGGACAACCCCCCAAGGACAAAATAGGGGTGGACGGCCACCCTCGTGGCCAAAATAAGGGTGGCTCGACTAGGGGTGGCAAAACCTGCCCAACCTGCAAAAATCAACTTGTCTGCCCCGTCCCGTCCCACGAAAATCGAATTTCATGTGTAAAATCAAGGATTCGGATTTCAAAAAATTGGAATACTCGTGCTGGGCGGGGTGGGTCGCAGGTATAACTTTTTTAAAATTCAGGATACCCGCCCCGTCTCATCTAAAACAAAAATACCTAAAAAAACCTAACTACCCTCTCCTAAAATTACCCTAAACTCCCAAATCCCTCATTCCTTCTCGAGTCCCTCACTCCTGCCCCGCTCAACTCCAGCATCTCAGTCCTCATTCCCTCACGAGTTCCTCATCCTCATCTCCCTCTGCATCTCAAATTCTCATTCCTACTCAACCGTCTGATCCTCGCCAAGAAAAGCTCCAAAACCCAGCAGCTCCCTCCTAGACCCTCCATCCTTCCCATCCTCGACAAATTCCAATGGCTCCGCTAGTCCTTCTCCGAGCTTGAGCCAGTCATCCGCAACCTCCATACCAACCATGGGCCCATAGTCACCCTCGGCATCGGCTCGCACCCAGCCATCTTCGTGGCCAACGGTGGCCTAGCCCACAAAGTCCTCTTTAGAACGGCATCGTCTCCTCCAACCACCCCCCAGCTAGCCCTCCGCATCATACTAGCAACCAACACAACATTAGTCCAACCCACCCTGCCCAACTCGAGACCCAGCGGATACAACACATTTTAGCTAAGCCACGGTGTAGGGTTTTTACAACCCGCAAGGTGCGGATTTGGGTACCAAAATGGCCAATACCCAGCCCACCCATACTCGTGCCCACCCCTAAGCTCGACCACCCACGTTTGGTCTGGGGGTGGGTTCAGCTACTCCAAGGACCAACCCTTAAAATATATTTTTTTATCCTTTGACCTTTTGAGGGTGGTCGAACCACCCCCAAGGCCGATGGAGGTGGCCGAGCCACCTCGAAATCAGGCAATCTAGGGTGGCTGAACCCACCCCTAGGCCAAACGGGAGTGGTTTCAACCACCCCCATTTTGTCCTTGGGGGTGGTTCGGCCACCCCCTGGCTGGCCATAACGGGTGGCTCCGCATGGCAAAAATGGGGGTGGTCGGCCACCCCCAATTTTTTCTCCCTAATTTTTTAATATTCTCTTCATCCTACATTGTAGTAAAAGCATGGGTATCACCTGTGATATACCGTCATGTAGGCTGATAATCTGAGTTGGCTTCAATATGTAGCAATCGGGACAATTATCAACATTTTAAGCGAAATGGCGTGGACGGCCATAAAAATAAAAAAAAGGGATGAAACCTAGATGGAAATACCAAGTGGGTTTTTTCATTAATGATAAATACCATTTGTGATACTTTTTGAAATCAATATGGTTTTTTTATTTCAGCAATAACCACATGTACCAATTATGTATTTAACCCTATTTTTTAAGAGAATACCTTCAATAAGGATGCGCTGTAAACTCTCATTTTACAGCATCCAATTATAAGTTGACAACTCATCAAAAACAAAAAAAAAAATACAATAAAAACAATATAAACATAAAAACACCCAATGCCCTACTCATCTTTGTTCTCTCTAATCTCCGTTGGACCCTTGTCTCTGCCAGACCCACCTTTCTAGTTGAAGCTTCCGCCAGAATCCATGGAACCGGCCATCGTTGAAATTCGCCCAGATTTGAGATCACGGATCTTATCCAGATTCGGCTGAAACAGTGGTGGGTCGGGGTCAAGACAAAAGAAGAAAGAACTGCTAGGTCGCCCCTGACACCGTCGGAAACCGGTGAGAGTAGCGACAAAGTGTTCCGTCTCTCGGATCTCTCGGACACCGACCGCCGCGTTGCCGACCCTAGCCCTGACCTTGTGCTTCGCCGGATCTCTCTTTCCTTCATTGTGTCTCTCTTTCCCTTGTTGGATATCTCTCTCTCAGTCGTTGAATCTGACCTCGGGCTTCGCTGAATTGGGTTTGGTGGGTCAAGGTGTGTGGGTTTCCGACAGTGTTGGGAGCTCGCCAATGGTCAGGGTCGGGGTCTGGATCGGGGTCGAGATCATGGTTGGCCGGGGTGCTGGGCAACAGTGCCAGATCTGACCGTTTTTGGCCGCTCCACGTTCCAACGAAGATTTGGCGGTGGCCTTTGGCAGAATCCGGCGGCGGGTGAGGCTGAGGAGATGGTGGTTTTTTAAAACTGGTTGGGCTCTTGAAAGGGAAAATATTCGGTGCTTTCATGCTTAATGTATTTTAGTCCTTTAGATGAGGTGTCAACTCTTTATTGGATGCTGTAAAACATCACTTGTACAACCCATCTTTATAAAAGGAATCTCATTTTTTTAATTGTAAAAAACAATCAAATTTAATTTATATGGCTTATGTGGGTTACTTATAAATTATGCGAGTTGACCCAGGATTGACCCGTCCCTAAATGTATTACTTATGGTCGACCCGAACCTAATAATACAAAATTATAATACACTATTTTATATTGGATTTGTGTTAAATTCGTATATCATGATAAAAATTACAAACTCTAATAGGAAGGCACGCAGTGGTCTTTAAATCTAAAATTTGTTGTTTAAAAGTATATTAATGCAATTTCATGTAGATTCTATTATCAATTTAAGTAACAATTGCAAGAAAACCTTAGTCGCAATGGAATAACATGGTGAAATAAAAAATTGACAGACTTGTGTACTGGGTGAGGTTTGCGATGAAAGAAACGAATTGTCCCACAAAACGAGTTGTCTGGTAGGCCGAGTAGTGCCACGTATTCAACTCCTATTTTATGATCTGTCTTTATTAAAAAAAAAAAAAAAAAAAAAAAAAAAAAAAAAAAAGTCTTCACCGTTGATTATTCAAAAATCATAATAACTCTTGACTGCTACACTTGTAATTGACATGAGTGACAAGATGATCTAGACATGGCTAAGTTGTTCCCACATTCTACGAAAAATGTAGATGACTTGTGATTCACATTAAAATAAATAGAAGTTCTTTGTGTGCCAGACAGGTTAAACCCCAGAGCAGGGATGGAAATTATGCATACAATCTAGCATAATACCCATAGATATCATTGATTCTGAACCTAATGAATACCATCAACTTCATCTGTATCCAATCCAGAGAGAAGGAATTTTGAAATCAGGGATTCTTCTATCATTTAGCCAAATAAAAGAGAGATGGAAAAGAAAAGTGAGTTCTGTGACCAGACGATTGGTGTAAAAAGTGAATGAAAAACAAGTAACTATGAAACTTCCTGTCATAGGTATATTAGTAGTGGGCTTAGTGTTATGGGTATAATAGCATTGGGCATTTGCCTTAGTAGTATAATGGGCCTTTGGCCTTATTAATTTGGTAAGCCTTTAAGTGGGTTTATATAAACAAGACCAGAAAATGGTTTTAGGATTCAAGTTGTAATTCAGTCTTGGCTGAAAATGGAGGGAGAGTACCTCAAATCACTCACGGAGGTTTTAGGCATCCTCAAATTTGCCTAATTTCAGTATAATATCATTTTCCAATTTTATTGTTTTTCATTGTTATTGCATTTCTTCCATTCCATTTCCACTTTTCTTGTTCAATTTCCATTTCAGTAATCTGCGTGTTACACTTCCACTGCCGATTCTTCTATCATGTCTCAGTCCTGTGGCAGGTAACTTAACTATATCACGAGCATAAAGTGGATGAAAAGAATGGCAATGATGTAAGATGATAAAAGCCATCCAAACTAAACTGCAAAACTTTACAGGAGAAGAGAACATAAGAGTTCTTAGATCCTCACTACACTATAACCTCGGATTCTCTCCATCGCTTATAGTTACTCTCAAAAAATTGAGAAAAAGTTAAGGGAGAGTTGGAAGCTATTATATCATGGGAGCCAATCCTTAATGATGCACCAAACTCTCCAGCAAGTAATTTCCAGATATTGAGAGCTTACACCCAAGAAAGCAACAGACTCTACTATGCAAAAGTTTCAACAAACCTTTAGCATCTGTGGCTGCACATAAACCAGAGTTTGAATGGATAGGAAACAGATGAATCTCGAATTCCTCAAGTAACTTAATATGAAATATCCTAATTGAATAGTACAAGGGTTAAATAGCATGAAGAAATTTGAGGCAAATCCCGCATTAAATGGTCGGCTAAATTCGAAGACAACTGCTTCCATTAGAATCTTCAAACAGGACATGCTAATGTCTTATTTTTTTGTAATGCTTTAGTTAGCAAGCTTTAGCATGTTGGATAATGAGTTAGCAAACAAATTAAAGAACTCTCCAGTAGATGACAGAGCAGGATACAGAACAAAGAATACAGGTGCCCATATTTGAATAGGAACAAACCATACCATATGTGGAAGCATCGTCAAGTACTATAAAACTCAAGCCTCAGCAATAGTGTCAGCCCATTATTCGCATTCCTCACTTCATCCTCCTTCCCTCCCCTCCTCACTAGTTATGGTTTTCTTCTGTAATAACTTATTCCATTTGATTCTCAGCACTAGGGAATTTTTTAAACATAATCTTCAAAGAAATGCAAGAATCATACCCTAGCATCAATCCATCAGAATACCAGACGTGGTCACAAAGGAAAACTCAAATTCAATAACCTTCACTATATCGATCACAGTGACTCAACCAAGGAATGGCCCCAAAGCATTTCTAAAAAAGATATTGCTGACGAAATTACCAGGTGGGTCAACATATATTTGCTAATATATATATATATCGGATCATAGTACATGCAATGCCTGCAAGCATGAAAGAAAGACATCCCACATAACTATCCAATCCAACCCGACCTTCCAAATGTAAAAACCCCACAGAAAGTATTTATCATCAAGAAGTGGGTGAAAGCAACCCCCTTTCCTCAGACAGGAAATCAAACCCCGTGATTATATTTTGTACAAGTTCCAAAACTGAGAGAATCAAGGGTCGAGAAAGGTGGCTCATCAATATCAGGCAATCTCGAAAGACATAAATAGCTTTTGATCACTCCAGCATTAACAATTATACAAATAAATTTGAACCCTGAGAGAAGCTCGATCTCCAGCCTCCAGGAGCCTATCATCGTATTTACTATTTATTCTATTGTCCAACGCGAAATTATGAATTTATAATCACAAACCCACAAATTTAGAAATTCTGTTGATGACAACAAAATTTGAGAATGTGAAACAGAACTTTCAACATACAAGAAGTTAAGAACAACGAACAAAGTATCAATACCGACAGAATCATCACCAGCCATAGAGCACCTGGGTGTACTTGTCTTTAAGCCACCTGAAGCTCCTCCTCAAGGATCCCTTCATTTTGCCCTCCACAGAGTACATCTTATAGCTGGCAACCCTCTTCTTCCTCTGGAACTCAGGGTCACTAAAACCCCAAGAATTTGAAGACGACCCAATAGTGCTCTTCCCCTTCTTGAGCTTTAAGTCCCTGTTGTTGCCCATCTGGGTGTGTGGATAGGAGGCACTGTAAGACCTCAGGTCATAGGAAATGGCTGGCCTGCGCGGCGGCGGCGGCCCATAATAGCTCTGCATCTGCATCGTCCCATCCCCATATTGCCTTGCTCTGTTGTAGTCTTCCATTGGATTATGGTATAGAGATTCAGAGGTTGGTTTTTTCTCAACTTTCGAGGCAGAGAGAATGCGAATTATTGGAACGTGGGGTCCGACAATGGGTGATATTGCTCTGCGGTTGGTTCGTTAAATGCAGTTTCTTTTTCTTTTTCTTTTTCCTTTTTTCTGATAAGAGTAGGACTGACATTGGGATTGATTCCAGTTGGCGTGTTTAGTGGGGGAATCATATTGTCTAAGTCAATTCTTTTTGTTTTTTTTTTCTTGCCATCAGACTTGGAAAAATCATGGTCTTTTCTTTATGCCTCTTTTACATTTGAGACGACTTTAGACCAAAATTTAGTGTTAAAATGTTGCTAAACTTCTACCCAATATGATCTTCACCATTCCCCCATCATATTTCTTTTACAAATCAGCCTGTGATATGTATTTTAGCGGTGCAAAAAATACATGTTTTTTTAATAATACGTGTTTCTTATATGTTTTTTTTAATAGTTTAAAGGACGTATTACTTCCTCTCTCTTTTTTCTTTTTCTTTTGTGCTCTTTTCGGACAGAATTTTCATAACTTTCCGACAAACTGGCCTCTAAAATTTCAACAAACTAATTTGTACGTTGCTTTTTACATGTTTTTTTTAATAATTAAAAGAACACGTGTCGTTTTTAGATGCTAATTTGCAAGAATTTCCCACAAGCTAATTTGTAAAAAAAATTTGTTCTTTTATTTTTTGTGCTATAGATGTTGATTTAGTTGTGAAATCTCTCGACAGTTTATTCATAAAAAGAAAGGAAATTCGACATTAGTTTTTTCATTAAGGTTGTACATGCATATAGATATCAACCGCAATTAACCGGTATCTGTAATTATCTGCATATGTGAATACGATTTGTAAAAATCACTAACCGCATATGAGAATAGTAGTTTTAGGATTAACCGCATCTGCATACCCTTTATATATAATGTATTATCTATATATAAACAGCTTCATCAAAACGACATCGTTCTGGATTTGGTATAGGGTTATGTTCAGTTATTTTTTTTTTCTTTTCTCTCATCTCAAATCTCATACTCATTCCTTGATGCCGCACTCTCACTGGACCAATATCTTCTTCCTCTCACGACGATATGGATTTCATTTAAAACGTTAGGGCTTTAAAAAATGGTAAAACAGTCCAAAACTATTTTTAAAATAGTTTACAATATGTTTTAATAAAGACTCAAAGAAATCTCAAAAGATTAAAATAGGCTCAATTATCAAATATACGAATAGTAATTAATAACTATGTTCAATAACCATACAAATAACAATTAAAAACACATTAAAAACAAACAAACAAACAAACGGGTACTTAAAAATCATAACCACGTGCATATGGAAATATTGACCGTGTTCGAATAGGCATGTAAAGCCTAGTTGTCATTATCGGTTTATTTGTACCGGTGTGCAGTTCTGATGTACTTCTCATTCCCATTGGTTAACCGGGGACTCCAGTCATATTCATGTCAATTTTTTCCTTGGCTAAGAAAGTTTTCTGGTCCTGCTCGTGCTCTAAATTTTATTTTTTTCAAAAAGAAATAAAAAAAAAAAAAACCGGATTGAACCGATTTTAGGACAAGAATTCTCTAAAATTATTTATTTTTCGAATTCGTGAGACTTCGAACAGATAATTGTAAAATACTACTTATAAAATTTAACTGACCAAATAAAAAATTGGCTACTTAATCATTTATTCAGTTAAGTTAGACTCATAACTAGTTTTTTCTTAAAAATCTTTTTTTAAAATTTTGAATAAATAATTTGAGATAATTGTAATATATGAGTTTAAGTAATAGTTTCAAAGTGAGTGACTCACGACGGGGGAATCGCTATCTCAGCTCGTGACATTGACTCGATTTTGTGGAAATGTCAGATATCTAAAAAAAAATCTTTAATTTGAAGGAGTCCACACGGTTAAATAAATGGACCCTTTTTTGTTATTATAGAAAAAAACAAACCAATTGGCTTCGACCGAGATTCCATACAATAATAAATATTAATACGTTTTATTTGGGAAGCTCTTTTTAAATAAACCGCTTATTACATCATGACAGCACGTTTAAAATAATTACAATAAAAAAGCTTGCAAGGGCCGCGTGTACGTGTGTTGGCAGGGGCCAAACTGGGGTGCGCGACCATTTTTTTTTTATTTTTTTTAATATATATTTTAAAATCGTGAAAAAAAAAAACTAACTAAAATTGGGAAAACAAGTCTGAGACTGTAAATTAAATTGAATGTAATACAATTTATTTATGTTTTGGGGATAATAGCTTTTGGTGGTTTTTTTCAACTCTTTATTTATTTATTTTTTCATTTTTTTTTTTTTAAAAAAAAATTATTTCATGTTTGGCTTGCAACACAACTCACATTGGAATTCAGCGCTGGGTTGAAAAAAATTGAGGAAGTAAACCAAAGATAAATTTAACAAAAATAAAAAATGAAAATAGTTGAAAAAAATAGTTCATCCAAACAAGCCTTGTTTTGAGGGGCAAAACTAAAAATGATACCATTTTGGGAGGTAAAAAAATTAATTTTCGAGATTAAACATGAGGATTTTAAAATTTTAGAAAAAATTTTAAACTTACGCACATACACCTAGTCCTGCCCGTGCCTTTTGGGGGGGGGGGGGGGGGGGGTAGGAGCAGAGGTTTAAACCACTTTCTTTGGCCAGAGGGATAGTCCGGCGGCCTATTGGCTGGTTCGACCACTCCAAGACCTAATTTTGAAAATTACAGAAGCGACACTTACTGTTACTAACCTTGTTGTGCAAGTGGGTTGCAAAAAGGTGATGAATCGCCCGACGAGACCGTTATTTGCCTCTCCAATTCAAGAATCCTACTAACGCAACAGTGATAATCAAATCCAAAATTGAAGAGGTGGGAACATCTAATGCAAATTATGCAATGAACATGAATCAACACCATAAATAACCCTTCACAATTCACATAGCATACTCCAAAGACCATAAACTATACGTTTTATAGAGAAGCCTCATAAATTATTTACAAAGGTTTAGGACAAGAACAAATTTGGCAAAAGGCAAGGGACAGAAGAAAGAAGAAAAAAAGAAAAAAGAAAAAGAAGAAAGAGTATTTTCACAGAGACAACTGACAAGAGAGGCTAGATACAGTAGTACTAGCAAGCTAACAGCTTGAAGGGAAACAACAAAGCAAGTTGAGCATGAAGCGTAATCAAATCATGTTTCAACTCCACATAACATCACCTCTCACACATACACGAAGAAATAATCTTAGATCAAAATTCTGCAAATACAGAGGATGATTCTTAGAAGTCAGAAACAACAAGGCAAACTGAAAACAAACTTTTAAAACATGGCATGATTCTCTTACAACCAAAATGGGGAATGGGCGCCCATCTCAAATGCAGAGGACCCTAAATCCTCCATTTTAGGTCATTTCAATCCATGCTAAGAGCTCTAGACCTACGAGAAATAAAGTAATAATTATGGATTCCAGTTTAAAAACCATTAACCATGCCAAGGTAAAACTGCATCAAAGGAGATCAGCAACATTTGCTGGCAGCTCCTCAACCACCACATTATAGAACTTCTGGATGTCAAAGAGCATCCTCTCATCATCCGTGGTCACAAAATTGATGGCAACACCCTTCCTCCCAAACCGTCCACTACGACCAATTCGATGGAGGTAGTTCTCCGGCTGAGTTGGAAGATCATAATTTATCACAAGAGAGACTTGCTGGACATCAATACCCCTGGCCAAGAGATCAGTAGTGATGAGAACACGAGAGGAGCCAGACCTAAATTCCCTCATGATGATGTCCCTGGTATTTTGGTCCATGTCTCCATGGGTGGCAGAGACTGTATGATCACGGCTGCGCATCTTGTCTGTCAGCCAATCAACTTTGCGCCTGGTGTTCACAAAGATGACGCTTTGGGTGATTGCCAAGGTTTCATAAAGATCACAAAGTGTCTCAAGCTTCCATTCCTCCTTGTCAACATTGACATGGAATTGCTTGATACCCTCGAGGGTGAGCTCATCACGTTTAACCAGAATCCTCACAGGTTTATTCATGAACTTCCTTGTAATCTCAAGGGCCTCAGGTGGCATTGTGGCAGAGAAAACCCCAACCTGAATTTTTGGCGGCAGCAGCTGGAAGATATCATAGATCTAAAAAATTGGAACACAGATTGTTAGTCAGGTAAAAACTGATCTCTCAACACAAAGGTACAAAATTCAACTTGGAAAGACCATGCACACATGTTTTAAACAAATAAGAGCACCAAATGGCTACACAAGTTGTACCAATAACCAGTATGTAATGAGCAAATCTAGCTAATAATTATAGCAAGCACAAGAGAGGAGATTCCAATTTAAAAGAAAAAAATCAAGAACCTGATCCTTGAAGCCTCGTGAAAGCATTTCATCTGCTTCATCTAACACAAACATCCTAATGTAATCAGGGCGAAGTGACTGCCTCCGCAGCATGTCAAACACACGACCAGGGGTACCAACAACAACATGGACCCCAGCAGAAAGAATTCGTTGATCCTCACGAACACTAGTTCCACCAACACAGGCATGAACCTTGACACCCAAATAGTCACCTAGGGCCCGCATGACCTTCTCAATCTGTTGCGCAAGCTCTCTAGTGGGAGCAAGAACCAATGACTGGCATTCAACCAAGCCATAATCAAGCTGCTGCAAAATTCCAGAGCAAAAAGTAGCAGTTTTTCCAGTTCCGGACTGTGCTTGTTGAATCACATCAAGTCCCTTGCAGAAAGGAACTATACCCCTTTGCTGAATTGCAGAGGGCTTCTCAAAACCTTCAAAGAAGTTCGATTCAAATATCAGCTTTCCATGTCGCCACAAGATTGAGGTCAACTCTCAGAGTATAGTATATTAGAGAAAATAAGCAGTGAATTCTCAAGTTATACAGCATAAAATTTCACTTCAAATGAAGCTCACACCACCCATTGCACATGTAAGTATACAAAACCTGAACTAGTAAAACAACTCCTGAAGTTGTGACGGGCAAGAACATAAATAATTATAGGATATTGCCAGAAAACCTTGATGTGCTCATCAAGCTATGGCAGACAAGAAATAGGACATACACACTTGCATACATCTGCGGGTGTGTACATATATAATCTCCCCAAATATTGAGAACTAAAATCAATCAACATTTGTTTTCCAGGCTAACCCATAAACAAGGCAGATAGACAGGTTGCATGTACTGCTTCATTAAAGAAACACCTACTTGGAATGTTTGAATTTCTTGGGGGGAAAAAAAAAAGATACGGAAATTAAAGCATGATTGGACATACCATAAGCATAGATTCCTCTTAGGAGGTTCTCCTGCAATCCCATAGCATCAAAACTGTCATAAACCTCATCATATGATGTGAAGAAATCTTGCCCCTCAGCTCCAAGTCTGCTCCCACCAGTTCATCAAACAAAGCATGAGTCTTTTATAGTAGGCATCACATGACAAACATGACATGCCAAAACACTAACATATTACCAATGATGTAGAAAATAAACAAAACGAGTACATATCACCAGCAATGCGTGTAGTAAATGTCTGACAAGTATGACATGCCAAACGCTAACATATTACCAATGATGTAGAAAATGAACAAAAAGAGTACATATCACCAGCAATGCATGTGTAGTAAATGTTTGATAAGTAAATAAAGAAAATAAAAATAAAACTTACAGCTCGTTCATTTTAGTATCATAGTGACGAGCATCAAATTGGGATCCCTCAGGTGCCGAACCAGCCATGACTACAAAGAGTAAACAGTAAATAATTAACTCGTAATCATACGTCAGTAAACCCTGATTTCTCTATGTATAGCCATAAAATATACTTGGTGCATCTTCTCTGTTACTAACACTTAAATAATATCTCAAACTTGCAATTTTAGTATGTGTAAAGCAAAAGTCTCACCAAAAAGATGTCAATTCGAATACACAAAACAACTTGCCATAACAACAAATAACCCTCACAAGGATAAACACAAACAGGCAAATATCATCAAAAGACCCCTGAATCCAGATTGCTCTCTCTTAATTGAAATCATTCAGGTATGTTGGATGATAGAAACCACAAATAAAGGTATATTCCATTAGTTGATTGGGTTAAAAAAATTGAAAAAAGAATAATCACGGAAACATGTTAGAACCCTGTATGTGCTACTTGTATGAAACTGTCTAGTACATAGATGAAATGACACATCTGTGCCAAGAAATAATCCCCATGTAATATGAACCTCTCATTTTCTTTTAATTTTATTTGGTTGAAAGGAGATTCACAGCTTGACCTTATTTTTCCACCAAAGAAAAAAAAAAAAAGAATTCCCAACTGCATGAACTAAAATATCATACCACTGATATATTTTATGAACCATCATTAAAGCGAAGCAACATAATGCCAGTGAGCCTGGATTCCAAAAACCCAACCATAAACCGACCAACATCGGTCAGTTTCCACTGATCACCAAGTCAGTTTTGGTTCTAGGATTTGGAAACGTGATGGTTGTGAAATGGTGTCAATGGTGGGTGTCAGGAGTCCAACCAAAACCAACTCAACCAACACCCCTTACAAAAATAACCCAACTTTTTCACCTACCCTTCTTTTCTTCTCACATTTTTAGCCTCACTCAGTCATATATCCCATCCGCCACCCCTCTCTAAAATCCGTCTCACTATCAACTGAGGACATCTGGTCTCAAGCTCATCTTGTCTACCACCCTTTCACCAAATATTTGCCTCTCTCAAGCTCTTGGCCCTTCTCAGATCCTATTGTTCATATCGCATGGCACACAAGAAGGCCAACCTCACCAGAGGCTCAAGTCTGTCACTGAATGTGTCTCCATATTCATCAACATCTACAACCAAGGTTATATAATCTAATCTATGATGTTCTTGGGGCATGGCTGCATGGGGTTTTGAGATAATCACTTTCTTAGAAATGATTATATGCCCATACGTGATGATATGTTTTGTTGGCATATTCCATTGACAAAAACACTAGTAGTTTAAGTCTGTCTAAATGGATAGTGTGAAATTGAAGACGGAAATCTATTGCAAATACTTTCGAAGAAACCCTCACCATCACATGATTGATCTCAAATCTAGGAATCATAATGGGCTTATTGACCTTCAATTGTAATATTAGGAGATTAATATGGACAATCCATAGCTTAAGGTTAAACTGTTGCGGCTTAAGTTATGAACAGTCTTTAAAATGTTTTAAAAAGGCATTCGAATGAAACTAAAATCGCTCGAACAGGCACTGTTAATAGGCGTTCGAACAGTGATAAGCTAATTCAGATAAGTAGCTTCTAGGATTCATAAATTGCATCAGTTGACACGCATTCGAAGGACACTCGGTCACCCAAGATGGACAGATCTGTTTTGGCAAATTGGTTCACTCAACACAGTCGATGGTTAATTCGACAAACAGGAATGTCGTTTGAACAAGAATGGTCAAATGTTTGCATTGTGCAAAAGTTGGCCATTGGATCAGTTGACTAAGATGGTCCATTCGAACAAGGTAGCAATCTGTTTGACTGAGCCGCAATAATTCAAAAACCCTATCAGAATTTTAGGTATTTTCTAGACCTCTATATATGGGTTCTCAAGCCACAAACAGCAGAAACTCTCTTACACAGAGAACACGAGATCTTTTTTTTTTTTTTAATAAGTAATCATAATTAAAAGCATAAAGTGCACCCAAGTACACAAGAAGTATACAAAGAAACACATAGTTAAAAGAGAAAAAGAACAAGAAAATCATTAAAACTAAGTACCAAAGGAAATACAAATGAAGTTGTCCAATAATAAAGAGTATTGAAGAAAAAAGACTTGAGCTCTTCCAATGTCCTCTCGCGATCCTCAAAACTTCTATCATTTATTTTCTCCAAAGAGACTATCATCCACACTGCAACACTCAAAGTGCTACCAACAGACCACCAACAAGCAAACAAATCAACTACTCTTATAGGCATAACACAAGACAGCCCAAAGCAACTGAAAAAGACATTTTATAAGGCACAAGCAACCACACAATGGAAAAGAAGATGGTCAACAGACTCCCCATTCTTCTCACACATACGACGCATATTGACCACAATGACACATCACTTCCTAAGATTGTCCATGGTAAGGATCTTTCCTAGAGTTGCCGACCAAGTAAAAAAAGCCGCTATCAAAGGAACCATAGTCCACCAAGTACTCTTCTAACATCGAACAATCCTTTTTTGAAGGGGGCCACCAAAACTTGTCTACACCTTCCTGTCTCACTATAACTCAATACAACAAATTGAAGAACGTGGCAAAGACATCCACCTCCCAAATAATCATGAGCAAGCTTACGTTTCACTAATTGGATCTACTAGAAAACATCAAGTGAACTACTACATAAGCATCCTTCGCACAAAAAATATCATATAAATTTGGAAAAGCTTCCTTTAAGACCTTGTCCCCACACCACAGATCATTCCAAAATCTAACCTTGGAGCCATCTCCCACCTCAAATCTGGTATGACTAGAAAACTTCCCTCAACTCCTGATATTCTTCCATAACCCCACCCCACCCAAGAGATTCATTAGAACACCACCCACCCCACGAACAGCCAAATTTAGAGTCCACCACAACTCTCCACCAAGCCTCTCTCTCATTCACATAGCGCCATAGCCATTTCCCTAAGAGAGCACGATTGAACATCAGCAAGTTCAGAACCCCCAACCCTCCCTCAGGGATCGGAGAAAAAACCTTGGACCAACTTGCTAGGTAAAATTTGAACTCTTCACCTAGCCCACCCCATAAGAAATCTCATTGAATCTTCTCTATACAGTTTGCAAGACCCGCAGGGGAGAGGGAAGAGGGACATGAAATATGTAGGCAAATTGGAAAGTGTGCTCTTAACAAGGGTAACCCTACCACCATTAGACAAGTACATCGTTTTTCAACTAGCCAACCAAACACTATCTTTTCAATAACACCGTCCCAAATAGAATTGGCCTGATAGGACGCCCCAACGGAAGACCAAGATACTTTGAAGGCAAAGAAGAAACCCCACAGCTCATAATACCAATCAATCCCTCCACCTTGTCAACATTACCCACAGGAACCAATTTCAAACTTGGCCCCACAACAAATTAAAGTTTCATTTGCAACAACAGGTGTGAAATGTTAACCATACCAAAGTGCCTAGACCCCACAGAAAAGCTTGAGATAAAACCCCCATCAACAATTACAAAAAGCATTCTACTTAAGGCTTCCATAACAACAACAAAGAGAAAATGCGACAAAGGATCTCCATCTCGCAAACCACGGGAGCTATTGAAGAAACAAGACAGATGGTCGTTCACCAAAACGAAGAAGCGCACCGAAAAAATACAATGCGCTATCCAAGAGCGTCATTTCTCCCCAAAAACACACCTCCTCAACAGGTAAAGTAAGAAATCCCAATTGACATGATCGTAGGGCTTCTCAATATCCAACTTGCAAAGCACCCTTGGCTCACCAAATCTGATCCTACTATCCAGACATTCATTAGCAATGAGCACGGAAACAAGGATTGCCTACCTTTCACAAAATCATTCTGGGACTTCGAAATAATCTTCTCCACAACCCTTCTCAACTTGTTGGCTAGGACTATAGCAATAATATTGTAAAACTTCACTCACAAGACTGATAGGGCGAAAGTACTTAAGATCAATAGCCCTAGATTTATTCAGAATGAGGGTAATGAAAGTGACATTGAGACTTTTCTCAAACTTGCTACTAGCATGCATGAAAATCATGAAACACCCCATAATATCTGCCTTGATCACCTCTCAACATACTTGGAAGAACGCCATAGAAATCCTTGAGAGTTCGAAAGAAAATATTGCTTCTAGTGAGGATTATTCATCACCTAGTCTAATAAGTTTTTAGATGCCACTAAAATATAGAAATCACACAAACCCTTAACAAATGAAAATGTGGAGAAGTGGGCCATGGAATTCAGAGCGAAATAAAAACAAACGAAGAAACATGGATCATGGGATTCAATCGGTGAACAAGGGAGAAGGATACAACTAGAGTTTTTGAGGGATTCAAGTCGTCTATAAGTATGTATGTGAGTTCAATACGTCTTGTACTTGTTTTTCATTAGTAGTGATGTAGTGCCTATGACTTGTATTTCACAAGTCTTTTATTGTGGTCCCCTCTTTTCTTTGACTTGGCTTTCTTGTTTCACCGCACACGTGTATGGGTTTTTTAGAAAGTTTCCTTTGGAAGCTAGCTTCCTCTAGAAGCTTTGAGAAGAAAAAGGAATAAAGCCCTGGTTGTCAAAACTGAATGGGACTTCGGTCCTTTGAGTGAGTAGCGGTTGTGGGTGTGCGAAAAAGAAGAGAAGAAGAGAGGCTCCAGTAGTGTTTTGGCAGACTCCTTGGGAGTGAGATAAGTCCCTTCTGTTGTCTCACTTGTATTTCTCATTGTATATCTCGTGTACTAAGAGAGAAGGGAACTAAGAGAAGTTTTCTCTTTTGTATTTAGTTCTTCTTTGTTGTGTGAGAGTGAGATTTGGGTGTATTGGAGCTTTTGAGTTTCAGTGTTTGTTCTTTGTATTGCACTTTGTACTCCATCTTTTGATAGTGAAATTCTCTTGGATCGTCTCCGCCAGTAGATGTAGGCTTGTAAAGCCGAACCACTTAAATCTTGGTGTCTCTTACGTGATTGTGTTGTTATTTCCTATTCTATAATTTTTCTGCTTCTTTGGTGATCCTGGAATATTAGTTTTGTCACAACAAGTGATTTCATTTTATTACTAGACTAGGTCCCAAGGTTTTTTCTAGTGACTGGATTTTTCTCGTTAACAACAATATCTAGTGTTAATGGTGTGTGATGATTACATTGTGTTCAAGAATGAACAATATAGCTAGAGTCTTAGAAGGATTCAAGTCTTCTGTAAGACTATACACGAGTTCAGTAAGTCTTGTACTTGTTTTTCAGTAGTAGTGATATCATTTGACTGGACTAGGTCCCAAGGTTTTCCCAGTGATTGGATTTCCCTCATTAACAAAAATCTCTAGTCTTGATGGTGTGTGATGATTATACTGTGTTATTCATGTGTTAGTTACCATGTTTATCAAGTGTTGATATTTAGTTAATATTTGATTAATCTCAAAAGGTTCATCACTTGATACACATGATATAATTTGTGTATTAATATATTGATTTCCACGTTTAAACTACAATCAATACACAACACACTTGAAAGCCAAATCATATTTAAATTTTTTTATTGGCATAATTTATTCAATTAGACCTATTCACACCCCTCTAGGTCTAATGTCCATATATTAGAGTATTTTTAAATTTTAAAACCAAGATGCTTTATTCCATATTGTTTCTGCTCTTATGGTTTCCTTTTCCACCCATTTCCTACACATTCAGGGTCTTCACTTTGGTAATTTATATTTATTTTTAATTTTTGTAATTCTTGGATAAGGTTTTATATGTTCTGATGGAAAAATCGACTCAAGAAAGGAAAATGCATTAGTTATGTTTGATTAGGCTTTGTCTAAGGTTGTTAAATGGTTATGGTTTATATCATATTTTGATCAGGCTGTTTTGAAAATGGGCCAAAATATTCTAGATGGCAGATTTATTTAATTGGGCTACAACTGGCCAAATCAAGAGCCAAAAGGTCCAGAAAAAGTGAACAAGATGAACAAAAAAAACCCAAAAAGGCCTCCAGATTTTAAACAATCCAAAGCGGGCCAAACAGGCCAAAATTAAGGACCAAACAGGCTAAAGCGGGCCATTACACATGATGGGCCAAAAACCGACTGAACATATTCAGCTCAGTTCAATTTCTGCCACATAGGAAGTTCCCGTGAAGGATAATGGTAAGTTTCCTTCTTCAGTGAGGGGTTTTCTATGGCGGGGGTTTCTAAATCTGAGCCTGGTTATGCAAGTTAATCTCTCGCATAAAGTGTCGGTCGTGTTTGCATCGACTCTGGTTGTTAAGGAAGGTGGGGTGGTAGGGGCTTCCTTACCTTTGGATGGTTGTGTCAATCCAACAGCCGTAAAGGGTGAGAATTTCAAGGTGAATAGTTTGACCCAATCTCAGAAGTGGCCAGTAGGTTTTGGTTCGCCTAGGGAGGTGGTTGTGTAGGAGTTGGGCAACGAGGTATGGGATGGGGAGGATGGAGACTCCCCTTACCCTTTGGATGTTTTACCTCCCGACCTGGCCTTGGATTGGGAGCTGGATAGTGATGAGGATGTTTATCTGTCCTTGGCGATTTTGGAAGCCATTGAAGAAGACTTCCATCGAGAAGTTAAGGTCGCGTGTCCAAAGACCAAAGGTAAGAGGGAGGTGTTGAATCTGGTAAGCTCCATCAACTATGGTGATGTTAGCGCGTCCTCCCGGCTTAGGAAAGGCAAGGTTCACATATTGTAACGTTATGGGCTCCTAGAGGATTCGGGATTGAGGGCTTGGGTTTTTGAGGGTTTGTGGGGTCTCTTTTTTTTTTTTTTTTTTTTTTCTTTTTGGCTATTTTGGTTGTTCTTGTGTACTTAAGGGCACCTTACGTTTTTTTATAAAATCTTTATTACTTATCAAAAAAAATTCTGCCACATAATCGATTTGATTAGATGGTCGGGTCTGACTACCGACATTGTAAGTTCTGTCGTCGTATTAAGGCAAACACCAAACAATACCATGGTGCACACCCCTAATCACAAAAACAAACAGGAACAAGTTACCACCAACAAATCAAGCAACCTGGTTAATGCGTTACGGCATTTTTGATGAACTAGACCACGTGATCTTGTGGCATAAGATACTTCAAATCACGCTAGGGGGAAAGCACATAAGCAAGTGTTATAGATAAATGAAAAAATTAAATTAAATACATGGATAATTAATTTATTGCAATACCCTAATCTAAACCAAGCAAATTAACCATGGGCCATCATACAATCGATTCAGATAACATTAGGTTGGTAAGAACTTGAGAAGAAACATATGAGATGAAAAGAAAAAGGAAATAAATCACAAGTATATGGTCGTTTGCTTTTCACATACAC
Source organism: Alnus glutinosa (assembly GCF_958979055.1). Classification (NCBI taxonomy): domain Eukaryota; kingdom Viridiplantae; phylum Streptophyta; class Magnoliopsida; order Fagales; family Betulaceae; genus Alnus; species Alnus glutinosa. The sequence goes on along the minus strand of NC_084889.1, from coordinate 11,331,146 downwards.
AAAAACAAGAACAAAAACTGAAACAACCCAAAAGGCTGTATTATGATGTCTTAAAACAAATAAAGTTTTTGGGTTCACGTCCTTCTTTTCTCGGTATCCAAACAAAGCCCAACAAGATTATCGATCTACTCACCATGAAAAGCAATCTATAGAAACAAACAATCTATAAGCACAGCTCAAAGAGAACAAAGTAAAGTTCCAATTTTAAACAGTGTAAAGCTAAAACTTAACAGAGAAGGAAAGAAAGCGAGCACCTAAAAGCGATAGTGAGAGGTTGACGAAGCGAGAACTTGCGGTATGTGGGTTTTTAGGGTTAGGGTTTCCCAAACTCCTCGGATCTTTGTTCGGAGGAGTTAAGGAAGCAATCAAAAAGAGAGATTGATACTAGCTAGTAGAAGAGACTAAAGAGGGGATACTTGTGTTTCTTTTTTCTTTTTTGTTAGTTGGCGGTTTTACCCCTGGTGCTTCGGTGTTATCCCTCTTCCTCTGGGTCTCGACTTTCACACGCCCGCGTGACTGTTTGTTTAGCTCGTTCTGATCAGGAGTCATCAATTCGGTTTTAAATTTTAATCCCTTTTATGCTTTGCAGCTTTGTTACTGTATTTTTTATTTTATTTTATTTGAAAAGTCATCTCTAAAGTAATTTTGAGTAATTTATTTTAGATTATTTGTTAATATTTTTATTTTTTATTTTTTTAAAAAAAAAAAAGTGTTTATGTAAGGTACAGTAAGTTATTGTCATTTGGTTAAAAAAAATAAATTATTGTGTTTTGAATCAGGTTGCCACATTAATTAACTATGGTAACTATCTTGAAGTGTTATTTGGAGTGCCTCTGTATTAATTAATATGGTGAAAAACGGAAAAACAATAATTTGATTCGAATAGTAAGTAAACCTCAATAATATCTCCAAATAGTAGTTCAATCGGCTGTGAATCACGCCTCACGAGGAAGAGGTCATTAATTCAAATCCATTCTCTTATGTCGACATGTAAAAAAAAAAAAAAAGTAAAAAAAAAAAAAAAAACCCTCAATAATATTCCCTAGCATCAGTAGAAATTTTCAGTGCATCCAAGAGTAAATAAGCTAATAGATATAACATGCCATCATGAAGTAACTATACACAAGACATACATAAATCTGTCACTATAAGCCTTTTGCTCAATATCTCCAGCCTTGTGAACAGTTTTAATCTGTCCTCCATATAACCTGCTAAATTATAAAAACATCGAGATATTTTACAAGTGGAAGATAATTAACCATGTAAATTCACAACTTAGTAAGTACATCATCAACGAAACTTAACTCATGCAATGAGCATCATTTTTGGGAGCAGTAATTAATAGATCGAGTACTCCATAATAAATATGCATTTTGAGGAAAATGGTAAGATGTTACCTCTATTATTACGCCATTATAAAATGAGTAAATTTTGAAAAAATAATTAAGGCATAATTCTAGGGACAAGGCACATAGTGTTTTAATGCAGACATCCTGCATACTATATAATAAGCATTTATATCTCATAACCGTCCTTTGCATGATTTATTTGAGCCCTTACTCCTTCCCAATAAGGTTTGCGCATTCCAAGGGACCTCTCGTACAACACTAGTGCCTCGGTGAAGCATAATAGCAAGCCCTCGTTAGTGACCTGACCAAGTCCAACCTCGAGTGATCCACTGTAGTGACCCTCCCCTTTTTTTTCTTTTTTTATTTTTACAAATCATTTACATAAACATTAATCTCTTAAAATATAAATGGATCTTCACAGTGGCACGACGACGTGTCGCAAAGGCAACATATAGTACATGCTCCATATCATGTACCTAATAATCAGAGTATAGCATATATCTATTTATGCAGCGGAAGACATAAAACAGAATAGCGGAAATCCCAACTTATACATCTATCACAAATAACTACAACAAAGAGCCATTTAACATCTATCCGTTTAAGTCTTATTAACACAATAATTACATAAAAATAATGGCTTGACAATACAAGTGTTACAGGTGACACAAGCCATAAATCCAAACCTATAAAACAGTGGACACCCATGGTCCAACAATTAAAACCGTCGCGGCGTGCTTCAGTTATAATATCACAAGTACATTTCTACAACACCATCAACTATGACCGAAGTACCTGCAGTCAAAGGAACTTCAACTATACGGATGTGGCTACCACATCCGTATAGATGAAAGTATGAGTTCACTGCCTCAATAAGAAGTGTCGAGGCCTCAGTGGTATAAAACTCACAAGTATACAATCTACACAAACATAAATGCAAGCAGGGTTCAACAGCGTTATTCACAAATCATTAAGTTCACACAACAACACATTATCGAGTACAGGTCATGTTGTTCATCACACACTTGTATATTATCACGGTTTCTACTAACAATATTCCACGCATACCATAAACAAAATTCCACACATCTCACTAGTGCTAGCACTTCAATGCTAGGCTTACCGTCAATACCGTCCGTAAAGCTACGACCCGCAGGGCACACATCTCATGTGAGCTAGTACTTCAATGCTAGGCTTACCACATATCTTACAAGTGTTAGCACTTCAACGCTAGGCTTACCATCAATATCGCCCATAAAGCTACGACCCGCAGGGCATACATTTCACGTGAGCTAGCACTTCAATATTAGGCTTACCACATATCTCACAAGTGCTAGCACTTCAATGCTAGGCTTACCATCAATACCGCTCGTAAAGCTACGACCCGCAGGACACACATCTCACGTGAGCTAGCACTTCAATGCTAGACTTACCACATATCTTACAATTGCTAGCACTTCAATGCTAGGCTTACCGTCAACACCTCCCGTAAAACTACGACTCGCAGGGCACACATCTCACGTGTACTAGCACTTTAATGCTAGGTTTACCATACATCTCAGCCAAGAGCTGCTACCCTCTGGCCTACCACTATGCTAGATACTACAATACTGGACTTACCATCTATCAACTACCAGGTTCTCATAATACCAAAGCATCCACACTATATACATATCATCACATGTGTATTCCCAAACATCTTTCTTTCAACAATACCACTTTCCACAACACAATAATATTTATAACATAATCTCGTGCTACTCAAATCATCCATCTAACATCATATTATCATCACAAATTCTCAATCCAATAATTCACAGCACAACCACATATATATTTTTTGATCAACAATTCCATAACCATAAATACATTCCAATGTCATCAACATCCATTTATCATTACAATTTCTCCAACCAATGTTTCACAAACTCATTCACATATATTTTCATGCATATCTCTACATTATCTTATTATCGCATTTCCATTCACAACACGAATCTCATGCATTCTTCAATATCAATATCAATTCATTAACATATATCATATTCACAACAGAAATCTCGTGCAATACTCAACATCAATTCAACGTCATGTCATCATTTGCAATACAAATCTCATGCATCCTTCCACATCAATTCATCAACATATTTTCACAATATAGTTCATAATTACATATACCAAATTATCATCATAGAGTTAACATCAAATTAAACTAAACATAGCAATTCATATATCTAAATTCCTAAGATCCCTTAGTGAGTAGAATACTCACCTTGGCTGCATTGGACTTATGACTCGAATATCCCCACGTTCTAGTTACCTTGAACTCACTGTTGGAGAACAATTGAAGTCTCCACCTTACGTGTCTGCAAACATTTATGCTATTAGACTAAGCTATTGGACTCTATACTTTATGACACATAAACTACCTGCGTGCCTACAAATCGCATTACATGTTTCTAAATCTAGTTAGGTACATTAAGCTATTATTATGTTTACCATTGGTTCTAGGTTTATACTATTTTATTTCGCTTATTATCTTTAAGATGCGTTTACTATTTATTTGCCTACTCTTTATTATTACATCATATTATCATTGATAATCATTTTTTAATGGCTTGTTGATTATTTACTAACTTAATAATATATGTTTAACTCAGATACATGCATATGTACTTATATATATATATATATATATATATATATATATATATATATATATATATATATATATATATATATATATATATATATATATATATATAGTTATTAAGCTAAACACAACCTCATAACGCACTTAGGTATTTTATAATACTTAGGTATTACTTAATTACATTACCAAATGGATCCGGAGCCTATTTATGTATCTCTATAACCTTACTAATTTATATTTGTTATCTTAGGGTTATTTGGACAATTTACCATTTAGCATTCCTATTTGATCATTACATTTAATACTTAATCATTTACTAATTACCAATCATCTAAGTAGTTTAGATTATAGAACTCTATCCTTATTTAAAGTACTAATTTAATAACTCTTTAGATTAGATTATAATCATATATTGTAATATGCATTCATTTACTAAAACTTATACATATACCTCAAAGCCAAGCATTATAGTTAAGTTAAACTTACTATTAGTCCACCACCAATCCATTAATACTTCCTCTTCATTTAATCATTCATTTTACTTCACCATTCGTTTCACTTTCTTCTCTTAGACTCTTCATTTAATTCATCTCAAAAGCATTAGCTATGAGCTACCAAGATTAACGTCTAACAACTCCAACAAACTAACCTAACCAATTTCCTTAATTAGAGCACCATTCGGTGCCCAATTCCAAACTAAACCCCTTCACATAACAAGCCTAACAACAGGGATCCAAATCTGCCATCACTAACTAAATCAAACCAAAACAATTGAAATTATCAACACTTCCAATCCAAATCAGATTTGGGTTTCCCAAAACACCCCAACCAGAATTTTCATAACAACATTACCCATAAAATCAGTCTTCTCAACTAATAACCATAAAACCCTAGGATTTCAACCTAAATCAAACCCCAAAGAAACCCATCAATAATGATTCTAAAATACAAAGTCAAAACCTATTTTAGAATCATCAAACACAAATATAGCATCACAAACCGAAATTCCAAGAAACATACACCATTCGGCCATCCCTTCCAAAATCACCAAGAAACCCTAAATTTTCATCTTAAGAAATACCCAATTAATACCCTAAGAATAAGGGCTTGTTTGGCAAAGAACAGAACAGAACAGAGTAGTGGGTTGTTAGTTTTGGAATTAATAAAAAGTGATGATGTGATATAAAATAAAAAAAAAATTGTATAAAAAAGTGAAAAATTTTGTATTGTAGTGAATTTTTTTATTTGAATAATAATAAAAAATTAGTGATGTGATATAAAAAGTGAAAAAAGTGAGAATGTTTTGATGTTGATTGTTATTGGAAATTTGAAAAAGTGAAAAAAAAAAAAAAAAGTATACCTACAGTAACAAGCACTACTCTGTAATGTCCAGGCACTAAACAAACAAGCCCTAAGATGCAAATTTCATGCTATTTAAACATTGGGTAATCCAAAATACAAAGAAATGGGGTTAGGAATATTTACCAATTTTTGTTCTTCATGTAGTATGACCCACGGAAATCACAAGCTCTCACCCTCAATCACGATCTCCATCACTACATCCCGCTTATCTATGTCTCTCAATCTTAGTTCATCTCTCTCTTGAGTCTGTGTGTGTGTGGGTATGCGAGAGGAAGATGAAGAGAGGAAGAAGGGAGAGGGAAAGGGCTGATGCGAGTTGGAACTGAGAGGAAGAAAAAGAGGTCTGGCCGAGAGGTGGGGGGAGAGGAAACGCCGGGGTGGTGGTGGTGGGGTGTGAGCGTGCAGAACTAGGAGAGAAAAGAGAAGAGAAGAAAAGAAGAAGGGGTAATTACCTTTTTCCCCCATCAACTACCAACTATTGTCAACATGGCCCCATGAACTGACACATCGACTAAAAGAGAGCATCCAATTATCAACTTTACATACTTTGCCCCCTTCTGTCAGTTTAATTCGTAAAAAGACTTAAATACCCTAACTGAAATTCAAAAATGACATAAATGCCCTCAACTTTTTTAAACATATTAATTTTAATATATTTTTTATTAATTACTGTTGGAGGGCATTTTGGTCTTTAAACCAAAATTAACGCCCAAAAATGAAATATTCCGTCCAAGTTAATGAGATTCCCTGATGGAGGGGGGCAAAGTATGTAAAGTTGGTAGTTGGATGCTATCTTTTGGTCGATTTGTCAGTTCATGGGGGCATGTTGACAATAGTTGGTAGTTGATGGGGGGAAAAGGTAATTACCCCAAAGAAGAAAAGAAGAGGGAGCTGCTGCCCACCAAAAAGGACCAGAGAAAAAAAAGAAAAGAAAAAAAAGAGAAAAGAGAAAAGGGAAGAAAGATAAGGAGTGGAGCATGTGTCACCATGTGGGTGGTTGGGAGAAGATGGTGTAATCTTCTCCTAGCCAATTCGGTGGTGACACGTGGCAGAGTGAGATTTTCTTTTTATTTAAATGCCTAGACTTCTATAAATTACACTAGGACCCCAATATATTAAAACTCTATCTTTTAACAATTAATTTATAACTCCACATTTAATTTAATTACATTCTACCCTTACCATTAATTATTTATTACTCTAGGACTGATTAGTATTATTATTCATTATTTCTATTTTAAGCTCATTTTATTTCCATAATATAAATTTTTTTACATCTTATTAATAAACATAATTTATTAATTGCTAAATTCCCTATTTATTTTCTTGGTCTTTACATCCTCCATTTCTTATAAAATTTCGCCCTCGAAATTGCAAACAACTCTTTTAATTTTCCATGCTCATATAAAGCTACCTCATTAAATCTCAAGGACAATTAGCGCTAAGCATTTTATCCTTAACCTCAAAGTCATAACTAATCTCTACACTTGGCTAACCCATACTCATTCACTTAAACTTTACATTCTCTACAATCTTTTTTCACCTCTACTCGTAGTCACTTTAGTACATACAACTTTGCAAATATCACTTGTCTCTTTTATACATCCACTAAAAATCCAAATTAACTTACTAAGTCTCCCCTCCTTAGTTCAAAACTTATTATCCAAACTATAACTTAAGGTGAATCATTCTCATTCCTATATACCATATACTTTAGTTTATCCCTAGTGCCTCAAACTCTTAATCATTGTGGCAAACTATCCCCAAACTTTAGCCATGTATCTTATTCTTTATGCCAACTCAGCAATAATTTGATTGCATTTAGAGAGTAACTTCCTTTAATTTGTATAGTTTGGTTGTTTCACACAATTTTCCTCTATCGTTTACCCTATCCACTCTTAAAATCATATTGAAATAACTCTAATTGTCCTCAACTGTGACCTTTAAGACATCAAAGATCTAGTGTGGGCACACCAAGTATCTCCGATTTTCAAAATTTTACTTATTCCCATGTGATGTTACGATCTATTCCGCGTTAACACATAAGTACTAACATCCTCAAATAGGTAAAACATTGAGATTTTCTTATTTAACCTAACATTACTATGCCTCAACTTGTTCCTTATTCATAATTGGTGGCTTACCCTTAACATTTTATCAATCCGATCCGTTAATTTCCAACTACTCCACTGTCATCAATACCTTCAGAACATGATATTTGTTTTTCTTAAATATTGGTTCTACAACCGAAAATATGCTATGGCACCATTATTTTCACTAAAAGGTGAGCCATCAAGTAACTCTTTTCTAACACCTGAACCTATCTCACACTATATTCTCTAACACTAACAACTTCATTAAAAGCTCATATTTAAACTCTCTCTTTATTTTATCAGTCATTTGTATTAAATCTTATTTCTTACGCACAAAGTATGTTTGAACTTCTAACTTTTTAAATTAATCATTATGTTTGAAATCGTATTTTAAAATCATTTTGGCTTAAACCTTAAAATTTTATTAAATAAACATCCTTAACTTAACTACCTGTTTTTAACCCATTCTTTAAATCATGATTTATAAAATAAGGTATCTTGAAATTTATAATTTTATTATTTTAACTCGTACCTATGGGTCGAAACCCTAGAAGAAATATCTATCGTCGTTTGAGTAGTTATCTCGGTTGGGGGTGGTCTCCTTTGAAGTAGGTGCGGCATCCAAGGAGCTTATGGTCCCTATTCTATTGGTTGATCGCGTTCTTCAAGATTCGTGCCCCCTTCGATGTGTTTTAGGAATACGTCGTCACCTCTGAAAAGAACGGTCATTAGTCTACTCTCACGAGAAGCTCTCTTTTACATCGCCTATAGCCTAACACATCCATGCTAGACTCTTCTAAAAGACTAAGCGACTAGACACTTAAGCCTACCCATTATAGCGTCACCACAAAAGTGGCCATGCATATGCTTTAACCTAAAGGTTTGTACTCTACCTACTCAACTCCACATACGTGGACGGCACAAAGGGAAATGTTGCACTTGAATCTATCAAAATGCATGCAACACTTCCGAACATGGAAAAGGTCATTGTCTAGGTGGCATGGCTTGTCTACACAGAATTATGCCATGTAAACAACACAAATCATGACAGATGCATTACAAGAATCATTCAATGCACACACGAAATTTCGTTTAAGTCTTGTTGAAATGTCAAGTCTTGGATATATGTTATTTATTATTTATTATTTAATTTTTTTTTAATTTTTTTAAAGTCCTAAGGCTCTTTTGTTTCACTTAAACTCTAGCACCAATCTAAACTTCCGCTTGTCCTCTGTCCCTAGAGCTAACCGTTCTAATACCATTTTCTGTGATGACCCTTTTTTTTATTCTTTTTTTTTTTTTTAATTTTAATTTTTACAAATCATTTGCAATTAATCTCTTAAAATTTAAACGGATCTTCACAGTGGCACGACAACGTGTTGTAAAGCCAACATATAGTACATGTCACATATCATGTACCTAATAATCAGAGTATAACATATATCTATTTATGCAGCGGAAGACATAAATCAGAATAGCGGAAATCCCAACTTATACATCTATCACAAATAACTACAACAAAGAGTCATTTAACATCTATCCGTTTAAGTCATATCAACACAATAATTACATAAAAATAATGGCTCGACAATACAAGTGTTACAGGCGACACGAGCCATAAATCCAAACCTATAAAACAGTGGACACCCGTGGTTTGACAATTACAACCATCGCGACGTGCTTCAATCATAATATCCCAAGTACATTTCTACAACACCATCAACTACGACCGAAGTACCTACAGTCAAAGGAACTTCAACTATATGGATATGGTGGTAACCACATCCATGTAGGTGAAAGTATGAGTTCACCGCCTCAATAAGAAGTGTCGATGCCTCAGTAGTATAAAACTCACTAAGTATACAATCTACACAATTAATTTAACAATATTAAACTCTATCTTTTAACAATTAATTTATAACTCCACATTTAATTTAATTACATTCTACCCTTACCATTAATTATTTATTACTCTATGACTCATTAGTATTATTATTCATTATTCCTATTTTAAGCTCATTTTATTTCCATAATATAAATTAGTCCCTTCTTATTAATAAATATAAGTTATATTTCCTAAATTTCCTATTTATTTTCTTGGTTTTTACATCCACACCCCTAATAACGTCTCAAGGTGTGAACCCATTCGTAAATAGTGCGCTGGTCACTAACAACCATTGGTTCCGAAGCCAAATGATAAGTCTTGAAATATTCTATTCAAGACCCCTTAATTTACATTTGTTATACCTAGTTTGTGTTGTAAATATAACGTTTTGTTGTAGTTTTGTGTTTTGTCTAATTTTCAGGTCTTAATTGAAATCTAGTTCAAAACACCTGAATTAGACCTGAAAATACATCAAGGGCGATTTGGTCATTTTCAGAGTTCAAAGTTGCTCCTGCCAAGTGAAGAATCGATTAAGGCAAATTGATTGATCGAATCATCAGTCGAAGAAAAATCGATCGTGCGAGATGCGATCGATCGAGACAAGGCAACCACGAATGCGATCGACCGACTTTATAATCAATCGATCGAATTTGGATATTTTCGGAACAATTTGAAACAATGTTGACATGTCACTCTTCCTTGATATTTTAAATATCTTAGATATTTTCTAGATATTTTTTTTTATATATTTTCTAGATATTTTTAGATATTTCCTAGATATTTTTAGATATTTTTTTAGATATTATTAGATATTTCCAAATATCTCTTATCTTATCATATCATATCTTATCTTATCCTATCTCTTATCTTATCTCTTATTTAGATTTTATTTTGTAATATCTTTCCTCTATAAATAGCGAGCAACATGAGAGGTAGAGATATGCATCTTTTGGGAGCTTCGATTGTCTCAGGTGTATCTTAGTTAATTTTTGTGCTTTTCATTTCTTTTATGTAATCCGACTTCCATACTTTAAATATATTGTTTTTAGTTCATTTTATGTAATCCGACTTCCATACTTTACTGTTTTTATGCTTTGATTAGTTTAATCATGTCTAGCTAAATTAGATCTTAGGGTTTGATCAAAATCTTTTTCAAAAACCATGAAGTGTTCTTGATGTTCTTAGGATTTTCTAGATGTGTTTGGAGATTGTGAAAGGCTAGAGGATTGCAAAACCCATGCTAAAAGGTTTTGTCTTCAAGATTCCAATCCATTTATTCATGAAAAATGGATTTGCTTGTATATGAGTTTTCTTGGATTCATGAGTAAAATCAACGTTCTTGAAAGAGAACGATGTCTTTTGCAATGGTTCTATTTGACATGATGTGTGTTTACCTATTAGAGTCACCTTATAGGGTATGCTAGGGAACACTAGTCATTTCATACCTTTGGTAATGTAAAACGTCTTTCCATTGTAGTTTAATCTTTACATTGAATAGATTGGTGTGAAACTAGATACCTTATCATTCTGGCCTAATTAGGGTTTTCATGTATCGTGTATGCTTATTAGGATGTTTTATAAAGTAGTAAGCTAGGGAGCATCAATTCCCCACACCTTTGGTAGTATAAACGTTTTTCAATTATAGATTAATTTTTACGTGGTAAGTGTTTGATGTGAAACTAGGTGCTTTATAACTACGTCCTAACGTAAGTATATTCATGTCGAGGTCGTCGTAATGGTTGAAGTCCATTACGTGCTCATATCATGCATGTTAGGAAGATCCATATAGACTTTAAGCATTTCATTGGTTGAGGATTAGATGAGATCAATACCCTAAGTTTCATTTAAGTTGTTTCATTTTTTCGTCTTTATTACCTTACTCGTTGTAGCTTCAATTCTACAACTTTACTTTGTTTTTATTTTGAAGTTAAGTTAAATACGCTCTTTAGATATCCTGTTACGCAAAACAACCCCCAATCTCTGTGATTCGATAACCCTTACTATAGTACAATTGATTCGTACTATTGCGAAGTGGTAAAACTTATAAATTTAAAATCCACGTAGTCAAGTTGACTACCACCAAACAACATAAAAAATAAATTGTTGACCATAGAGTCAAGTCTGTATACGAGTGTAACCATTATCCATACATGGCGTGAAACGCAATTCATATTTATAGTTCATGTGAGGATATAATCACATTATAGATCATCATCACATACATTTGAAATGATAGAATCATCATTTGTAAAAGTTAGGCTCACAACATAAATTCTGTACAATTTACAAAAAAATAGTCATGTTAAATGTCAAGGTATGTTGGCGGTTCTATGGGCGGTTACTTATCTTGATGCTTGTCTTCAACCTCAAACATCTCAAAAAGATCAACTTCACGTTTTGCAAGTCATACTCTAACATTATACATAATTCATACTAAAAACCCTAATTTTCACATGAAACCCTAATCATGTACTTAAAAAAACCCTAATAAAGCACCTTCCACCTTGACTGATCGATCGTTGCTCAACGAACGTTTGTTCATCGCAGGAGATATTTGATCTTTGGCCAACCAAAATAAGTTTTCTCCTAAATCAACTAGATATTTGTCTCAAGCTTAACTAAGACTTCTAATGGTCACAATAGTTCCTAATAACACCATACATCATGCATACATGTTTTAAAACAAGCATAGCTACAAGCATTACTTTAAAAAATTAGAAGTTCTAACTTTATTCACTTAATCTTAATCCATTGTTAATCAACCTATGAAAAGTGCTCTAAAGTGTATAAAGATGTGTGCTTTAACAATGTTTCGACTTACAATAATAATAATAATAATAATAATGTTTCGACATTAAAAGGGAGCTACTCTTTAAAGTCCATATTTGAGTAGAGGACAGGCTCCAAGATGAAGAAAACTCTTGCACGCTTTGATATCCATTTTGAAGGTGTAGGCCATTATGTGATCACGATTAATGAGACCCTTAAATAGCTTTTAGACTAGGGGTGTACAGTTGGTTGCGGTTGCGGTTATTACTAGCCGCCGATTATTTGGTTATTAACCGGATAACCAGTTTTCATATATTATTGTTGTTGTTGGGTTTTTTTTTTTTTTTTTAAAATCCAATATCCAACCCTTCAATATTCGATGCTAAATAGTAAATACTACTAAACGTGCATAATTTCATTAACCATTTACTATTTATTCATCTCAATGAGCTCACAATCAAGTCTATAGATTAAATAAAATGATTGTAAAGAAAATCATACAAACAAACAACATTACAAATTTTAAATCAATCTAAAACCAATTTTCTCTATTAGGAATTAAAAGACATTACAAATCCAAAACATAAAAAAACAAAAATCAGTCTAAATAGATGGCCGGCCATGGACCACCAATTCCCATTTCTTTGATAGTAGGATTTTTGTTTATGTTCTTTCTCTCTGAATCGAATTTATTTTTGGAACTTTTGCATTTGAATCCATATTCCACTTTCCACTACGAGTGAAGCATGTTTAGGATGAATGTAGGAATTCATTCAAATTTTTGTTGATGTTGCTTGTCTGGGTAATCACAACCGATAATCGCAACTGGGGTACCCGGTTATCCGGTTGCGGTTATTTTCGGTTATTAGCTGTTAATAATTGCCCTGTTTGTACACCCCTACTTTAGACATACTTCATCGGGAAAAATGATTGTATCATCTAGATTGAGATGGATGTAAAGGCTATATTGCAGAGAGACTCACCTAAGGATGCATGCGAGACCATTTGAGTTCTTCATTTTGTCATCCGTGACAAAAATGGGGAGAGCGTCGATACTGGTTTAAGACACGTGTACAGGGTTGGGAGGGACCAAAATTGAGGACACGTGTTTGGGAGATGGAGATGTATTTTTTTAATACATATTCTTTACATCTTATGTATTTATTAACATTTTATTTTGGGATGTATTGATACAGTTATTTTTGTTTTACTTATATGAATTTATGATATATTTGCTACAATATTTAGACTTCCATTTGAATGAAATCGAAGTTGGATTCATCTTGATAAAATTGTTTTTATGCTGGTGTAGATTATGTGTTTTGAGGAATTACTTCAAGATTATGCATTGATAATTATAAAATTTGAGTTGGTTTAACATTACTAAATCTCAATGTGCGTGATGAGTTTATTTTTCGTTTCAAAAGACTAGTACAAATACAACTTTTCAAAACTTTCAATCAAGTATAGGTAGTGGTTTAATAGGCTTGGTTTGGAATAATGTGAAGTTGGATAAAAAAAACTTCACTTATAACCCTTGATATTTCACAACTTTTACGATCAAGTACTCAAACCTTAAAAAGTGTTAATTTAGGGTATGCATCTTTCAATTTTTTTTTAATTTCAACCTTTTGCTAGAATTTTTCGTTAAATCCTGTCAAAATTTTCAAAATACCTCATTTTTTTTTTTAAGGAAAAAAGAAGACAAAATTTGCAAAGATTTAGGTGTAAGTCAGAATTTAACAGAATTTATAAAAATACCCATGCCTAAATATTTGAAAATTTATATATATTAAAAAAAACATAGGGGTATTTTGAAAATTTTGATTGGATTTAATGGAAATTCTAACGGAGAGTTGAAATTGAAAAAAAAATTGAAATATGGATACCCTAAATTGATATTTTTTAAAGTTTGTGTACGTAATTGCAAAAGTGATGAAATAACATGGTTATAAGTGAAGTTTTCCCAAGTTTGATTTTGTTTACTTGTAAGTTTTCTTTGTTTAATGATTTTGTCACCAAATTGCTAAATGGGAAGTTTGTTAGGTTTTAGTGGTTGCTCATTCAGTCATCAAAAAAATGGTTGTAAGTCTTATTAACACTTAGGTGTTTTGGTGTTTTAATCTGGAGTTGGGTTATTGAAGTTTTGTACTGACGTCAGCATCTGTGTCAGCAAATTCGTCCTGACATACATGATTCAAAAGCACTCTAAAGAGCGTCGTCAGCCAAACCCATAAAACCAATCACTAAGAATATTGTAAGTGTACAAGAAAATCACACTTACGATACCTTTGTAATCGATTAATCTCCTTTGTACCTGACAAGCGACCCCATTTATTTCTTACTGCAGTAGCTCCAAAACCTTGTGAGCAATTCTTCTCCTTTACTAGAACTCCGATAGGCTTCAGTTATTGTTGACGAACAACATGGTTTGATCAAAGTACTCCAAGAAATAAGCAAAGAATGATCTCATAACAAAGTATTTCTTGGCACACAACGAATAATGGAGGCTAAGCACTACTAGAGTGACTGTAATGACTTCCTCATCAGATGATTGTTCTTGAACGTCCTTATAAAAAGAATGAACCAAAACCTTTACAAGGTTTTCACTTTGTCAAGAAAATCTTTGTGTTGACGTTGTGGTTGTTTATCTTAATATTTGTTGTTGTTTGATAAATTAATATATTTTGCTGCATATTTATTGTTATATTGTGTTGGGGGTCTAAAACTTGGTTTCTCATGCCCTTTATGCTTAAAACAAGTGCCACGTGCTTGGTTCTCGAAATTGAGTTCTCGATTACTTGAACTTGGGTTTTCTGCTTCCAAAGGTGACAATTCCTTTTTTTTTTTATTTTTTTTTAATTATTTTATTTTTCATGCACGATAAGTTCAAATTTATGTTCTCATTTTTGTTGATGATATTCTCTGTCATCTTCCCATGCCATTGATAAACTCTTTTTGAGTTTGCAAGCTAACTCTGCAATTCAGGATTTGGATGCCCTTAATTTTTTTTCTTAGCATTGAAACTTACAATCCTTCCAGTGGTCTCTTGCTCTATCAACAATACTAAATTGTTGATTTACTTAAGCGCACCAACATGCTGGAAGCTAAGCTAGTATCTTTGCCCATGGCCTCTGCTCATAATCTATCTCGCTTTGATGATCATACCAAACTTGTATTACAGTGTAGTAGGGGCCCCTCGATCAGTACGTTTTGATCACTCAACCTAATCTTTGATTTACAGTCAACAAAGTATGTCAATTCATGCACCGTCCTACAGTTCCCCATCAGACTGTTGTCAAACACATTCTTCACTATCTAATAAGCAAAAGTCGCATTTTGGTTTGTGTAACGCCTCGATAAAATTAACTAATTGAAAGTTAACTTCATGGTTCACCTCCTAGTCGTATTCTAAAAGAAATAGATCACAATATCATCTTCTTCGTAAAGAGTCTGCAGTGGAATACTTTTACTTATAACATAAATATAGCAATTTAAAATTCACAATCACAATATGAACAGCCAAAGCAAGACTAAAACACCATAACATAGATAGTCACATCTCCCAAAAGTATGGTCAAAAGAGAAGTCATCAAATTATAATACAAGATTTCATAACCAAATCTAAGAGTCATAACATAACATCAAACTCAAGTTCTACACTTTAGAAGATAAAGCATAAAGATAACATAACATCAAACTCAAGTTCTACACTGGCCCTGTTTGAAAACCATTTTTCCTCACCCCCCAATTTTCCCCCCACCCGATAGGGCCCACTCAGCAGGCGTTTCCATATTTCTTTCCCATTTTTACCCGTTCTTTTGTTGGCTTTTCTCACTCTGTTCCTTCAAATCATGAAACAGGAAAATGCCACCTTATATCCCTAAAATCCACTATTTGCATCTCCTTTCTGCTGCAGCAGAGTTCGAACTGCAGGCATCTTGAAAAAGTCATGTGACCAACTGCACCTTTTGAGAAGAGCGCTTGCAACGGGCAGAGAATGTTAAAAGACTATATTGCCCTCACTTCAAAAGCTTGCCTCTTCCATTTTCATTTTCTTTCGTCTTTCCTCTTCCATTTTCAAGCTCATCTCTGCAACTAAGCTTTCCTCTGAAACTAAGCTTCCCTCTTCCTTTTTTTTTTTTTTTTTTTTTTTTTTTTTTTTTTTTCCCTTGGTCTCAATCTCCTCTCTTTTTTCCTTTTCAAGCTCATCTTTGAAACTGAGCTAATATATCGACCATCACACTTGCAGAACTTTCCCAAAAGTTTCTGAATTAATCTTGGATTCTTTTCCTACCGGCAACTCTCCCTTTGTTCTAAGTTTTGACAACTCCTTCATAAACAAACAGAACCACCCCTTTTTCTCATCCTTCCAACCAGTCAAGCAGGAGCACAAGGAAGAGATCATTTCGAGCGATGATATGACCCACAACCAATCATCGTCCTCTGATTATCTGGTGTCCTCGGATCGGACGGCATTCAAACCATTCTGCAACATGGCAGTCTTATCGTCACCGATGGAGTCCGATAATGGGGATGTTCTCCACTTTCTTTGAATAATTTATAGGGCTTGGTATGTTCCAATATGCTATATCGAAGCATAGTTGATCTGTTTCATTCCTTTATCTTTGTTTCATGATTTTTTTTTTTCTTAAATTTTTTTTATTCTGATTAGTTGTGTCTGTAGGTGTTTTTTTATGTTGGGGGTGGAATGTAAGGGCTGAATGTGCAATTTTAAACTTCTGAATGAGCTTTCTTGTGAAATTTCTCATTAGGTAAAAGCTTCCACTTTCAAGCATTTTTTAGGGATTTTTTTTGGTCATGTAATGAATTCCCATACATATATATATATATATATATATATACATATATTTTTTTTTTCATTTGATATCGTTGTATTCGAGAATGGTCATAACTTGTTGTGAGTTGATTTCATGATTAAAATGCATGTTGGTTTAGTTTGGGCCTTTGTGTATTCCTATTTCCTATTTGCTAAACCAAAATGCATGACGCAATTTAAAGTTTGTTTGGGAGAGTCATTTTGTTGGGAATAAAACGTGATTTTAAAATAAAATGTAAAAAACGTATTGTGAGGAGTAAAATACATTAGAGATTGATATTCATTTTCTTAGTCCACCTAAATATATAAATGTTACATATTTGTATTCCTAAACTATTTATGTTATATACAATGTATCCATAGTAAATGTCTACGGCTAGTGACGTGTCAAATGGTCTGCCCTGTGTCACTGTAGAGTTCCAGCACAGCTGAGGAACTCCAAGACGTCGAAAAACCCTGGTAGAAAGTAGTATGGATGTATACATTACAAGGTAATTTCTTATGACAGTGTACTATATAATTCGTCGTTAGTGTTGTAGGACCCCTTTACCTATCATGCTTGCATGCAGAAATTTGGTGATTGTGATTATTTTGCGTGGGCTAATAATATGTCCGCTACCGAAAAGATCTTAATGGAACGTCTCAAGGAACTGGAGAAGAGAATGAATGCTTTTAATGACGGAGTTGAGGAACTAGTTGAAAGAAAATGCTTGGACCATTATGACGTCATACGTCGGGAGTTTAGAGTTGGGTCAAAAAAACATTACTCATTTCTGGGCTACGGCACTACTACTCATTTTGTTGTTAGTCTTCTACTGTATTGGTTATAATGAATCTAAAGGTCCCTCATCCTTGATGTTGGAATGAGCTTATGGGAACAGATTACTTGCACCATATACTTGGGACTTTTTTTGGCATGTGGTGGTTTCTTTTATGTGACTGTCTACTTTTGGGAAAGTTCTGCAAGTGTGATGGCCGATATATTAGCTCAGTTTCAGAGATGAGCTTGAGGAGGAAAAAAGATAGAAGATTGAGACCAAGGAAAAAAAAATATAAGAAGAGGGAAGCTTAGTTTCAGAGGAAAGCTTAGTTGCAGAGATGAGCTTGAAAATGGAAGAGGAAAGACGAACGAAAATGAAAATGGAAGAGGCAAGCTTTTGAAGTGAGGGCAATATAGTCTTTTAACATTCTCTGCTCGTTGTAAGTGCTCTTCTCAAAAGGTGCAGTTGGTCACGTGGCTTTTTCAAGACGCTTGCAGTTCGAACTCTGTTGTAGCAGAAAGGAGATGCAAATAGTTGATTTTAGGGATATAAGGTGGCATTTTCCTGTTTCATGATTTGAAGGAACAGAGTGAGAAAAGCCAACAAAAGAAAGGGTAAAAATGGGAAAGAAATATGGAAAAGCCTGCTGAGTGGGCCTTATCGGGTGGGGGGAAAATTGGGGGGAGGGGGCGGGGGGAAATGGTTTTCAAACAGGGCCACTATCATCATCGAAAAGATCCTTTGCTCCATCAACAGCTATACCACTGGCCAAGAGACCTCTCTTGGTAACAGAGGCAAAGAAACAACTAGATGTAGTGTCCGTACCTTAAGTGGTCTTCAATTCATTGGACGGCATCATTAACAACTTCATAGATCCTCCCATTCGCTCTTCCGTTGACCCAATAAGCATGCTCAGAGTATTCAGAAGCCCAATCCAAGGTTTGTGCAATAACTAGCCATTGTGTGCAGTTAAGAGGCAGGTGAGAAAGAAGAACACGGGGATCAAGGTGGAACAGTTACAAAGTAGAGAAGGTCATGCGTGGAATAGTCAATGAATTAAGTGAAGAAAGTGCACACAGCATGTGTGGTGGGGTAGTGACGTGTGGAAATGTTAGTGCTTGAAGGTTTGTGGCAAGAAACGTGTCTTGTGCAGAGCCATACTTCAAGGAAAGCATTGCAGGTTCTTTCTAGGAGTATTGTTTTGTATTTAAGAGCAGGACTTCTTTCAGATGGGTTTGTCGCATAGCTTGTAAACAAAACTCTATTCATTTTTTAAGTTTTCTCATACTCTATTCCTTTCTTGGGTTTGTCACATGCATTCTGTCTTCTTATTCCAATTGAAGTCTTTGGCTTTGTTTTAATGGCCTTACTGCATCGGCAGCTCGCAGAGTGCTTTCTATGCTCTCTAAGTCTTCGCGAGTCAATACAACCCAGCTAATGGCATAGGTCCCACAAACACAACTGCTTTTTTCTTTGGTAATCGCCTCTACGCACTCAATGAGTCTTACCTCCTTTGCTCAATGCGATTAACCTCTCATGGACAGATTCTAGTTTGTTTGTTTTTTATTTTTTCCTGTGTGCCCAGAAGAGAAGAGACAGTGTGAATTGACTGTTAATCTATCATAAGATTTTTCGATGATGATAGTGGTTTGGTTATGAGGAAGATGAAACATAATTTTTAGTTTTTTTTTTTCTTCCTTCCTGCGCTGCTCAAAAGAAAAGAAACGGCGTTAAATTTTTAACGTTTTCTTACCTTCCATATGGTGCCATTTGGCTTAAAAACTCTAAAGTTTAATCTACATTGTTTGCTACTTTTACAGCAGATATGTGGTAGTTTTTTTCACTGCATAGAAGCTGGATCTCTCCAAAAGTACCAAATGCCTCTTGGGAATCGTCATCGATAAAACAATAGATGTTTTATAGGTTGAAAAGATACAAGTATAAGTCCACGACTTAGTGAGTAATAATACGCATGATGTACATGTTATCAAATTGTGAACTTAGGTGTCAAGATATTAATCATATGTAGCAATGTATAGTTCTAATTCATCTTTTCATAAAATAGTCATGGATACAATATAGATATAGTATATGCTTATGATAAGATGATCATGTCATAATTCAACTTCAAATGGTCTACCCATAATATTAACCCTTTTCCTAGTAGGGTTGACGCTGTTCCGAGAGACTTGTAATAAACCGTCATATACTAGCAGTCTGACCAAATTTGACCTCAGGCGGCCCACGCTACTAGCAAAGATGTAACAGTGACCCATATTTAAACATGGTGTGCCGGTCACAAAAGAATCATTTGATACAAGGCTCATCATAACATAATTATAAATCTTTTTGACTATAGGGTTAACCTGTATAATAGTAAGCCTATGGCCGTTATCCCACACGTACCGGTGTACCATGTCATACAATGTAATTTAATATTCTTCATATTTTACATGCATACTTTTATAAACTCATCATTTTCATTATGTTGTTATTCATCACCCATTTTTACAAAATAGAGTTCATAGCACTCAAAAGTATATTTCGTGTGAGTTGTAAACATGCATGTTTGGTACATAAAATAATCATACTATGCGGGAAAAATAATAAATATCCATGTGAGTTTTACTCACTTGTATCGTAAGAATCTTTTGTAAAGTCCTTCTGAGGCTCCACAAGGACCATAACCTCGAAATTTGAGAAAAAATTTATCATTAATCCTAAGAATAATGTTATACACCATACTCATATCCCCCTAAAGCTTATGTGGCATGATCCGCCATAGCATTTGGTGCGTAAAGATTGATTTTTTGGTTGGGGGGACTACGCCACATCAACTTTAGGGAGATGAGAAGAGGATGTGAGGGGAATGTATGTATAACATTACCCTTAGTCCTAATCCCGAGCTAAAAACTGATTCTATGCTCTAATAAGCTCAAAGTAGGTCTTCTGCCTGACCCATGTGTGTTCGGGACACGAGGATTGAACGTTTGAGACATGATGATCGATCGTTCGGTTAGGGAGGGCTGAACGTTCAGTTTTGGCCATAGACCCATTTTCGAACCAAAACTCAACCTAATCACTTCTAAGCAAGTCCTACGGTCCTAACAAGACTCCTAATAAGGTTCTAAGCCATAATAACACATTCATGCAAGAAAAATTACTTCCAATAATCATTAAAATGCTAAACCAACGCTAAACTAGAATTAAGACCAATACAACTTTCAGAAAATTAAGCCTACAAGCTTATACTATAAAAACAAACCGACATCATAACAACAATAGTAAAAACGAGTTAAACTAGGAGGAATACCTTCTTAGAGCAAAAAGCCAAGAACATATTTCCTCCACCAAAACACTCACACACACTCACTCTAAGATAATGCTGGTTCAAAGGGGCGGAAATGATTTGAAGATGACGGGGGTGTGGGTATTTATAGGGTAGGAAAATGCTGAGTATAAGGATGAGCGGATTCTACAATACTGCCACCTATCGAATGTTCGGTCTCAAGATTGAACGTTTGTGTACTATTTAGTGTTACACGAAAGTTTGGTGTATGATTCGATCGTTTGATGTACGATTTGACCTACAAACCAAAAGCGTGGGATGTACCTTCTAACACACGGTACACAACATCCTTCAAATGTTTGAAATATGAAGAGTGATCGTTCGTGAACGATCGTTCGACTTTCACTGTGAACGTTAGGTCAGAACAAAAAGTCAAAAGTTCCACAAGTCTTAATATCCAAATAAGACCCACTTAACCTATTTAATATTTAGGGTACTGCAATTTGCCCATTCGTAAATCCACTTATATGGCATTATATGCCTTTTCAAATGCCGATTGGGCAGGATGTTCGGATGATCACTGATCCACTAGTGGTTATCGTGTCTTTCTTGCACCACACCTAATTTCATATAGCTCTAAAAAGCAGTCCGTTATTGCAAGATCTATCATAGAAGCTGAGTATAAAGCTATTGCTAATACTACGCTGAGCTAATTTGGTTGCAAAATTTACTCAATGAACTTGTAGCTTTTCTTCCTCATCCTCATGTGCTTTGGTGTGATAATATATATTATAGCTACTTATCTTTATGTTAATCTTATGTTTCATGCTCACACAAAGCGTGTTGCCATCAATTATAATTTTGTTCACCTAGTCAAGTTTATTTTTTATCATGGTCAAATTGTTGACGTCCTCACTAAGCCATTGGTCTCTACCAAGTTTTCTTCTCTTCAGTCCAAGCATAACGTCATGACTCCTAAGTTGAGCTTGAGGGGGCGTATTGAGACAAATCTTGTTCATTACTCCACCACCGCTCTACAAGGCATGCAACAAATCAACACACCACAAGGGAACTCCACCTACCTAATAGTTGACAACAGAAAAGGAAGATTTTCCCAACAATGAACGACTTCCCAAGACCAAATTAAAGTTCTTCCCAAAACAAATGTTGTATTCTAGTATATATAATATGAGACTTGTATTGTGAATGAGTGTAGAGAAATATAATCAACTTATACATTCTTCAAATTGTTTTATATTTCATTGAGTGTTCATTCGCCAAAAATGTATTCAATTTTTTTTGTTTCTTTTTTTAAATATTCATGCAACTTTTAGGATAATTATCGAAACTTGGTTCGAGTACAATGTAAGGATGTATGATTTTTTTTTTCTCTCCAGAATACTAATATGATACATATCATTGAAATGTAATTTGCCATGAACAATAAAATTAAAATTGCACCGCATCTCACTGAGAAAATTTACCCCGAAAAAAATAAGTGATAGCAATTTTATGAAAAAAGTCTACATTCCCCCTTCAACTACCACCACATTGTTAATGTTCTACCAAACTATTAATTAAGTCAATGTCCACCCTTCTCCCCAACTATCAAAATTTGTTAATACTAAAAACTAAAAACAAAAAAAAATTAAACCAAAACTATTTCTTTTTTTCTTTTTCTTTTTTTTTTCTTTTTTCTTTTTTACAGAAAAGAAGTTAAGGGCGTGGCCTTTGCCAAACCACCGTCAAGGCCATGGAGTGGTTCGGCCAACCTCAAGTCTCGCATTCAATCATTCTGGCATGGTATCATATCAACGTACATTATGAGATAAAAATACTAAAAATGAGAGAAAGAGAGTAAATTTCAGCCAAAGGAAAGAGATCGAGTGCTTGCAGAATTCCCCAAGATTATGTACTGCGCGCTTCGAGTCCATTTGTCTTACAGGAAATTATTTCATCCAAAGGGTATCCATTTTCACTTCAACCCTTATCTCCATTTCTCAGAGGAGATATTTTTCCTTGATTGAATCTAGAAGTCTCTATTTGTTGTAACCAATATTACAAAAATCTCTTACCAAGTCTTTCATTTACCTTAATTAATTACTATGCCACCTAAAAAATAGTAAGTTTTATTACTCTTAGTTTTTAGAAAAACATTCTCAAGCTCAGATGAACTGCTAAGAAATTCCGTAGAAATTTCTTGAAGCAGCATGGCACGATGGTTTTATAGCAACCACAAGGCCCTCACTTGTACGCTTTGAGTATAATATATTATGTTTTTCTTGACTTAAAGTCGATCAATAAATATTCTGTAGTCGCCATGATTTATTTAGGTCAAGTTCTAATTAAAAGAACACAATTTCATCATCAAATAGGATCCTCTCCATTTCAAATGAAATGGTTTCATCATCCATCTGAGATCTAATTTACTTGTTTCTGGTTCATAAGCTTACAATATAATATTTGGATTAATCTACAAGGTTTTCAATGTGTTTTCTACAATAATTTGTTCATACAATATTTGATGAAACTTTTTAAACTATACAGGTCAGCCCAAAAAGGTTAAAAAAGTATAATTAACACTAGTATAAAAGATTACCAACGCTAGGTATCAAATTTATAATGAGTCATGAGGATTTAAAAATAAATAAATAAATGAGAGTCGAGAGAATTTTATCATGTGGGACATTATGAGCATAATACAAGTACTTTAACTAGAAGGTATAGACAACTTTGGTATGTTCTTCATTATGTAAATTAAAGCACAAAATTGTCTCGGTTTATAAAGAAACAAAAAATTGGAAAGCCCCTTCATTCCTGCAGGATATTTGTCACACAAGATCTCAATCTTCTTCTGTTGCTAACATGCCTATAGTTATAGTTTTAGATTCTTCCAAACAATCCCATAATTCCTTTTGGCTAAAACCACACTGTAAAAGTAATGAGAAAATTAATGCATGCAACCAAAATCTGCAACGCCAATTGACATAACTTGAATAGATATATGACCTATATATATCCACAATTGTACAAGACAAACACTAAAAGCCCATTAAACATGGATTTTACAAGCAATTGAGAACAAATGAAGTTCCTTTATGAATGAATTTCTATTAACAAATCCAACACACTCGAGCACATCAGCTAGAACATCAGATGCAGCAGCATCCTAATACAACCATATTCACAACACAGACTTCAAGCTACACACACACACCCTACAACCCTACTCAATTATCTACATTATCAAATCATCAGCAGCAGCTATAGCATCATACTACCCCTCAATACAACCAACAGGAAGTCTCTATACACCAGCAAAGGAAAAAAAAAATACATCAACAATTAACCTGAGACTTAAGGAAAATCCATCAATTCTGCTACAAAACTCCTCAATAGCAAACAGAACAGGAACCTTCTTATAAACAGCTAAAAAACCAGCAACCTAGCCTTAAACTGCTTCAAAAGACTAACAGTCTCTCAGGCTCCAGATCCCAGCTCCAGCAGAAATCATCAGCGTATCAAAAAACACCTGTTAACTCAGGATAGTTGACAAACCATCTTTTACTTCAAAAAAATAATACTATTGAAAAAAGAAAAAAAAGATAAAGATAAACCAAAATTCTCCTTTCCGGCCTGTTGGATGCATGTTGGAGAACACCAAGAATTAATTCTGCATCTTCATGGCTTCTTGTTATCAGCACACATTGATTACTGAGAGAGGAACATAAAAGGGGGAAAAAAAGAAGACACATCTGATTATGGCTTAATTAGTCCAGCCATAGAAAGGGAGGGGGAAAAGAATTGAAGGATATATAATAGGTCGATCAACTCCTTTGGTTTCCAACATTTTCACCATTAGGTCATGTCTAATTAATACCTTCCTCCTGTAGGAATTCAGAAGTTCACATTCAAGTTTTAAATATATAACCAAAAGATTAATTAATAACCATTTTTAGTTAACCAAAAGATTAAATTAAAACAAAAATATTGCAATCA
This sequence comes from Alnus glutinosa, assembly GCF_958979055.1. Taxonomy (NCBI): domain Eukaryota; kingdom Viridiplantae; phylum Streptophyta; class Magnoliopsida; order Fagales; family Betulaceae; genus Alnus; species Alnus glutinosa. The sequence continues at coordinate 11,306,146 of NC_084889.1, read as the reverse complement.
CATATATTAATATAACAAGATTAATAACCAACCATCCACGGCATCGCGCATAGTTCTCTGCTGTATTTATTTATTTATTTTTCTCTCTCTTTTCCTCTGTCCATAAACTCACCCTGAAAGGTCATATTTGACACCTTACGTCCATGTTTTTAAAGGAAAGAAAAAAGATCAGGACTGTAGAAGAATAGAAGTTCTTCAAATGGTACGGTATAACTCAATTATATATGACATGCCAACCAAGTCAAAACCTTAAACAGTTTTGATGAAAGTACAAAAATAGTACACGACCAAGAATTCTGCTGTTACTGATTTTTTTCCCCTTTTGGTTCTGAACGACAAAAGTGGCACTTCTTCACACACACACGCACAAAAAACTACATGAGCTATATAAACTGGGAGCTCGGGTCACAGAACCACAGATCCACATAATTAGGGCAAGGCATATCAAACATAACGGATCTGGCCGGCATGGACACAAAATTCACAGAGAGAGAGAGAGAGAGAGACAGAGACAGAGAGACAGAGAGAGAGAGGTGGTGGGGTGACAGATAGAGAGTAAGCACGCAGAGCTTCAAGCATGAAACACAGCATGCAAGAAAGACCATGTGTGCTCACTCTCTTCTGTCACCTCCCTTACCCTTCAGACGTTGATAAAGACGAAGAAGAAGAAATAGGATCGCCGGCCGGTAGTCACTTTTGCTGTATCTTCCCCGGCCAAACCCGGCCAACAGCCTGCTTCATCTCCTTGAAGCAAAGCTGGTTTTTGTTGTGAGAAGAGGTGAAGGTCTGTTGCGCTTTATATAGCATCAGAAAGCTAGAGAGAGAATGGTTGCATCACCGATGGAATAAATGTGGGTTTATCATCTATTCGTCACTTCCTAATATTTAAATACAATTTAACATATAATAGAAACAGAAAAGAGAAAAGTAGTCTAGAAACTTTATCTTTTTTATCACTCCCCCATACGCACATACAAATCTAACAACAGTCTCATTTATTCAATTACAGTCACCAATGCATCTTGTAATTCTAAATTTCTAACCCACCAATCCTACCTCTTTCTCCTTTATCACCTTCACCCTCCTCAATCCTATCTCTTCCATCGCCCTGATCAACGTTTTCGTATTTTTAAATAGCCAACTATTTCAAAATCTCAAGTGAATGAGCAATAATAAATTGTTCCTAAAAAAAAGAAAGAAATAATAGATTTAATTATTTAATTGATATTTCTAATTCTTTTTTATGGTTGCTTTTGTCAATTACAAGTGGTATTCAATACAAAGAATATTTAATTAAAATTAAAGATAAATTATAAAATCAAGGTTTGAATTTAGAATTACTGTTTTGATATCATAAATCATAATTATTTTTTTTTTAATTTTAAACTATAAATAAATAGTGAATTTAATTATTTGATTGTTATTCTAATATATATGAAATAGATTTTTTTTTTCCCCAATAAACTTTCAAATTTGGCATTTTATATATAGAAGACTTTTGTGCTAAATTGTTGAGTACTTGCAATGAGTACTCATCATTTTATGTAGAGTAATGATATATAAAAGACTACTATCCATCCTTATATATTGATGTGGCAATACAAATTAATTTTTTATTTTTCTTTTCCATTTATTTAACAATGACTGATCAAATGAATGATTGTCACTGCCATATCAGTAGAATGTAATAGTGGTGAGTTAAAAATGTGGTTTCTAGTATTTTTTTTTTTATATCTAAACATGATGGATGGTTTATTCAAATAACTAGATTTTTCGCGTATCGATCATATTCATGATTAGATTTGTTGGGAATAACCCATTCGCCCACGTTGGGAAATATTAGCCCTTTAGCCCACCTTAGCCTATGCGGAAATATGGGCCCAAGGCCCATTGAATTTGAGTCAACAAGGATGTGTATTCAAGAGTCCCGGGTAGATGCTGTCTCGAGACCAGGATGACGAATCGACGGTCCGTTATACATACCATGTCCGATCCCAGATATTTCGGGATCGCGCCCCGTCCTTAAAAATTGGGGATTGACATTAATATCGGATTTGTCTCCGTGAATCTCGCCTTGAGATTATTAAGGGAAGAGTCTCGTTTTGGAAGGTGGGAGACTCCATGTTAAGGTGGGATATTGGAGGCGCTCCTAGGTCGAGGGAAAAGAAAGAGATAAAACCCTAAGGCGGTGAAGTATTACTCACCCAACCTCAGGTATGAAAGGGATTTGTTATCATCATACTTACGCATGTGCGCTATACACTCAGACTAACTTATGCTTTAGAGGGATGAACGCCGGCCAACCCCTGGCGTGTTCTCTTCCCCTTGTTTGTTTTTGCAAGAATCGGAGCACACGATCACCGGAAAGGAGTGAGTTGTCTCGAACATACCAAAAATTGTACCAACAAGATTAAAAAAAAAAAATATAGGCTTTGTTTGATAATATTAATTTTTCCTTGTGTGAGAGAAATTAAACTTACTGTTTGTGTTGTTCTGCGCGCCTTTACCTTACCTTAAACTTAGGTGAGGGCTTTCTATTTGTGAACGATTAGTATGTTACAGTAGATTACCATGAAATACAATTTGGCTTTGAAATATACAAGAGCAGATCACACACGTTCGGTTTATCAACTAGACTTATCTACATCTCGACTTTGAAATCTTTCTGTTATCTTGGCTTAGAGTTTGAGCTGCTGCAGTGTTTGAATCCTGCTGAGATTGGTTTGAATTATTGGTTTCAGATATATATGTCTCTAACACCATCTCTTTTTGTTTTCTCTTTTTTAAAAAAAAATCCAAATTAAACACGAAACACTCAAAACTACTTTCATCTTTATATTATTACATTAAAACATTTTTTCAAAAAATAAAAATAAAAATCACCTTTTAAAAAGCATTAACAAATAGATTAATAGTTTTTTTAGGTATGTTAACCATCTAATTAATTCTAATTAACTGTATTAGCCTTTGTCACCTTGTCAGGTGCAAATTTGTTTGTAACGACTGTGCTTTGAACTAAAAAACTAAACTATCTTTGTCGCATTTTATTAGCGTAATGTTCCCCAAAGCATATGAAATGAAATATTCACTGCATGTGCTCTATAGAAAATAATTTTATGGGATTCTCGAATATGATGGGAAATTGAGGATAGGTCCATTACGAAGACAAACAAAATGGAATGTATCCTTTGCAAGGAATGTAGAAGGTGCCTTGATTTATAGTAATTAACTGCAAATCAAGTTTAAGATCATAACATGGGAGACTATAATGGCAGGTCCCCCTGATCTCTTTGGGAAAAAGAAAAAGGAGAAAGAAAAATTGAATAACAAATGAGAGCTTGACAGGGCCTCATAAATAAAAAAGACCACGCAGAGATCGATCTAATGTGGCGGTAAAGCAACTTAAAGTATATATGCTTTTTAATTTATTAACAATAATGATAGGAAGAATCATTGAAAATCCTTGGAACAATCAATGCCAACGCGTGGTTTGCGGGACGTCATGCCTTTTCTATAATCCGCACTTGGCGGTGTTAATGAAGATTAGATTTGATACTCCTCCATAAACTACTTAAGCAGAATATATATTTATTAGCTAGTAGTCAGCTACACATCTTTAATCCTTCGTGAGTGCACCCCATTTAGCCTCATGATTCAACAATGTCAAGCCAACGCTTCAAAAAAGCCAATCAAAGCCAGCTTTGGGCGTGTCGGCCTATTTAGTTATTTAGTAGATTATGATCACGTCATTTCAATTGTATAAAAATTGTATAACAGTACTCTACTAAACGGTATTATTGATGGATCATGCATACAATTACTCAACTGCACCTTAATTAGGGGTGTCGCGTGCAATACAGATAGATCGACTATCAATGCATGATTAAGGAGCCAAATCGCTCTATATATCATGTTGATATTGAGCGAGTACTATTATTGGAGTCGTAATAAGTAGACATGGTGGGTACAAACAAAAGGAAAACATATATTGCATGTTTCCCTTTATGGAAGTGGGGATTTGTTTCTTATGGTGGAGACTTTCCCCTTTTGGAAGTGGAGGATGAGGGGAGTGCTTACATGTGGATTCCAATGGGGCACAAGTTCTAATTAAAGGAGTGCCACTTGTATGAGCAATTATGAGAAGCATCTGCTGCCGTGGGTACACTTTTATCTTTGGTAGCCCTAAAGGCAGGTAAGGACGCTGTCATGTTCTCATCCTATAGCATCCAAAAATGGGTGCGCCATGGCATGGAACTTCCACACGGTTCCAGGTGGCATTCCAGGGTAAGCTTAAGCTAAGCTAAGCTAGCTAGAAAGATGGATCTTTTCGATCATGTGAATGGGATGTGTCAAAGTTGTCACATTTTTTCCTGCCTAGCTCCTCAGGCCTCCTCCAAACTCCAAAGGATGAAGGAACAATGAGTACCGTTGGGGAATCATAGGGGCACCCTACTGACCTACCTACCCTGTGGGGGTTTATCAAATGGGGTCAGAATTGTCATTGTAAGCAGAAAAGAAATGGTTTCAGCTTAACGAGCCTACTGGTGGGGATTGCATGCGTATTGCTACGTTCGAAAAGAACATGTGAACGTTATTTGCATATTGTCAACAGTTTGGTGGGGAGACGCTGCGCCACCTCCACATTCAGCCAATTGCATGCGTAGTAGTGTTAGGACAGGAAAACATGTGATCAGGCACATGGCTCTGATGCAGTTGGATATCATGATCATCACATGGTTGCCTGCCTTGACTTGCAGAAACACAACTGAAACATTATATATATTCATTACGAGGCTTTTATGGCACTGACATAAAAATGTTTATACATAGTTTCGAAGCAACGTTTAGAACTCAAAGTACTCACTGTAACTTCTTTTGTATTTACCTAATATATATATATTTTAGGTAAGGTTACTAAATGTTTAAGGTTTAAGATTTTGTTTATTGAAACAACGGAATAATTAGCACTTGCAAAACGAATTATTTAATATTTCTACCTACTGATAGAAAAACATATTAATTAACTGATAGATCATTCTAATGATTAGCTACCATTTCAGAATTTTCCTGTTGACAGAAAAAGATATTAACTTTTCTGAATGAGATCATTGTTGTCCTCCTTCTGTCAATATCCGGGAAAACAATTCTGGTAAGTGGTAAAAATTGAGTCATTTTGGTGTCAAATTGTGTTTTCCAATGAAGGTTTTTTTTTTGGGGGGTGGGCGGGGGGGGGTATCAATTTTTTTTCGTGTAAAATCTATTGCGGGGGAAATCGGATTCGATGACAATGAAAAAAAAAACCCAGAAGCGAGAGGAAAACAAATGGGTTTGAGAGAGAGAGAGGAATGAGATTGAAGTTGCGGGAGCTGCGGAATTGAAGAGAAGGTAGGAAGAAACACTAGGATGGTTCAGATCAGTGGGGTTCGTTGGAATTACGAACACTTGTCATTTTCAAATTAATGGATAATTGCTTTCAAGGGAGGAGCTCTTAGCACGAGCTTTCCGAGGTCGGAGATGTTGTGGAGGTGCGATCAGATCGGCAGGGGAAGTCATGAGTCGGGAGTGGGGACCGTTTGAGCTGGGCTCAAGATCTGCAGGCGGCTGAGTTGTCGAGGCAAATTTTGCATAGGGTTTCGTTTAGGTTTTGTCTGTATGATTTGGGTTTATTTGGATAAGTACGAGGTCATCTTCCAAATTGGATTGGACAAGTATTTTTTATTTTTCTATTATTTTGTTTTTGGGTATTAAAACAAAGTTGTTTCTGCTACTTAATTAACAGTTAACAACACCTGTCCCCCTCCCCCCTCTTTGTATATATTGATTAAAAAAAAAATTATACAATCAAGTGTATACTCAAGTATTTTAGGAGAATGCGAGGTTATACATATTCTGATTTTCAGTTAAATCCTAATTCTCAAATATTCATCTCAAGGTATGTCTTTATCCTAGGTGGAGAAATCATTAGTTGAAAGAGTGTTAAACAATCTTCTACTACTGACTACACCATAAAAGCTGAATATGTTTCCGCTTGTGAAGCAGCAAAGGAAGCTGTTTGGCTCAAGAAGTTCATAATGGATCTTGGTGTTATGAAGATGAAGCAGTCTCCTATTATGTTGTTTTGCGATGGATGGTTGCATAATCTAAGGAATTAACCAAGAAACCATAGGAGAGGAAACACATTGAGCACAATTAGTATTATCTCATTAGAGAGATAGTCTCTCGGGGTGATGTAATTGGGAAAAAGATCCAATCAATTGAGAATTTGGTGGACTCATTCACTAAGATCTTGCCTTAGAAGACTTTCGAGTCTCACTTAGAGGAAATGAGAGTCAAATGTATGCCTAATTGGAATAAAGACAAATATTTTGTAACACATCGGTCCAATACTGGGAAGATGAGTAGCGCACGTGGAGAGTGGGCGGTTTATAAGAGATGCTCATGGATGCTACGTCCTACATTACTTACTTACTATGTGAAACTTGGCCTTATAAGAAATTCCATAAAAGTTCCAAATGAACTAGTCTTTTCGGGGTGATAGTGCAGATGTGGCTAGTACTTTTTCCTAAGTCATTACAAATTGTATTAGAATCATCTAGTAATGTGCCATGTGGTACTTTCAGTACAGCATGACGTGGTCATAATGAGGACGTTAAAAGTTTAATAGGGGAGTTTATAACATCCCGGCTCCACATTGGGAAGATGAAGAGTAGCCCAGATAGAGTGAGTGAGATTATAAAGATAGTCATAAGTGTTAAGTCTCACATTGTTTAGTTACTAGGTAAAAATTGGTTTTAAAAGGGATTTTATAAAAGCTCCAAATTATCTAGTCATTTTAGGATGATAGTGTAAATATGGCTAGCGCTTTCTCTGGATTGTTAGAGAGATTGTTATGAATAATGCCCTAAAATCTAATTATCTTGTATGACATTTTTAGTTTTAACGAATAAAATTGTTTATTCACTAATTGATTTAATGAGCATTGGGCATTTAAACTATTTACATGTATGCTTTTAATGATTATTATTTATCATATACATGTAAGGTCCATAGGTAGAATTGAATACGGTTTAAGGTATAAGTAATGAGATTATCACACATAAGATCTTCAAGCATAAACCTTGCAACTAATAAATTATTATTTATAGTCAATAATGAAATTGGACATTCTATTTTAGAAGACTATAACACATCAATTCTGATGATTTATCTTAATCCTGTGAAATAGAGATTTTGGATTGATTTTTTGGTACAGATATAATGCACTAAACAGACCATGTGAATTGTCATTCTTTTATAATATTATCAAAATAATGATGTGAAAATCATGACTATTTATAACATTGAATCTAAATTCTATTCGCTAATTTATTTAATGAGCATTGGGCATTTAAACTGTTTACATGTATGCTTTTAATGATTATTATTTATCATATACATGTAAGGTCCATAGGTTGAATTGAATATGGTTTAAAGTGTAAGTAATGAAATTATCACACAGAAGATCTTAAAACATAAACCTTGCAACTTATAAATTATTGTTCATAGTCAATAATGAAATTTAATATTCTATTTGATAAGACTAACACATTAATTATGATGATTTATCTTAATATGTGAAATAGAGACTTTGGATTGATGTGTTGGTATATATATAGTGCACTGAACAAACCATGTGAGTTGTCATTTTTTTATAATATTATCAAAATAATGATGTGAAACTCACGACTATTTATAACATTGAATCTAAAATTCGAAAGGATATTGAACTCAAATATAAAGTGGAGGTCACGTTGATACGCTTAGGAGTGAGATCATCGACAATCAAAATCTCGTTGTGTTGGGTGATCGCAAGTAACATTACACCAATCCTTAAAAATGAATCTAAATCCTTTGATTAAATCAAAAAGATAAGAAATATCCCATTAAAAATAGACTTAATGGAATTAATTATTTTTAGTCTCTATCCGAAGCATTTTAGTAAGAGTTACTAAAATTATTATGTACATGGTGAAATGAGATTTCACAAGTAGGAGAATAATTAAGGTATTAAATTCGATACTCAAAGATAATATGTAGTGAATTAAAGTGACATTCAATTTATGACTTTAGTTAGACTACAAAATATTTCATAGAGGAGTCAAATGTAAAATATAAGTGCAGTCAATAAGAATAATTGAATAATTAAAAATAAATAACTAGAATGCAATTACAATTGCTTAGTGAAATCAATAGTAATTAATAATAATTTTCAAGGATGCTAACTACTAATAGTTGATAGAAAAGCTATGCAGACAAGCGTCATTGTAAGCTGGAATTCGAAATTGGCGACCAGTGTTCCTAAAACTCTCACCGATGGAAGGTGTAATTCGGTTTAGTAAGAAATGAAAGCTAATCTCAAGGTATGTCAAACCATTTGAGGTAACTGAAATTGTTGGTCCAGTAGCTTACATAGTTGGTCTATCGCCAAACTTGGTCGGAGTACATAATGTTCCATGTTTCCATACTGCAAAAATATGTGCAGGACCCATTACACAGTCAATTTCACACCACTACAAATCCAACCAAATCTAACCTATGAAGAGGTACCAATTCAAGTCTTGGATCACAAGGAACAACAATCGCGGACGAAAACCATTCCATTGGTCAAAGTGCTATGGTGAAACCATGTGTTAATTTTTAGGTTGGCTAATTCGATGCTCAAAAGACTTAGGTGTACTTGGAATTATAATTAGACAAAAGTTTGTACTTAGGATTTTGCATAAAGTGAAAAATGTTGTAATCAGTTCGAATGGGCTAGTAAAAGAGGTTGTTTCAAGTCAGGCAGAACTAGGCGTTCCAAGTTAAGTTCAAACTCTGAACTTTGAAGCTCATGCAGTGTTTGTCGTTCCAAGTTAAGTACGAACTGAGGACTTTGAAGCTCAAGCAGTATTCGCCATTCTAAGTTCTATTCCAAGATGATTCGAACTAGGAGAGTTTAAAATGTTTGGCAAAAGAACTCTTCCTAAGTCTCGTTCCAAGACCAATTTGAACGATACATGATGAGCTCTATTTGAAGATCTTCTAGTTTTGCTCGTTCCAATCTTCCACTCTTATAGAATCTGGCATTCCAAGTCTTATCCTAAGTTAGTTCAAACGTTCCGTAAGAGTAATCCTAGTTTGTTTTTGGCTGGTGACCCTATGCTAGTTCAAGCTGATTTTGTCTATTTAAGGACTTATTGTCATGCACGTCCATAGACACACCTTTAGGCCATAAAGATTTTGCTAAGAAATGTTTTATAGTTCTTAGAGCATTCATGTTATTCCTCTCTTAGAGTTTGTTTTGTTAAACTACACAAACCATATTTTTCACATAAAACCTTCAGCCACTCAAGTCCCGGGATGGTAAGAGAAAGCTTGATAGAATAACTGTTCAGAGGTTCTGAAGCTACTACAGTAGAAACAAACGAGTTGTTTGTTTGGTTCAAGTAATGTGTTCGTTTCAAAGGTTTTGTTAGCCTGTCTTACTTTTAACTGCATTCTATTATAGTGGATGAGTTTCTTAGGTTTGACTGCCTCAGAGTGATTTTATTTTTGAAGAATTTTTCAAAAAGTTTATGCTTCGTCACTGCATACTTTTGTTGATTGATTTACTACTTTCATAATATTTGGTGATTGTTTGTAGCTCATTAATGCATTTCTCACGAATTAGAGGTCATGTTTCATTGTTTTATGCATATTGGGCATAATGTGTTTTGGACTTGATATGCTAATTGTTAAGAAGCATTCATGTCAAAAACCTTGTTTGGACAATTACTGGTGATTAGGTTTGGCCCTATGTTTTGTTAGGTAGAAGAAGAGTGTTTGGCAGTGGTGAGATAGAGGAGTGGTCCATGTGCATTACCCACTTCTTTGGTTGTTTGTTTGGTATTTTTTGATTGATTTTGTCTTACTTGTTTTATGCTATTTGGATGGCTATTTTGCAGGAACAACATTTGCCCTTCTTCCAAAGTGCATGAAGACCATACCATCTAAGGGTAAAGGCCCAAAGAGGGCTTGGGTTGACTAACAGGCTGTCGAGAAACAAGCTAAATAGCAGCCAGCCAAAAAGCCTTGCAAGGCTGCTTCCACATCAGGTGGTTTCCATAACCACTTCTCCACCACCGTTGCATAGATTGCATATCAAAATCGGTTCAAAGGACGTATGATTCTCGTTAAACGTGCGGTAAAGATTTTCGATCTTATTAATGAAAACTTGAATTTCATTAGTCACATCTTTTCTTCCATGGAATGGATTTAGCTCACATCCACTTCTTCTAAGTCATATGTTGAGATGGTTCGCGAGTTCTATGAGAACATCTTGGGCTTCCAAAGAGACCCGCTCACTTTGAGCTCGACTTTCAAAGGTGTTTTGATTAGTCTCACACAAAATATTTTGTCCATATCTCTTAAAATCCTCAGGTCGTTTCCCAACCCTGAATTTGCATATTCCAAGTCCAATACTCCCTCAAAGTCTAAAATGAGGAGAGTTTTTACTACCCCTGAGGGTCATTCATGGGACAATCATATGACTCATTATTTTTTAGTTGACATGACCAATCCCATGAGGTTGTTATCTAAAATAATAATGACTAATATGTGGCCCATCAAAAGGCATACAAACATTGGTCTTGAATGGGCACACCTTATGTATGCCCTAGTAAAGGGTCATTCTGTTGACATTTGCTCCCTTTTCAACCATATTTTCATACACCTTATGATTTCATTGTCATGTCACTCCTCATCCCATTGAGTCTACTCTTACTGTTCTTGGTAAGATTAACAAATCCACTAGTGCTAAATCATAGCTCAGGTTATTGCTAAGCTTGTTCGCTTATTGGGTCAAACTTGTCATTCTTCCTCTGATACCATTGTTGCTACTATTGCTGCAGGACCTTCCATTTCCAATCCAGTTGCCCCGAATGCATTATTGATGGTGTAACTGCTTCAGCATTTTGATCAGTTGAGTCAGCAGCTTGTGGAGCAGCATACGTACTTTGATGCGCAAATTGAGGCGATGAAGAGGACAATGAAGGATGAGATAGCTGCTGTGGAGGGTCACATTGGCTCGAGGATGAAGACGGCCATTGCTCATTTCAATGGTCAGTTTGTTACCATGGGTCCTCTTGTGGAGACCATTGAGACTATCATTAATTCACCAGGTGCCACTGATGTCCTTGGAGCGAATGAAAGGATCATGCAAAATGAGATGGACGACAAAGGACTCATACACAGGGACTCTCCTAAGGACGCAGGCGAGACCACTTGAGTTCCTTCATGGATGATGGTTTTGGACACTTGTTAGTCAGAGCTGTTGAGCTGAACATAATGTTGATTTTATTTTACCAAATCTCAATGCGTGTGATGAGTAATCTTTGTGATTTTAGAAAATAGTTACAAGAAAAGTTTCCCAATCAATCAAAATGTACTTAATTAATGGTTTCATAGGCTTGGGTTGGGGTTATAAAAGTTTTGTTACTTGTAATATTGGTTTGTGGTTGGTTTTTGTTTTGTCTTCGAATGATCAAATGGAGAGTTTGTTAGTTTTTTAAGTGTTAGCCTATTTCTGTGATCAAAACATGAGTTGCAAGTCTTTAAATACTGGGGTATTTTGGTTTCCACTTGTTCAATAAATCTTGGTGTTGATTGTGTGGTGATTGTTTATCTTGCGGTTTGGTTTAAATTACTGCTGCATAATTTTTATTTTTATTTTTCTGCATAATTACATTTTATTGTGATTTGGGGCCAGAACCCGTTCTTTCAAAGACTATTTTGGGAGTGGTGGCCACGTGACCACCCTTTTCTATTGTGGCAAGTGGGGTATCGAGCTTGTTGTCGTGCTTTAGGTTGAGCAATCAGGCGGAGCAGAGCCACCCGGGAGTGGTCTTTGCGGCCTTGGAGTCGTTGGACAAAACCCTAGGCCACTCCTTCTACTACACTCGATCCTCCACCAGGTTTCTCTCTCCAACACCATCTGATTGCTTCATCTCACCTTCCAGCTCACTCTGCTTCTTTCCCTCACGTACACGACCTGTGTAAGTCTAAAGTCTCGATTGGATGGGTGGAGGACACCGAGTTCAAGGCCATTTTTGGAGTCTCTATCAGCATGAATAGCTCCACTCCCGAAACTGTCCTCCAATCGAACAAATTTTACGACGATGCCACTGAGGTTGTAACCGCTGGCATGGGTCCTGTTGGTCATGCGAATAGCTCCATTCCCTCCCACAATAGATGGGGTTGGCCATGCGGCCACCCCTCCCACAACAGTCTTTCTTTATTTTTTGCTAATATGTATAGTTTTTAAAATATAGACTGACATGGCAATCCAACATGGCATGCGTCTAATGTAAGCTAGTTGATTGGATTGGATGAAGAAATGGAATGAGTTTTTTTATAACGATTTGAACCTTAGAGAATGATTTGAGAAAAGGTAAAACCTCAAAAACCACCAAGTACTTTCCCCTTTCTTTTTTGTCAGCATTACCATTGCTTTACAAGTTGTCTACATTCATTATTGTTTGGCTCAGGAGTTCATTCGGAATTTGAATAAACAATTCTAGAAGAAAAACATTGCTATACTTTTTACTATAGCAATTAAGGTATAATGACATTGCTTACGTATGATTACAAGCAATTGGATGTGCACATACATAGATGTACTCATGATTTGGATAAATACGAAGCTCTATTTGTTAATTGTGTTTTGAAGAGTGTTTTTTGCTTTTAGTTTGAAAAACTGTTTTTGTAGTTTTTGAGTGTTTTATGTTTGTTAATATTTTTGTTTTGAGAAGAGAAAAACAAAAAAACAAAACAATTTTTTTTAGCAGCCTACCTTTCCTAATACTTGGAATAACAGTCACTCGAGCAAATTCCAGCACAAAATCCAGAAGGTCAAACTACAACAGCGATACATAGTATTCATACTTCTCTTACTAGTACGAATTCATAGGGAAATGAAATGGGAAAATAATATGAATAAACTCATGTTCCAGGGAAATGGAAAACCCTTATTCCTTATGATAACAGACAAATTACTTCATAGAATTAGAAGCCCCATGAATCCCCGATGACTTCACTCTGTTAGGAAGTACATTATATTCAACGCCGTAGTTGGAATATGCTCGGAAACATTCTCCGAGAACCAAGAACCTATAATGCTATTAGATGGATCATTTGGAGTTCCTGCAGGCCACTGATCAACCAGCCTAAAACCAAATTTGAACGCGGCTGAAAGTATAGATGGCTCATCTACTCGGCGCAAGACATGGCAAAGAATTAATGCTCCTTTCGATGAAATCAATTCCTTTGCAGTTGCAAACAAGGGCAAAATAGCTTCAGGAATATAAGTCACATCTGTGCCAATGATCACATCAAAACCTCCATTATTTATTTCTTTGATGGCTTCTATGTGGTCCCTGTTCCCCCACTGTAGTCTCTTCGTGATCAGTTTGGAAAGAAATGGTGGCTTAATATTTGAAGTGATATTTTGGGTCAACATGTCAAGAGCATTTGTATCGCCATCAGTGGCAACTACTAGGTCTGCAGATCCAACGGCAATCATAGAGCAGATGCCTCCACAGCCACACCCCAACTCTAACACCCTTTTCCCAGCAACAACAGTAGGATTTCCTGCTAGTACAGAAGCCATCAAACGAGCTGATTCCCACAGCATCAAGCCAGTTGATTTGCACGTGTGTTGATACTCTTTGGACAGTACTTTAATCTTGTAGTTAGATCCTCTAAGGTTGACCTCAATAATCTAGTAGGAAGAACACAGAAAAAGGGAGTGATAATCTCTCTAAATAAATGATCAGTTCAGCACTCAAAAAGACAAAACTTAATGGTGGACACAAGCATGTCAAGTTCTGCTAATGACATCAATGGCCAATGTAATTAAGTTAAAAAATAAAAAGAAGAAACAAATATCCATATCTTTCCTGTTCAAATAAAAATGAAATTACTAAATAACCCACAAAACATGCCACATATGCATGAGATTGAATTTTTAACAACCTTTCCGATCATAGGTGAGAAAATTGTCACAACAGTTTTGAGAAATTTAAGCCCGACTAGAAAGATGAGAGGAAAAAGGAAAAACTTTACCTCATTATCATTTGAAGGTGAAATTCCAAACATATCAACTGCCACACCCTCAGATATGTCAACCTCAGAATTATCTACAAGCCCCATAACTGTGATCTCCTCAACTTTAGGGTGAATATACTCTTGACCAGGAAATTCTTTCTTAAGTGCAGCTTCCATACTGGAAGAAGAATTTAAATCATCTGAAAGGCGGAAAACAGCTTGAATCCAACGCCTGAAATCACAAACAAAAAATGTATTCATCCGAGAAATTATCTTACAATTTAAAAGGAGTGGTTAAATAATACAAATCTGGTAGGAGGAGCAAAGTTTTTTTTTCTTATTTTATATATTGTGCTAATGACTTGAAAAAAAGGTTTGAGTGCCTTAATAGGACAAACTACTAAATTCACAACATCAATGTGATATCTACCACGTTATCATATTAAAAAATAAAATAAAATTGAACACAGAAATATAAACTAGATACTGCTGTGGAAACAGAAGATACAATCACTTACCGATTCATTACCAACTCCCTCAAGCGGTTCTCAACTTGTTTGCAGCACAAACCAAGTTCTTCAACAACAAATCCATTTTCTTCAAATAAACTTGTCAAGAACATATTGGAAAAATAGAAAGCTCGCTGAAAAAAGAAAATAAAGGTTCACATAAGTGGCTAACTTATGAAACTAAAATACTGAGAACATAGTATAAAAAAGACTGAAACTTACAGTGCCATCACCCCTGACATAAAAGTTTTCACTAATCTGTTGATCCTTGGAAGTAAACCTTTCCTGCCAATATAGTATTAAAAATATAGAATAATACTATACAAAGAAAACAAGGACCTAACCTACGATATGCACAAAGAAATTGAAGGATTTTGGGGGGCGGGGGAAGGGTGATCATATTCTTCAAAAGGAAACCATTAAATCACCTAAATCATAATAAAACCAAAGCACTTCATCTCAAGCATGCAAATTGAAGGAAAAATAATATATTGTAGAAGACAGGGAAAACCCATCTTGCCCAATGATCTTTGGATCAAATGACCATCTCCCTTATAAACAAGTGCTAGAGGTTGAGGTCATTGGTTCAATCGAGTTGTATTGACCTATAAAAAGAGGCAATGAAACCCCACCTTGTTTTTTTTTTTTTTTTTTTTTTAATCATAACCATTACTAGCTTCAAGAAATGTAAAACCAAAAATAGTTTGCCAACTCAGGCAACTAATTATATAGCACAACATAAAACTACAAAGAAAACAAACTGAGAGAAGCTTTCCGTGGATAGCAAGGAAAAGAACATGGGTTTAAGAAGAAGAATATGGACAAGAACTTCAAAAAGCAAGGATTTCTTGAGAGACTGAGCAGATCAACCTGAGCGAGGTCACCAGTAGCATAATCACGAAACAGCACATAACCATTTGGCTGAAAGAAAAAAAATTGGAATTTCACATTTCGTAGAGTTCATTATAGAAAGGTAGATAAAATTTCTAATATGTTGTAAAGATGTTGATATCTTACCTTGAGAACTTTTCTAATGTTCTGCAACACTAAAGGCATCTTCTCCGGGGAGACTGCAGATAGCACAAAAATCTGCTTAACAAGTCAGCTAGTTGGATGAATAACAAACATCAAACTGAAACTTAAGCGCAGCACATGTTCAATTGTAAATTAGGTAGAAATGCTATTATACAATAATGAAACTGAACAAAATGAAGTTCAATAGTTCAATAACTTGACAAATTGTAACTTCATATAGATACCATGGTTACTATATCAATCGAAGATGTAGAAATCTGCTTGCTCAGATCATCAACTGTCAAATCACAAGCAAATGCACTCACTCGGGATTCTTTGAAGTCTTTATGCATCTGCAAAAAGCAAAACAATACATTCAGTCAGATAGACCTACTTAAAGTAAAGTTTTAAATTACAGTTGGACAAATAACTCCTAACGCTACAAATAATAGAACACATAAATTTCAATATGTCACTACTGAAATTTTCCCATTTTTCAATATATCGCCAGTTCCCTGTTCCTTTGGGCACGAATAACTGAAGGAGAACTGATATATCACCAATTTAACTCACAATTAATGCTCAAAGGAACTTCTTCACCTTTGCCAGAAAATCTTCAAAGTACTATAAATGGTTGCCAGCACATATATTCCACCAAATTTTGATTCATAATTACAGTGGTCCAGAAACCAGTCATAGCTTCTCTAAATCATATACAAGTGGCACATCCTTCAGTTGTTGATAGTATATGAAGAAGCAATCTAAGGGAAGAAAACTCCAAACTTCCAGACAACAAGAATTTAAAGGCCAACGTCATTGCCATGAGAATCAGATTGCCAGTGGTAAGACTGAAGGCCCAGTGCCATTATTGTGAGAATAAAACACAATTGCATGATCATCTCTCTCTCTCTCTCTCTCTCTCTCTCTCTCTCTCTCTCTCTCTCTCTCTCTCTCCCTCTCTCTAATGTGAACTCCAAAGCTTTTCACCAATAATATGTGCATGTTATAGTGTACTTCAACAATTCTACTACTACAGATTTATGACTTTAAAGCATAATTCTTCTAGGTTCATCTTATCCATGTGCAATATACAATATGAACAAAGTTTTCACATACATTTTGTCATAAAGATTCACCAATGATTCAAAAATGGAAAACAAGATAATCAAACCTTAACCAAGTTAACAGCACGTGGTGAGAAATCACATGCATAAACAAACACATCTGGATATGTAGCGAGCAAGGGAAATATAGTGTTTCCAGCTCCACAGCCAACCTGCTAAAAACAAAAAATATTAATAGCCCAAAATATGGTAAAACTATTAGAATAGCTATGATAAGTCTTCTTTATACATGCAAAAATAATAGCAAAAGTAGAAAAATAGTCATAATTGATTGTAGTGGACAATAAATATGAAGCAAAAGGATGAGAAGTAGTGTACTTGATTGAATCCATAGGTACAACAATGATTAAATAAATCATACTATTTCAAACTTGACCTGTAAGACATCAAATAGTTTGCTGCATGATCCCACTAACATAGAGGAATCTCAAAAGACATACAATAATAAATCTTGCAAACATCTCAATATCCATCCAACTTTATTAATCAGAACTTCAGTCAATGATGCAGTATTCCACAGATATAATAGTGTGACATGAAACCAAGATAGAAACATCATTAATTCATAAAAAGTATACAATTAATACTAGAACTCTATGTAGCTAGATCACAAGTTGGGCACAAAAAAACTACGATGTCTTCGCATGGGAGAGAGAGGGAGAGAGCAAGAAAGAGTGCACTAATAATTAGATAAAACGGTTTACCTCCAGAATTACTTTTCCTGCTGATCCCTGAAAATCAGGAAATCCATACAAATTTTATACATCTTAAGTCATTCAAAAATTGCAAAATACTTGGAAACCAAAATAGAAAAAGAAAAAGAAAAGACTCACAGAGAAATGGTGGCCCCATTCCTTGTCCAAGTAGTGCCGATCTTTGAAAAACTGAAGAAAGAAAAATAGAACTAAATGGACTTTTATAAATAGTCATATTCCCTACAGAAAATTATGAACATGTGTGGCAGTTAAAAAATTTCACTAAGTGAGCAAATTAGTTTGCCATTTCCATAAGAGTAATTCTAGAAACCAAATTTTTATCTTAAAACTATTTCATAATGCTGACGTGTCAATCTCAACTAACCATTGATCATTCCTGGTTAAAAAAATAAATAAAATAAAATAAAATAAAATAAAAATCCAGGAGTTGGTTGGTACTGACGCGTTAACACTGTGGGATAGTTGAGGGGATAAAAATGTAGTTTCTAACATTACTCTTGCCATACAGGACAAAATTGACAGTTCCAAGTTGTAGATTATCCCTTTTTCTTGCAACAGATCCTGGGTTAGTTGCTAAATTCATACCAGCAAGTAATAACCAATTCAAGTTGGCTAAAGGTCTAGATGTTCAGAATGTTGATTTCTCAAGCTCTGATCAAGACCATTAATGCCGGTCTGGTTTTGGGGTTTAGTGGTAGTATTATAGTAATACAACAAGTAGTAAAGCATTCGAATCGGCAGTTGGTATAAGTTAATAAATTAAATCCAGCAGATTAGGAAAAGGCTTACTCTATCTTGATGCCGTTTGTAAAAGATATCCCAATACTTCTTAGCTTCTCTTTCATATTTCTCTGCCAAGCATAAGTACATACTTCAAAATGAATACAACTTATAGAGAAATGATCCCTACACTCATTTCTCACAACAGCCCCACAACAAGCTGACGTGGCTAGTAATATTTGATTTCACGTGTGCCTGTGCGTTTGTGTGTGTGTGTGTGTGTGTGTGTGTGTGTGTGTGTGAGAGAGAGAGAGAGAGAGAGAGAGACCTCTCCAGAAGGGGGAGATAACATTGGTAGTGGTAGGGAATATTTGTATCTTCTGGGATGGCGGTTGTTGCTCCTCAGCTTCTTGCACATCAGACGCCATCTTCCAAGCCTCTTTGAGGAAAAACACATACACATCAAGAGCGTAATAGCAGAAAATTTCACATTTGAATTGCTTTCAGCCATTGACAAGAATAATGAAAAGGGAACTCTTCAAAAGAGGATTCTAAGAAGTTATCGCAAACAGTACATATACATATGGAACAAAAGCATTATATTCGCAAACGTGCCCTTCTTTCAACCCAGCTCACAGAGAACAAAAAAGAAAAGACCATTTGGGTTTGATCATACGACGAATTTCCAGAATGAAATTATGATCTCTCTTCGATTACGATTAGGTTCAGTCTTAAACTACACGCCAGAAATTGAACTTATTTACTCGGGAATGATAATAAAACATAATGCAGTCATCCAAATTGATAAGATACACACTCTGATCATATATAACTTGATCACTTCTTTCAACTGCATATTAAAGAAAGGCTCCAATATGAAATTTGACAACAACCAAAAAAAAAAGAAAGAAAGAAAAATGTACGTACCAGTCGTTCGGAGTCAATCGCACGAGAGAGAGAGAGAGAGAGAGAAAGAGAGAGAGAGAGAGGGGTTTAGGGTTTTGCTTGTGACCAGTAGTGGTGCTTTCTCTTTGCGTAAATCTTGCAGCCTCTGTGGATCCCTAACGTCAATTTAGCGGGTCGGTTCGACCCGACGGTTGGTCACATGATGAGGAACGCTGTGAAGCCTTTGACTAAGGGAATTTGTTATTCTTACGTCACATTACTTTACATCAAGGCACATTATGTGTGAGACCCATGTATATGGAATTTACATATATGAAACTCACATGCATGAGTCTTACACCCTATGTGTTTTGGTGTAGAGTTAATAAGGGTAATGTGATGTAGAAAAATAATTTCATGCAATGAAGTGCAACCAGGGGCGTAAGATGAGCATAACTGCTCGTGAACCCCATATACATGGGTCTCACACTCAATGTACCTTGATGTAAAGTTAATGTAAAGTTAATAAGGGTAATGTAATATAGAAAAATCATTTCATGTAATGAAGTGCAACCAAGAGTGTAAGATGAGCATAACTGCTCGTGAGTTGGGTTGAGCTCGACTTGGTTAAACTTGATTTAATCTTGCTTTTAATAATAAATTAACCATTTGAGAATACAATAATATATTTAAATATTAAAATAGACATATTTGTATAAAGTCGACTTAAATAAACTTGCATAAAATCGTATAATTTTTTTTTTGTTTTACACTTTTTCTAGTATTATTTTAATTTTGTAATAAGGACGTCTCAAGTAAAAGGGGAATTCTCTTCATAAGTATTTTGGAGTTTTATAGTTTTTTTTTTCAGAGAATATAATTCAATTTAATTGTATTTTGTAGTTTTTTCCAATTTACTTGTATTGCCCAAAGTTTATAAATAGTCAAATAGATGTATTTTTTTTTTTTTCAAATTAGAATTCAGTTTTATAAATACTTTGACTACCCAATGTTTACAATTCAATTTGTATTTTCATATTACAATTTTAAGTGTATTTAGTTCAAAAACTGAATTAAGCCCATCTAAAAATAAAAAATTTAAAAAATGGTCCATATAAATAAATGAAGGCCATAATCAGGAAAAAAATAAACCGAAAAAAGAGCCCAAAATGGAAAGCGAATGTCACACGGTTAGTACAAATGGGCAATAACTAAAATTCGTGATCCGCAGACTGCGAATGCAAATGCAGAATAAAGGTACTATTTTGGAATATGCGGCTAAAGAAGGGAAAAGATAGAAGCTAAGTTGCATATGAGTCTGTTGCTGCTAAAGATGGGAAAATGAATGAGAAGAAAACTAACTTTGAGGTAAAGTTAATGTTAACAAATTTTTTGGGGAGACGAGTGACGTGGCAATATTTAGCCATTAAGATGTTATTCTCTCTACATGTGACATCCTTCCATTGAAAAATGAGAGAAAATGAGAGGCTCCCCCAATTGGAGGGAAACTGCTCCCTAGATTAGCAAGCTTGCATGGGATAGTAGAGAACAGGAAGAAGCTTTTGGCCTTTATGCTTGCTGTGTATTTCCTTTTGCTGGTTTCTTTCATGAGATGCACTATCCCAAAATAGTATCATTCTGTGATTGGATGTTAGTTAAAACATACACGAGTTAAAAGCATAACATATTTCCAAAGTTGAAAGAACGAATTCGTGATATACAGTCTTTTAAGTCAATTGGTAGACTTTAAATAGACAGGTCACCGATCTATCAAAGACGTTGATAGTTTGATACCTCCCCGTGTCCGGACAGATACCAACCCTTTAGCGAACGAAAATAATTGCATTTTCATTTTCATTATATGTAATGAAATGGAAGAGAAAATGTGTAATACAAAAGATACAGAATGAAGTTCTTCTCTAACTAGTTTTGCTGTTTGTGTGATTCATATCTCTGAGATGCTCTCTTCCTCTTCTTCTATACATCCCGTTTTTAACTTCTAAAAAAATTGAGCACTAACTTTCAACGAAATGATTCCAAGCTACTGATAAGACCCAGTTTTCATCTTCCGCTGCTCCTCTCTCTCTCTCTCTCTCTCTCTCTCTCATTTTTTGTTTCAAGGAATGAAAAGCTGAAACTAATTGCTCGTAGAGGTGCTTTCAGCCTTTCACACATCACTGTGCCTTTCGCCGGTCTGCAAAGTGGGACTTCCCTCCTTTTCATCAGCATCGGCATCGGCGCTCGTAGTTTGTTCGAAGTCAGCTGCAACTCCATTTTCCACCACAGGCGAGTTACCATTTTCTGAAATGCTCTTTTCCTCTGCATTATTGACTGGTTTGCTAAGATCTCTTGAGGGTGAGACAGTCAAAAGGCGGCCAATTCCATCATATAAGTTCTTTGCGTCCATGATAAGAGCAGCTCCACCAGGGTAACAACGACCAAAGCATGTGGCACAATGTGGGTAAGCAACCTATGAAGAGAGGATTCATAAGAGACTGAAGGATGTCAATATGATTAATATACACAAATTGCAGATGACAATCAGCCCAGTGAGTAAGAACAGCACCTCAATAAAAGCCCGGCAAAGAGCCAGGAAAAGTCCAGACTCAGTTTCTCTGAGCATCCGAGCTGTATTATACCTCAATAGAGAGTCAGAAACAGCCTGCAATCCCTTAATTAGTTCTTGAGCAACTAAATGTTTCAAACTTAATGGGGCACAGGGACGTAGCTCGTTCATTGCCGCAGACACACCTACAACCACCAGAGGGAACAAGATGACCAAAGAATAAAACAAAATGAGCAAAGCAAAAATCCTCTAAAATATCAAATGTTAACACATTACAAAACTACAGTTAACAGCAACCGTGAGGTCTAGACCAGAAAACTTAAAGAGGAATTTGACTCAGTAAACAGTGGAGAAGTAGCAACTTGACATGGGAAGAGAATTTCCCAATTCAGCCACTAGAAGGAAAAGAAAGTTATCCATAATATATGATGAAGAGAGCCAGAATGTCATGTTAACATATCAATAGTATGCCTTTATCTGAACAATTTCCCTTATATGAACTCACCATCAGAGTTCATGGCAAGAAAAGCATCAAGGGTGAACAACAATTCTTAAGTTCTAAAAAGGCACGTAATATATCAAACTTACCATTGACAAATACAGCAAGAGGCGGATGTTCCATTAGGTAAGATGGCGGAGCGATATCCTCCTGACTATCATCACCAAAACTATTTGCTGGAAAGCCAATTGCTGGTAGTGGGACCCAACGATGTGAATCCAGGACCAACTAGAGTGGAGTACAACATCAAGTTACATATCACCAAATAAAAGGCATTAGGCTGCTTGGTACAAAGTGAAGTTACCAGCCTAATGTGCCTATCTATTTTGTAATGTATTCAAAATAAGAAGAAGAAGAAGAAAAAAAAAAAGAGTAATTCTGACTGAAATCAGAAACAAATATTAAACTTTACTTCTAGTCAACTTACCTGAAAATTCTCAACTGCTGTACTCATATTTTTTGAGAATAAGTTGAGAACTGCCCTGCAAAGTGACCAAACTCAATGTTAAAGAAAAAAAATGAAGGTTTACTATGCCCACAGAGACATAATTACATAAAACAAAATATTACTCTTCAAAAAGCGAAGGAAGCAGGCCCCGAAAATCTAGCCCAACCCAACCAAGACCCATGGCACAATACTGTCAATAACACAAAAGAACAAAGTCAACAAAATCTGGGTGTATATCCCTGATCCTGAAAATACTGGCATGCAAAACTGAAATAGATTTATTATAGGCAAAAATGAAATGGATACTTTTATAAGGGGAAAAAAGTTAGAAATGAGTGACGGCGGTCCTCCACCAATCATAAACTTCTGCACAGACAATGATATTTTAATATGTCTACAATCCATGACTGGCCTTGTAGCCTAGAGGTACTTCTCCTTTAGAAGATGGAGGTCTGGGGTCTTACACATCATGGGTGGGCATTTGAGGGGGTAGGAGTTATTCTATCATTCAGCCCCCCGCCCTCCCCCCCCAAAAAAAACTAAGAAAATATATGCATAATCCTATCAAAATCCTTGAAGAAATGAACAAGATATACAAGCATGCAGAATTCTTAAGAAGATGCCCACCATGCATTGATCCAAGATATTTGAGAGAGATCCGCCTTCTGTTATCTTTGGGAGCATGACTTTAAGAGTTTTAAGGTGTGAGGTAATCTGATGCATAGCCCAACTAAAAAGAAGCCCACCATCATAGTTTTGCTCACTTCCTGATGTATCATCAGCAAATATTGCTCGATACTGATTAACTACATCAAAAAGATGCATTCTGTGACAGTTTATCATCCCTTTTAAGAATTCATAAGGATTTCTCTGGTCCAGATCCTCAAGAATTCCAGTAAGCCAAGCCTCTCGGCACCTCAAAAACTGAAATACTTGGAAAATAATCTTGGTCAGATTCAAGCATATAAAAGTATTAAGTCTAAAAACCATAGAGGCCAATTAAATGTTCATTAAAACAGGACGACTATCATAAGAGCATTGGAAAATACCTGCAAACGCATCTCGTACTCACTAAACACTCCTATTCGACGTAAATAACCAATAATACGAAGACATTCTGGTAACTGCAATACACAACAATACCTCCATAAAAAAATATGGAATTTTCCAATCCATGTATCTGGATGAATCAAGTTGCATCAATTGTAAATGTTCCAACAGAACTACCACACCTGTATATTTGAACGAAGTTTCTGGAGAAGCTGAGAAAGAAGAGACTGGGTTATCTGCCTGACCTCTGAAGCTAGATCTTGAATAACAGGTAACCTTAACGAAAAGAAAAGAGCCTAAGCAAGCAGCCTTCCACAAAGTTGACAGCCCAAAAAATATGTTAGCAAGGAGAATAACACGGATATAACTCACTTGGGGTGCATAGTTGAAAGTTTGCAAACAAAGGCTTCTAAATCAAGAGCTTCATCATAATTCCCATTCCTTACGCATCTGCATAAAGAAGGGAGGCAATAAGTTGTCAGTAATTATCCTAGAATACGAATAACTGCATGGAGAAAGACACGTTTTATGAAAATTATGCTGGCCTACCAACAAAAACCAATGTCATTTACTGTTACTTCTTATGAATTGACCAGTATCCTGTTTCCTTTGATGGCAGTAAGGCATACAAACTCTACTATTTGCAGACTTCACTTTCTTGAAGGATAAAACTAGTCTAACAACAAGGAATTTTATTGCATGAATTTTAACTTTTTCATATAGTTAAAAGGATTGCATCAGAGAATCACAAAAAATAGAACTGCAGCAAAAAAGAACGAGACAGGATGAAGCAAGGACATCATTTATACTCATCATGCCACCTTTCACAAACATCTTATAACAGAAACCCATGAAGGTCAAGAATAAAAGCCATCCAAAAAAATAAAAAGTAAACACCACAATGAAACCAAGAGTAACTAACTTTCCAGATCCTCCTCGATCTATTATTGGGCCCCTTAAAGATCCTCCTGCCACATTCTTCCAAAAGAGCTACATAAGCACTTCGCTTTCTTTTTCCTTTTCCCTCTTTTTGTTGATAAGTAATCAATCCATAATCTCTCAGTTACTTCAGAACCTTTTTCTAGCTTTCCAACATCATTTACACACCAATCGCCTCAAATAGTTTAGGGGGTGCAAGTATGACAATTAAATGTTTAGCACCAAAAAAATATCAAATGTACAATACATATGTGGCTGGTTTGATACAACACTACAAAGATAGAGAAAAAAAGCTTCCCCCACTCCCACAAATCAACTGTCTAAACCCCAAAGGGTGGCAAGTGGCAACTATCAGATGGCTTGAGCTAAAGACACCCAAATGCAGGTTAACAACTTATTGCACAAATATTAGGATGGTTTTCTTTTCTAAACAATGAATGTAACAAACTCATACTGTTTTTCATCAAGAATGCACAAGGGATTTCAGGAAACTAAATCTAAATTACACACTTGGCATATGGACTAGTGATTCAATTTTAACAAGTGAATCTTCACAGTTTTGAAACACATACGTGTCCATAAGCTGGGGAATTTCAAGCAAGTCAAGTAAAGTACTGTGATTTGCTAGCAATGTTTGGTTCATCTTCCTCTTCTCCAAAATCTCTTCAGCAGACTCAATGAACTCGGTGCAACCAGATGTCAACTTTGGGATCTCATTTATCTGTAAAGGGGGAGATTACATCTCAGTATACCATTCTTCATCATATGCTTCAAAGTTTACATAGAAATACTAAAATAGAAAACATAACCAACTTCAGTTTATTTTTTTTAAACATGTATGGACAAATTTAAACCATAGCTCATAGGCAACAATCAACATGACTAACTTCAGTGCATGTTCTGCATAGTTTGTGTCAGAGAATATTCTAGAATAGACAAACCCACCTAAGAAGATAAATACATCATTATGTTCACATCATAACTAGAAACAAAGATAGAGGTACTTATTAAAGAAAATATAATACGTACATATAGGTAACTCTACTGAAGTTCTTCACCCAAATTAAGAATTAAGATTCAAGTTCTTTCTTACCCTTGCAGCTATTATAGCATTAAGCCTTCTTTCTTAAAGTTACTCTGTATTCCCAACAATAGCTCTAATTGTATTGAGCACTATCCATCCCTCCTTTCTCAGTCAATGACTATGTTCTATAGTGCAACATACAGGGATACATATATACACAAAATACAACTAGTCCCCTTCTTCCAACATCAGGAAGCTTAGTAAATCAAAAGCAATAGTGAAGTTTTGCCACACCAGATGATTTCTACATAAAACATAGAGCACACTTCTCCTAAAATATCAGAAACGCAAGGTAATAGGTCTCAAAGTGGTGTGCTTCATTTGTACTGCATATTTCTACTCAAAATTTGAATCCTAATCGAAATGAATTAGAAAGCCGAATCAAGAACCAAACGAAGAAACAATTCAGCACCATAAAACACCTTAAAAAAAAATCAACAGAAGATCAAAATTGATACTAACAGAAATTTGATTACCAAAGATTCGAGATGCTTATCGATGGCAGAAACTTCCTCCCGAATGGCAAGCAACGAATCGGCTGCAGCAATGAATGCTCGGTAATTTCCCACCGCTACCTCTTGCATTTGCCTCCGGATCCGCTCCGAATCGACCCGAAGAAGCTCAGGTTCCTTTGGAAAGATTAAGAAACTTAATTATACACTCACTCAAAATTTTCTCAGGCTCACAGAGAGAGCTAGAGAGGAATAGAGAGAGGACCTTGTGGAGGCGATCGAGAGTGAAGGAGAGGAGCTCAGAGACATAGGGCTGTTGGGAGGCGGAGGAGAGAGGGAGGAGGCCGGACAACGGTGACGACGTCGTCTCGTCTGCTGCATTTTGGGACTCCATCTTCTCACGGCGAGACAGATCTGCGCTGTGACCGCGCTCAGCACCGCCGGGCTGCTTCGTCTAACCAAATTTGGTTCTGGTCGATCAGTGAGCTCTGTGATTCGGATCTGGATCCCCTGGACTGAGGCGTTAGTTCGAGGGGACGAGGATCGCCATGTCAGCTGTGCGCCACTGGGCGTGACGGTCTTTTGAGCAGGGCAAGATCTGTGTAATAGATGATCTCGACCGTCGGTTTCACATACTTGTATCTCAAAAATAATTTATACCAGCTCCCGTCTTCGAGATATATATATATATATATAATAAATTTTATTTGGAATAGAATAATGTGAAATATAATATTCAGTGTGATTTGATAAGTAGTTGTGTTGTGAAATTTTAGTTTGAATAGTAGCAAAAAGTGATTGATGTGATATAAAATATAAAAAAGTTTGGAATTGTTTTATAAAAAAGTGAAGAAAAAAAAATTTATTTTGTAGTGGCTTTTTTTATTTATATAGTAATAAAAAATAATTGATGTAATATAAAAAATAAAAAAAAGTTAGAATGTTTTAGATTTGACTTTTTCTTTTGAGAAGCGAAAAAAAAAAAATAAATAAATAAAGAATGAGATGAGTCATTTGCCAAACACACTCAATAAATTTGATCTATCTTTATCATATATTCTTACACATTTTTGGAATAGTTGTTTCGATGGTCCACAAGAGATTGACTATTCTTTAAATTGAAGAATAACTTTGAGATGAATAATTATTTCTCAATTTAAATGAAAATGGTTATTTCAATACTATTTCATTCTACAATTTTTCATTTCCGATATAATTTATTCATTTTCTACGTAACTGTGTACTATGTCATACGATGTAAATATTGTTAATTTACTTTAAAAAATTCATATATAATCATTTATTTTTTTCAAAGCCGTCTAAATATATTACAAAAGTAGTAAGCTCATGACATGTTATTTTGAAAAGTAAGGTGTGCTCAGTCCTCTAATATATCTCACTTTTAAAGTAAAATAAGTTCTGGAAGCATTTACTTATCTCAATCGTTCATCTACAAAATCGATCATCTCGAACTACTGCTACTACGAAACATACAATAATATTAAACATAATATATCGAGAGTCTCAACCTATACACATAAAAACTCTAATAACGCACTAGGTATTCTAATCTATCATTAAAATCCTAATTATCCATTTATGGTCACTGTCGAACGTTTGGATTCGAGGTCGAGCATTCGACCACATTAATTGAACGTTCGATCCAATGCACTTAACGTTCGATAAGTACCAGAATGCATAAAAGACTCAAAACACATTCTAGCTTAACTAAATAACCATTTAAAAACATGATAAGCCATAGCAACATGATGAAATATGAAAAACATGAACAAGTTTAGAATTCTTTTGAAAATAAGCATTACCGCATGCGATATATCATAAACTCATCATGGCATACTAGGACTTAATAATCAACAAAGTCAGTGTATGATCATTGTGAAAAATGAACTTGAGATTCAAAAGTTACCTTATGGAGGGTGTAACTACTCCAAATACCACATTTTCTCTCTTTATAAACTTTCTCTCACTAGGTATAGGGTCTGCTAAAGTGCAAGGATGAAGGCTGAGGGTCGTGATGTACTATTTGTAGGTGTGGGGAAGAGATAAGGTTGGTTGAAATGACTAAAAAGTTAAAGTGCATTTCAAAAAGTGATCGAATATTCCGGGTATACTTCGAATGTTCCAGTGGGATGTTGAACGTTCGCGAAAGAAATGACAATTTGATCGTTCTAGTAAGACATCGAATGTTCAACTAGGAGAATTTATAGAAGGGCATCAAACATTTGGCTAAGGTATGAAAGTGACAATTATTTTAGGTTTTGAAATTGTTTTAAGGCTTTTATTGAATTTATTTTTAAAACAAATATTAGTTTTATATTTTATTTTATTATTTTGGGGTATTATGTAACACCTTCTAGAAATTTTACATTTCTAGACTCAACAACTCTAGGATTATAGAAAAGACAAGAAAACTTGAGCCCCTTGGAATTTAATGCATAGCCAATAAAAAATCCGTTGCTTGTCCTTGGATCTAATTTTTTTAGATGTGAATTGTAGATCCTCACTTCAGCAGGACAATCTTATATGTGTAAATGAGTTAAACTTGATTTATATCCATTTCATAGTTTAAAAGATATCTTAGGGACAGCCTTGTATGGAACTCTATTTAGTATATACATGACGATTTTTAAGGCTTCACTTCATAAGGACAATGGCAGATTAGAAGTACTAATAATGCTTATGACCATGTCTGTAAGCATACAATTACTTATTTCTACTACACCATTTTGTTGTAGTATGTCAAGCATTGTATGTTGAACAACAATACCTTCCTCTTCAAAGAATTTTCGCAAGAGGTTGAACTTAAGTGATGGATTGATTTTCATACAAAGTGAATAAAAGTGCATAATCTGATAATAATACTTGCAATTTATTGTGCATTTTTTTATTAACATAAATTAGAGTTTGACCACATGTGTGAGTGTTTGGTGGGCAATCATAAGTGGGGATGGTACATTTTAAGGATCAAATTGACCACAAACTAATTGAACTTAGGGTTTGCGTTTCATGCTTTATCTCTCCCGAGTCACTAAAGCACATGTGCACTATAGAAAAAGTTGATGTTCATAGCTATGACAAGAGGTGAACGATTTTTAATGCTTCACTCCATAAGGACAATGGCAGATTAGAAGTACTAATAATGCTCATGACCATGTCTGTAAGCATACAATTCCTTATTTCTGTTACACCATTTTGTTGTAGTATGTCGAGCATTGTATGTTGAACAACAATACCTTCCTCTTCAAAGAATTTTCACAAGAGGTTGAACTTAAGTGATGGATTGATTTTCACACAAAGTGAATAAAAGTGCATAATCTGATAATAATACTTTCAATTTATTGTGCATTTTTTTTATTAACATAAATTAGAGTTTGACCACATGTGTGAGCGTTTGGAGGGCAATCAGAAGTGGGGATGGTACATTTTGAGGATCAAATTGACCACAAGCTAATTGAACATAGGGTTTGCATTTCATGCTTTATCTCTCCCGAGTCACTAAAGCACATGTGCACTATAGAAAAAGTTGATGTTCATAGCTATGACAAGAGGTGAACATCGCACATTTAATCATTGAATCTAATGTCCTTATAGAAAAAGCCATTATTCACTCATTGCAGAAATAAGCGAACAATCAAAGTGAATTCGAAAACAATTTAGTACTTAGTGTTAGAGAGAGTATATATATATATATATGAATGTAACTAGGTCCTAGTCAAGTTAGTTTGACTTTTGGGTCTTAAAAATGTGCCTATCTTTTACTTGTGGTTTCAATTTTATGCATGATCCCCACCAAAATTTAAGGTTTTAAACTCACTTGTGGTTAATCATTCACACACTTCAAGCAAGCATTATTTATAAGTAGCTTAGAAAGATAATGAAGACCAAGAGTGGTAGATTAGAGTTTTATAATCAAGGGACTAAACTAACGATATGACAACTTTACAAACAAAGAAATCGAGTATTAAGGGAGGATCTTGTCAAGGAGTTTAACGCGTAGGGTAAGTGAACACTTGTGGAAGTAAAAATTGAAAAATGTTTATTGCATGCATATTATAAAGGAAAATATGGACTTCTTACTAAAGCATAAAATTCCTTATTTTTGGCATGATGTGAGTCCTTGATACATATTAGAAGTACATAGCATTGATGCCATGTGTTTTTGTATACAGAGGTTGTGCATGAAAAATACTTATTTATGGTATGTTAAGAAAATAAGTGGCATGTTCACTATGTTATAAAACGTTATGAAATAGTATACTATGAAATGTTATGCGTGAGCATGTGTTATTTTATGTTATACAGACTTGACCCTAAGGCATAGGGCTAAGCATGGGGGGGATGGGGATTTTTTGACCCCGCCCCGCAGAGGTGCGGGTTCCCCAAGGTGAACCCGCACCCCGCAAAAAACCCCATGCACCCGTACGGGGTGGGTGTGGATGGGGCGGGGTTGCAGGGCGGGGATCTCCGCGGGTTATGACCCATTGACCCTTGTGTTCATTATTTTCTTAATCTTGATAACAGGTAATTAATAATCCAAATTTTTCTATTTTTACTCCATTGTGTTCATTATTTTCTTAACCTTGATAACAAGTAATTAATAATCCAAATTTTTCTATTTTTACTTTTGATTCATTCAACAAGACAGCCCTTGCTGGCAGTGCTGTCACCCTTGCAAATTGCAAGTTGCAATTGAACCCTAATTAAAATTCCAACATCTATTAAAATGTAAGGAGAAAAAAACTTAAAAAGAAGAAAGAAAGCATTTTTGCTTGCAATGTTTTCAATCACTTAGTGCAAAAAAAATTGAAAAAAAAAAAAAAACAAATTACAAAGCAAAAACATAATATTACAAATGTTACACATAACTGCTAATTACAAATAGAAATTCAATCCCATAAATGAACAAATTAATGACAAAGCAAAGAACATAATATTACAAGATGAAGAAAACCCAAATGTTAAATGTTCCAAAGCATCAAGCACCTCCCAATCGGATTGAATCTTCACTTCACTAATCCTCCTCAAGCAAAAGATTGATGTTCTTCAAATTGATTTCTACAAAGATTGGAACCGATAATTAGAAATTTAGAATATTTAAATAACAAAATAAATTAAGAAGTGAATAATAGAAAGCTAAAGGCCTAAAAGCTTACCTGGCTCGAGCTTATAACTTTCAGGATCTTCAACCATCTCTGTGTCATAACCATTGATGGGTTTTGATCTTAACCAGTTTTGTGTACACACCAATGCTTCAACCGTTATTGGGGCCAATGAACTTTGAAAAGGATCCAACACACGCCCTCCAGTGGTAAATGCCGACTCTGAAGCAACTGTAGTAATGGGAATGGCCAACACAATACGTGCTATTTGGGCTAGTACTAGAAATTTGGTTGAATTCACCTTCCACCAATTTAAAATATCAAAGTTCTCATTCGGTTTTTCAATCTCCTCCATCAAATACCGATCTAACTCCGATTTATATTGAACATCACTATTAGAAGTCATGAGGTTTTTGTATCTATTCATCAATGTATAGGTACGTTTCCCAGTTTCTCCCGAGGAACCTTGAGGAAGTGCACCACTATGTTCACCTTGAGAGTTTTTTCCAGTGTCGAAGTGATCAAACAATTTCTTAAGGTAGTTCTTCAATTTTAATATCATATCATTGCATTGCTCAACACCAAGAATATCATTGAACCAACATTCCAATGATCCCAACTTGGTCTGTGGATCGAGAATAATAGCAACAAACAACAACACATTAACCTTATCAAGATCCCCCCAATACTTTTTATACTTCAACATCATTTTCTCCGCCATAGAACTCAATATATAATCATCACTGTCACAATATTCTTGTAAATGCAGTTGAATCGCAGAAACTTCTTCAATGTACATATTACATGTCACATACAAAGACCCCGAAAGTCGCATTGTGGCTTCATAAAAAATTTCGAGGAACTTGAGAAAAACCCTAATACGAGCCCAATCATCACAATTAGGAGGTCCTAAACTGTTTTTGCTATCCAACAACGTAGGACCATAATATCTATCAAACTCTTCCATAAGTTCAAAAGCACTTTGACATTTTTCTGCACCTTCCAACATCTTAAATGTAGAGTTCCATCTAGTTGGAACATCCAAACACAACAACCCCTTGAAATTAATGTTTTCTCTTTCCAAACAAATCTTAGAACTCTCAAATCTTGCAGGAGAAGACTTCACATATTTAACCGCACTTCTAACCCTCATAATGGATTCATCAACCTCTTTCAACCCCTCAGTCACAATAAGATTTAAGATGTGTGCACAACACCTCACATGCATAAACCGATTTTCCAATATGGCACTAGGCTTATGAGCACTTCTCTTCCTCAAGTACTCCAAAGCAGCATCATTGGAAGAAGCATTATCAACCGTGATAGTGAAAATGCTACCAATGCCCCATTCATGCATACACGACTCAATCTTTCCCCCAATGGTCTCACCTTTGTGATTAGGAATTAAACAAAAGTTTAAAATTCTTTTGTGTAAGTTCTATTCATTATCAATAAAATGACCAGTAATACACATGTAATTAAGGTTCTGTATTGAAGTCCAACAATCGGTGGTAAGACAAACCCGAACACCAGATGTCAAGAATATTCCCCTCAACTTTTCTTTCTCGGACATAAAGAACTTAAAACAGTCCCTCATCATAGTAAAACAGGAAGGAATTGAAAACCTAGGTTCAACTGTTTTCATAAAGTCCTTAAACCATTCACCTTCCACAAATCTAAATGGCAACTCATCCACTATGATCATCCTAGAAAGTACTGCACTTATTTTTGAAGCATTAAACTTAGCAAGCACAAGGTTACCACTAGATCCTTCACGCATTACCGCTTGTCCTTCCCTCTTAGCCTCAAAGCTCAACTTCGATTGTGTCTTATTAAACCTATCAGGAAATTTTTTTACAGTTTTTCCTGATATGTTGTAGCATAGATGAAATATCATGGCTTCTAAGGTGACAATTAAACTCCCTCTTACAATAATTGCACTGTGATTTATGATCATCGGGGTCAATCGACTCTAACTTGGTAAAATGTTCCCAAACCGATGATGTTTGCTCATTTTTTTTAAGTTTTGGTGGGAGAGCTGCACTAGGATTTTGAGGGCCCATAGTTGAAGAATTAGAACCCATATTGGTATCCAAAAGAGTAGGCCTAGATGAAGCAAAACTAGAACCAATAGGTCCAATAGTAGCACTAGTTGAATCGTCCATGACTTGATTCTACAATTTAAGTGGAAAAAAAAAATAAAATAAAAATTAAATCTTATATTAAATCATTGTGTCAAAAACAACTACAATCAATTTAAAAATCAGTTAAATTTTAGTTAAGAATCAATTAAGTGGCCTCAAATTAACCAAATCAGACAAATCCTTTATAGACATGCATTCGTGTATCTACTTTTTTCTGTTAGAGTTGCTCTATTCATGTACTACTGTAAATACTTTCAAAACATTAATACCAGTTTATGCAATCGAAATCCTGCACAAATTAAAGAAAAAGATAAATATAAAATGTATATATGTATGTCGTACGTGTGCATGCGTGTGTTTGTATGTTTTAGGTGTATCAATCTGATTCTAATTATTTTGTTTCATAAATAAAATGGGCGATCTGAAATTTGGAAAAACAAAAAAAATTATAAATAATTAAGGGTTTCTTTAGTGTTGCTTTTACTTTTAGAGGAAACTATTAATGATTTTATTTAACCCATATGCAAATCTAGAAAATTGTCCAATTTCTTCTCATGTTTAGCTGCATCAAGAATTTAAGTCCCATTTGATATGGAGCTGTTGCATTTGTTTTTTTAGATAATAATTTGTTTGATCTTATTTCTTATATTGTTGTTACTTGTTTAGTTGATGGCAAGATAAGGCAGATGAAACAAGAATGGAGAATCTATAATAATGGTAAAATTTTACTGTCCATGCTATTACTGTGACCAAATATTAGTTCTTAACTAGAAAACAACCACAACAATTTAAAAATCTTATTTACATTTCTACTAAAAGCCCAACCTCAATAATCAGAACGCAACTATTTGGCTTAGTTTAGGCTCTTCTAGTAAATTTTGAAAAACCCAGACAGGTTATAGCACAAAAAATTTCCAATGTTTATTCTCATACTGTTTCCTCAGGTTATTTTCTTGAAAAAGATTAACGAACATAAACCACAAACAGTTAAAATGGAATTTAAACTCTATAAAAAAAAATTACTTTCTCATTACCCAGAAACTAAAAATCATAATAAACAAAAATTAATTCACATCATTAAACAAGAAGATTGTTCTTGTTTACCTTAATCGGAGAAAGGAAGTTGTTAACTCAGCTTCTGTAACGTCCCGCCTTTTACAAAAAGACGTAAGTGAAAATTTCAATTTTCTCGTGACAATACGACATCATCAGAGTTATAAATTGGCAACGGAATATATTTTTTTCTTAACATTAACACATCAGAGCTTTTAACAAAATACTTCAAAATATATATAAAGAGTGTAATTGAATAATTACACATTAAAATAGTATTTGTGCCATGTATGGCACAGATAATTTACAAACATTATATTCATAGCATCATTAATACATACCAACAAAAATATAAATATTATTCTCCGAATGTTATAATAATAGACTAAACATATTAGTCCACAAAAATGGGAGGCATCCTAATCTCAGATACTGTCATCAAGATCACCTAAAGGTTTGGACAATCCTGATACTCCTCATCTTCATAACCTGTATTAATATATAATATAGAGAGAAATAATAATACAAAAATACCTAGTGAGTCCACTATTTTCATTAATAATATGATTGCTGATTTATTAGAAATAAAGAACACAATGTAATGACATAATAAAATGACAGTTTTATATGCAGAGTCTTATTTATTTAAATAACTATTTTCTTCTTGCATTCATCAAATAGAGACGTAACTCCAGCATAAAAAATCTAGAAGACGTAACTTCTGTCTAACGTGTTATAGGAGACGTTACTCCCGTTTAGCGAACGATAGGAGACGTTACTCCCGTTTAGCGAATGATAGGAGACGTCACTTCCGTTTAGCATGTTCTAAGGAGACATTACTCCTCTAACAATTTATCTAAGGAGACGTCACTCCTCTAATAATTATTATCTTTTTGGCACAGGCAGACGTCACTCCTTGGTCCGTAGGCAGACGTCACTCCCTACTCTGTTCTTTATTAATATTTTTGGCTCAGGCAGACGTCACTCCCAACTTTGCTATAATTAAATTCATTCATTAAAATAATAAAATATGCAAATTCCACATGCGCAACCAATTAAATAAAACAGAAATCATAACATTATGAAAATTCAGCATCACCCTCAGTGAGAAACTTACTGTTTCTGCTTCCAAAGAGTATCTTCACACGTGATTACTGCAATACAATTTTATTCATGCAATAATAAATTAGCACATATTGCTAAGAGTATTATTTTATTACTTTTGTTATTTTTTTTGGCTTCTAAATAATTTATTATAGGTCCTACCGTTGTACAAAATAAACGGACAATATTCCCACATTTTTATGCAAGTATTACTATGACGTTATTAATGTCCAAAAATATCTTTAAGCTAAAATTGGCATTAGCGGCATTTAGTATTAAAAGACTTATATATTTCTGTATCAAATAACATAATAACCGCGTTAATATAAATAATGGGTTTAGTATTTGAAAATAAATGGACAGCATAACAACATTAATGTCTCAATTTTATAATTTTGTACGGTTAAACAAAATAACCACGTTAATATTTAAAAAGCACATGTATTCTATAAAATGGCCTCAGTGACTTCTTTAATATCAATAATAGGTTTTTATATAAATGGGAAGAGTAACAACATTATTATATCAAATGCTTATTATTTATAAAATAGTTGGATAATACAACGGTGCCTTAAAAATATTTCACTTATTTTAAATTAATCCAACCCCATATATATATATATATATAAAAGTGTATTATATATTACCTTTATCAATATGTATAAACACGATTCCACACACACATATATACACACACACTCAA
Source organism: Alnus glutinosa (assembly GCF_958979055.1). Classification (NCBI taxonomy): domain Eukaryota; kingdom Viridiplantae; phylum Streptophyta; class Magnoliopsida; order Fagales; family Betulaceae; genus Alnus; species Alnus glutinosa. The sequence continues at coordinate 11,269,916 of NC_084889.1, read as the reverse complement.
AATAGCCCATTCCACCTACAATATGATATATAAAAGTGTATTATATATTACCTTTATCAATATGTGTTTAATTGAAATAGACATGGACGTTGTGAATAATTTTAAACTGGGCTGGGTTTATGAAGAATTAAAATGGGCCCACATATTACCAATATCCAATTTTCGCCCAAATCAGCAGTGGTATATTTCACAAGTATTTTCGCACCCTAAACGGAGTCCAAAAATTATGAAATTCGGAGGGTAGTTAGAGGACTTTGAAACGAGCGAACTTTGAATCAATCAAAACGGAGTTCGTTTGATCCTATTTCCATCATTCCAAAGTTTAAGGTCCAATTGAGTTTTTATCAAATTAAAAATATAAATACTTCTAAATGAATATTTATTTTCATAAATATTCATATTTATTCGTTTACATTATTATTAGGTCATAAATCATATTTTAAGATATTTTATTCAATATCTTAAAATACGGGGTATTACAGCTTCTTTCTAACTCTCAGTCTCGATCTCCCCTTCTCTGCATCAAGCGAATACCATTACAATCGGCGATCAAAATCCACAAGGACCACAACAATGAAAAATAAATTAAAAACATAAAAAGGAAAGCCAGTGAACAATCTAGAAGACGATGAGGAAGAAGGTGATCGTTACCTCCTTATAGTGTTCCCCTTCCTTTACTGCGGCCTGCGGCTGCGGGTGTGTCTGTGCCGGACCATGCGTGCGGGGAGGTGAGGGCGGGTGACTGGTGAGCCGGTGACTAGCGAGGCGACTCAGGCGAGTGGCGGAGTCGCGGAGTGATGTACTGATGTGGGCTTACTGGGCTGCGGCGCAGGCGCTTAGGGAATACTAGAATAGGGAGTTAGAGAAGGTAATGTTAGGGTTAGGTTAGAAGTAAGAAAAGTTGCTGGCTTTCTAAGTTTCTGCCGCTTTCTTCCTTCTTTTTTTTTTTTTTCTTCAAAATATGCGGGGCGGGGCGGGGACCCTATAAATTTTTTGGGTCCCCCCCGCAACCTGCCCCACACCGCACGGGGGGCCCAAAAAAGGCCCCGTGGCCCGCATCATGGGTGCGGGTTTTAGCCTCTGTGGGGCGGGGCGGGTTTTGCGAGGATTTGCTCACTCCTACTAAGGCATAGTAATGTTTACACCGGATCCTGCACCAACCTCAACTATATGAAGGTTAATTGTACGGGTATAGGCCAAAGGGAAAAGGTATGATTATAATGTGAAAGATATGTATGACGTCCCACATCGCTTGAGTATGGGAATGAGGATGTGCTTATATGTATATTCGCACACTTCTTGACACAACGCATTTTAAAGCCGTGATGCTCATAAACCTATCAAAACTCCGCAATTAAGCGTGCGTTTGCGAGATTAGTACTAAGATTGGTGACCTCCTAGAAAGTTTGGTTCAGGAGAGTCAAAAGCGGACAATATTGTGTCGTTGGGGAGTGGATCGTTACAAATGATATCAGAGCCATTACCCAGCCTGAGATGGGGGAGCGTGCAGAAGCCAATGAGGGTCGCTAGTGGGCACTCGCTGGAACACCAAGAATGAGGTGATTCCATAAAGGTTGCCAAAGAGGATGCTGGGTCCCAAGAGGGAGTGATCGTGACGTCCCACATCCCCTAGGTATAAGAATGAAGATGCGCTTATATGTATATTTGCACCCTTCTTGACACAACGTGTTTTAAAGCCGTGATGACCATGAATCTATCAAAACTCTGCAGTTAAGTGTATTTCTACAAGAGTAGTATTAGGATAGGTGACCTCCTGAGAAGTTCGGCTCGAGAGAGTAAAAAATGAACAATATTATGTCGTTGGGGTGAATCATTACAATATGTATAAGCATGTTTTGTTCAATTCATGATTTTTGTGCATCACTAAGATATTGTTATGATCCGTACATCATTTTATATGAATTTCTTTGCATCATGTTTTAAAGGAATAACATGACGAACATCGTGGCTAGAAACGTTTTATTTGCATGTTTATAACTTGGGCTCATCTCATGGCGTTTACTTACTAATGCTCCGTTTGTTTCGGCGTAAAATGATTTCTGAAAAATGATTTCGGTATTTTTTGGTGTTTGGTGAGGGCGAAAATAATAGTCAATCGAAAAATGATTTTTGTTTGACCAAAATTGCTTAATAAATTTCGAAAAATAATTTACGTTTTTTAAAAGCGTAAATCATTTTCTGAAGACGGCAAACACATTCGACCCTCTTTTAAACGACGCAGTTAACCTTCACGTTCAAGCAGTCGACCACCACCGAAATCTGGTTGGTGCCGAATTCCGACAACGTCTAGTCACTGTCTCCGGAATCCGACCACCTTCGCTGGAATCTAATCAGCACAGGTTCCAGCGACCAAACTGGTAGTATTTCGGCCATTTGGCCAAAACGGCTAGATTCCGGCAAGCTGGCTGAATATGCTAGAACGATCGGATCCCAGCTAGCTGGTCGGATCTGGCTGGGATCTACCAGAGCGCCAGAACTGCTGGATTCCAGCTGTTCTGGCAGGATTCCGGCCAGAATGGTCGGCTTCCGGCCGTTCTGTGCCAGATTCAGACCATTTCGGAATTCGGCCACTTTTGCTGGAATTCGGCCACTTTCCCCGGAATCTGGCCAACCCAGATTCTGACGAATCTGTCCGAACTTCGGCCTTTATCTCAGATTCTGGCTATAGTAGCCGGAATCCTGTCGGTCAATGACGGAATCTAGTCACCAATGATTTTTATATTATTTTATATTAAATATTTATATGTTCTGAATAAAAATTGATTTTTAAAGGTTAATATGATTGAATGAAAATATAAAAAATAATTGTGATTTTCCGTACGCGCTAAACACCGAACATTTTCCTGAAACTATTTTACGACAAAAATTATTTACGTCAAAACAAACGGAGCATAAGTTATAGAGCTTCTGAGCGAGAGGTGGGAAGAGGCCAAGAACAAGAACTCAAAATGGGTTAGGTTCATGAGATGAAAGTTTTAAGAAATTGATATCAATTCTAATTACCTTTTATTTTTTTAATTTCATTTGCATTTAAAGCAAAAGAAACAATTGGTGGGAAAAGTGGCCGTTAAGGTTTTAGAATTTAGAGTTTATATTTTGTGAATCTTTACTAAAAACGATTTAAGAAAATATTCATAATTTAGTACACAAAAGAAGTGCATACAGATAAAAGCTTTTTAATTCTCACGACAACTTGCCAATAGAGATGCCGCTTTTCGTGTACCAATATTATTAATATTATTATTGGAATAAATACAAAATCGATTTCTGTGATTGATCTTAATTATAAATCGCTTCATACAATATAAAAAATAATTAAGAAGTTCTTAGGATAGGCCAAAATAAAAATTTAGTCACTGCAGTCAAATTCTGTCAAAATGCTTCACAAATTCCATTAATATGTCACGTTACCATCGATAAAATAATGACAGGTATCACTCTTAATAAAAAAATATTAATATATTAAATATATAAAACCTAAAAATTTAAAATTTAAATTTTTTTTTTCAAAAAAAATAACTTTTAAAGTTTATATATTTATATTTTTTTTATAAAAAAAAATAACACGCGTCATTATTCTATTGGTAATCATAACATCACAAATGGAATTCATCAAATCTTTTGAAGAATTTAACTATATGCCTGTATCCCATTATTATATCAATATTTCATTCTCAATGTGAATTTTTTTGCCTCGAGACGTTCCTCCAACGTCCGGTATCTCTAGTGAGTAATACTAGCTAGGGAAAGTTTTTTTTATTCTCCATGCATCCGGATCATGAGGGGCATACAGGGCAGCTAAAAGCATCCGATATATATATTCACCTCCAATACAGTAGATTTTTCAAACATATATAAACTTAAACTTTAGAAATCATTTTTCTTTTAACAAAGGAAACAGTCGGCTTTGACGGAAATTAAATGGATAATTGCATCGTTAGTTTTTGGGGTTAGCCTAAATTACGAATCACTTTCTGTGGTACAAAAAGTTCATGGAGGGTTCTTGTGGTAAACTATAATTACAAATCACTCTCTAAACTCGTTTTTTGTCCACCAAGTTAACATAACCCGTTAGTTTGTGATGTCATATAAATAATGAGACAACCTCTACATATCATTTGTATTGTAATCTACTTGGTGGACGAAAAACGGGTTCAATAAGTTATTTGTAATTATAGTACCACAATGAGTGATTCGTAATTTAGACCAACTTCAGAGACCAGTAGTACAATTATCCCTAAATTAAACGAGGGTATGAACAGGAACTCAATGGATCCAACACATAAAATCCAACTTTAAGAATCTAATGCTTCTTTTTTCATCCTTATCTAGAGTACTTCCTAAAAGTAAAAGGCGCCCAGTGACCCAAGTGATCCAACTTCCTATAGCTTTGGCTGATCTATTATTTTATAAATTATACTTTTCTTCTATAAAGACGTTGTTAAGATTAATTAGAGGGAAAGGAACAAAAAAAGAAAAAAGAAGAGAAATTATTGCTCTTGGAAGCACCTTCAAGAAAATTCTTCCAACCTGTCATATCACTTTAATTTAGATTATCAAATAGAACAAACACCAGTTTCACTTGCTCTTTCACTTCTACATGGATCTCTAAACTCCAGGAAATTGCAGAGAAAATTTATTCTTGATCTCACATAAAATTCCTTTATTTGGTTTAATTTGAGCAAAAACTAAAGAAGATTTCATGGTATATATATACTGTGATTGCCATAGAAGTTATCTTCTTGGTCATTGCAATTTCATGGGTGCTAGCAGTCAGAACTGTCATGTTTCTAACACGCGCGTATCAAGCATATATATGTGCCCTTTATTTTCTCATATATAATGATCACCAAGTTATACAAATCAAATAAATACATCGCACTCATTCAACAAAAAATATGATGTTTATCTCTAAACATAAGTAGAATGATAAAAAAAGGAAGCAAATAAACTGAAAAATATGAACAATCTGGGAAGTACATAGCTAGGCTCCTTCAATTCCCAGAGAACAACTTAATTGTTATCTTGTTTCGATCACTCACCAACAAGAAAACACAAAATGGAAGACAAATAATGACATAAAGACAAGGGAAGCATCAAGGGAAAGTGAAGAAGCGTGGGAGGAATAAAAGTAGTAGTAAGGATAGGGATAATCGTGGGGTCCTCCTGTAGGTGGCACCGGACCTGAAGGTGGCACCAGACCTGAAGGTGGCACCAGACCTGAAGGAGGCATATTGTTGTAGTACTTAAAAGGAGGCGGAGGAGATCCCCATGAAGAATATGGAGCCTCTGGCGGAGTCGCTGTTGGCGGCGGATATGACTTTAGTAGGGGCGGTGGCGGCGGCGATGAGTGTGAATGGTGCACCGAGGGTGATGGCGGTGGAAATGACTTTAGAAGCGGAGGTGGCGGTGCACATATGACAGGACATGTGGCACAATCACTGATACATAGGTCACCGGATGAAGGAGGCCCGATTTGATCCTCAGATGTCATATCGGCCAACATGACCAGCCCCATGATCCCTATCCTCAAGAGCCATGGAAACCATTTTCTCACAGAAGCTAGGCTGCTGCAATGACCCTCACCCATCTGAATTATAATGGCATAAGCTTGGGAAAAGAGAAGCCAAACTATGGTAGTGGCTCGACCTTCATCTTTGTGACTGAAACTCTTGTAATACTTATTTGCCCTGGGACTTCATAGGGACGAAAACAAAGGAGGCCTAGATGGGTTATTTTAATGTATAAATGCACATGCGTGTGTATGGCTCTTTAAAAAGTTTGATTTAGATGCTTCTTTAGTATATTGCTGTAAAGGACATTTCCTTATACCATTTTCTTAAAAGACAATGTTTTGGACGCTCCCAGAATCCTTGAAACATGTTTAGGGTTAGGACCAACAATTTTATACACGATTCGTCAACTTGATGCGAAAAAATTTGACACGAATTTAAAGGATTAAGATTAAAGAATCTGACGACATGTTTAATTAATGGGTCGGATTAAAGTTGACCTATATCTATATATATAGTCTTATATCCATGTTTCGACACGCGATATAATGATAGATAATTTTTGACATGGCTACAAATTCGACACGAATTCAATACAAAATTAAAGAGTTAGAGTTGAAGGGTTTGACATATTTAATTAAATATGTCAATTTAAGATTAACCTATTTAGTCTGATATTAATGTCTCAACACGATTTAAATCTAACACACGAACACGAATCGCTGCATTTATTAATTTAGGGTACGTTGTCTTCGACTTTCGGCGGAAATTTGGCGTGATTGATGCGTGGTTGGACAGAGAGCACATAAAGGTTGACAAACAAGTCTTGGGATAACATTTTCCGCCTAGAAGAGATGTTAATTCAACATTTGTCTGATCCTGTAATCGTAATTCTCCTTAAATTGATGGTTACTTTTTGAACCACATAAAAGTGGCAATTATATATATATATGAAGCAATTGTGATCAATAATTGAGGGACCCATGAAAGGATCATGGCGAAATACGAGTCATAATTGCTTGTATTATCTCTTTGGATTTTGGAGCATGTAAAATTGTATAATTATTTCATTTTCATGGGGAAGGAATCCTAAGTAAAGCTTCTTTGGCAATCTTTTCCTAGCCTTATGCCTTTCTCCCAACATAATCCACCTTTGTGGGAATCAATTCTCTTCACAGCATGCATCACACTTTATGCTTCTTCTTTATTTATTATGCTTTCCTTTGGAAGGCGGGCAGCTTCCGTGCACCTTCTTGGATGATTCCTGCATGCCTCTTGGGGTCTAAGTTGATCTTGACCATCCCACTACAGTGAATATTTCTGCAAATTTTAATTAACACTTTTTTGTTTAATTAACCTGAATTTTGATTTTTCTAATCCAACAAAAACAACCAACTGATCAACAGGCCAGGGATCCTTGTTAGAATTATCCAAGAAGCTAGTATATCTTTCCCACCGAATTTTAAAATGTGACATTTTGACCATTCAAATTATTACCCCGTGTCAAAGAAGGCACTTTCATTAAGAATTGCCATTAAAATGAACGGAAAAGTAGTCACGTATATATGACCCAAGAGATCGAATATGAGACGTACACTTGTTCTAACAACCTATATATAGTCACTACAAAAATCGCAGCATTTTGACGCATGTCTACAGTACCCGTTACTGTAGACACGCGTCAAATTTGACACGTGTCTCAAAAGACACGTGTCAAATTGTACAGGCATAAAAAATGGACACGTGTATTAATACACGTGTCCATTTGGACACGTGTATTTAATATTACACGTGTCCAATTGGACACGAGTATTTTATATGCGTGTCCAATTGGACACGTGTATACACGTGTCCAAATGGACACGTGTCTTTAATACGCGTGTCCAATTTGGACACGTGTATTATTACACGTGTCAAATTGTTATTTTTTGCCAAAATAAATATTAAAAAATAAAAATTCGGTGTTGTATTAATTTTTTAAAATATATAAAAAAAAAAAAATTAAACTCCTTATCTTATTAATCATACAAATCTTTGAAAATACGGTGTACATAACTTATACACATAAAATTAAGTTTGAAAACTATATGCTATATGTAAATTTTATGGTTGAAATTTATACTTTTTAGGTTCTTTATTTATATATATATAGTATACTATATTGTACTATATGCATAATTAAACAAATTTGGTGCTATATATCTAATTAAACCAAATAGTTCAAATTAGGGTTTAGTTTTGTACACCATCTACGTTTAGAAACAAAAAAAATAAAATTAAACATAACAAAGTTAAAAAACCTATAATTAATACTATATATATAGATATGCATGCATGTAAACGGTTTAGAAACTATATACAGTAACATTTTTATTTATGGCTATATATTGTAAATGCAATTGTTTTTAGAGTTCTGCGCTTCATAATGAATTAAATACTTATAGTTTAGTCCCTCATATAGTACATACATTTAGGGTTTATGGCTATATATAGTACATACCCTTAAGGTTAGGGTTTATAGCTATATATAGTATATATAGTATATACACTTAGGGCTAGGGTTTATACCTATATATAGTATATATACTTAGGATTATGGTTTATCGATATATATAGTATATACACTTAGGGTTTGGGTTTTAGGGTTTATAGGTATATATAATATATACACTTAGGGCTATGGGTTATAATTTAATTGATTTTACGTTTAATGAATAATAATGTCAATATATTTTTCACGTGTCATTATTGTACACTTTTAAATATATATATATATATATTAAATCATGAGCAGTTCAAAATTAGATTGTTCCGATATATATAGTATATACACTTAAACTTAGGATTTATAGCTATATATAGTATACATACTTAGGGTTAGGGTTTATCGCTATATATAGTATATACACTTAGGGTTAGGGTTTATAGCTATATATAGTATATATACTTAGGGTTAAGGTTTATCGCTATATATAGTATATATACTTAGGGTTAAGGTTTATCGCTATATATAGTATATACACTTAGGGTTAGGGTTTTATGTTGTATAGGTATATATAATATATATACTTAAAGCTATGGGTTATAATTTAATTGATTTTACATTTTATGAATAATAATGTCAATATATTTTTCATGTGTTATTATTGTATACTTTTAAATATATATATTAAATCACGAGGATTAGGGTTAGGGTTTATGACTATATACAATACGTACCATTAATTAGGATTATAGTTTATAGCTATATATAGTCTATGCACTTAGGGTTAGAGTTTAATTTTATGGTTAGGTTTTAGTTTTTATTTTTTATTTAGGGTTTAATATAGTATATATACTTAGTGTTAGAGTTTAATTTTAGGGTTAGGGTTTAGTTTTAAATTATAGTTTACGGTTTACTTTTAGCGCGTAAAGTTTAGCTATATGTACGGTATATACATTTCAGGCTGCATGGGTTTGTATTTTTTTTTTATGTGGTTAAATTATATAAATACATATATATATATATATATATATATATATATATATATATATATATATATATATATATATATATTTATGCATGCAAATACATTTCGGGACGTGTATTTAAATACACGTCCCGGATGTGCCCAAACCCTATAACAAAACAAAAACTCTAACCCTAACCCTAAACCATTTTTTTTAAAAAAAATACCCTAACACCCTAACCCTAAACACGAAACAATAAACCCTTTTTATAAAAAGAAGAAACACCCTAAACCCGTATTTGTTTTTGTTTTTTAAATAAAGAACATTCAACTCTTAAAACAAAACAAAAACTGTATCCCAAAACTTTATATCCTAAAATCATAACCATAAAACCAACACAATAAAAAACCCTTAAATAAACTCTGAATCCTACACGTTCTAAAAAAAAAAACCCTTACCCTAAACCCCAAACCTTAAATCCTAAACCCTGAAAAAAAAAAATTCCTACACTTTCAAACCCTAAAAACCCTAACCCTAAACCTTAAACCCTAACAAACCCTAAACCCTAACCCTAAAAACAAAAGTCCTAGCCTTAAACCCTAAACCCTAAATCCTAAACAAAAAAAATATCCTACACTTTCTAAAAAAAGAAACCCTAACACTAAAAACAAAATTCCTAACCTTAAACCTTAAACCTTAAACCCTATACCCTAAAAAAAAAATATCCTACACTTTCTAAAAAAAGAAACCCTAACACTAAAACAAAATTCCTAACCTTAAACCCTAAACCCTAAACCCTAAACCCTAAACCCTTAAACAAAAATATCCTACACTTTCTAAAAAAAGAAACTCTAACACTAAAAACAAAATTCATAACCTTAAACCTTAAACCCTATACCCTAAAAAAAAAAATTACCCTACACTTTCTAAATTAAGAAACCCTAACACTAAAACAAAATTCCTAACCTTAAACCCTAAACCTTAAACCCTTAAACAAAAATATCCTACACTTTCTAAAAAAATTTTTCCTAACACTAAAAACAAAAATCATAAACTTAAACCCTAAACCCTAAGAAAGTAAAACCCTAAACCCTAAACCCTAATCCTAGATCCTTAAAAAAAAAAAAAAAAAAAAAAAAAAAAAAAAAAAAAAAAAAAAAAAAAAATCCTACATTTTCTAAAACCAAACCCTAACCTTAAACCATAACGAACCCTAAACCCTAAACCCTAAGAGAAAAAAAACCTACACTTTCTAAAAAAAGAAACCCTAACACTAAAAACAAAAATCCTAACCTTAAACCCTAAACCATAAACCCTTAAACAAAAATATCCTACACTTTCTAAAAAAAAAATTCCTAACACTAAAAACAAAAATCCTAACCTTAAACCCTAAACCCTAAGAAACTAAAACCCTAAACCCTAACAATTTTTTACGTTGTTAAATTATATATATATATATATATATATATATATATATATATATATATATATATATATATATATATATATATATATATATATATATATATATATATATAATTATTATTTTTTAATTAAATACAATTTCTACAATGGGGGACGTGTATTTTAATTACACGTCTCCCGCGCGCCGCCATTTTAAAATTCAAAATAATATATAGTACATATACTTAGGGTTAGGGTTAAGGTTAGGGTAGTATAGTATATATACTTATACTTAGTGTCATGATTTAAATTTAGGGTTTATATTTAGTTTTAATTTATAGTTTATGTTTTAGTTTTAGGTCTTAGGGTTTAGCAATGTGTACATGCAGTACATGCAGTGCATACACGTTCTGGGTTGCATGGGTTTATATAAAATATATATAATATATTAAATATATATATAATATATATAATATATAAAAATAATATTAAAAAAATTACATTTGGAGACGTGTATTTACATACACGTCCCCAATTGGGCACGTGTACTCCGTACACGTGTCCAATTGTTTGGCCAGGTACTGCGCGGGAGTTCTCCCGCGCGCCACCTGGCCAAACGGAGGATGCAGATTTTTTCAAAAATCTGCATCCTCTTTTTCTTTTTAATTATTATAAATAAAATATATTATTTAAATTATATATTTTATTTATATAAAAGAAATGGGTAGCTTCCAGAGGAAGCTACCCATTTCTTACATTTACTCTCTCTCACTCTCTCTCTCTCTCTCTCTCTCTCTCTCTCTCTCTCTCCGTCGAGCTCAGCCGGCCGGCGACAGCCCATTCCGGTGCCTCTCTGCCGGCGACCCTCCCTCTCTCTCGCTCTCCCTAGCTCTCTCACCTCCCGTTCCGGCCACTGTCCGGTACCGGCTCTCTCTCTCTCTCTCTCTCTCTCTCAGCTCTGGCCACTGTCCCCCGCCCACCACAGACCTCGCGTCCGGACCGGTATTCCCTCCACTTCCTCTCACTCTCACTCATCTTCTCAATCTCTCTCTCTCTCTCTCTCTCTCTCTCTCTCTCTCTCTCTCTCTCTCTCTCTCTCGGTTTACAGTGTTCTAACATTTTCATCTTTTTTTTTTTTTTTTTTCTGTCAAAAAATGCAGGTACACGTACAAGCTTGCAACCATCCTTACACTACAAAATTCACTGTGAGTTATTTTTATTTTTGTTTTGAATTTTTTGCTATAACTTTGTATATTTTATTAATTTTTTTTGTGATATTTGTCTAATTTTTTTCATTGTCTAGTTCGTGGAAATATGGAATATATACTTGTAGATTTTTTATTACTGATTTTTTATTACTGATTTTAAGTGAATTGTATATATATGATTTATTTTATTTTATTTTACTTTTTTTTGCTGCGGTTGGTCATTATGCATGTAGATGTTGGAATTTATTGGTGATTCTATTTATATATTTTTTTTTAAAACTCTTGATGTGAGGATATTTGAGATATATTTTAGTGTGCTACTATGAATTTAATGTGCTATTGTGAATTTTGGTATTTTTAGGAAGTGGCAAAAAGAAAAAATATCCGCTATCATTTTAATTTTATAAAAATATGATCGTGAGCAATAATGGCAAAGTAAAATTAAAATACAAAATTATAATCAACATATTGTGCTATGAATATATATAAATTGTGGGGAAAAAAAATTGTGCTACTAATATATATAAATTGTGGAATTTTCGGAAAAAAAAAAAAAAAAAAAAAAAAAAAAAAAAACAAATATTCCACTGTCCACCATTTACAATAATATTCGTAATAAAAAAACTTAAAACAAACGTCATAAATCATCAATTGCGACGAATATGTTTTTTATCTTCCATTTTTAACTTTAACTATTCATGTGAAGAGACTACATATTTATAAGAAGAATTTGGTATCTTCGGATAAAAAAAAAAAAAAAAAACTAAAATTTCTCTCATATGCATATATAAACTTTATATCCTAAAATCATAACCATAAAACCAACACAATAATAAACCCTTAAATAAACTTTGAATCCTACACGTTCTAAAAAAAAACCCTTACCCTAAACCCTAAACCCTAAACCCTAAAAAAAAATCCTACACTTTCTAAAAAAAAACCTAAACTCCTAAACCCTAAACCCTAACAAACCCTAAACTCTTATAAAAAGAATAAAATAAAACCCTAAACCCTTTAAAAAAAATAAAAACTTCCTACACTTTCGAAAAAAAAACGAAAACCCTAAACTCTAATCCTAAATCCTTACAAAAAAAAATTCCTACACTTTCTAAAAAAAAACTCTTAACCCTAAACCCTAAACCGTAACAAACCCTAAACCCTAAAACCCTAAACCCTAAACCCTAATCGCTTAAAAAAAAAATAAAACCCTAAATCCTAAACCCTAAACCCTTAAAAAAAAAAAAAAAAAACCTAAAACCCTAAACCCTAACCCTAGACCCTAACAAACCATAACCCTAAACCCTAAACCCTAAAACCCTAAACCCTAAACCCTAATCGCTTAAAAAAAAAAAAAAACCCTAAATCCTAAACCCTAAACTCTTAAAAAAAAAAAAAAAAAAAACCTAAAACCCTAAACCCTAATCGCTTAAAAAAAAAAAAAACCTAAAACCCTAAACCCTAACCCTAGACCCTAGACCCTAACCCTAAACCCTAAACCCTAAACCCTAACAAACCCTAAATCCTAAACCCTAAACCCTAAAAAAAAAAAAATAACCTACACTTTCTAAAAAAATACCCTAACCCTAAACCCAAAAAAAAAAAATCCTACACTTTCTAGGAAAAAAACCCTAACCCTAAACCTTAAACCCTAACTCCTAAACCCTAAACCCTAAAAAAAAAATTCCTACACTTTATAAAAAAAAACCCTAACCCTAAACCTTAAACCCTAAAAAAAAAATATCCTACACTTTCTAAAAAAAAATACCCTAACCCAAAAAAAAAACAAAAAATATCCTACACTTTCTTAAAATAAAATACCCAAACCCTAAACCCTATTCCTAGATCCTAAAAAAAAAAAAAAAAAAAAAAAAAAAAATTTCCTACACTTTCTAAATAAAAACCCTAAACCATAATAAACCCTAAAACCTAAACCCTAACAAACCCTAAATCATAAACCCTTATAAAAAAAAAAAAATTAAATAAAACCATAAACCCTAACACTAAACCCTTAAAAATAAAAAAACAAAATCCTACACTTTTAAAGAAAAAAATAAAACCTAACCCTAAACCCTAACAAACCCAAACCCTAAACCCTTTAAAAGAATAAAAAAAATAAAAACACTTACACTTTCTAAAAAAAAACTAAAACCCTACATAAAATAATCCTACACTTTCAAAACAAAAAAAACCCTAAACCCTAACAAACCATAACCCTAACCCTAAACCCTTAAAAATAAAAAATGAAATAATCCTACACTTTCTAAAAAATAAAACCCTAATTAGGGTTATAACCCTAAACCCTTTTAAAAAAAAATAAAACAAATTCTTACACTTTATAAAAAAAAAAAAACAAAACCCATAAACTCTAACCATAAACCCTTTAAAAGGGAAATAAATTCGTACACCCCATGTTGCGTGACATGCACTATTTTTGTACACGTTTATACTGTAAGACGTATGATTTATCTTGTCCTCTTAACCCTATACAGAGAAACATGGACAAGTCTTGGATGTCAGCACCTAGGGGTACGACACGGTATAACGATGGGTGTAGGGCGTTTGTGACATTTGCCGTTAGTAACTGTACGGCCGTCGATGGAAAAATTTACTGCCCATGCAAGTATTGTCGAAATAACCAGCGTCACACTCCTGATTACGTTCTTGCCCACCTGACTGGAGGTCGGGGGATGAATCCGGGATACAATTTGTGGTATATGCACGGTGAGACTACGACTGGGTCCGCTATTCCTGGTCAGTGTTCGAGTCATCACAGTGGCACAGAGGCCGCTGACCGTAGCACTGAACATGGTGAAGTCACAGAACAGGAGGGTGTCGCCGTGGAACAGGATGATAACATGCACGCCATGTTGCGTGACGCCTTCGGCGTGCACGATGTTCCTGAAGCCGTCAGTACTCTTCCGCAACAAGTTGAGGAAGATACCTCGTGCAAGGACGCATTGAAGTACCAAGAGCTGTTAAAGACTGCCGAGAAGCCCCTTCACCCTGGTACAAAGCACAGTAAATTGAGTGCTACTGTACACATGTACAACTTGAAGTGCGTTGGAGGTATTAGTAACAAGATTTTTTCAGACATTCTCGAATTCATCAATCAGTTGTTGCCTCCTTGCGATGAGGCATTGCTAGATAACACGTATGAGGCGAAAAAGTTCCTAAGTGGCATGGGTCTGGGGTATGAGAAGATTCCGGCGTGCCGTAATGACTGTATGTTATTCTGGAAAGACAATAAAGAATTAGATTCATGTACCGTATGTGGAGAGTCTAAGTGGAGGGCTGATACACATGTAGATGATGATGGTGAGATCATATCAGCGAGAAAAAAACGTCCGATGAAGATCTTGAGGTGGTTTCCACTCATCCCACGGTTGCAGAGGTTATTCATGTCTGAGCATACTGCGCCCCATATGAGATGGCATGCAGAAGGCCGCACTAGGGATGGCGTATTGAGGCACCCGGCCGACGGTGAGGCATGGAGATCGTTTGACATTTTACATCCAGATTTTATGGCAGAGAGTAGGAACGTCCGGCTTGGTTTGACAGCAGATGGATTTAATCCATTTGGGAACATGAGCACATCCCACAGCACATGGCCCGTAATGCTTGTGCCGTACAATTTGCCACCTTGGATGTGCATGAAACAGTCGTCCTTCATCCTTTCCATGGTTATCCCTGGACCGAGCTCACCAGGTATGGATATTGATGTTTACCTTCAGCCATTGATTGATGAGTTGCTGGAACTGTGGAATGTAGGGGTACGAACATTCGATGCTTCAAAGAAGGAAAATTTTATTATGCGATCTCAGTTGATGTGGACGATAAACGACTTGCCAGCGTATGCAGATTTATCTGGTTGGCCTAACAGGGGTGCGAAGGCATGTCCTTGCTGTATGCAATCGACGCGTTCTATACGCTTAAAGAACGGATGCAAATTTTGCTATATGGGGCACAGAAGATACCTGCCGCCTGAACATTTGTGGCGGCTTAACAGGAGGACATTTGACGGTACTGAAGAATTTGACAGCGCACCGATTGTGCCATGCGGATACGAGGTTCTCCAACAGTTGGACGGAGTTGCGTTTGGGGATGAGACCGCGGGTAAGAAGAAGAAACGGAAGAAGCGGAAGAAGGGTGCAGGGAGTTCCGATGTTATATGGAAGAAGAAAAGTATATTTTTTAGATTGCCGTATTGGAAAGACAATTTGCTTCGGCACAATCTTGATGTTATGCACATAGAGAAAAATGTCATGGACAATATACTTGGCACTATTTTGGATATAAAAGGGAAAACGAAGGACAACTTGAAAGCTCGGCTGGACTTGCAGGAAATGGGGTTGAGACCTAAGTTGCATCCGTTCACGGCCGCCAATGGTAAAACGTATATTCCCGCTGCCTGTCACACCATGACTAGAGAGGACAAAGAAAATTTTCTGAAGGTTCTTCGAAATGTGAGGGTCCCGGACGGATACGCCTCGAACATTTCACGATGTGTTCGGCTGAAGGACCGTACAATTTTCAGGTTGAAGAGCCACGATAGCCACATACTGATGCAACAGCTTCTCCCAATTGCACTGCGTAAGTCATTGCCTGATAAAGTTGTTAGACCTCTTGTGGAGATTTCGGCATTTTTTAGAGGCATATGCTCAACAAAGCTATCACAAGAAGATATGGACCGACTGCAGGGTGACGTCTGTATCACTTTGTGCAAACTAGAACAGATATTCCCTCCAGGGTTTTTTACGAGCATGGTCCACTTGGTCGTGCATCTTGTGCGCGAGTGTAGACTCGGCGGACCCGTGCAGTATAGATGGATGTACCCGGCAGAGAGGTAAAATTCGGCGTAATATGTAAATATATAATTTGATTTAAATGTAACCATAATTGACGACAATTAAATTGTCGTGTATGTGTGTACACCAGGAGTCTGGGGCACTTCAAGTCTACTGTGCGCAATAAAGCGGCTCCTGAGGGGTGCATTGCGGAGGGGTACATAGCGACCGAGCTGGTAACGTTCTGTTCAAGGTATCTGAATCACGCACCAACATTCCACAACAGACCTCAGAGGAATCCTGATGGATCCAAGGGGGCGGGCACGCGTGTTACCTTGAACCGGTTGATAATGCACCAGATTCATCGTTATATTGTGTTCAACTCTGAAGAGTTTCACAATTTGCGGACGTAAGTAGTGTTTATATATTTAACAGAATTCGAATAACGCAATTAATTGATTTTACTACATAATTGTATACGCTGAATGTAGGATGCACAAAGACGCGCTTAGGCGATCATGCACTAGAGGTCGCATTACGGAGGCTCTTATTGAAGCACAACATCATGAGCAGTTCTGCGAATGGTACCCTGCATATGTAAGGAAATAGTTGTAATTTTGAAATTGGATAAATTTATGCGGGTTCAATATAATTACCCAATACACGTGTTTAATATTTGTAATTATAACATAGGTCGATGGCCTTGACGATCAATGTAGGGAGGAATTGGGCCACAACTTGGTTATGCGTTGTAGAGGGCTGAAGGAGACAGCGGTCAAGTACAACAGGTACGTGGTAAATGAGAAATTGTTTCGCACGCTTGCCCATGATGTGGGAAGGAGGACTCAGAACAGCGGCGTATGTGTTCCTACCGTTGAAGGCGAAACGTACTACGGGCAGTTAACCGATATAGTTGAGGTCGAGTACTATAACAGGACTACGTACGTCCTATTTAAGTGCAATTGGGTAGACCCCACGATGGAAAGAGGATTCACAATAGACGAGTATGGCCTAGTGTTTGTCAACTTCAATCACCTCGTCCACAGGGGTGAACTGATTCAGGACGAGCCGTACGTGCTTACATCTCAGGTGGATCAAGTATTCTACGTCGAAGATGGAAGGAACCCAAATTGGGTTTGTGCGGTTAGGACCAAACCGCGCAACGTGTACGACGTTGGCCAGGGGGATGGGAGTAATGAGGATGGTACAACCTACCATGAGTGCGTACCGCTCGTACTAGCCACTGATGACCTACCTGATACGAATGATGAATTCGAGTACGATAGGCCCGACATTGATCCGATTGAAGCTCCCGTGATACAATGATTGATGTATTTCTTGTGAGTATAATTAGCTTGAACTCAACACACTTGACTGATATATATATTGTTTGTACAATTCGCTTGAACTGAATACGAATTTTTATTATTTGCATAAATTTCGTTGTATAATTTGCATATTCATTAAAAATATATTACAAAAAATATTCTAATTAATTTGTCTACATTTGTTCGCAGGTATTGATGGACCAGGGACGCCATCCTTATGCATATCGGGCACCTCGCCCACCCGTGCCCCACATGACCACGCCCACTGATTCGACGGCAGTATATACTGCGGCGTGGCCACACCACCCAGACGGGGCTTATAGACCATTGTTGCCGGGTATGGTGGCCGTGCCCACGTCAGATCACGGGCAGACCAACACAACTGGACCTTGCAGCTCTCCATTGTCGGAGCTGCCGACATTATCTCATATAGGGTTCACCCAACCAGGTAACGCCTATCGATGGTGGGTGCGAGAGGGGATGGGGTCACAGGGTTATGCGTCGTACTTTCCGTATACGTATAGTGGACCTATGACGTGTAACCCTGATAGTGAGACGCAGGATGGTAGATTTCCACTGTCACAGACCGGGGAGATGCAAATGCCGGCTGTGGGGTTGGGACAGATACCGGCACAGGCGGCGATGCAAGGCCAGATTTTGGGGCCGAGACAGATGCCAGTATCGGGGGCGAGTCAGGGCCCGGGGCATGTAGAGAGCCAGATGCCGTTACCTGGTGAGAGCCAGATGCCGCTTTCCGGTGAGAGTCAGATGCCAGATGTGGGGGGGAGCCAGACTACCCATGAGGAGGACGTTGCGATGTTGGGTACCGATCAGTTGGCCCCCGGTAGCCCCCAGGGTATGGATTCAGATGATGATCAGCAGCCTCCACCAGCCGAAGAGGTTGGCGAGGAGGTTGCAGGCGACCCAGCGACGCAGCACATAGGGACTGGGCAGATTTTGTTGATGGGTAAGTACATATGTAGACATCCTTAAAACTCATATTATGTTACCAAAATATATTTTTTGGTTTGGAAAAAAATAACTATTTGATTACATTTTGTTTATATATATATGTGTGTGTGTGTGTGTGTGTGTGTGTGTGTGTGTGTGTGTGTGTGTGTGTGTGTGTGTTATTTAGTATTAACCAATTAAATGTTGAATATATTTTTCATTAGGGTACAACCCAGACGGGACCATTTATTATGAGGTGATTGACAACCCAGCGAGAAACTGGGTGCTCCCGAGGGGGAAGAAGGTTGTATTGCAGTACAATGCTGCTATACAACCTCTAGGACGAGCCTGCAATCGTTTTCGGCGGGCAGAGGGCAAGATGATCAGGAGTGGGTCCTACATACATATGCGGGACGAATGGGCGAGGGTAAATAGGCAGATTAAGCAGGCAATGTGGAACGCGCTGATGGTATGTTTATGAATATAATTTAATTATTTATTTGAATTAAACTTGAGATTAATGTTTTTGTTGAAGTTTTTAAACCTATAATGCTTTGATTGAAATGTGCAGGAGGAGTTCTATCTACCTGTATCAGTAGACATGCGCAGGGCACAACAGGAGGCGTGGAATGATATTGGCCGTAAGCACCGCTCGTGGAAGTCGAGGTTCAAAACCCAACTATGAATTGGAGACGGTGACACGCCCGAGAGTATCCGTGCGAGAATGTCGAAAATTTTTTTTGAGGAGTATGATGCAGAAGATGTAGAATTCCTGCTAAGAGATTGGTGCAGAGAGCATAAAATCGTATGTAGGCCAAAAAATTGTCAACTATTTTTTAATAACAGTTCATTTAATTTTAGTTTTAATTTAAGTGTATCAATTGTTACATTTTTATTTTCATGTTCAATGCGTAGGCAACCTCTGAACGGATGAAGAGGTTGCGGGAGCGGAATGACCTTCTCCATTGTGCGGGATCTAAAAGTTATGCCAGATTTAATCACGAGGAAGTAATTAAATATATATGTTTATGTTTTTAATATTTGTTGGTAATTGTTTTTCTTTTTCTTTTTCTTTAAACTATTTTTATCGCTATCTGTTTGTTATATATGTCAACTGCATGACGACAGGCATGTACATCTGGCACGCCCCCCACTCGCGCCGCGTCGTTCGTGAAGACCCACACAAGGAAGGACGGCACTTTTGTGAACGACCGTACACGGGTCTTATGCGTATGCTACTGATTTAGTTTACTAATATTTTTAAATTATGTGTGATATGTCATTATTCAATATATGACTTTTTCATGTTGACGACGTACAGGAGAGGATGACGCAAAGTTTAGCCAGTGATCCAGCCGCCACGCAAAGCGTCTCCGCAGACACGGTGCGTTGGGCACCGAACGACGCTTACGAACAGGCGGTTGGGAGGCCTGAGTATGCAGGGAGGGTTCGGCAGGTTGGGCTGAACGTCACACCTGTTCGAGGGACATGTTTCTCATATAGGCCTCGGTCACAGGGGGGACCATCTCAGGGGACGTCTCGGGATTGGGTCGAACGGTCTCGGAAGATGGAAGAGATCCAAGCGGAGCTACAGGCTGAGCGAGCGAGGAATGACCGGTTGGAGCAGCGCGTGCAACAGTTCGACGGCATAGAGCAGCGCTTGCGACAGATGGAGGTCTTCATGTCCTCCATGGGAGTACCAGCACCATGTGTTGGTAATCAGTCTTCTCCTGCACATGTAGGTAGTACATCGTCCGTTGGTAGTGCATCTGCAGGTATGATTTATATTGTGTATAGGACAAAATTAATTTCAATTTGTTTTCATTACCCCTTTAATTTTGCAAGTAATATTATATACTTTAATAGTCTATATTATTTGCAGGTAATTCGACAACGGTTGGTACGTTGTCGCCTGTTGGACGACAGCTGAGCCAGCACTCCACTGTCGCTACACCTTCGCCCGCTACACCATTCATTGCGCAGCAATCGCCGGTTGGCGAGAACACGCCTGGGACGGTACCTCGTGATTCGCAGGGACGCCCTTCAGATTTGTAGATATTTTGTGTAATTATTTTTTGTTCGTAAATATTTGCTTGTTAACGAATATGTTATTAATTATTTGTTTGTGTAGTATGATTTCGTGTTGGTTTTGGGTAAAATAAATGTTGCGTTATTTGTGGTCGAAAATTACAAAACTTGAAAAATTCAAAAAAAAATTTAATTAACCCAAATAAATTTTAAAAAACAATAACAAAATTATTTAAAAAAAAAATTCCAAATTCAGTTTTTTATTTAATTAAAATTTTTATTTAATTTTTTAATTGTATTTTTAATTAAATTAAAAATACAATTAAATAATTAAATTTAAATTTGATTTAAATAAAAAACTGAATTTGGATTTTTTTTTTATTAAAAAACAATTTGACACGTGTATTGGAGAACACGTGTCAAAACAATTTGACACGTGTATTGGAATACACGTGTCAAATTAGTGTCAAATTGTGCAGTTCGTGACATGCACATTTGACAAGCGTAATACGCGTGTCAAACTGCACGTGTCTAACTGTTTGACACGTGTACGACACTATACACGTGTCAAACTGCACGTGGCTATTTGCTGCAATTTTTGTAGTGAGTACCGATCAATCACTAGGGTTTTAAATTTAATCTGACATGTACGTTTCACGCCACAAGAGATTTGATACTTTATGGTGATCGTTCGATTACCCTCTCTAACTTCACATTAATTGTACGATCACCAAACTCATCAACCAATTGATCAACCATCAACCGATTGATAGCTTAGCTAGAGTTTGTTGAGTCAAACCAATTGATCAACCATGCATGGCCACAGATATATAGATTGGTCCAAGCCAAAATTTCGCCTAAATGTTGTATGTTCTGGCCTATTTTCCTTAATTTCACATCATTCTTCATTCCTTATTAATCCTTAATTAAGCCCTTATTAAGGTTTCCTTAGCCTTAATTAGTTTATAACGAGGTATTATGAAACGCCCATCAACGTAGTACTGGAGCTCCCTAGAGCTCCCTGCATGTTTTAGCCAAGTTTAAACGGGAATACTCAACTCCGAATATATTTCGTGTAAAACTAATTGAAATCCCCATTTTTCTTTCATAACTTCCCTTTTATAGTCCCTAGCTAGCTAGACTCCATCCTATATATCCAAACATATCACTCAAAACATCAAATTTTTATGTCAAAATTCTCCTATTTTGATGAAACCCTAAGCGCTCACTCGATCTCATTCTAACAAACTCCAAAACTACACCCAAGCATCTCCAAAACTCCACAAATTTCAAAACAACAACAATCAAATTCAAACTCAAGGAAAAACGAGAACGGAGATAGAGGATGAAAAATCATACCTTAAGAGTCTCCTTCCAAGCTAGCTGCTTCTTTCTTTTTCTTCTTCTTCTCTCTCTCTCTC
The DNA here is from genome assembly GCF_958979055.1 of Alnus glutinosa. Taxonomy (NCBI): domain Eukaryota; kingdom Viridiplantae; phylum Streptophyta; class Magnoliopsida; order Fagales; family Betulaceae; genus Alnus; species Alnus glutinosa. Next base: position 11,247,808 of record NC_084889.1, on the reverse strand, counting down.
TCTCTCTCTCTCTCTCTCAACAGCGAAAGGAAGCTATGAGGCAAAAATTTATTTGCCTCCAGCCCTCCTATTTGTCAGTTGTCACTCCATGCAAAATTTGACACATGGAGACGCCATTTCGGCCAAACGGCATGTTAGCCCGTTCGAACTCGATCTAACACCCGACATTAAAATGTGCATCAAATTAGTCAACTTTGCATGTGACGAGATCCTATTTGTCCATCTCAAATTGATGAGTCAATCTTGTTGAGTCCTGGAGATGCTCTGTTCGTTCGAACAACACGTTACGTACTATTTGAACACGCTCATCTAAGATTCAAATTAAATCTCAACCTTTTGTTTTTTCGCACTTTACATTGGGCGACACATGGCACTTCGTTCGAACATGACTTCGCACCATTATAATCCTTTATAGATTCAGATTCCTTCACTTTTCATATTTTCAAATTCTCTGCGTAAGAATTGAAGTCCTACCGCTATTGCGCCTTGCTATCACCTTCAAAATCTCGTTGTAGAATCTCCCAAGCTTGCTTTGTTCTGCTAACTCTAAAATTCTTGGAAAAATAGAGGAAGAGACTTCATTTTGCAGCTTTGAGAGAGCTTTGGCATCTACCATGCATTCTATTGGCTTCAAGTTTCTCCTTTTCTGCCTTTGTAAGTAGATTCTTATCAGTAGGTTCATCGAAACCTTTGTCAACGATATACCATAGCCCCTCTGACAAGATCAAGGTCTCTTCATTTTAACCTTCCAAAATTCATAATTTTCTCCTCCAAAGATTGGAATAACAGAGAGTGAAACATTGAAACTTTCTCCAGTAAAAGACGCCATCTTGTTTTGCTGAATTTCATATCCTTCTAAAGATTCCGATAACGCCCAGATAATATTGACAAACAGGCTCTGATGCCACTTGTTGATTTGGAATAATGGTTAAGACATTGGGGAAATAATCTGCTCCGAAGTCACATGAACCCCATGACAAGTCGGAGGTTCAACCCACAAGCATGACCCTGCTCGGTCATCTCCGTCAAAACACCTCAGATATTTGTCACAACCTTATATGAAGAAATCATCTCGGTGCCTGATCACTTCGGACTATAACATATTTCGGTAGATGGAGCACCTCAGACGTAAAGACTCCACAGGGTACGGAATATATTGAGATCTCCTAGTCTGGATGGAATGAATACTTCTCGGATATTTTCACCTTAGAGAATTGGTCGAAGTGCGATATAATCGCCTCCGAATTTTCTCCTTAAATTCAATAAGTGTTTGAATGCAGTTAAAACTCTATATCCAAGATTCATGGACACAGACTCTATATCCTAATAAGACTCCAATCCCAAGATTCTCGGGATTGACCCTTATCACGAGAATAATGGAATAAGATACCTATCAGTATGGAGTCTATCTAAAGATGTAGAGTACTATTCAACTTACACCCGATTAAAACTCTACGGGGATAAGGTTAAAACCTACTCGATCCAGGACTCAAACTCTTAGTCCAGCTGTGCTTTAAGAACTCCAGTAAGTTTGTAATTGTGAGCCTATAAATAAGACTGCTACTCCATGTATTTACGTATATATTCTCTAAGCTCTGAGATTTTGGATTCTCTATAGAAAGTCACGAGTTGGAACTGATTTAGGCATCAGAGTGGTGTAGTCGGCACCCCCGACTAGTTGTTTGTTATTTTTGCAGATTTGAGGAAAGTACGTCTCAAGAAGAAAATGACGAATTACCAAACGACATGTCACCGTACCGAAAACTGTATCAACAAGGCAAAATATTTTGGATGAGTTGCTACTGAAGAACTCAAGAATGCAATCTGAAAAATGCAGAAATAAATGCAATCTGGAATTATTTCATTAGGCTTTACAGAGGCAGCATTACAAAGAATATGTATTTATAGACTCATTGGACAATTCTAGAGACATTAATTAGTGAGAACCGATCAATACTCACTTAAGTTATATATAGACATAGAACAAGTTCAACAGATATGGAAAGGTACAAGAAAGTGCATTAATTAATTTCTAACAAAACCTAATTTGAGCTTCATGTCCTTGAATGTGAAGTCGATCAGGAATGACTCTGACCATTATTGTTGCTGAATCCATAATTGGTGTGAGTTTCACTATTCCTTCCCAGCTCTCTTAATCGGTTGAGCTCCGGCAAGACAACCGTGGCAAGATCTGGCCTGTCCTTCTTCCTCAGCTCCGCGCACTTAAGTGACAATTTAGCAAATAATAGAGCCTCCTCTACAGGCCAATCTGTCACAGTGGGATCAAGCAGCTCTGCAAATCTATCTCTTTCAATGGCCCTTTGAACATGGTGGGCAAGACCCATTGGGGGCTTGGAAGTGATTATTTGGAGCAGCATAATTCCCAATGAGTATATATCGGATTTTGTTGTCAACTTTCCTGTTTGTTGGTATTCAGGATCTATGTAACAAAAAGTCCCTGCAGTAGAAGTCATGTGGTATTGTGTGACACTGTTAGCCACAGAAGGTGGGACTAAACGTGCTAGGCCAACATCACTAATTTTGCTCACATAATTGCGGTCTAAAAGGATGTTGGCTGGCTTAAGATCCCGATGCACAAGGGGTTCTGGCTTTGCTTGGTGAAGGAATAGAAGCGCAGTGGCAATCTCAGCGGCTATTTTGAATCGTCTCCTCCAGGAAATTGGAGGGCTGTTGCTTCTTCGAAACAACCTGTCTTCTAAGCTGCCATTATCCATGTATTCATAAACCAAGCATCCATACTCAGGGCAGGCGCCAAGGAGGAGGACCATGTTAGGATGTCTAATGCAGCTAAGGACCTCAACCTGTACATGTTTAATTAGATAATAATAATAATGCAAAATTAAAATTGTTTGGTGTCAAAATATAAATGATTAAATTCATCTCTTCTGATAAACTGCAGCATAAAGAGTACTTAATTAAGAAGTGTATGGAGTGCATACAGCCAAAATAATGATTTAATTGGTGCAATAGCACGCTCAAAATAAGTTGTATTATCTAAGAAAACAGATTTAATACAAATGTAAAGACAATTAAATGCATATCATACCTCCTGTTGGAATTGCTTCCTCCCTTGAGCAGCATCAGGTCTCAAAACTTTGATGGCAACCGGGGTGTGATCAAGTCTGCCTTTATACACAGGTCCATATCCACCTTCACCAATTTTCATTGATGCAGAAAACTTTTCAGTTGCTGCTTCAATCTCTTCTATGCTATATGTTCTACACCGGATATCATTATGAGTCAATGCAGACAATGCCCGATTTTTCTCTTCTGCCTCTCGCCTGGCCTTAGTCTCTGCCAGTTTTCTTCTCTGTGCTTCCGTCTCCGCTAGCTTCTGTGCTGCCTCTGCGGCTTCAATGGCGGCCTTGCACTTAGCCTTCTCTAGTTCTGCGATAGCAAGAGCTGCTTCTTCAGCAAGCCTAGCTTCTTCAAACTTGCGCGCCTCCTCCAGCTTCCATTGGTGAAGCTCTCTAGCCTGAAAATTAGTGACACAACATTTTATAGTTGACACTAGTCTAGTAGTATATATACCAATCATATAATATTCTACTCAATAATTATTCATTTAGCATACTCATTTCAATTAAAGAATTTTTAGATTTATATGTTATTCATTAAATAAAAAAATATTATATAATTAATATGACATATCACAGTTTATCTTAGCTAGGTAGATATATATACTCACAGAAATGTTAACTACACTTCTATTAGCAACATCAGTTGCCTCGTAACAAATTCGTAAGATACAAAGAGAAGGATATGATTGCAAATTTCTGAGTGATTTAAGGACTAGCTAGCTTAATTGTAACTCTCTAAAACTCTAAACTTCACAAATTAAATATAAGTTTTATGTAATTTTTTAAGAAGTTAAATAAGTACTTGTATTTATTTTTACGATGGGCTAAGGTCATTATATTTCTTTGGGGATCATTCCCACTGCCTAACAAGATGGAGAGTCAAAGTTGAAGGGAGATAAGAATGCATCCAGATCAGAAAAGCGTATGGAGGTTTATTGAAAAAATAATATTAATTATTACATCTAGAAAATAATATTACATTCTAGCTAGCAAATAACATGATAAAGCCTCCTAACTAAGAATCAACATTAATTATTAATAGAATAAGAAGTAGATATATAGAGGTGAAATGTAATTTAAATTTATGTGGGTCAATTGCGGGGGTTAAGTAGTTTGACATGAGATTGACCCGGCTATTTATTAATCGTGTCTAATCGGGTTAACCTGGTTTGTCCTTAATCTTATTACACTAAACCTTAACCTGCTATATAATTTCGTATCGAATTTATAAGTCGTATAAAAAATTAACAATCCTAGTTTTAATGGTAGGTAAACGAGCTAGTGATGCAATATAATTTATGGTTAAGTTGTGCATAAGAGTTTCTTCTCGTTTAATTTTTTTTTATTTAAAAAATAATAATAAGAAAAAGTGACAATAGAAAATCACCTTATTTTTGGCCGAGATTGCTTCTTTGCAAGCTGAGCTATACATTTCCATGGTTTGCTTTAGCTCGAGCTTCAATCTTTTCATCTCAGCTTCTAGCTCTCGCTGTAATCAATAAACCAGAAGAGCTGATAGTCAAGTTACTTGATGATCATGACCACCTCTTTAGGTTAGGCAATAGGATCGAGTAGTTGTAATTGTAAGATTAACAATCTGTGATCAATTTTCACTTACTGCAGTCTGCCTGGCCGCTGAGGAATCCTTGGGAGAATGCGGTGCAATGCTGAAATCTAAACTTTGGCCGGAGATATCGATCGACCCGAACATCATCGGCCCTGTAATATGATCATGATGAGGGTCATCGGAGACGGAATTGCGGCTAAATGAAGACCTTGACCCACGGTTTGGAAGGTCCATATTTTCCACTGAGAGATTGGTTGGACTACTCCTCGCCCTCTCGCGTGTTGGCCCTCTCGTTCCATCATTGCTCCTTTCGTAACCCATTCTTTCTTGCCCTCCATTTCTCTCCATTCTCTCTTGCCCTCCATTTCTCCACGCCGTCCTTGCATATCTGTGTTTCACCAACAAACAATTTATACAGTTCCAACTCAGAACTCCAGCTCCCATATATATAAATATAGAGGACTCATCTAACTAATAAATGGTTGGAGAGTCCTAAAAGCCGTTTATAATGATGAACATAAGTGTCTAACACCAAACTATTCGTAATTCCTTATGTTCTTTTCTCTTTCTTACTTTCGCTTTTATTCTCATATTTTAGATTTTTACACAAATCTCAGGTTTAATCAATACTTTATATATGGAATGGTAAGATGAGTACCTGGCTCCATTTTCATCCCCGCTGTGGTCAGGTGTTGGTGGAAGTCCGGCTGGATATTGTTGTTTTGGAGGGGTAGCAGTATTAGCCAGAGGCCTTAACGCTGTCCGCGCTGACAATATCTTTCCTTTCGAAATTACATACACAGAGCAGAAATTTGGTGCCGATTTGATTAAACTACCCGGGACATCATAAGCTTTGAACTTCCTGTACTTTCGTGTCAACCCCAACGGTATGCTTTAGTTTATCTTTTCCATATATATATATATATATATATATATAGAGAGAGAGAGAGAGAGAGAGAGAGAGAGAGAGAGAGAGAAGAGAGGACCTGGCAAGAGCATTCCTTGTTGATGCACCAACAACAATACTGCTGATGCAGTTTTTCTGGATATAGTCCAAAAGTGCTTTAGGAGCGTCATTGTCATCGAGGAGAACCTCTTTCAATTGAATCTGAAGTTCAAAACTTAGATCTCATGTTAGTTTGTTGGTGCTATAATTACCTGCATAATATACTTGTTAACCCCACTAATTAAAAAATTAAAAACTTCACTTAATTCTTTTGAGCCTTCATTTTATATTTGTATTCGCTCTTAAATTTCAAAAACTCTCAATTTCATGTATTATTCTTCCTTTTTATTTGTATTTTTCAATTTCACATCCCTATTAGGATTTAAATCCTAACGAAGGGGTGTGGATTTAACGGAATTTTCAAAAGTATGCACACCTAAATCTTTGAAACTTTGCCTAACCCCCCAACTTTCATCAGATTTGTAATTATCTCCTAAACTTTAAAAACTCTAAATTTAATGTATTCATTTTTCAATTTTTTTCAATTTCACCCTTTTGTTAGAGAAAAAAAAAAAATTGCACAGATTTAGTCGTTTGTCAAGATTTAATGAATGAAATTTACAAAAATACTCATGCCTAAATCTTTGAAAATATATATATATATATATATTTTTTAAAAAAATATGTATATTTTAAAAATCTTGACAAGATTTAACGAAAAATCTTGACGGACGGATAAAATTGAAAACTGATACACTAAATTAAAATTAAAAAAATCAAGTTAAGGTGGTGTAACTGCAATAACAGAGTCAAGAAAGTTAAAATTAAGTTTCCCTTAAAAAATACAAATAAAAAATGAGAAGAAGTGAAAATTTGTTGTCATCAAGTGCCATATTTTGAACCAAACGACGTACCCCTTTACGAGCACAATACGCGCGGTAGGGGACGAAGAGCTGTTTGGCGTCAGAGTCGCCTGATTGATCAGCATCACTCGCGCTCTCTGCATGCCTCTCAACGAAAACATAAAATCAGAACCACAAACGAATCAATTCGACTCTTATATATATATATATATATATATATATATATATATATATATATATATATAATCCAGTACTGGGAATTAATTAATTAATTCGATTTAATTATGATAATATTAATTAAGATTAGTGAGAGGGTACCTACGATGTGGGGTAGTGCTGCTTCTGTGCCTAACGTGGATTAGGACGATGACCGGGTTGCTAATCACAAGATGATCAATAGCCCAGCGGACAGCGTGCGGGCTGTTCTTGTCCTTGTCGACGGCCACCGCGGTGGACTTGATGTGTGGAGTAGTATGATCATCGGGAGGGAAGTGAGGAACCATTTGGCGAACCACAGCCACAGCCACAGCCACAGCCACCGCGCGCCCTCTGCCTCTGCCTCTGTCTCTGCCACGACGACAAATATTCCCCCACAAACCAAGATCGATCGATCGATCGATCGAGCAAGGAATTAAGGAGGGGGAGAGCAGCTAGCTAGCTAGCGTGCATGCCTGCATGAAGTGGAAGCCGGACCTAACTAACTCTTAAATGAGACTCCCCGCCACTCGCTTGATTTAGGCAATTTGACCAGGCCATGACGCGGATATACAAATGACCTGGCAGGTCTCAAGAAATCCGTACGCTAGTCATGCGGATGACTATACTATTACTGGGTCTTTGGAGAGAGGTCAGTACGTACACTATATTGGGTTAATCTTGATCATACTTATCTATCCAAACATTAGAACCACAGATAATATCTCTTTAAATTATAAAGTTTTTTTTTGTAATCGACAGCTTATTAATTAATTTGAGATTAATTAGTTACCAATATTTGCTACCTAGCTACTATATATGCCGGCCAAATAGATATCACCAGATTATGGAGCTACGTACCCGTTTAATTAATTTGGTTGTGCAAGCATTTGAAAATGCTTAGAAAGCTTTTTTTTTTTATATCGTCTTGGGGGGCTTTGGCAACCCAATAATTTTTTTTTTTTTTTTTTTAAAAAAAAATTCATATAAAAGACTATTTTTAATATCATGGTCCCATCAAATGTATAATTTTTCAACCCTCATGTGACATGTCTACTCTTACATACGTCAAATCTTTTTAATTTTAAACGTGGGACGTGTCTCGAACTTGCTTTCGGTTTGGAAGCAAGACATATTCATCAACTTGACTTTTAAAAAACGCAATTACACCATGATTTAATTTGCCAAATTGTTCTTCACACTGCAAAAGGGGCAATAGATTGAGGAAGAAATTGCTATGAATTTCATTCCATAATTCGAATTACATATTTTTTTTTTTTACATGTTTATAGCAAACTAGAAAACTTTTATATTCGAAAGGAAAAATTCATTTTAAGATGATTTTATAGATATGCAACTTTTGTATACAGTTATAACTTATAACTTAGTATAAAATTGAATTTAATACTTGTTTGTTTTTATTTTACAAAAGCATGTACACATATAGCAAGACTACATGTATCTATATGCTTATTTATTTCCGAAAGTTTGATTTATCAAAAAAAAAAAATTGGCTCTGCCCCTAAAGATAAGAACGAAAACAGTATGACATTTGCTCTGAGTGTAAAACAAAAGCAAAATGTTTTTCAAATAAAGGAAAATGCATGAGGAACAAGACAACACTATAATTGAAATTGAAGCATTCAAGTTCATTATTCTTCTCACTACATGTTTTTGGGCCTTTGAGGATGATGAAGCTCATATAAAAGAAAAGAAATAAAAGGAAGAAAAGACAAGAAAGAAAGAAGGGATGTGGAAGCAAGAAATTATACAATTACAACGTGGTATTTGACGAAGACATTGTAAGATCAACTCCGATCATCTCCTATCAAAACCCAATAGTGTGTGGTCTCCCATGCTATCATACCTAGCACCAGCAGCACTTTGCAAAATTCGCCAATAGTAGGCCTATCCTCCCCTTTCACTCTCAAGCACCCCTTTGCAAGATTAGCCACTTCCTTCAACTGCACCGCGTTCCCTTCATTCCCTATATGGTTCTCAAGAACATAAAACAATCTATCATCTTTTAAAGAAGAAAGAAAATACTTGCCTAGAATTCTATCCTCCTCCGGCGTTTCAAATGACAACACTTTTTTTTCCTGTTAATAGCTCTACGATGACCACTCCAAAGCTATAAACATCACTTTTGTTAGAGAATAAATCTCTATAGCAAGTCATCTAGGAGCAGCAAGTCATCAAGCCATGTCATCCACGCCAGTCTGCACAGCAAGCCAAATCTCTGCAGCAAGTCATCAAGCCATCCTCTCTGCAGCACAGCAAGCCACCCACGCCAGCACCATTGCCACAAGTCACCAAAGTCATTCCTAAATCTGCCTAATCACTCCTACATCTCCAAAAAGACCATCTTCAACCATACCTACTTGTATTTCTCTTTTAGTTTTTCCTTTTGTACTCTTGTCTTTAACTTTTGTTAAGTCTATATATAAACATGTCTTGTAACCAAATAATGCAATGAAATCAGTAAGATGTAGTCTTTAGTTTTTACCTTGTGTTCTCCTCCTCTTCTTCTTCCCTTCTATGTTTCTCCTTTTCTTTATTTTTATCATAGTATCAGAGCTTGAATAGGCCAATGTCAAATCTATTCAATCCTTCACATGGCAACCACAAACCTCTCCACAACAACCCAACACCCATACAAAAACGTGCACCACCTCTACGGCCCTTCACCTCATCTTCACCTTTATTGCCAGCCACACAGGAAGTTCCAAAGAAACCCAAATCATACCTCTTTGTATTAACATCTACAGCATCACTCACTTTAACCCCACATCTCAGCCGTTCCCAGTCCAAAAGACGCCTAAACACACCCATCACCTGGTCCTGCCTCTCCAGAAACAGTAACATCCATGAAAGACAAACGTCGCCTCTCTGTAGCTCTTCATCAAACACTGGTCTTCAAGGTCTTCAACCCCACTTTCTTTTTTTATTTTGCTGCATCGATACAACACTTCTCAATCTCACCACCCAAACCAGTACACTCAATATTTATCTCAACAACATCCTTCTCTCAAAAACACAATCAGTCCAACAAATTTCTCATTTTGTCTCAACAAAAGCCAACATCCTTTGTGTGTGTCTCTCTCTCTCGGGCACTTGGCAAAATAAGGTGAAGCTGGACTCTTGATTGTCTAGTCAATCCCAACATGGTCTACAGTCTACACATGTCCCAGTGGAAGGCTCGAGAACCTTTAACCATTGGTTTGCATTTCTCTTTTGTGCGTTTTATATATTACTTTGCTTACACTTTTCACTTGTTTTCTTTTCTGTAATTTCGTTGACAGGAAGTGTTTTGGTTGTAATTCTTATGTTTAGTTGAACATTATATATATATAGGGTTAAATACATTTTAGCCCCCCAAACTACCACCCTTTCTCTGGATGGCTCCCCAAACTACAAATGCTTAGATTTTGGCCCTCCAAACTACCACTTTCTGATTTTTTTTTTTTACCCCATCCGTCCATTTATGCCATCAAATCTAACAAAAATTTGGTCATGTGTACAGCACGTGACCATTTTAGCCCAAAAATCCGAAAATACCTCTCTTACACTTTGAAATTCCCACTGTTAAGGGAGAGGTATTTTTGGGTTTTTGGGCTAAAAGGGTCATGTGCCGTGCACATGACTCAATTTCTGTTAGAATTGACAGCATAAATGGACGAATAGGGCCAAAAAATTAAAAAGTGGTAGTTTGGGGGCCAGAATCTAAGTATTGGTAGTTTGGGAGGTCATCCGAAGAAAGTGTGGTAGTTTGAGGGGCTAAATGTATTTAACCCTATATATATATATATATATATATATATATATATATATATATATATATATATATATATATATATATATATATATATATATATATTGGCTCATTGTTGGCCCAATTTCTTGCTTGTGGTAAATGTTCAAAGACCCAAGCCTATTTTAAAGCCATTTAGCTCTTTTCTTGACCCATTGTTGGCCTAATCTCTTGCTTGAGGCAATGTTTAAGACCCAAGCCCATTTAAGTCCTTTGTTGGCTCTTTTCTCTTGGCCCATTGATGGCTCAATCTCTTACTTGTGGTAAATTTTCAAAGACCAAAGCCTATTTTAAAGTCATTTGGCTCTTTTCTTGGCCCATTATTGGCCCAATCTCTTGCTTGAGGCAATGTTTAAGACCCAAGCTCATTTAAGCCATTTGTTAGCTCTTTTCTCTTGGCCCATTGATGGCCCAATCTGTTGCTTTTGGTAAATGTTCAAAGACCCAAGCCTATTTTAAAGCCATTTGGCTCCTTTCTCTTGGCCCATTGTTGGCCCAATCTTTTGCTTGATGTAAGGTTTAAGACCTAATCCTATTTTAAGCGATTTGTTGGCTCAATCTCTTGCTTGTGATAAATGTTGAAAGACCCAAGCCCATTTCACCCTTTTGTTGGCTCTTTTTTTGGCCCATTGATGGTCATCATTCAGGCTTCGAGGTACAGTTTGAAAATCTAGGTCAATCCAAAAAAAAAAAGCAAAAGACAAACTAAAGGAAGTTCCTCCCATCAGTTTGCGGGGGATGTTAGAGAATAAATCTCTGCAGCAAGTCATCCAAGAGTAGCAAGCCAAATCTCTGCAGCAAGTCATCAAGCCATGTCATCCATGCCAGTCTACACAGCAAGCCAAATCTTTGCAGCAAGTCATCAAGACATCCTCTCTGTAGCACAGCAAGCCACCCACGCCAGCACCACTGCCACAAGTCACCAAAGTCATTCCTAAATCTGCCTAACCACTCATCTATCTCAAAAGACCATCTTCTACCATACCTACTTGTATTTCTCTTTTAGTTTTTCCTTTTGTACTCTGGTTTTAACTCTTGTTAAGTCTATATATTTACCTATCTTGCAACCAAAAAATGCAATGAAATTAGCAAGATGTAGTCTTTAGTTTTTACCTTGTGTTCTCATCTTCTTCTTCTTCTTTCCTTCTCTGTTTCAAAAAAAAAAAATGATGATAAGAAGTGTAACGACCACCCCCAATGATATAATATTGTCTGCTTTTGGCTCCCCCGAACCAGACTTTCCAAGAAGTTACCCATCCTGGTACTACTCTCGCAAAAGCACGCTTAACTGCGGAGTTCTGATCGGTTCATGGCCATTACGACTTTAAAACACATTGTGTCAAGGAGTGTGAGAATATACATATAAGCACATACCCCTTCCCATACTCAAGTGATTTGAGATGTCAGAATCACTCCCTCTTGGGACCCAGCGTCCCCACTAGCGACCCTTATGGGATCACCCCATTCTTGGCATCCCAGCGAGTACCCGCTAGCAACCCTCATAGGCTTATGCACGCTCCTTCATCTTAGGTTAGACAATGGCTCTGATACCATTTATAACGACCCACCCCCAATGATACAATATTGTCCGCTTTTAGCTCCCCCAAACCAGACTTCCCAGGAAGTTACCCATCTTGGTACTACTCTCGCAGAAGCATGCTTAACTACGGAGTTCTGATTAGTTCATGGCCATCACGACTTTAAAACGCGTTGTGTCAAAAAGGGTGGGAATATACATATAAGCACATACCCCTTCACATGCACAGGCGATGTGAGACGTCACAAGAAGCAAAAGACAAACTGAAGGAAGTTCCTCCCATCAGTTTGCATAAATCTCTATAGCAAGTCATCAAGGAGCAGCAAGTCATCAAGCCATCCTCTCTGCAGCACAGCAAGCCACCCACGCCAGCACTACTGCCACAAGTCACCAAAGCCATTCCTAAATCTGCCTAACCACTCCTCTATCTCAAAAGACCATCTTCAACCATACCTACTTGTATTTCTCTTTTAGTTTTTCTTTTTGTACTATGGTCTTTAACTTTTGTTAAGTCTATATATTTTACTGTCTTGTAACCAAACAATGCAATGAAATCAGTAAGATGTAGTCTTTAGTTTTTACCTTATGTTCTCCTCTTCTTCTTCTTCCCTTCTCTGTTTCTCATTTTCTTTATTTCTATCAACTTTTCTCAATCAAATTACTTGTTTGTAAGTATTCAAGGTCTAAATATCCAACAGTTCCTTGCTACATTGTGGCTACTTGTACTTAGTCTAGTGGAACTAATCTTGAAGCTCCAAAATCAGACACCTTTGGTGTATAACTATTATCTAGCAATACATTTGAAGACTTGACATATCTATAAATTATAGGTTGAGAAGCTACAGAGTTAAAATAGGACAAAACTTCTGTTGTTTCTGTAGTTATCCTAAGATGAGTTGAGAGAGAGAGAGAGAGAGAGAGAGATGACCTAAAGTATATAAAGAAGATGAAATACTATATGAAAGCATACACTGATATAGCATCTATATGTACCTCAGAAACTCAATCATGTTCTCAATGTAAAGAAAGGAGTTGGAAGATGGAAAACACCAAGAGTGGTAATTTAACTTTTTGACAGAGACACAAGCATTAGACACATGGCAACTCTCCTAAACTAAAGGTTCAATAATGTTAGAATTAAGGTGCATCTATGCAATGCCAATCTAGCTACACCAAGTATGAAAGCCATTCTCCACACCAAAAATAAAAATAAAAATAAAAATCTAAATTTTATTCTAAGAACAATGAATTCATCAAAACTAAGACCATATATGAGTGAAAATAAAACAATAAAAAAAAATACGCTAGTATCTAGCTCAAATAGGATAACAAGTAATAAGATTACTATGTAAGATAAAGTAAACAGATGCTGTTAAAACAAGAACCTTAATAGAGAACAATATTGATGTGTAGGAATAAATATATGACAACATGGGACTCTCGTGAAGAAGCATATGAGATTCTCAAAAACATATTATTTATGAATTTTGTCATCAACAACAATTGGCGTCATCTAAGCTGGTACCGCAGAAGTAACATCAAATTAATATGAAGAGAATGAACGAATGGAAGGAATCTTATAGTTGACTGAAATTCAAGTTCCCTTCTCAATAATGGATGGATTACTCGTCCAACTATTGCATAAAATAATTTGAGATACAGAGGAATTGATTTCTTAATTAATTTCAATAGTAGCTACAAGTTATATACTGATTTACATAAGTGACTAAAGGAAAGACTATTAAAAATTACAATAAAATATTCATGTGTGACAGCCGGCTTTTCTCATCTTCCTTAAATGTTCTGCAATCCCTTGACATACGGATTATGATTGCTCATCATCAATGAGCTTGATGACCACGGCAAGTATTGCCTTGCTGGTTTAGGTAGTTCTTGCCTTTCATGTATAACTAAGTTGCCTTCGATATCATGCTGCTTTAAAGAATGGTATGCGAATGCTAGGGCTACATTGATCATGATTGAGTGATCAATACAAGGCAAATATTGGTCTACTGATCTAGGCAGCATTTTCCTTGCATAGAATATCTGTCGAGGCAGGTTTCCTTTGATAGCCTATAGCCTTGCTGGTTGACATGCTCAATTAATGCTAATTGGTGGGTGATCTTTAGTATTTAATATTGTGGGCATGCAATCTTTGACAATAACTGGCATAGCAGCTGTGTTACACATGGGGGCTGTCGTGGCAGCCTTAGATATCATGGGATGCAAGGCATGCATAGTGGCTTCTGTGGCAGTAAGAGCTACTGCCATGTCCGCCGCCATGTCACTAGACTAAACATCCCCCCTCAAGTTGATAGGGGATGGAATCACTTTCAACTTGGATTTCAAGAAGAGAAACCGGGCAGTGGACAACCCCTTGGTAAAGACATCTGCAACCTGGTCAGTAGTAGATAAAAAGGAGATGAGGATATCTCGATTGAAGACCTTCTCGCGGACAAAGTGATAATCAACCTCTATATGCTTGGTATGTGCATGAAAGACAGGATTGGAGGTGAGTGCAAGGGTACTAACATTGTCACACCAGGCCACATGAGCAACCAGAAGAGGGACTTGAAGTTCACAAAAGAGCATACGAATCCAAAACAGCTCGGCAGTAACAATTGAGAAGGAGCGATATTCGACCTCAATGCTTGATCGGGACACAACTGGTTGTTTCTTAGCACTCCAAGAGGTCAAGCAGTCACCAAGGAAGACAACATAGCCAGAGGTGGAGCGGCAATCATTCGGATTGCCTGCCCAATCAGAGTCGGAAAAAGCATTGAGTTGGAGAGTGCTTTTGGAATAAAATAGGCCATGATCTATAGTATTTTAGAGAGGCTGTAAAGCCAAATTCCGGCAGGAAAGTGGAAAGTCTGGTGTAACAGGCTCGAGGGGCCTACTTCAATCCATATATAGCCTTATGAAGCTTGCAAACATGGTCTGATTTTTACTTGTCAATGAAGCCCAAAGGCTACTTGTAAGGGATATAATATAGGGGTATTCTAGGAAGATATAATATAGGGGTAAATAGGTAAATTAGCTTGGAAGAATTAGTTAGGATATGCTTCTAGAATATGCTTTGGTTAGTTATTTAAAGTCTATAAAAGGGAACCAATATGAAAAGAAAGGCATGAAATGAATATTACAGAAATTTATTCCCTTAGGAGAATTGTTGTTCTTAAATCAGCTTGGAAACTTGGGCATCTCGAATAGCTCATTATCTTGTTCTTATTTCCTCATCTTCAATCCATTATTCATCATTCCAATCTCATTTCCATACAAAAATCCCAAAATATACATAAATCCAAGAAAGGTACATAACAATCGGTATCAAAGCCATTCATTCCTCATCCATGGCTTTCACTGTCTCTGTTTCCCTCAGAAAAAATTTTCCTCATAAAAATTTTCTCTTAGCCTCCGCTATCCACCATTTTTTTTTCTCTCATTTTACAGTCCTCACCACAAAATCTATCATGTCAGTTCTGTGGCCACAGCAAGCACCATTGCTTCGAAAGGCATTGGCGGTGTTGGGCCAACTGCAAGAATCTATGCAGAGAGTGGTGGAGACCACATGCCATTTTGGGCATCACTTGGACAATCTTCATGAGATGGTCCACGAACTCAAGGACGAAGCCGCAATCGACGAGTAATTCAACTCAACAAACCCGAATCTATGTCTTTCTACTTCAAAAATTCTGCCCCCGAAGTTACCTGAACCATTGGGAAGCTCTGCGCATGCAGAAGCAACCAAGGAGGACTTCAAGAAGGCAGACCCGACACCAGGTCTTTTTCTGACTGAACCGCAGAGCCAGCCTTTCCTTGAACCATAAGGGAGCTTCACTGCACCGCCGGCAAAGACCTTGGCCACTCTCACTTCGATTGGCATTGGAAATATCAAGCTGACAAATAGGTCAATCTCTAAACACTGCCAAGGCTAGGATAAGGCGAATTGTGGAGGGTTTGATTACTAGACTAAAAGTCTCAGTGAAGTCAATTCCAGATTGTTGGTCAAACCCTTTTGCAACTAGACAAGCCTTAAACCTTTCCACTGAGCCATCAGCTTTTCTTTTGATTTTGTAGACCCATTTATTATGAATGACATGCTAGTTGTGAGGTCAAGGACATAGAGTCCATGTACCATTAGACAGAAGAGCTTCAAATTCAGCCCTCATAGTAGCATGCCACCTTGAATTAGGAGATGTTATGCTGTAGCTGAAGGGTTCAATTTTTGAAGAAACAGAGTGATAGCTAAGTAAAGGGTACTTAGTGTGGAAAGCTTGGAAATCAAGAAATTGCTTGGGATGAAGGTGGCCAGTTTGTGATCGAAGTGATCATTGGATGAGTAGAAATAAGAGGTGTTGTAATGGGAGCAGATGAAGTTGAGATATGTGAAAGGGAAGTAGAGGACGAGTCTGCCAAGGAGTCAAGTTCTTTAGAGTGTGGAGAGGAATGCAAAGTTGGAGATGCAGAAGTCTCAGCTGGAGGTGGTTCTGCCAGGGAGTGAGTAGGAGGAGTAGAGTGTATATCATGCAGGAAAAAATTAGTAGGAGGACCAACAGAAGGAACAACAGCCAAAGGAGAGGAAGAAAAATTAGAGGGTGCTGCAGGAGGTTCAGATGCTAAAACAGAATCAGGAGAAATGAGAGGAAAAGGAATGGTAACCTCACATGTGGCTGGAAGCTGAGAAGGGACGAGTGCAGTAGCATGATCCTTGGCAGGGAATGAAGTCTCATAAAAAAACAACATGGCGTGACAAATACACTTTGCTGGTGACTGGATCTAAGTATTTGTAGCTGACATATTGATAACCCAAGAAGAGACATGGTTTGGATCTAAAGTCAAGTTTATGTAAGCCATAGGGGCGCAAGAGAGGGTAGCACAAGCAACCAAATACCCAAAGTATGTGGTAATCAGGGGATTGGTTATAGAGCTTCTCATAAGGTGAGGAGTATAGCAGTACATAATCTGTTGATGGTATGGACAGCAGTGAGGAATGCATCAGGCCAATATTTGTTGGAGAGGTGTGCATGAGTTAGAAGTGTCAATCCGGTCTCAAGAATGTGTCTCAATTTCCTTTCAGCAATGCCATTTTGGGGAGATATGTAAGGATAAGTTTTCCTGTGAGCTATACCATGATTGATGAGAAAGGTTTGAAATTGGAAAGAGTTAAATTCACCTCCTCCATCAGATTGTAATTGTTTGATGTGAGTGGTAAAAGTATTTTCAACAAGAAGCTTAAATTTGACAAAGGTATCATAAGTTTCTGACTTGTTTCGAATAGGGTATATCCAACTAAATATGGAGTAGTCATTCACAAACACCCCATAATATTTATATCCGCTAATATATAGAACAGGTGATGTCAAAAGATCAGTGTGAATTAATTCTAATGGACATGTTGAAATTCGGGTGGATGCATGAAATGGGAGTTTCTTCCCTTTGCCCAATTGACAAGAGGAACAAATAACATCTTTATTAAAATCAAAATGGGAAAGAGGCAGTTTATTTCCTTGCACTACTCAGGTTACAACATATGAGGAAGGGTGTCCTAGCCTAAAATGTCAAACCAAAGATGAAGTCTTTGGCCCTGTTTGCTAACCCACTCCCCCCTTTTGGCCCTGTTTGCTGTCAGTACGGTACAGCAAAGAAAACTAAAATGTTGGCTTCTTCAAGAAGCCAACGTTTATTCAATTCCCATTTTACCCCGCATGAATTTCAGGAGCAGTTTTTTCCAAGGAAGGATTTTTTTCATGCCATGCGGGGTAAAATTGGAAGGGATATTTTGTCAGGGGAAAGAGAGGGGGAGGGGCGATACTAAACAGGGCCAAATTATTCCAAGCATGGCTGTAAATGCCTTGCTGCTGCCTTTGTGAGACTTCTTCCCAAACCTGAGAGGATACATCCCATTTTCACTCTTCCCTTCTAGTAGAAGCCTGTGAGTCCGTAAATCAAAGATGTAGAAATGAGTAGCAGTTAAGATGAAGTAGTAATCATTGTCATTGCAGAATTTTTGAATAGAAATGAGATTAGCAGTAACTTGAGAACAATGCAAAACACTTTGAAGAGTAAAATCAATATAAGGAGTATGAAAGGTAATGGAACCAGAATTGGCTATGGCAAGGGTGGATCCATTTCCAACAGCAACAATATCATTGTTTTGAAGTGGCTTCTGGATGTTGAGGTTATCAAGATCATGAGTGATGTGTGCATTAGCAGCACTGTCAGCATACCACTCTTGATCTTCATAGGCTTAGTTTGCAATCATGGCTTGCAATTGAGAAGGGGGTCTTCTACCTTGAAAAGGAGGTCTAAAATATGTTGTTGTTTGTGGACGTGGAGATGAGTACCTTGTTGGAGGAGAATATCTTGAAGGAGGAGGAACAACATTGTACCTGGGGGTGGGGGCATCGGCATTGAATCTGGATCCAAAGTTTCTGGAATGAGCCATTGGTCCTTGATGCCCATGATATCCGGGATGAGAGGGTCGAGGGCCTTGTTTTCGAATGAACAAGGCAAAGGTGTTGGTATCCATACTCTTGGCTTGTTGCTGTTTAAGTAGCATCTCATGGTTCAACAACTCATCTTGAAAATCCTCAAAACTAAGTTGGTTGTCTCGAGTCATGATGGATATTGTAGTGATGAAGCTGTTGAAAAGGGGACTTAGGCCATTAATGAGATAAGTGATTAAATCTTTATCAGGAATGGGCTTGCCAACGGCAGCCAGTTGATCCGAACATTCCTTGGCTGACTGGATATAGTCAAAACAACTCTTAGAGCCCTGATTAAGACTCTGAAGTTGCTTCTTGAGATTTACAATCCGAGACTTGGATTGGTTGGCAAATTGATTTGCCAAGGCTGACCAAACTCTAGTCCATAAATGGTCGACAACACCTTCTTTAACAAGGTGATATTGATCCAGCTTTGGATAGTTTGATCCTTTCTCTGCCAGATTGCAAATTTTGGATTAAGAATTTGCTTGCCACTATCATCAACTTAGAATTGTGGAGGGCATGGATCGGTTCCATCAACAATGCCCATGGATTCTGTGCTACACATAATGGGGAGGAATTGAGTGAGACAGCTAAGGTAGATTGGTCCTTCTAGCTTCTCATTATAGGTAAGGTTTGGTGGAGGAAAGGCAGCAATTGTAGCAAGAATTGGCATGGTAGTAGGGATAGTGTTTGAGGGTGATGTAGCCATTGGAGCAAGAGAGGGTTGCTAGGATCGGTTTAGGCGTGTGCCAGATTAGGCTATGATACCATCAAATAATTTGAGATACAGAGGAATTGATTTCTTAATTAATTTCAATAGTAGCTAAAAGTATATATACTGGTTTACATAAGTGACTAAAGGAAAAACTATTAAAAATTACAATCAAATATTCATGTGTGATAGCCGGCTCCTCATCTTCCTTATGTGTTCTGCAATCCCTTGACATATGGATTGTGATTGCTCATCATCAATAAGCTTGATGACCGCGGCAAGTATTGCCTTACTGGTTTAGGTAGTTCTTGCCTTTCATGTATAACTGAGTTGCCTTGATATCATGTTGCTTTAAGGAATGGTATGCCAGTGATGGGGCTGCATTGATCATGATTAAGTCATCAATGCAGGACAAATATTGGTCTACTGATCTAGGCAATATTTGCCTTGCATAAAATATATGTCAAGGCAGGTTTCCTTTGATAACCTGCAGCCTTGCTAATTGACATGCTGAATCAATGGTGATTGGTGGGTGATCTTCAGTATTTGATATTGTGGGCATGTAATCTTTGACAACAGCTGGCATAGCAGTTGTGTCACACATGGGGTCTGTCGTGGCATGCATAGCAGCCATGGCAGCCTTAGATACCATGGGATGCAAGGCATGCATAGTGGCATTAGGAGATGCAGCCGTGGCAGCCTTAGGTTCCACGACATGCAAGGCATGCATAGTGGCTTCTATGGCATTAGGAGCTAGGAGTGTGCAAATGAACCGATTACCGCCTACCAACCGCCTACCGAACCGCGACCGAACCGAAATTAACCGCCTACCGACTTAACCGAAAAAATTCGGTTCTGTAGTCGGAATAGAATCTTTTTACCGAAAATTGGTCGGTTCGGTAGGCGGTCGGTTAAGCGGTTAACCGAATTTCCGAACCGACCCGAACCGAAAATTAACCGACCGATTAACCGGTCGGTTAACCGACCGCCTATATTGAAAAGACCTTTCTTCAACCTCCAGAAACCGTGTGCATAATGTGCATACAGTGCATTTGAGTATTTCACTATTTGACATTTTGATTTTTGACTCATTTTTCAATTTGGGCACAAAGGCACAGCACAGCCGCACAAGGCACAAAGTAGTTAAACTTGAAATTTGGGCTTTGGAGTTTTGCACAAAGGCACTACTAGTCTGCCACTAGACCACTTTTCCAATTTTTTCTTTTTTTTAAAAAAAAAAAAAAATTATGTAAAACAGTAAAAAGAACTCAAGCCTTAAGGTATAATAAATTAAGAGAATAATTTTGATTTTCGGTTGAAATTTTGAATGGCTTATGGGCTAGTTGATTTTCAAGTGTGGTGGTGCTGCCGTAGACTACCCAGTGGCCGAGCCCTGCTGAGTGCTGAGTGCTAGCTGGCCAAGCTGGGCTTGCTAGCAAGTGGCAAAAGACAAATAGCCAAATGGCCCAAATACTGTCTAAAAAATAAACCATATTGATATAATCCTTAAAATTATTTTGAGTCTTTAACCCATTAAAAAATGAGGCCCAAATTAAGAAGGGCCATAAGGCCCATTTTAAGGCTTAATCTTACCCAAAACCGATTAACCGACCGCCTTAACCGATCGTTAACCGACCCTTTAACCGACCGTTAACCGACCGCCAAAACCGCTTTAACCGCCTAAACCGAAAATTTCGAAATTTTTCCTTGTCGGTTAAATGTCGGCGAATTAACCGACTTAACCGACCATGTTGGTTAACCGAACCGACTTTGCCGATTTAACCGACTTTCGAACCGCTGCACACCCCTATTAGGAGCTACTGCCATGTCTACCACCATGTCACTAGACTTAAGATTGTAGAGGACTTCCTAAAATTTATACAAGAGAAAAAGTGAAGCAACCTGCTCTCTGATATTATCACTGGCAGAGCTAAGAAGTTGCACAAACATGCTCAATTACCACTCTGTGTATGCTACGATGTTCCAGATGCAACATTGGTCGAAGCCCTTGCAACTTCAAACTCTGCACACGCATGTTATGGTTCTAATATTCGCTTTAGTATGTTTTCTTCTTTAGAATGTTGAAAACTGTTGTTCATAGGATTATGTCTTACTGGTTTCACAAATACATTATTTTTTTTTTTTTCTCTTGACAGTGTAATTATAGAGGCAACGCATTTTCTAAAATGAATTAATCCATGACATTCAGAAAATTTATATTATTTTATCTACTTTTGTTTATTAAAATTTAGGATCTATTCTATGAAAATTTAGGCCCCCAGCTTGCTCTGGGTCTTGGGGTAGCTTGCGAGCCCCCCCAGATGGGGGCAGGGTGGCTCGCAGACCACCCCCATACCCAAACCCCTTTTCTTTTTTGTTCTTTTTTTATTTTTATTTTTTAAAAATAATAATAATTTTTTAAGTTTTAAATTTTTAGATTTTATATATTTAAATTTCTTTATTAAAAGTTATACGTGTTATTATTCTATCGATGCTGATGTGTCACACTAATAGAATTCATTAGGTGTTTTGACGGAATTTGGTTGTAAGAACTAAATTATTATTTTGGTCTATCCTGAGGACCTTTAAATTATTTTTTATGTCGGAGGAAGCGATTTGTAATTTAGGTCAACCATATAGACTGATTTTACATTAAAAATCATAACCAAATGACGAAAACAAAAACCAGATGATTTTTTAACAAAGGTGTAATGTGAAAAATCAAAAACCAAAAGATGAAAAACAAAAAATAGAACCAAATGACACACATCTAATTTTTCATTAATAAAAATCAGATGATGAAAACAAAACCTTACGGCTCGTTTGGTTTGCAAAATAGATCTCTAGAATGGAATGTGTCATTATTTTATTTGGTAGGGACCTATTTCTTGGAATAGTTACTCCCATAGAAATAATTATTCCCATAGAAATAATTATTCCCTTACGAAGAGGAATACTCATTTATCTAAAAAAAATGAGAGAAATATCTATTATTTAAAAAATAGACAACGTTTTTCTTTTTTTTTAAAAAAAATTATTTTATTTTATTATAACCCTTCAACCTTTAAAAAAAAAAAATTAAAATGTTGAATTATTGTGAGTGGTCACCCACAATAGAACCCAAAAGTGGCGAGAAATAGACAACGTTTTCGAGAAAAAAAAATTATATTTTATTTTAACCCTTCAACCTTTAAAAAATATAATAAATGTTGAATTGTTTTGGGTGGCCACCCACAGTAGAATCCGGAGGTGGCCTGGCTCTTCTGTGGGTGGGTAGTCACCCACAACAATTAAACGTTTTTCTTATTAGAAAAAAATAATAATAAAAAAAAAATTTCTTATTGGGTGTAGCCAAACTACCCCATAACTCTCGTGAGTTGTTCAGCCACTCCAAGAGCCAAACCCTAAGATGATTTTTTTTATTTTTTTCTTTATTTCTTATTTATATATATATATATATATATATATATATATATATATATATATATATATATATATATATATATATATATATAATAATTTTAGTTTTCTAGTTTTTTTTTTTTTTTGGATATTTTTAACAAGCCGTAGTGGCACGTGTTAATTTTTGAAGTGTATTGACGTGAACTTTTGTCAATTTATAGACAAATGTACTAGCTTCATTTTTTATTTTTTTTTAAGAAAAATGATGAATATTATTGATAAAGCTAGTCTTCTTAGTACACAATCCTGAATAAATGGACATTCCTCTATTCAGATTTTATCTAGCATTTGTGACAAAACAACTTTGGCCAAACAATGAGCCACATTATTAGCTTCCCTTGGTACCAGCTTCATTTTCAGTCTCATAGATACAAATTAAAATTTAAATAGATGAAAATAAAATTGTTGAATCAAACTGATAAAAATGTATTTGCCATGAAATTTATGCAGTAAATTATAATTAAATTCAAATTTTAATAAATCAAACACCCAAATTGTTAGTAACACTAGACTGGATTCGATGGGGTAGCTATTCCATTTTTTATCTATTCCTCCCGGCCAAACGTGTCTTAGGCTTGGTTGGAAACAAACAGCAATCGGGCCGAGCGGAGGCGTTGGGTGGAGACTGGAGAGCGAGAAAAGCATAGAGAAGAGCGAGGAGAAGCTTCTGGAAGGGAAGAGATGTCGACGATATACGTGTTGGAGCCACCGACGAAGGGCAAGGTGGTGTTGAATACCACGCACGGGCCGCTGGACATCGAGCTGTGGCCCAAAGAGGCCCCGAAGGCCGTCCGCAACTTCGTCCAGCTCTGCCTCGAAGGCTACTACCAGAACACCATCTTCCACCGCATCATCAAGGGCTTCCTCGTTCAGGCTGGCGATCCCACCGGTACTGGCAACGGTACGTACTCCCTCCCAATTCAGGTTTTCTGCGGCCTCTAAAGATCAGAGAATACGTTCTAAATTAAGTTTTATCCCCTTACAGTTTCTGTCTATAGAACATAGATTTGAATACCAATTGTTACGGAAAAATATAAATAAATTAAGCTCTTCAGATTTGTTCAATTTCGGAAAAAGTCATTTGGGATAGATTAAATTCGTCAATTCTTACAATACACCACCAGCTGTAGAGTATAGTGGACATTGTAATGTTCAGTGCTGTTTATGGACATCAGTGCTTGTCAAAATTTCCAGGTGGTGAATCTATTTATGGGGGTGCTTTTGCCGACGAGTTTCATTCGCGATTAAGGTTCAAACACAGGGGCTTGGTTGCGTGTGCTAATGCTGGCTCACCAAATTCGAATGGGAGTCAGTTCTTTATATCGTTGGACCACTGCGAGTGGCTTGACCGGAAGAATACTATTTTTGGGAAGGTGATTATGACTTCATTTCACAAACCCTTTGCCAGACATTTTGAATATTCATGGATGAATTTTTGAACTCGTTCATGGGTTTCAGGTGACTGGGGATTCGATATATAATCTTACGAGATTGGGTGAGATTGAAGCTGATAAGAATGACCGGCCATTGGATCCACCCAAGATTATCTCAGTTGAGGTAGGTCGTAGACAAACAATGCGTTGATCTTGGTATTACTTGTCCTTATCTTTCGGTGTTTGAAACTGTCTATGTTTTTCTTATGCTTTCCTGCCGGCGTCTGCTTCCATGATGTACTCTTTTCTTTGCTCATTTAGTTATAAACTTATTGTGTGTATAGAGAGTTTGATGAGCCAGCATTCTTCTTAAAATCCCTGCTTTAGGTGTTATGGAACCCTTTTGATGATATTGTTCCAAGAGCAACTCAAAAGGCTTTGATCAAATCCACAACTGATACTGACAAGAAAGATACAAAGACAAAGGCTGTGAAGTGAGTTTTTTTCTCTGACCCAGTGTAATTCTATCTTCTGTGTATGGAATACAAAGATTTACATGTTGAATTGTGCTATCACTTTTCTTGCCTGATTATGCACATATTATATATCAATAATGCAGAAAGCTGAACTTGCTTTCATTTGGAGAAGAAGCTGAAGAAGAGGAGAAAGAATTGGTGGCTGTAAAGCAAAAGATCAAGAGCAGTCATGATGTATTGGATGATCCTCGTCTTTTAAAGGTAGAAATTCCAAGTAATGAATTGGTAAAGATCCACTATCTGTTTTTAGAAGCTGGATTCAATCTGAGGTTACCTGCTATGGAGTTTTCAGTTATTTGAAATTTTCATCTGTGTCATTCTTATCAAAAACAAAAGAGAGAAAAAGAAAGAAAAAAAATCGTCATGTATCTGTTTCAGTTGATTTCATTGAGGCTTTGTTTGGCTTAGTGCAAGCACAGTCTTCTTAAACAGTAATTTCACTTGTGAAATTCATACTATTCTGAAAAACAAATGATGAACATTATGCATTATGTCTATACCAAAAACAGTTTGACGATCAACACGACATATCTCTAACAGCGCTTTTTGAATGCAGAACTCTTCTGATGTCAAAACAGCAAGGGATGTGCAGTTATCTGTAAGAGAAGCTCTAAGCTCAAAGAAAGATGAGTCACAGAAAGATTCAGAAGCTGAATTTTCTAATTCCCTTGATTATAGTGATGATGATGAGGCCAACTTTGATGAACGAATGCGTCTACAAATACTCAGAAGACGGAAGGAGTTGGCAGATATCCCATCTAAGCCAAAATTGCGCAATGGTATCTTAATCATCTTAGTAACTCAGTAAATTTTCCAAACTGTGGATGCTTGCATAGCAGTCTTTTTTTATTTATTCAACATGGAAATGTATATGAAAGCATACCTTGTACTTGTGGTTCCATCATCATAGGCATCGAGCTGTCATACTTCTTCTAAAAAGATCTCAAAGAATTTCAATGAGTCGAAATACAGTAGAGTAAACCTTGCATAAGAAAGCTAACTTGCTGCCTAGCGAATATACATATAAAAAAAAAAAAAAAATGGCTAGTTTACCTTTTGCATGGTTGTTAAAATTAAATACCTCCCTATCTTCAAAAGTATTTTCTCCTTGTGATAATGAAAACCAGCGTGGAAAACTCCTGTTGTTGCAAAATTGTACACACACAGCAAAGTATATTGAAATGGCAAGCTTTTTAAAAATATTATATTTTCCTACAATTGTGGTTTAGATATATGTAAACTGGAGATGCATGTCAACAAATAATTTGTCTTGTTTTGCTATTTTACTATTTTACTATTTTACTATTCTTGATGTAGAAGAGGCGGGGCCCCAAGTACATGGGAGATGTAGAAGAGGGTCTTGTAAGAGATCACTATCTAGATTTTAAATGATCCAAGAAAATGCTTAAAAAAGAAGAAACAAAATATCTTGGTTGGTGGCCAATTAGCTTCTTCACTGGAATCACTACCTATGCACATTGCACGATAAAGCCATTTAGAAATCAAAATACATTAGTCAAAAATTGATTGTGGGAGTTTCAACCAACAAATGTAACAACTATGCTTAGTGAAGGGGGGATATTTGTCAACATCAAAACCTTGAAAATGACATTGTTATTTAGTGATGTAAGTTAAATAGGTTTGATATCTATTGCCATTGTCTTTTGCTCCCTCCTTCCTTTTCCAAATTATTTTTTGTTCTTCATAATGGCCTTAATTACTGACACAAGTTGCCTTATTATCTGTACATGCAGGGAATTCTAATCCAAAACGCAAAGAAATATCTACATCAAGGTAGACTGTATATGTATTTTTATATATATGTTAGCTATTCCCCAAGGTGCTTGGCTGCAATTTGCATGTGCACATTTATTTACATTGTTAAATTAACATAGACAGGGGAAGCAATAAGGTTTTCAACAAGGTTTGCATGGACATAGTTTGGTACGGAGCTTCAGTTGCATGTCTAAGATCTTTGATTTGAACATGTCATATCTGAAAGTGAAGGCATCGTCAATCTGGTGGCATCCGCCAAAAGAAAAACAAACTGAGAAGTAAGAGGACTCTATGGGACAAGTAGATTTAATGTTGCTTGGAAGAACAAAAATTACAGAAAAGAGCACATTCACCAAGCCATATATGGCTGTTAAAGTCTTAAATATTAAGCAGCAAGCCGCATTTTTAATTTTAATCTCGTTATTAGGTGGATATGTGAATGGAATGAAAGATCCATTACAAATACATCCCCTCTTGGTGTCAATTGAACTCTTAAAACATGATATGTAGAAAAATTCACTTCTTACTTATCAAAAAAAAATGTAGGAAAATTCACTGCAAGGCATAGATTTTTCTTGCTAGATGGTACCTTTCTGTACTTATTAAAGACCCATTTCATATTCTTAGTTGCATGAATGATGATAAATTATCGATTCAGGAAATAGAAGTTTGCAGGAGTGTGTAATATGTGACAGTCAATCACTAACTGCTGATAGGGGCTAAGAGAGGTTGCCTCTTGATTAGTCATCAAGGTTCAATTGCCAGGGTGGGGGAATGGTGTAATTCTTTGCTTGTATAGTAGGAGTGGACATAAAGTCCTTTTCTTTTCAGCAAAGAAACTCCCTTTCAGCATTATAATTTCTAGGAAAGGCCTAAACCATTTGTTCGTTTCTTTATTTCTTTTTTTTCTTTGCATACCACACAGTGCTGACATAGGGTCCTGTGGATACTATGTTGCACAAATGACAGCAAACAATTAGATATGATGCTTGCTTCATATGCATGCAGCTAACCTGCAAGCCTGCCATATTATTGTCTTTTGAAAAATTCAATCAACAAAAGCAAACTGCATTAGTACTTGTCAAATGAGTCATTGAAAGATGAAAACCTCCTCCTCTTGGCCCTTATCCTATATTTTCTACAACTTTGTGGACAAGATAAAAGTTTTCGAATATGTTTAATTTTGAAATATAATTTCATTTTCTTCTCACCAGGCCTAACACTGAAAGCATTGATGATGATGATCAACCAAGGATAGAAAAGCTGTCTTTGAAGAAAAAGGGAATCGGATCAGAAGCCAGAGCAGAACGAATGGCTAATACGGATTCGGACTTACAGCTGTTGGGTGAAGCTGAACGAGGAAGGCAGTTGCAAAAACAGAAAAGGCGCAGAATGCAAGGACGTGAAGATGAAGTAAGTTATGAGTTAGTGGTTCTTATTTATTTCGTCTCTCTTATCTCATCTTATTCCCTAGGTCCTTCCCTTTTGGCAAAAGCAAGTGGACCATTGGAATATGTAAGTGATAGGAAATAATGACCTACAAATGACTAATAGAGACAAAACCACTAATCAAATATTGCCTATAGTGCTCAAACTTGGAATCAAGTGTGAGAAACGTCTTCTAAAAAGTTTGCATGTGAAGGGAAAGAGGCTGGAAATTTCAAGGAAACCCAAATAATGATTTGGATGTCACTAAGATGTCATCAACATTTAGACTAATACCATTCTGTTTCACGCTTGGAGAGCATATCACTTTATGTCTGAGACATTTCCCCTAGGAAACGCATGCCATCAATGGATGAACGAGTTGTTAAATTTAAATTTGAACCCCCTTTTTTTTTTTTTTATCCCAAGTCTTTGGAAATTAGAAAATAGAAATAAACTTGCCATATTTGAGCACGCTGTTTGATTTCTGAGATCATGGAAGAAGGAAAAGAAATATTGAATGTTAGGACAATCATTCATAACATTAATAATTTCGGGTTACAAATTTTTTCCTTGTACTCTTAGGAGCTATATGAACTGTAACATATTTTCTGTTGACCATAGTTTACTTTTATTAAATTGTGGAATTTAACCTCTGGCTGTGATTTAGAAAAAGAGTAAAGGAAAGTGGGGAAAGATGGAGGGGCTGGGTCAGAAATATCTTCTTATATGGAATTTGGGACTGTGTTCTCTGCATCTATAGGACTCAGAAAACTTTAACTTGTGTAATTCTTTATATTCCCCTTATGTAGTTATATGTTTACATAATTTTCTAACTGGTTTCTTGTTTTGTCACTATTAGGTTCTAGCAAAACTTGAGAAGTTTAAGGTCACCATGTCTGGAAAACCCATGGTCTCAGGTAGTGGATCTGGAGATGGCAATGATGAATTATCTGACTGGAAAGCAGTTAGATTGAAGTTTGGTCCTGAACCTGGCAAGGTAAGCTTACTATTTATATGCCATCTCCATTGTGAATTCTTTTCAACTGTTCAAAGGGTTTCAGAAACCATGTAGAAAAAATGAGATCATTCCATTTCTTTGTCAATAGCATTTGAGCACCTATCTTGTGGAGGCATTCCAAAAAACATGGTCTCAGATTAGAAACAATACAGAGTCTGAGCATGGAAGTAATTATTGAAATTAGGTTGTGTTTGTTTTGGTAAGACATTTTTTAGAAAATATTTTCTTCATTTTTTGGTGTTTGGTACATACAAAAAATACTAGTCAAAAGAAAATAATTTCCTAGTTAATAGCAAATTTGCCACTACAGGGAGGAAAATGCTTACGCCTCTGAAGAAGCATAAGCCATTTTCCGAAACTTGTCTCCCCCTCTCTCCCCCATCGCCCTCTCCCTAAGTTGTAGCACCATCCATCCTCGTAGAGGAACCTAATTGTCCCTACCCCCAGCACCACCATCCTCCGCCTCTCGGCGGCCATCCCCCTACCCTGTCATGTTAGGTCCCAGTCAGAGTGTATGGAATACAACAAAAATAAACTACTTCGGGTGGGAGTAACCACAATACAAATCTCCACTTGGGGCTGGAGGAATACCACAATACAAACACAAACTTTCTTCACCTTTCCCGTATTCTAATAACACACATATTATAAATGTACTAATAACAGTTATTAATATTGTTACTTATAATTAAAAAAAAGAAAAAAAGAAAAGAAAGTTGCTAATATTGTTGCTGACGGTTACAACTACTTGCAGTACAATATAACTTCTATTAACCCACTAACACCAACTCCCCTCAACCTCCACATGATCCTATAATTTGCCTCCCCTTCAGAAAAAAAAACTCGTGCTCTAGTTTTGAAAAATACATGAATTTTCTCCACCATTTTTTTTTTAATTCCTAAGCCACAAATGCAATGAATTCTCTTAAAGCCACGATGACTACCATAGGAAGTGAAGTCCTTGGTAGCAATCCCACGTTCAAGAACATGCTGCACCGCAGGACTACCCTTGTGGGTACTCCCTGCTGGAGGTATACTGTCACCAAGGTTGAGCAAGCAGTCGGCATGCTTTACTCCATGAGGACCAGGTGGGTCCATTGTCACGTCCTTGACGCCTTGTTGCCACACCTCACCTTCTTGGTGTCCTACTGAGTGTGTCCTGGAGTAGCATTTTGGATCATTGAAGTATGAAAATGGCCGTCCCGAGAGCCCTCTCTAGTTCATCAAAAGCTCAATAATTTTTCTTAGGGCGCCTTCCATCAGCTGCATGCGCTCAATGGAGAAGCTGGCACCCGTTTCCAGTTGGTTTAGTTCTTCCCTCACTCCGCTCATGTCGGCTTCAAGTTTTTCTGCTCTTTCCTTTGTCGTAGTCATGCTCTGATACCAATGTTAGGTCCCAATTAGAGTGTATGGAATATAACATAAATAAACTGATAATCTCCACTTAGGGTGTGTGTGGGATTGCGATTTCATTGACAAAAGGTGTGATTTTAACCCAAATTGCAGAATATGAATCATTTGGGAGTTGCGTTTTTAAAAAATTGCGATTTGAAAACACATAAAACTGTTTTTCAAATCGCAGACAAGATGGTACTTTTTTGAAAAGACATAATTTTAAAGTTTAAGTTGCGATTTTCAAGGTCAAACTGCGATTTTGTCAAACGCTTAATTGCATTTTCAAAAATCAATTTTTCAAATCGCACATTTTAAAATCGCTATTTTTAAATCGCACTTTTTGAAATCGCAAATCCAAACGGACACTTAAGGCTGGAGAGTACCACAATACAAATACAAACTTTCTTCACCACTCCCCTATCAAATAACATATATATATATATATGACTAATTCTAATGTCATATAAGTGTCCATCAAGTGTCCAAAAAAAAATGATATGGCTTCTAAAAGCCACTTCATTTTTTTATGGACACTTATATGACATTTAGAATTACTCTATATATATATATATACACCCACTATCAACAGTTACTAACACTAAGATATCCCACTAACATTATAACTTTTACTAACCCACTACTTGCAGTACAATATAACTTCTATGAACCCACTAACACTATCCTCAACCTCCTCCATATGATCCTATCACCCAACCTTCCTCCTACGGTGACCTCCACTCCCGCAATGAAACATCATTATCCTCAACCCTGGTGCCACCCTTTTCTGACTGTAGCCTGCCATCCTCCCTGCTCCATCGTAACCCCCTACCCCTCATGATTGCCCCTGTTGGCTGTGGTATTTGGCGTCGTTTGATCATTTTGAGTTGTTTCAGGTTGGTTTTCATTTACAGTGGGCAAATATTTTCGTACCGACCAAACAATTGAAAATCGATGATTTTCTTCAAAAAATGTTTTCCCTTAGAAACCATTTTACGCAAACCTTAGATAACTTCAGCGGATTTTAAAGTGGTTGATTACTTGTAGTTAGCAAAATAGACCCTTCCCCAACTTGAAAGATGTTTGGCACGGTTTGATTTTTGTTCTTAGTTGGCAAATTACCCCCTTAATTACCAAGCGGTTCAATTTTTTGGTGAACCATTTTATGCAGGACCGCATGTCTCGCAGTAATGACCCGAATGACTACGTAGTGCATGACCCTCTTTTGGAGAAGGGAAAAGAGAAGTTCAACCGGATGGTAGCCAAGCAAAAGCGACGAGACCGGGAATGGGCTGGCAGATCTCTTACTTGATCTCATATTTTCCGACTACGCAGGCTTGTGAATATTTTAGACTGATGGAGGTGACGAGGCAGTTTGACTTTGTTATGTAATTTGAGTGCTACAAGGTTGTACAGATTTTTTTAGTCATGCGGGAAAAGATCAGGGAAGCTTCCGATGCACTGATGCCTATCTCGTATAGTTTCATTTTTATTTTTTTTTATCTTAGGAGACAGGGAGAACCACACCCCCCTCCCCCAAAAAAAAAAAAAATGCAAGCTTGTGCCACGTCCCTCGTTTTCTCTGGTATTGATCACCTTATTCTTCAGGCAATTTTTAAAAATATATGCATTTAATTTTGTTTTTTATGTTTTTGTTTTTGTTTTGAAAGATAATTAAGAGCAGGCAAAATTGAAGGACTGGGATCTTCTCAATTTTATCAATTTCATGGTTAAGATTTAAAGTTTGTGCATATAATGGTGTTTTCATATTTATTAAAAAATTAAAATTAAAAGATTGGTTTACATTGACTTTATATTGTTAGATGTACGAACTTTAAATTTTGATTAGAAAATAAATTTTAGTCATTTCATTTGAATGAAGAGGATACTATTAAGATAGGAAGGCCTGGCTTGCAATTAGATTTTGTTCTGGCGGTGTGAATGTATTTGGATTTTGGCCAACCCCACAAATGTAAGAATTGCGTAACAATTTTGGCCAACACGACAATGCAAAGTCAACATCTTATACGATTAAGATAGATCATCATGATTGATGTGTGTTACAATCTTATCCAATGGAATGTGTTAACATAATGTTTTAAACTACAAGGTTTATCGTCTAAGTTGATGGTCTCACTATATATCATAGTCAATGTAATTTAAGGATCATTTACATGCATATGGTAAAAGACAGTCATATGTGTATAAAAGCATGGAAATAGATTATATGTCCAATTCTTAATAAATATATTAGTGAACAAACAGCTTTATTTATATCAAATCAAAATGTCTTACAGAAATAACTGGGATTTATGGCACTATCCCTAACATAATCAAGATATTGAACTACAGTGATTAAAAAAAATCCAATGGAGCTAAAATGGGAACTAGCTAAACTATAGCAAAAAAATGGGGTTTAACGAGCTCATTAAATATGCTTTTAAGACAAAGAGATCCTTCAAACTGGGTTAGAATAACTTCTTTCAACTTAATCTATAAAAATGTCATGTGTCTATTTTGTATATAAAAAACGTGTTTATAAAATATCAAGAATAAAGTAAGAAGCGACATGTTTTTTAAATAAAATTTATTTTAACTTTGTCCGTACTATTTAAAAATTATATATTTTTCACATGAAACACGTGGCATTTTTACGAACCGGATTAGAATAAGTTTCAACAACCTAATTTAGAAGAAAATAATGTCCATGCTCTAACGGAGCTGAGGAGTTGGTGTCGTGGCAGTTTGACTTTTGTTATGTTGAAGAGATTTTTGAGCGATGCGGGAAAATTGGAAGGCCTGGCCCAAGCAAGCGTGAATCTTGGCCAACCCCACGAAATTAAGAAATTGCGTTTGGGTTGACCTACGAATTGATGTTTGAGGGTTAGAGCACAAGAGCATTTCTCTTTCT
The DNA here is from genome assembly GCF_958979055.1 of Alnus glutinosa. NCBI lineage: Eukaryota > Viridiplantae > Streptophyta > Magnoliopsida > Fagales > Betulaceae > Alnus > Alnus glutinosa. The sequence continues at coordinate 11,214,689 of NC_084889.1, read as the reverse complement.
GTGTTTGTGTTTGTCTTTGACAACAAGGATTAATTTTGTTTGGACCTTTTGCAATTTTTTTTATTATTATTATTATGAATAAAGGAATTATTGTGTCAGCGTGACAACGCATCCTGACCAACACCATCCCAGGAGAAGCACATGGTCCATGTTGACTGCCAACTTGTCAATAGTTGTCATACTTGTGAAGACCTTAACACCTTTGGGCTTCTCCATGCACAAAAGGCTTTTGATTTCGCTATGACAACTTGAATCACTTGATGCTTTTTGGCCGACCTAAAAGAAGTTGAAAAGTAGCTCATCCAATTTTTATTTTATTTTATTTTTTTAAAAAAAAAAAAATAAAGTGTTTCAAATAACTAGAAGACAAGCGGTTTGAACGTAATTGGACAAGGATTCAAGAAAATATAAATTCTTAAATTACGAGAATTTAATGCAGATTTTTTTTTTTTTTTAATATAACGGCATAGAAAAATAGGGTTAAATACACCTCTAATTCTTAAATTTTAAAAACTTTATTTTTTAGTCTCTAAATTTCAATTCGCATCACAAATGATACTTCAGTTTTGAAAAATGACCGAATTAATACCTCAGTCAAGTTTTTTATCCAAAAACTAATGACGCGCCACATGTGGCACTATATAAAAAAATTAAAAATATTTAAAAATTAAAAAAAAATTGAAAAAAAAAAAAAAAACAAGGGGGTGGCTCCTTGGCCACCATGGAGGTGGTCCAGCCACCCCCAAGGACCAAAAACGATCATGAATTTTTTTATTTTTTATTTTTTTTCAAGGGGTGGTTCGGGCACCCTAGACCAGCCAAGGGGATGGCCGAGCCACCCCCTTGTTTTTTTTGTTTTTTCAATTTTTAATTATTTTTTATATTGTGCCACTTGTCAACCTCAGATGTTGACACGTGGTAGACCATTAGTTTTTTGACTGAAAACTTAACTGAGGTACTAATTCAGTCATTTCCCAAAACTGAAGTATCATTAGTGATGGGAATTAAAACTCATGAATTAAAAAATAAAGTTAATCAAAACTCAGGGGTTAAAAAGGTGTTTAACCCTAAAATATAATATATATTAAAAAGGTGACACGTTACTAATGAGAATTGAGTATATTTTCATCAAGTTCTTGCGTTTAATATTGTAGAAAAGCTTTTAAAAAAAAAAAAAAAACTGTATTTTTTTATGCCTCAACAACCTGCCACTTTTTAATCAGTATCATTTTATAATCCGTTCGATGCAAGAAACGACAGACAGATTTTTTTAAAAAAAAAAAAGCATAGTACATTCAGATCCTACATAATTTTTGTCGTATATGGGCTAAACATATGGTAGAGATGGTCTAATAAGCCTCGTTTCATTGAATTGGTGATCTATCTTGAAACCCAAATTGCAGTATTGCACGTTTTTCTTTCATTCGAATTGACACGGACGTACAACTCAATTTTTGTTGTGTAACTTTGTCGATGGACCCAGTCTCTTGGGGGTCAATTCGAGACGTACCAACCAAATTGCTTATTTAAATATATATATATATATATATTTGTAGCTCAATTCCGAGTTTATTTTTGGCTTTTGTAACACGTTAACAACTTTGAAGTGGTACAACATTGCAGGCTAAAGGAATTTACCAAGAAAACTGGTAAAAAATCTATTGGGGAAATCGAAATCAATGGGTGAAGGATATCCACCCATGCCAGCACATGCTTCATCCTTTTCTCTCGAGACTTGGATATGAACGGGCTTCATCAATGGGATTTTCTGCTGCTTTCTTTTCTCCTCAATCCTCATTCTTTCTTTCTGTTTTTTTACCGTCCTTTGTTGACTTTTTCTTTTTCTTTCTTTTTTATAAGTTTTTTTTTTTTTTTTTTTTTTTTAACTTGCCATGTTTCACGAAGGGTCAAAAAAGTAGCCTATATTGTTGAATTTTGTAACCTCGAGGAAGGGGCCGTGTAAGGGAGTATCACGACTCACGAGCGTCCTCCCTTGCCTTTTATTAAATGCTCTCAAATTATTTTTTTAAATTCGAGAAAATTAAAAGTTGTGATTGGAAAAAATTATTTATGAAATTTATTTAACCGAATAAATAGTTGGATAGTCTAAATTTTATCTGGCCAAGTAAATTTTATAAGTTGTCTCTCACAATTACCTTTTTAAATACTCTCAAGTTTAGACAAATAATTTGAAATAATCTTAATCCATAATTTTGATCATTCCAAAAATGCTATTAGTTGATTATTATGACAAAAGTAAAAATTAATCCTTAATTTTTTTTTAGAAGTCTTTATTAATTTAAAATCTGATTTTTACTATCTTGGAGTAGTGTATTTGACAAAATATTTTTGGTTTTGATTTTTTTTTTTAATAGTAATAAAAATTGATTGTTGTGATACATATGTAAAAATAGTTCCTTTTTTTTTTTTTTTTTTTTTTAATGATCGGAATAACGAGCCTACCCCTCTCTCTCCCCAAGGCGATTTTTTCCTCTTTTCAGAAAAAAAACCTCTTTTAAGTGTGAAAATGGAGGAGGGGAGCCTTCCGTTTCCCTCCTCCCCAGTAGGTTGTGGTAGATTTGTTGTTTATAAATAATTTTCCTTCTCCTTTTGGGGGTTGTCGACAACTGAAGGGTTTTTTTTGTCTCGACCTGATCAGGGATGGAGATGTGGTTTTTCGTTTGGTAGGGTGTAAAGACGGGTTTTTTCTCCCGATTCGTGGCGCACGGTGTATGATTTCTACAAGGAGTTCGGGATCAACCGTTGCTGTTTTGTATGGCCACGCCAGTGATGAAATCATTTTGATCTGAGATTTTGGTTTCTTCCATGGATATTCCGACTTGAGAATTTTGATTTTGAATAGGAGGTTTTGATCTGCTGCTGCTGGTTTGGATGGCCATGTTGGAGACGAAATCTCTCGCTCTGTTTGTTTTTTCGTGGTTGTTTGCAGCAGTGCCGGTCTAGGGATTTCCTCTTAAACGACGATTTAGAGCGAAAGGGGTTTCGGCGTTTTTGATTCATCGGTTTCAGCAATGCTGTAACGATGATTCAGGTGCTATTTTCGGGTGTGTCTTTAGGGGTAATCAGGGCGATCTTCCTAGAGCGGTTTCCGGATTTTCTGGAGTCTGCAAACCGTCGAGCAAAATGGGGAAGTGGAGGAAATGGTACAGCTTGTGCATTTGTAGTTTTTTCTTTTTCTTTGTTTGTGTTTGGTTGTTGTTAATGCGGCTGCTGTGTTGTTTGTTTAAGATCAAAACCTGGTCTACAAAAGCCCTCTCCTAGATCTAGCAGAGATATATGTTAACATAGAGGTATCTTTCTGTTTGTCTAGGTTTTTGAGAAGCTGTATTTTGTTATGGTCTTCGTCTATTTGACCTGGGTAGAGGAAACTCTCACCGCAGTATCTCTGACTTGGTGTATTAGGGATTCTTTGTAACCCTGCACATTTGATCAGTTTGATCTCTTTTAATATATTGAAAGGGATTTCTTCACAAAAATAAAAGGGTTCTATTTTTTTTTTTTTTTTTTTGGTTAAAAAAACAGATGAAAATAGTTTCATTTTATTTTTATAAGCTTGCTATCTTTACAATAAAACCTTATAATAGCCTAAATGTATTGTTTTAATTAATAAAGTATGGACAAAAATTTTCTACAAACCGATTTGTAAGAAATTTCATACAAACCATATCTAAGATTGACCTATGTCCAATGACATGTGAGAAGCACACGTTGTTTTAACACCGTGTGTTTCTCACATGTTTTTTTTAATAACATTAATAAAAAAAAAAAAATGTGATTCTTACATGCTTAATTAACACACGTTCAGTCTTATACGTGGGTTACAGAAAATTTTCTAAATCTAACTCTAACACTAAAATCAACTCAAGTTAGTTATGAATCTCAATTGGTTTAGCCGTAAATGGTAGAAGGGCTAGAAAACAAAATAAATTTATTTTCCTTTCTCTATCTTAATTACATCATTAAAAAAAGCTAAATATCATTTATTTGTAAGTATTTATAAAGCTGAGAGAAATTTAATTTCTTGGTAATGAGCTATTAGATGGAAAACCCTTTGTATTTTTTTAAAAAAAGAATAAAAGAAGATCATATTCATATCCATCAAACTCCACCAAAAACTAGTCAAAAACTTGCAATTTCCTCGTCTAAATGGAAGAGAAAACATATTCGATCGATGACCATGAAAGTCAAGTCTTCCATATTTTATTCAATCTCCTCTTATATATGTTTGAACACTTAAGGTAAACCATCAAAGATACTCATCGTTAGTCTTTTTTAATTATTATTTCCTTATGCTTCAATTACAATGCATGTGTTGTGTTTTGAGTAATGTTGTACAAACTAGTAAATATGCCAAAAAAAAAAAAAAAAAAGGCTGGGGTGATAAAATTAATTTTCGAGTGATAACACCTTTTTTCTTTCTATTTTCAAAATAAAAATATTAACAAACAACTCAAAACAACTCCGAACAACTTTCACATTTATTTTACATAAAAATATTTTTTTAAAAACCAAAAAACAAAAAATACTAAGGGAACCAATTATATTAAGTGTTTTGTGACAAAAAATTGGTCTGTGTGGTTGGCCTAATTTGCAAATCAATTATTGTGGTATAAAAAATAGTTTAGAGGTTCATGTGGTAGGTGAAAATGACAATTTACTTCCTTGAGTTAATTTCCGTCCACAAGTTAACACAATTTGTTTGGTTGCCATCTCAGGCCCAATAAAAGCGCTACATGTGTCACTCTTTAATAAAAAAAAGAAAATGTAAATATATTAAATATATAAAGCTAAAAAAATAAATTTTTTTTTAAAAAAAAGTGTGGCACGCAGCCGCTCCTCCCTTTATATATATATTCACATTTTTATTGGGTTTGACACTTTGACGTGGTAACCAAACGGATTCTAATGAGTTGTACAGATGAACTGAGTCTAGTGAGTAAATTGTTATTTTTCACCTACTCTACGTGGAATTCTGAATTGTTTTTAATACCACTGAAAATGATTTATAAATTATACCGACAATAAGGACCAATTCTACAATTTTTTTCCTTTTATTTTTAATGAAAAATATTTGAGGTATAAGTAATCATAAATACAACGGTTGAGGAGTTAAGAATTTGGTCAAAAAGGAAAAAGATAACCAGAAGAAAAAGACTCCCAACAAAATTGTCAAAAGTATTTTTATTTTGTGTTGGATGATCCTTTCCCCCGCTCCCCCACAGGCCCCAAGGGTCATATATATGTACCGTTTAATTTGCGTTTTTGCCCATTTCGCTGACCATCCAAATCAGCACATCAACGCCCGCCGGGATTCTAGATACCTAGATCCACTTTCTGGCCCACCCTTCAATTTGGCAACGCTACTCTTTCCGTAAATTGTCTCAGAACCCTCCAAAATAAATAAATAAATTTATTTAATTTTTTTTTAAGTAAAAAAAAAAAAAAAAAAAAAAAAAAAAAAAGTGAATAGGGATATTAGACCCTTCATTCTTCCCAAGTCGGCAATCCATTATAGAGAGCGCAAGTTCTAACTACTTTTTTTTTTTATTATTATTCAAATTATTAGTAATTTGAGCAACATAAATTTTGGATGGTTACACTTTAGGGGTGGAGCAAGCATTTAAGAGGTAAAATTGAAAAAAAAAAAAATTAAGAAGGCAAAACTAAAAAAATAAAAAATTTAAGGGTAAAATTTTAATTTTTTTTTTTTTGGAAAATATGGGGTTGAAGCCCAAACCCTTCCAAGTAATAAGGTGGCTCAGCCCCTAGTCACGATAATGTGAGAGAACTTGTATGAGTAATAGATACTTAAGCCTATATATATTTTTTTTTCTCTTTTTAAAATTAATGCAGCTAAATTATTTGAGCTCACATATATTATTTAAATAGTTAAAAATTTAGACAAAATTACTAGAAAAACTTACATAAAATTTATTTAGATATATAAGGGCTTCTTTGGGTGTGTGATTTTTTTGAATTGCATTATACTATTATTTACTATATTCAAAATTATGAATACAAAAAAATTTATTTTTTTAAAATTATATTTTAATGGTTTAGAGAACCTGAAACAATTTTTTTAAAAAAAAAAAAAAAAAAAAAAAAAAAAAAAAAAAATTTAATAAAATTAAAATTAAAAAAATTAAAAAAATAATAAAATACCTGAGTTACCAAACATGCCTTACGAAACATTGAAAAAACAGACTTGCAAGAATCCAAACCGCGTTATCCCAAGTCACCGTCCATACCTACCGTCAGCACTCAACACCTCCCCACATATACTATTCTTCACACTTCCCCAGAACCGCGTTCACACATGTACAGTTGATTTTTTCCTGCTCCTATGATAACTGGATTTCATTCGGTGGGTTGGTGGTCCATCGCCACTCATGAGCCTGCATTGTCTTTGACGCAATAATTTTTTGGACCGGCTATAAGCCTATAAGATATTAAGATTAGTCAATAATATATAATATTGAGGGAGTTAAAAGAAAAAGAAAAATGTCCAATCCTTTGTCAACAACGATTTTCAACGGGGGAGGGGGATGGGGTGTAAATTAAGGACAATGGAGCGGTGCGCAGATGATAAAAAATAAAAAACGGTAAAGAAAATAATGTAAAAGAACTCGACGACTCGTCTCAAACATCCCCATTTGTCTAATCGCTCAATCTTTAGTTCACACATATAATCATACAGCTGAAAGCCAAAGACTAAGCTTCCTATCTCCTTCGTCATCGTTTTCTCTCGTATTCATCATCGTCTATATGAAACTCCCTGCGGTCCTAACCCCAGAAGACTTGCCCCATCTTTACAGCTTGCTTTACCAAATGAATGATATTACCAACGCGAGGAAGCGGCAGAAGAGGAAAGATGAGGAAGACGGAGACAGTGACGCCGAGAAAGAACCCGACAAGAAGAAAGATTTGAAAGGTATTTTCACCTCCTTGTTGTTGTCTGAGGAGGAAGAAAAGCGCGACCAAGAAGAGCTCGACAGGGCAGCCGAGGAGGAGAAGCTGTTGTTCGAGTCAAACCACAAGAATAAGACAAAAGCCATGGGCGAGTACTACTCCAATTTACAAGACTATTACATCGAAGCCGAGGAAGTGGAGAGGACCAACAGAAAGAAGTCCCGCCTCATGGCCGGTGCGGTGGCAGTGGCCGTCGCGGACTCTGCCTCCGATGGGCTCCAGAAGACCGATAAAACGGAGAAGCGCGGAGGCAACGTTGGTGGTGGTGGAGGTGGGGGGGGTGGACACCGGAGATTGTGGGTCAAGGACAGATCGAAAGCTTGGTGGGACGAGTGCAACAGCCCGGACTATCCCGAGGAAGATTTCAAGAAAGCCTTCAGAATGGGGAGGGCGACGTTCGATATGATTTGCGAGGAGCTCAATTCGGTCATCGCCAAAGAGGACACGACTCTCCGCAACGCGATTCCGGTCACCCAAAGGGTGGCTGTGTGTTTGTGGAGGTTGGCCACCGGTGACCCACTTCGCCTCGTCTCCAAACGCTTCGGCTTGGGCATATCCACTTGCCACAAGCTGGTTCTCGAGGTTTGTTCCGCGATTCGGACGGTGCTAATGCCCAAATACTTGCAGTGGCCGGACGACAACGCGTTGAGGAAGATCAAAGACGAATTCGAATCCATTTCGGGAATACCCAATGTGGTGGGGTCTATGTATACCACGCACATACCCATCATTGCGCCCAAGATTAACGTGGCGGCTTATTTCAACAGGCGCCACACGGAACGGAACCAGAAGACGTCGTACTCGATCACGGTTCAAGGAGTTGTGGACCCAAGAGGGTCGTTCACGGATGTGTGTATTGGTTGGCCTGGTTCGATGCCTGACGATCAGGTGCTTGAGAAATCTGCGCTTCACCAAAGGGCCAGCGGCGGGCTTCTCAAGGGCGTGTGGATTGTCGGGAGTTCAGGGTACCCTTTGATGGATTGGGTTTTGGTGCCTTACACGCATCCCAACCTGACTTGGCCGCAGAATGCGTTCAATGAGAAGATTGGGGAGATCCAGAGGGTCGCCAAGGACGCGTTTGGGAGATTGAAAGGGAGGTGGTCTTGCTTGCAAAAGAGGACCGAGGTCAAACTCCAGGACTTGCCTGTGGTGCTCGGAGCCTGTTGTGTTTTGCACAATATCTGTGAGTTGATGAATGAAGAAATTGACCCGGGGCTGCAGCTTGAGCTTGTCGATGATGAGATGGTCCCCGAGGTTCCTTTGAGATCGGTAAGCTCCATGAAGGCTAGGGATGCCATTGCTCATAATATTTTGCACCATGGAATCGGGGGCACTCGTTTTGTGTAGTGAAAATAGTTGGTGTTTTGCTCATTCATTCTCCTAGTTGTGTTATACAAGTCATTCATCATTATGTTGTACAATATAAGCATATATAGTTTGTCCCTTCCACAAACGGGGATGGTTGTAGTCTTTGTAGGCTTAATTTATACTTGAAACATCACAGATTCACAGACATGTCTTAAACTAGGTTCCATACTTCCAATTACCAAATAAAAGATCTAATGAATAGATTTTAAGCAACTTGGCAATTCTTTTGCGACCCCCATGTATAGCAAGATTATTTTTTTCTTCATATTTTTCCTATATATGGTCTTTTGAGTTTGATGACAATGCTTTTCACTTCTATTTCAAACATATGCAACTTCATGGCTAGCAGATGACTACTTCTTGATGTGATTTGTATTGCATGTTACTGAGCGTAGGTTGGGAAGTAGGAAAATTTCTCCATTTGATCTCGAGTGCCTTGACCTTGTCTTTTGTTCGATGCTGAGTATTTCATGATTTCATTGGTAGATTTGATGCTCGGAGTTTAAAGAGAAGTTCATTTAGCTAGAGGTTGAAATGTTGTTGTTTTTTGCATTAACTTGTACAATATTGGGAAACCAATCTTTGGTAGATTGTTAGAGAACTGGCATGGAAGTTTGAGTTTACGTGTTCCTGACTGTAACAGATGTTTGTAGCATGTTCTTGAACCATATAGTATGATTTCATTTCCCTGCCCTTGGAGAAGTTTGAATTAGTAGGACATCATTCTTGCACTATATATTTTATGTTCTCTGTAGTTTTTTACAACGGTTTAGAATTAATTTCAAGTTTTCAATGAGAAAGAGAGTGAAATTAAGTCTAGACTGTTGATAAAACTATAGAAAATCTCTTTTAAGTTTTTTTAAGGCACTAGGCCAAACCCTAATCAAAATATACCTCTGCTTCTGTGTATTTTTGGAATATAGCGATTGTTCAATTCTGGTTACTTCAATCTCTCTCCCTGCATATCAAGTCAAGATTATTAATGATGACACCCTCAATTGCCTTGTCATTTGGCTGCCTAAAGTAATAGGCAACTTTCCTGTGCCACAACAGAGTGACATTAACCCATAAAAGATGGTGTTTAGTAGGAATTACTTGGCTCTTTTGTTTTTTAGGGGAGCTAAAGTTAAGGGAGGTCATAATAATGTGTGCACTGATCAAAGAATTCACAAACATGTCGCTCTCAATCTCCAATCACCTTCTTATATAGTTTAATTTGTAATTCACCTCCTCAAATTGGTGGCATGTGCCATGCCACAATCTATGAAGTGGAAGGGCCGTGAAGCGACAAGAAGAATCATATATACGTCAATAACGTGGCTTTTACTATAATAATATTGCATCTGAAAAACAATTTGAAAATAATTAGAGTGTTTTGAATAAAAAAAATTCTAAACATGTAAAATTGATTATTTACGCTTACTTCCGGCCAAAAGGTGAATTTTTAAGGTGGGCCGGCTTGATAGATTTTAAGGCCTAAAGGCAACAAGTTTAAATGAGGATTTTTCTTATATCTAAATATTGATTAAATGGTATTTTATTTAAATATTGATATTTTTTATTTTTTAATTAAAAATTTTCAATCTTCTCGCTTTTTGGAATGGGAAATTACTAATTAAATTTTTCTAACATTTCATTTTTAATTGATAATATGGTTAGTTAATGCGATCTGTCTTGTGACATTGTCGATGTTAGGTAGGATTTTATTAATTTTAATTTTAAAAAACTTATTTATGCAAAGGCAATTGTGACAAGAATTGTTAATAAAATGCAATTAGTGATATATGCACTTGGAAAAAAAAAAATTAAGTCTTTTTACGTGATGATTTAATGCCAACTGCAACACTTTCTTTTAAAACTCTGTAGTTTTAAAAATAAATCCAAACCATCAATATCATAGTAGATACCGCTAAGTCCACGCCTGCTCTTGACATGGCGGTAAGAGTTGGTTTTCGAGTGGCTGCCAAAAAATGAGGGAAAGGGTCAAAGCCGGAGGGGAGATTAGGCGAGAATAGAAGTAAACTAAAGGCGCATCTCCCTTAGGGGCGTGACGGGCGTGTCCCCCTCCAACAGTTAAGAGGAAAGTAACCCGTTGGACCCTCTCTATCTCCGTTCTCCCAATCAAAGAATCCCAAGCTGCTGCCCAAGACGACAAAAAGAAGAAAAAAAATCTGGTGTTCCACTTCTTGTGGCTAGAGTGCCTGCTGAGAATGGTGACCAATCTCTGATCCTGACATCAGTGAAAGCTCCAATCGTCCCTGTGATTCACTTTTGATGAATACATGTATAAGAATTCTTTGGTTGTTATGTTCTTTGAAAAGCTCTGGCCAAATTACGCATGAAGCAATCAAGATCCTCCAGGCATTGGGGGTCAATTGAATAGGTGTGAGACGAAGGATGGACATCACCTGACATGTTGTGCTATAAACATGGAGGCGGAGGCCGCCGCGAGCCATGGCCAACCAAATGAAATTGATAGAGAAAAAAGAAATTATGGGCACAAACTCGAGAAGAAAGAAATAGAAGGGAGAATCCGAGAGAGAGAGAGAGTGAGAAGGGGCCTTCACTTGGCCTCCTTTTTATAGGTTCGCAACGCGTGAATCAAAATTTAGTGAAAAATCTAACAAATAGCTGTTTAAATTTCAAAATGAACTTTCAGCCCCTTGTCTCCTACCACTTGTCAGCCTTGTGATCAAGGCACGTCATCCAAAAGGTTGACTCCTCGTTGTCGAGGGACGCGCCATTATCGTTCCACCTAAGAACATTACTAGCAGCTTCCCTACAAGGGATCTGTTCTCTAAATTTTAGGAAAAATTTTAAGAAAGTCAAAAAAACCATCCCACAGCAGCTTCCCTACAATTATCTGTTCCCTATGAAGTGAACAGTGCTTCCCAATGCATTGGGAAGCACTGTTCACATCCCAATCAATTGTTTATTCTAAAAATATAATCTCTCTCTTACTTTATCTCTTTCTTTTCTTACTTTTAATTAAAGTAAAAGTAACAAAATAATACTTTAATGATATAGGGAAAAATGAAGAAGAAGGGAAGGGAAGCTGCTAGGAATGCTCTAACAACACGAAACTGTAAGAGCATCCACATCAAAGTCGGTAATTCAAACATTTCACCAAATAATAGAGAAATTCCTCAAAACCTGTCGTGCATCGAGCTGGCCATAATTTCCACAAAATAACTCTTGTCAGAAAGTCTCTCTAAATCTAACGCACATCTGCTCTCACGCCATTCATTTTATATCATTTTATTTCCTTTCTCCCGCTTCTTTCACTTTCCTCCGCGCCTTCCAGTTTCTTTTCCAGCTCTCTTTGGCGCCTTCTTCTCACTGTGTGCTTTGCTTTGTGCGATTTCTTCACTGAGGGCGATTTCTTCACTTCGTGCGATTTCAACGGAGACTCCAGCTCGCGCGTTCCAGCTCCACCGTTGCTTCGGTACCACTCTCTCTCCCTCTCTCTCTCTCTCGGTTGCTTGGGTTCTTGGGGTTCAGTTCAAAGGGGGATGGGGCTATGAATGGGTTTAGTTCAAAGGGGTATGGGTTTTCTTTTATCCCCATTTGCAGCTTGATGAGTTTGTTGATATTTCTTTGTATGGGTTTCTTAGATTAAGTTTTATTTGTTTGCTTTGAGTAGCCTCTGTTTGGTACCAACCCAGTTTGTATCTTCCTGGTTCAATGCATGAAAATCTTGTGGCATTTCTTTCATTTGTGTTGTTTTGAGTAGCCTCTGTTGCTTATTTCTCTCTACTGTTAAAAAGTTCTCCTTTGCCTTTTTCTCTCTACTTGTGTTGCTTACTCCTTTCTTAAAACAAATTGTGCATTCTTGATTTTGGAAAGTGGATTTGTTATTTAGATGAACAGTTCCTGTTTATGGGAGCAGAGATGGAACATAACTCCTTTTGGCTTTTCAATTTTTTTAATATCATCTTAATACACACATATGTATTGCACGACACCTTGTTCTCTTGATCACCAGTGCATTCCTGAATCTGAAATTTCAGCAAATATACATGGTTACTAAAGAGGACGAAAGCAAGAAATCAATCAAGCACATTTGGTTTGATAAGGAGCAAGATATCATAAGGAGAACTGCATATTTACAAATGGGGCAAACTGCAATTTGGGGGGTTTTGGAGCTTTTGCTGGTTTTCTTGGCTTTGTGCCAGAGCATTATGATCACCATGTTTATAAACACTAGGGGAAGAGGGGTTGGATTATTTATAATGAATACTTAATTAGATTAGGTCCCCTTGCCTTAATGGGCTACAGTTTTCATTATTTCTCCATTTTTATACTTCAAGAGCCGTTGATTGCACTAACACTTGAGGCTTTAACATATAAAATGAAATTACAAATCGAACTACATAAATATTTGTATTCCTAGCCTCCTCCCTCTCTGAATTTCATTTCATTATTGATTTCTTCCATGTTTACTACTAGACTATAATTGGACTCATTGATAATATTCCATTAAATCATTCTAGCTAGCCTTCCCATCCCATCGTGTTATTCCATTAAAGGTTGACAGCTGCTTGTACCCTTCCTCTTTCTGGTTTTTGTTTTTCATTTCGTAAAAGAAAGGTGTTTGTTTAATGGTTTAGATTTAATTTAATTTTCGTTCTTCTTGCAAACAATTTGATTGCACATCTCTTGGTCCTCTTTCTTTCCTTTCATAGTGTGATGTGCTGCATAATTGGCGGGTGTGGTGTTGACATCATCGGCTATTGGCAGATTGTCTCCATGCATGTTTTGGGAAATTCCTTTGCTGACAGTGTGTGATATTGTGGCATGATATGCTGCATAATCAGTGTCTACATCATCAATGGTTGGCTGATTGTTTCCATGTAGCTCTTGAAGCTTCCCTTTGCTAGCAGTGTTTGATATTACAGCATTAAGTGCTGCAATATCGACAGATGTTGTTTCCTTAGGCAGCTTAGTGGTAGTTGTTTTTGGTGCAACGTGTGCTGCCTCAGTGGCAGTGTCTTAGTGGTAGTTTCTTGGGCTACTGTGTTGACAGCAGCATCTTGGGCTACATCGTGGGCTGCTGTCAACACATTTACAGAGTTAGATATAAAGACATCCTAACTCTATTATAAATTGGTTTGATAAGAAGAAATCAATCAATCACATTTATTGTTTAATATTTCTAGAGTTCATGCTAAAGCTACTTGTGTTGCTTATTCCTTTCTTAAATTGGTTATTTTGTTTTATTGTTTAAGGTTTTAACTAAATTTTGGTGTGTGGTTTGGATTATGGGGGCTGATTAGTGATGGATTCACAAACTCCTCAATCCGGTTACTACACCAATCTTATAATTGGAGATGATCTTGGGTTTGAATGCACAAATGAAATCAGTCAACACCAAGAGGCTTCACCCCAAGTTGAGGTTGAACCTACTATTAAAAAATCGTGTCGGGGTAGCAACTTCACCATTGCCGAGGACAATTTGCTTGTGGAGGCGTGGCTTTATGTTTCCATGGATGCCGTTCAAGGAAATCAGCAAAAACATAAGGTTTATTGGGAAAGAATTTGTGACTACTTTCACGAACACAAGACACTTGGAGCCAACCGTAATCAGACCTCTCTAATGAATCGGTGGTCAACGATTCAACTTGCGGTAAACAAGTTTTGTGGCTTCTTAGCCCAAATTGAAAAGAGGTCACAAAGTGGCTTGACTGAGCAAGACAAGGTATGTTCTAATTATGGTCTTGAGTGTGTTAAGTGGTAGATACATTGAGCACGTAAGGCACATATACTGTCACATTATCATGTTTAGTGTGCCTATTGTAAAGATTCTAATTATGTTGTATTTGCTAATGAATTTCAGATTGGCCAGGCAAGACTAATGTATTTAGATATTCAAAAATCACCCTTTCACTTTGAACATTCGTGGCTTATTTTGAGGTTTCATCCAAAATGGATGGCTCACATGGACAATGTAAAATTGAAGAAAAAACCAGTTGTGATAAATCTAGGTGATGAGGAAGCCTCTCACAAAGCTTTTGAAGACATAGAGCGACCAATAGGCCGGAAAGCCGAAAAGGAGAAACGAAAGAGCAAAGAAAAATCGAATCCAAGTGTTATTGCAATACTAAGTGACATAAATGAAGACAAGAAGAAGAAAATGAAACTGTTTGAGGAAGCACGTGAGCAAGACAAAGAGATGTTTCTTCTTAAGCAAGAGGAAGTGCGCCTTAGAGATGAGGAATTGCGCCTTAGAGAAAAAGCACTTTGAATGGAAGAACAGAGAGAGATAAAAGAATTTATGTTGATGGATATAAGTCAATTGGATGAAGATGGCCAAGAATATGTTCGCCGACGCAAAAAGGCAATCCTTGAAGGTCAAATTCACAATCCTTGAAGGTTGCAGTGGCCCATGCTTTTAGTGTAAGCACCACACAAAATTATGTCCTATTTTGCTAGGCTAGGACTTTTGACTAGGATTATGCTTAGAAATTAATATCCATGACTGCTTTGAATAGGTTTTTGATAATCCTCATGTAATTTAAATGATATGGGTGGAATATGGTGGTGTTGTTGAACATTAGTTTTTTGGTGGGTGGAATATGGTCATGTTGTTGAACATTAGTTTTTTGGTATTTGAAGTTTGTTGCAACAAGAATATGTTGGATTTATTTTGGTGCCTTCCATGCAATTAATTCTTCATTCAATACTAGAATCAATTCTATTCGGTGGGTTTACTCGATCCAGTAGCCTCTTTTTGGTTTCCTCTCATCTAATAACCCCAATCAATGCTTATTTTCAAGTATAAATGCAGCTACACTTTAATACGTGACCCATGAAGAGCAAAGTACATCATAAGTAATAATCTTGGACAATTACAAGAATCTTCCAGTGTCCAAAGTAAATTATCCAGCTTATTTTAAATTCACATTGGTACTTACAAGATTCACGTTACAACAGAGTAATTTGTTTACGAGATTGCATTTTTCTATAATAAAACCATTAGTTTGGTACCCATCAATAGAAGGTATTCAAGCAAAAGAACTTCAAAAACACATGTTAAGCAAAAGCTTTGTCTTTTCAATTCTGTCATTGGTTGGAGTTATTTGTAAAACTAAACCAAAAAACCGTAGGTACACCATGGTTGGTAGACAATGAGTTTTGAGTTAGAGTTAGGAAATGACACCCATAATAACATTATAAACATATTTAGTCATTACAACACATAATACCAAAAATAAAAAAAATAATAAAATAATAAAAACATAACATGCAAACATAACATGCTAATATTAATAACTAGTACAAAATATCCATAACTAATCTGTAGTTCTTATGCCTCGCTATGTAGTTGCCATAAGTGCTCGACAAGGTCCAACTGGAGTTGAGAATGAGTTTCCTTGTCTCTAATGGAATGATGGCGTTGAATGAACTCACTAAAGTCATTTGTAGCCCCGAGTGTCACTGGTTCAAGTGGTTCATTGAGTTGTTCATATTCAAAGTCGTCGTCTCTGTTATTAGTCCGCTCATCTTCAACGATCATGTTATGTAGAATTACACATGCCATCATAATGTCTTTGAGCATTTTAAGTTTCCAAAATCGTGCAGGTCCATGTACTATTGCAAATCGTGCTTGAAGTACTCCAAATGCCCGCTCCACATCTTTCCTTGCCGACTCTTGGGCTGCAGCAAAGTGTTTTCTCTTATTTCCTTGTGGAGATGAAATTGTTTTCACAAATGTCGCCCACTGTGGATATATGCCATCAGCAAGGTAGTATCCCATATTATAGTTATGACCATTAACGGTGTAGTTAACAGGAGGAGCACGCCCTTGAGCAAGGTCAGAAAATATAAATGACCTTTCCAGTACGTTTATATCATTATGAGATCCAGGTAAACCAAAAAAAGCGTGCCATATCCAAAGATCATATGAAGCCACTGCTTCCAAAATAATAGTTGGTTCGTGATAATGACCAGAATACATACCTTGCCATGAAGTTGGGCAGTTTTTCCATTTCTAGTGCATGCAATCAATGCTCCCCAACATGCCTGGAAATCCACGGTTTTTGCCTTCGCTAGCAATCTAGCGATGTCTTTATTGTTTGGTGACCTTAAGTATTCTTCTAAAAAAACTAAAATCACTGCTTGAACAAACCTTTTAAGACTCTTAACGACAGTGGTTTCTCCAATCTTCAAGTATTCATCCATAAAGTCAGCTGTAACACCATATGCAAGCATCCTAAGTGCGGCGGTAATCTTTTGAAGGGAAGTAAGACCGAGCCTTTGGGAACCATCTCTTTTTTGGACAAAATATGGATCGTTGGCTTCAACCGCGTATTGAATACGGCAAAAAAGATCATGACTCATTCGAAATCTCCTTCGAAAATATTTGTGAGGATATATTGGTGGTTCAGCAAAATAGTCACGAAAAAGATCTTCCCCGGCTTGCAAGCGGTCACGCCGAATGAAAGTGCGACATTTTTTAGGACGACCATGTGATGTTGATATTTCTTCTTCCATAGCAAGATTTGCAATTATCTCTAACTCTTCATCAGAGTCTGATTCCATAAGAAGCATTTTGTAAAAAGAAGAACGAGCCATAACAAGAAAACAAATATTGAGAGTCAAGATGAGTTCTACCGAGTTCTTCAAGAAGGTTGAGTTGAAGAACTCTCTATGAGTTTTGCTACGTTTAAAATTCGGACTTCAATCAACTTTGGTTGGTATTTGTCATGTCTTCTTTACTATCAATAAATTCATCTTCTGCTTTGTTGTCTTCAAGCAACGTCCAGTTCCAGTTTTTGTTTGATATTTGTCATGTCTTCTTTATTATCAATAAATTCTTCTCCTTTGTTGTCTTAAAGCAACGTCTAGTTTCAGTTTTGGTAGATATTTGTCATGTCTTCTTTATTATCAATTAATTCATGTTCTCCTTTGTTCTCTTAAAGGAACGCTTAGTTTTGTTTGATATTTGGCATGCCTTATTTATTATCAATTCAAGTTCTCCTTTGTTGTTTTAAAGGAACGCTCAGTTTTGTTTGATGTTTGGTATTTGTCAAATTTATTATCGATGTCAAATTTATTATCCTCAACAAGACAACAATTGGACATTCTTTATCAAAAAAGAAAAAAAAAAAAGCAAAAAGAAATCGTTGGACGTTCATCTCTCTTTGTCTGGTTGTTGGACATTAAAGTGTAGTAAATAAGTTGCTTGGCTGGTTGTTGAAGACAATAAAAGTCCTGGCTAATTGTTAATCGGTTCAATTAATTTAATTAAATCACAGTGTCCTCAACAAGACAACAACGTTGGACGTTCTTTAAAAAAAAAAAAAAAAAAAAAAAAAAAAAAAAAAAAAAAAAAAAAAAAAAACGTTGGATATTCATCTCTCTTTGGTTGGTTGTTGGACGTTAAAGTGCAGTGGTTTGAGGGATGAGGGACGTTAAACGTTGGACATTCATCTCTCTAATTGTTAATTGGTTCAATTCATTTAATTAAAGCACAGTGGTTTGAAAGTCCAGGCTTATTGTTAATTGGTTCAATTAATTTAATTAAAGCACAGTGTTGAAGGGAATTAACATTGGATGAAGGTTAGGAAATTTAAATTAGTTGATGAAGGAAATCAATTTTTACAGTTAAAGTAGTTATTTTCAAAACTAATAAAATATAATATTTAGTTAAAATAGAGAAATATTTAGAGAGTTTGATGTATGAAGTTTTTTAAAAGTAAGAGATAAAATCAAAAAAGTAGATTATTTAAATTAAATTTGAAAAAAATTTTAGAGAGGTTGATGAGGATGCTCTAAGGCAACGCTTTAATTCTAGTGGATGCCGTTATGGCGCGATCCAAAAAATAAAGGTGTAGGTGGCAAAATTGTCGGTCCCCAAGGCACCACATCGTTGGCGTGCCATAATTATCATCTGTTGTCACCGTTTCAATTCCCAAAAGCAATAATCATCATAACAGTCGGCATAATAAATGCATCAACACCAATTCAAAATCTTTGGTTGGGGGGGGGGGGGGGGGGGAGATCGTGGAACGTATGAACCCATGCAGGATAATTTGTTGCATATGCCCTCGTCATAATTTTCATAGGTCGACGTAATTACTAATTTGCTCAAAGAAATTGGGGGACAACTGGAGTATTCAAATGTCGAAAGGACCAATGACCAGTTGAAGGCCCATCAACCCAAAGGCAGCCTTTAGCTCGGACTCACCAAGCAACATACACACGTGATACACTAAAACCCTACCTCTCGCATACGCCCCAAACGGTAACACTTCTATAAGAATGATATCCTCATATTTACGGATTTGCTTATTTAAAATTTGCTCAATGAAGAAAGCAACTGTTGGAGGCACTCCTTCAAAAGAAAATAAGTAATGAACCTTAACTGTTTTGCCCGTTTCGATTCCACATGATGAGGGAAAGAACTGTTGGAGACGACACCCGAAGGGAATTAAATCACAAGGATGCGCTACTCTCCATATTGATCCCTTTGGCCTTTTGCTTAGTTGAGCTTGCTTGCCAACTAAAGACAAAAAACCTCTATAAAAGGAAAAGCGGTACACATCACAAGTACGCAAGCTCTCTCATTCTTCTTGCTTACATTTTGTTCATACATCCTATCAATCTCACTCTTACTAACTTAAGTATCTAATATGGTTCCGCCATTACCCCCTGGTGTGTCACTTCGACCCTCGGTCTTTTTAACAGATCTCTACATCAGGCGTTCGAGATGTTTGGTCACTGTATTAACAACAACTACTACTACTACGAGTGTCAGAATTAAACCCATATGATTACCATTTTTCTTGGCATTACAAAGAGTTGGTCACGATTCAGAAGAACCGTCGTGAAAAGGGCTCAAGCCAGCAACATCTTTAGGAACGTCATTGACTCATTGGCATAAAACTTTCAGCTGCACAACCGACTTTTCGCAGTACTCATTCTGTTGACTTCAAATATACAAGCATTGTGCAATATTTCCATGTTCCATACTACAATCACAAAACATTCTTAATTAATTCCTCAGGAAAAGTATAATCGATTACGAAAAACTACTCATTTTTAAGAGGACAAAGTTTTCCTCTAAATTCTTCCAACCCAGCCTATAAATTGTCATGTGTTCCTTGAACATGAAAAAAGCACATGTTTTTTTAATAGCATTAAAAGAGTAAGATGAAATTGTATTAAAAAATCCATATGCTTCTCACAGTCATATGATCAAGGACACGTGACAATTTTATAGGCCGATTTGGAGAAAATTCCTCCCACACATGAATCTATCCTTTTTTAGAATTGTCAGATATCTCAGCACAAATTTTACTTATATAACTACAATGTTGGAGCATTAAAAAAAATGGACAAGAAAAATCCACCACCAAACATACATACACATGACAAAGGTCGAGCTTTGATAAAACTGTTTCTAGTTCAGGATGGACAAGCATTTTTCTGTTAGTAATTGTCATCCCAGTCAGGTACTTGTGGTCAGCGTAGAACCGCATCGCCTTCCTCATCATGATCAGATGGTTGACGGAATGGAAAATGTGCAAATTGGATGCTCAAGGCAGGAGCGTCAGGTTTTTTGTCATCAAATTTGTAACCTGAAGGAAAACCCACATTTTTGCAGCGTGATTAAACTTAAAATTGATTGAGAATTTTCAGATATCAATTTTATTACGCATGATACAGCATGTACATTACCATATTAAAAAATCAATTATCTAAATCGGTAGATATATAGCCATGCATATGGAATATTGATTTACAACCCAAAGTGTATTTTGGAAACTTAATTAAACTAAAATCTTAATTAAGTTTATCAATGTGCAGGTTGTTCCAGTTGGTGTCTATAAGCTGGAGTGTTTAGTACTTCTTGAGTTTAGTTAGTAAAAATTACCCATTCATCTAAAAAAATAAACTTAAATTTGAAGGTCTGAGAAAATGGACATATGAGCATACAGATGCTGCTGGTGAAATCACAGGTTTATATAACAAAGAGATGTTCTGTTTCCTTGTTCCATTATCTCTTAAACCTTCCAAGGGATAAAAGACCATCCCCACAAGTATTAGCAGTTACATCTCAAATGATAATAAATTATTATATATGATTTACCTTGAATAGCTTCCATAGCAGTCAGAGCACATTTAGGGTCGGCAAACTCCACAAAGCACAAAACTGTAGCCTTGTCTCCACTCTGCGGTTTACTTGTTGATCAGATGATTAGTTAAACATCGAAATAGAATCAAAAGAAGATACCATGAAAATGTTTTATTTTCAAAAAACGTGTAGCAACAATAGCTATTCACCCTGAAAATAAAATAATGACAAGTTGATATGTACAAGAGTATTGCTTGGATTTATACAATGACACATGAACAGAAAATCTTCTAATAAGCTGAAACCTAACAGTTGTAAAATATGATAATTATAATAGAGGGCTAGATAGACCAAATTAGCAAAACTTGTACAAATCAAATGACTGTCTCTAGTTAGATCTTCATTCTTTTCTAAGGATAAATGAGCAGAACTTCTCAGGAATCTAAAAATAAGTCAAACATTACTTTCTAGGATTTCTTGTGATTTACCTCTTTGGAGTGGGTTTCAAATAAAAGGAAATCAAGTTCTTAAAAAGTATCGCCGAGTAGACTTAATAGTCATCGGATTCTAATCTATTTTACGCAACAACAAAACACAAACCTTTAGGCAAGCAACATAAGACAAACCAATGCTGCTAACTCTCACATACGCACACCAATCTCTCTCTCTGTCTCTCTCTCTCTCAACACACACACACACACACAAAGAAGAAAACAAGAGGATGATAACAAGGCAGTTAACAACTCCTCATTTTGTCAATGCAACAACAAGAAAAATCAAAAAGAAATGTTGGAGTATTCTCTCTCACACACACACAAAGAATAAAAAAAGAGGATGATAACAAGGAAGGGAGTTAATAATTTCTTGTTTTGTCATTGCAATAAGAATAAAAATCAAAAAGCATGTTGAACTTATATTTCGCACAAAAGCTCAAAGGAATTTCAGTATTCAAGACTCAAGGGGTGAAAAAAAGTAAAGAAAATAGGAGGTAAATCTGCAGACTTACACGTCTGGGCTCCTTGTGAATAACTTTAATATCTTTATAGCCAATAAATGGACGGAAAAGATCTATAATCACAAGTCAAGGTTCCAAATGACAGCAGAAAGCAATATAGCTAATTAATCTTCAGGAACATTTGAGTAACATTTCCATACCTCAGAAGGCACATTTCTAATTCTTGTTTTTATTTTTTCCTTGTCAAAAAGAAAGCACGTTTCTTTCATTTAGAAACAGTTCTCACCAAATGAAGGATGAAAAAGCATGTCATCAAAATTCTCACTGTTACCCAAATTTCTCTTGCAATAGTAATATAGCACCGAGCAGCACAAGATATCACACAACAATAACACATACATGCTAATGCAAAGGATACGACCCACTTCTCTTCTGGTACAGTTATTTGGAAGTTTATCAACAAACAGAATGTTTGATTCCCTAGCTGAAACTGGGAAGCCGTCAACTTTTCTCAAAGAGCTAGGTATTTCATTACTCATGGAACGAATTCCCGGACTAACACCTGGTGCAACATCTCGTCTTTGCTTTGGATCTTCTAGAGGAGATGGGAAGCCATTTGTGCTAGCTGCTGCCGTTACACCACCAAGACCAGGATCGGGACGAGCTCCAGTACCCGAAATATCATCAAAGCGATATGTGCCAGGTTGCAATGAGTTTATCTGCACATAAAGCCACACAAGACATATCTTTGTTACACATATTATAGATATAATAACTCGGGCCCTAGCTCTCAATTGCTTACATCTTTCTGCAGGAAATTTGAAGAAGCACCAAGCACATTAGTAGAGCCCAAATTAGGATAAGACGGCAATAGTGGTGCTTCAGACGACAGGTAGCCAGGAAAGCTGTGCCTTGCAACACTGGATACTAAAATAAATGCCGATAAATCTGTGTTACTATCAATTGTACAACAACACACGAATAGCAAGACAAACTTGCATTCTATCATGAGGACAGTATCAACTCTAAATGAATTTCATACCAGAACAGTCTAATTTACTATCAATTCGAACAATAATCGTCACATAACCAATAGGGGTGCACCTTACACGCCTGATAATCGTGCAAACATGGAACTTAAAATTCATGAAGTAACGCCAAGTTTGGATTCTGAGAATTTTTTAGGAAATGAAGGAAAAACGCAAGGTTTTGTGTCCTATCTTGTTTGAGTCTCCACATAGAATGAAAAACCCGACTAACAAATCAAATTAGTTAAATTCCATTTCTTGGCAGCCAAACGGAGGGATAGAAAATTATCCCTATGTCTCGCGAGGTTTTATGAAAATTAGAATCGGTGGAATTAGGGTTACCTCTGTCCTCGGATGCACCGTATCTGTAGTAGGGATCCGCCATGGCTTCTAACAGCTTCAGCTACTCGTTGGAGCCTGGCCTAAGGCGCCATTGATAGTTGCTATCTGTCCTCCGGTTGAAACGACGCAGTTTGACAGGGAAGGGCTTTGGCGTTTGGCCGGTACTTCTGGTTTTACACTTACGGGACTTCGGGTTGTGTTCTGTCACTTCTGTGCGTCTAACCGTCGACCGAACACTAACAATAGTTTGTTCGTATTTAATTTTTCCCCACATTTTTAATAAAAACTACAATTAAGTCTGTATAACATACTCTTCAATAAATGTTAACTCAATATTTATCAGATTTTTTTCTCTATATTCAAATAACTAAAGAGTGTTGTAAAATCAAAGAAAATAACAAAACAAGATAAAGAGATTGTAAATATGAAACTAGTTCTTCAGGAACTATGTATGATTCTTCTCTATAATTGTGTATCTTTACATACAACTCAACACTCCCTTTTATAGACATGAAATCATAATGGAAAGTTAAGGAATATAAAAGGGTAATACATGAATTAAAATGGTACATCAATGTATTACATTAATGTTATTAAATTCTAGAAGATGACATGAATGTGTAGAATTTCAAGAGATGTAACTAAATTGTCATCCACTAAATATATGAATGCATTTATAACACTCTCCCTTGGATGACCATACACTAAGAATATGCCTCGTTAAAACCTTGCCAAGGAAAACCCAGTGGGAAAAAACCTGTGGCGAAGGAAAAATAGTACATTATTCTTGTGTGTCGTCATATGCTTTAGGATTGCCTCATTAAAACCTTGCAAAGGAAAACTCAGTGGGAAAAACCTTAGCGAAGGAAAAAGAGTACAATCAGTATAATCATTTTACTCCCCCTCATTAAGATAAAGAGCTTCAATTGTTTATGATGAAAGATCCTTGAGTTGGCGCATTTCAATGTTATTCACCAACTTCTTAAATGTTGCAGTTGGTAATGTTTTGGTAAATAAATCTGCTAAATTGTCACTTGATCGTATCTGCTTCACATCAATATCACAACTCTTCTGGAGCTCATGTGTATAAAAGAATTTTGGTGAAATGTGTTTTGTTCTATCACCTTTAATGTATCATCCTCTGATCTGTGTGATACAAGCAGTTTTATCTTCGTATAATATTGTCGGGCTATCTTTGATTGTGGATAAACCACATTTTTCTCGAATGTGTTGAATTAGTGATCTTAGCCATATGCATTCCCGACTTGCTTCATGAATTGCAATAATTTCTGAGTGATTTGAAGAAGTAGCAACAAGTGTTTGCTTAACAGATCTCCATGAAATAGTAGTACTTCCACATGTAAATAGATATCTTGTTTGAGATCTACTTTTATGCAGATCAGAAAGAAAACCCGCATCTGCATATCAAACTAACTGTGAATTTGAACCTCTTGGATAAAATAATCTCATGTCAGTTGTTCCACGAAGATAACGTAGAACATGTTTGACCCCATTCCAATGCCTTCGAGTTGGTGCAGAACTGTATCTTGTTAGTAAATTAACTGAAAATGCTATATCAGGTCGTGTGCAATTTGCAAGATACATGAGTGCGCGAATTGCACTAAGATATGGTACTTCAGGACCAATAATTTCTTCGTCATCTTCTTGAGGGAGAAAATGGTTTTTTTTCACATCAAGTGAACGACCAACCATTGGAGTGCTCAAATGATGAGCTTTCTCCATGTAAAAGTGCTTCAGGATTTTTTCTGTGTATGTTGATTGATGAACAAGAATTCCATTTTGGAAATGTTCAATCTGTAAGCCAAGACAAAATTTTGTCTTTCCAAGATCTTTCATCTCAAACTCATTTTTTAAATAAGTGGCAGTTTTTGTGAGCTCTTCTTGAGTCTCGACAAGATTTAAATCATCTACATAAACTGCAATGATAGCAAATCCAGATTATGATTTCTTAATGAAAACGCATGGACAAATTGGATTATTCTCAAATCCTTCTTTCAATAGATATTCACTAAGACGATTGTACCACATGCGTCTGGATTGCTTTAACCCGTATAAAGATCTTTGTAACTTGATAGAATAAATATTTCGGGATTTTGAATTATATGCTTCAGACATTTTGTATCCTTAAGGGATTTTCATGTATATATTATTATTAAGTGATCCATATAAATGTATTGTAACCACATCCATTAAACGCATATCCAAACTTTCTGTAACTACCAAGCTAATAAAAAATCTAAATGTAATTGCATCCACTACAGGGGAATATGTTTCTTCATAATCAATACCTGGTTTCTGCAGGAAACCTTGTGCAACAAGTCTTACTTTGTATCTCACAATTTCATTTTTCTCATTACACTTTCGTACAAATACCCACTTGTATCCAACAGGCGACACACTTTTAGGTGTTTGGACTACAGGTCCAAATATTTCACGTTTTGCTAGTGAGTTCAATTATGTCTGAATTGCTTCCTTCCACATTGGCCTCATTTCTACGTCGACATTCTTCGACGGATTGTAGTTCAATATCATCATTACTTCTGGTAATGTCAAATGCAACTTTAAATAAAAATATGTTGTCGACAACAATTTTGTTTTTATCCAATATTTCTCCTGTACTTATATAATTTATTGAGATCTAATTATTTTCAGGTACCTGTTCCTCTTCAGGGGGTAACTCTTTAGGAGATTCCTCTTTAAGAAGTTCATCTTTAAGAGGTTCCTCTTCAGGGGATTTCTTTCCAGGAAAATTTTGTACATAAAGTTTGGATGGATCAATTTTCATTGCTTGTTTTGTGGGTAAGGCCTCTTCAGGAGCGCCGATTTCATTTCCTTGTGCTTTTCTCTTCTAGGGAATCTTATCCTTTGCACCAATAGGTCTTCCACGCTTTAGGCATGCCTTAGACTCATTTGCTGCTGTATTAGTTAATTATCCTACAGGGAGTTCTATCTTTGCTGGAGTATTAGCAGCTGGAATGTGAGACTTAATTATTTTCTTGTTGTTAGTAAATGCATCCGGCAATTGATTTGCAATACTATGCAAATGAATGATCCTCTGAACTTCTAGTTCACATTGATTTGTACGAGGATCAAAATGTGATAACGTCGAATTATTCCAAGTGATTTCTTGTCGCGCTTCTGGCAACGACTTTTCTTTCCCTAGTGATGAGAATATATTTTCATCAAAATGACAATCTTTAAAACGTGCTTTAAAAATATCACCAGTTAAAGGCTCAAGGTATTTAATAATAGAAGGAGAATCAAAACCAATATAAATCCCAAGTCTACGTTGAGGTCCCATCTTAGTGCGCTGAGGTAGAGCAATTGAAACATATACAGCACAACCAAAAATGGGAAAATGAAAAATATTTGGTGGTTAACCAAATGCAAGTTGTAAAGGGGAATATTTTTGGTAAGATGTTGGTCTGATCCGAATTAATGATGCAGCATGTAATATTGCATGTCCCCAAGCAGAAACAGGTAGTTTTGATTTCATAAGCAAAGGTCGAGCAATTAACTGAAGTCGTTTAATAAACGATTCAACTAAACCATTTTGAGTATGTGTATGAGCAACAGGATGTTCAACATTAATACCGATTGACATGCAATAATCATAAAATGCTTGAGATGTAAATTCACCTGCATTATCCATCCGAATAAGATTGAATTGGATAATCAGGAAATTGCGCCCGTAGTCTAATTATTTGGGCAAAAAGTCTAGCAAATACAACATTACGAGTAGAAAGCAGGCAAACATGTGATCATCTAGTTGATGCATCTATTAAAACCATAAAATATCTAAATGGCCCACATGGAGGATGAATCGGCCCACATATATCCCCTTGAATTCTTTGTAAAAATGATGGAGATTCAACAATTACCTTAGAAGGGGATGACTTTATTACAAGTTTACCTTGAGAACATGCAACACAAGGATAATCACTTGATAAAAGAATCTTCTGGTTCTTTAATGGATACCCATGAGAGTTTTCAATTATTCGACGCATCATAATTGTTCCCGGATGTCCAACACAATCATGCCAAAGCATAAACATCTTTGGATTAGAGCACTTCTGGTGCATCACAACATGTGATTCAATTGTTCTTATTGTTGCATAATACAACCCGGAAGAGAAAGCAGGCAGTTTTTCCAATATGAGCTTCTGGCCCGAAATTATTGAAGTAATATAAAGATATTCATCACTGCCTTCATTAGTAGTTTCAACATGATAACCATTTAGACGAATATCCTTAAAACTGATTAAATTTCTTCTAGATTTAGAAGAATACAAAGCATCGTCAATACAAAATTTTGTTCCTTTTGGCAATATGATATTCGCTCTTCCAGAGCCTTCAATTAGGTTTGATGAACCTGATATTGTATTGACACTAGCTTTGTTTAATATTAAGTATTGAAAATATTTTTTATCTTTCAGAATCGTGTGTGTTGTACAACTATCTGCTAGACACAAATCTTCACCAATTATTTTGGAATTAATCATTCCACCATTATGACCCATATCTCCATATATAAATAAAATAAATATTAAATTTCATTAATCAAAATAAAATAACAAAATACAATTAAAACTGACAACGTAAACATAACATAATGAAAACGTATATATATTACTACAGGATTACTGTGTTTAGCAAAATTCATTTCAATCCATTTTTCTTGTTCTTTTATGGATGCTTAATATAGGTCTATCAGATGTTTAGACATACGGCAGGTACGTGACAAATGTCCTTTCATACTACATCTGTAACATTTATCGATCTTTATAGTTCTTTGTATGTTTATTCTGTAAACCTTTGTTTTTATATTCTTTCATCTCAGTATAGTTCCAATGAACATTTCTTTTGTAAGAATTATGAGTACGTTCCCATTGACCTATATATATATATTTTTCTACCATGTCCACGTCCACAATCATGGTTTCCTTTATTACCATGAAATGAGGTTCCATTTGCTACAGGAAATGGTGTAGAACTTGTTGGACGAGATTGGTGATTTTTCATTAATAGCTCGTTGTTTTGTTCAGCCACTAGAAGACAAGATATTAGTTCAGAATATCTTGTGAAATTACGCTCTCGATATTGCTGCTGCAGGAACACATTCGAGGCATGAAATATGATATATATATCATCATAAGTGACTTTTTCACCACAAAGTTTTAACTGTGAGCTAATTTTAAAGAATGCAACAGGTGCATCCAACCATAATGAGCTTTTTGGGAGGATAACTGTCTTCTGGTACTCGTATCTCTCCCTTAAATTATTTCACAAGGTCAAGGGATCTTTTACTATAAGGTACTCATTTTATTTTATTTTTTAATTCATCATGCATATGATGGCGAAGAAAAATTATTGCTTTAGCGCTATCCTGCTGGGATGCTTGATTTTCATTCATTGCTTTTGCGCGATCCTGCTGGGATGTTTGATTTTCATTCTTAAAAGTATTTTCAAGATTCATAACATCAATATTCATAGCATTATAAAATGATAACATTTTAGTTCATATTAATCTCATATAGATCATAAGATTCATATGTTTTAATATGATTCTTAAAACACTAAAAATTTCTAAAGCATATGTTAGAATGTTAATTAACAAAATAGATAATAAGGTTACTAAATGTTAAAGAGACTTACAATGAATTAAGAATATCTCACGGATAGCTTTTGATGTTGAAGATCAAAAGAACACAACAATTGGCTAGAGCTTCGTGCTGATAACATGTTGTAAAATCAAAGAAAATAATAAGACAAGATAAAGAGATTGTAAATATGAAACTAGTTCTTCAGGAACTATGTATGATTCTTCTCTATAATTGTGTATATTTACATACAACTCAACACTCCTTTTTATAGATATGAAATCATAATGGGAGGTTAAGGAATATGAAAGGGTAATACATGAATTAAAATGGTACATCAATGTATTACATGAATGTTATGGAATTCTATAAGATGTGACGCAGCAAGAATAACAAAAGAACATAAAATAAAAATAAACCTACGTTAATTCAGAGTCTCACCAAGTTATCGAAGATGAAAGAACAAACCAGCGTCTCACTGGCCTTGGCAGCGTCTCACCACCAAAAGATAGATGAGTCACACTTCAAAGAAACAAACATAATTTTCATAACATCATCAACTGTCTACTACAATAGAATATTATGTTTAAATAGACTCAAAGACTAAACCCTAATTCTAGCCCTAATGTGACTAAGGGCCAAGCCCATTATTAAATTACACATAAATTAAACTAAAATGACTGACTTTGGACCAAGCCCATAATAAACTTCAAATAAAACTAACAATCTAATTAAAACTAGGGGTAATTACCTTTTCCCCCCATGAACTACCGGCCAGTGTCATTTTGCCCCCACGAACTACCCCTTCGACCAAAATAGAGCATCCAACTACCAATTTGACACCGTTTGCCCCCTTCCGTCAGTCAGACCCGTTATGTCCGACGGTCAACTGCTCACGTGCATGTCAAGTGCCGTCTACCCCATTTTTATTCCGAAAATGCCCTCCGGTACGATTAAAGGCGAGAATACCCTTATTAGCGTGGAATACCTCAAATGCCCTTGAATTTTGTTTCATTCTACCCTAATCTGCGCCGCACACTTCACTATTTTCGGATTCAAACCACACTTCACTTTGAACACTGAAAACCCTAGAACTCAATCCTCATGCAATCTTCAAACATCAAAATCAGCCTATAACAACTACCAATCTGCTACAAGTAACTCTGTTTGTTGGAGATTTTCGGAATTGTAAGTACTTTTTATTTAATTTGTTTGTTTTCATTGTCTCTGATCAATGACCTGTTGCTTTGTTATTGTTGATTTCTTTTTGTTGTTATTTGTTGGTAGTACCCGATAGATTTGCTACTTGGGATTTGGTTTTATTTGTTTAGGGTTTCCTCTTTGCCTTAAGTGGTCCCGCAGTGGTCGGCCCTTTGTCGGTCAGTGGTTCTTTTTTTTTTTTTTTGTTCGGAAGTGGCCCCCTTTGTTACTTTGTTCCCCTTTGTGTGTTAAAGTTCACCAATTTTCCCCTGAAGTGGTCCCCTTTGTTCCCCATTTGTTTGTTGTGTGTGTTTTGAAATTGTTTAAGGTTTTTTTTTTTCGATGAATAAAAACTTTATAAAGCACAATCTCAACATCCAACAAACACTCCAGTGAAGACTGGAAGCACTCCTGCACTACTCCTCAACGAAACACAACTAATAAAGCAACAAGCTACTACACACAACCAAAACAACAGAACAGAAAACAAACACTGCAGCAACCACAAACACCAGAATCAAATATCAAAACCAGAAAACCTCCGGGAACTTCATCTAGTACATCCGAATTATTGAAATATAACTAAAGATATTAATCATTTGACTCTACAAATTACAATTTATGTAAAATGTAAAATAATTTCATATGTAGGGTTTATATATACTTTTGAATTAATTGAATTAATAAATACTGTTATAAAAATATGTGAAAATAGGCTCTGCCCTATCAATCTTGACAGGGCAACGATCATCATACTTTATTTATCATTTAATTTACTTTGGTATTTCATACATTACATATTTGATTTAGCGCATCTTAGGGTGCATCTTAGGGTGCATCTTAGGGTGCATCACAATACTCAAGAGTCTCGTTATATTTTCAAATTCTCTTAGAAAAAATTTATCAATAGAAAACATTCAGAAAACATAAAGTTTTAAAATCGCATTATCAAAACCATCTTCTACTTAGTGGCTAAAGCATCCCTACAAGCCAACCAACAAATAAATGAATGCCGAGGAATGGCTAAAGAAAACCAAACCAAATTCAGTGTTGGTTAAAATAATTGATCATCTACAACAGCCAAAGCATAAAATTTCATGCATTGGAGAAACTACTGTAAATATAACTATCTACAACAGCCCAACCTTCTTTTTTACCAAGGTTCTTTTTCTTCAACAATTCATGTGCCTGAAAGAGCAACAAATATGCAAATTCTTAAATGGACAATCTAGCACTCATGAACTTCAAAATCAAAACTGCATTTAAATTGAACAGGAAGACATTACCATGTTTATCCAGTTCAAATAAGATATTAGCAAGCCTCAGCATAAACCAAATAATATATATATATATATATATATATATATATATATATATATATATATATATATATATAGAGAGAGAGAGAGAGAGAGAGAGAGTTCTTTAAAGGAGCGACACTGTTCAAAATCTGAAAATTCAACAAAAACATAATAAGCATTCTATTTGTACCAAATGCAGTAAGTTGAGGAAAACACAAGACAAAGACTCATATGCCTTGAAAAACCAAGTAAACGCAAATCCCCTCAGGCTCATCCAACACAAGCACTAGGCATAGGCATATAGGATCATACATGCAAATATTTGCCTTCACTGAAGTGTATGTGTGTGTGTTCTTGTGGCTTCACTTGGCATTAGAGAAAGTACTATTTTCCGAATAATTTCAAGTCACTAATCAACAAAGTAGTTTGACTTCATTGTTCAGAAGTGACCGTGAAACTCTTTGTTAAAAAGTTTATGACCTATAAACTTCTAAGTTTTCGAAATAAAATTTAAAATTTAAAACTCAATTCAGTGTTTGTATGTTTTATGTGCAGTGTCAATCAATCCTATCACTTGAACAATGGCAAACAACGATGTCATTTTTAGGGTTCATTACGGGGGCCGGTTTGATCGGCGATACAAATGCACCTATGTTGGAGGGCAAATAGGGTTGTATGAAGAGTCGTATGACCTAGATTGTTTGTCTTTTTTTGAGATCGAAAGAGTAGCTGGAAAATTTGGATACGAACCAGGTGACCTGGTGTACTATCGAATACCCGGAAGAGAATTAGATGATGGGTTGGTTTTATTAACATCTGATGAGGATGTCTCCAGAATGGCCGATGTCTTATTAGGCCATACACTTGTATTACTGTACACGGTGTCTTTTGCAGATGCTGGTGCTGAAGTAGGGGCAAATGAGGGTGAGGGTAAGGGTGAAGATATTGTGGAAAGTGGTAATGAGGAAAGGAGGTTGAAGGTTGTAAATGATCCATACTGGCATGCATTGATGAGTGACGATGACGATGCATGGGATGGGGCTGATGAACCAGAAGCTGGTGGTTCAAAACGTGATGATGATTATAGTCCTCATTTTGATGATGAGGGTGATACTGATGAGGAGGATGGTGGTCATGGGGAGGGTAGCCATGAAAAGGCAGCTGATGTTGGTGGTTTAAGTGGTTCGGCTACTATGTTGGATGATGAGGAAGAGGATGAGGTATCCTCTAACTTAGCTAGAAGTGATATCCTCATAACTCCCCCTAAAAGTGATGAGGAGTATGAGGCGAGTAGTTGGCCTAAGTGTGTTACTAGGGTTTCCCAGTTTCAGGATGTGGACATGGAAGACCCACATTTGGATGTTGGCATGTCATTTGAATCTGCTGCTCAATTCAGGAAAGCTGTGAGAGAATACAATTTGTTTAGGGGTAAGGATGTTGTGTTCACAAAAAATGATGGGGATCGGGTTATTGGAGTTTGTAAGAGTAGGCCCAAGGGTTGTCCTTGGAGAGTTTATGGTTCACTGGTTACGGGTGAGAGAACTTTTATGCTTAAGTCACTGAACCCTAAACACCAGTGTACACGATGTTACAAGTCTTCGATTGTAACGTCTAGATGGATTGCAGACAGAATGACCCACAAATTTAGGACACAGCCAAACTATCCAATTGCAGCTCTCTTTGATGATGTAAAAAGGAAATGGAATGTGGATGTTACTCCTAGACAACTGTACAGGGCCAGGGTTAAGGCGAAAGAACAGGTAGAAGGTAAGCACAAGGAACAGTACAAGCGGCTATGGGATTATTGTGCAACAGTAAGACAAATGAATAGAGGGAGTACACTGTTGATGAAAGTTGAAAGGCCTACGTTAGACGTCCCACCTACTTTTCAAAGGTTGTATATGTCTTTGGCAGCATGCAAGGAGGGTTTTAAAAGGGCTTGTAGGCCCGTGATAGGTGTTGACGGCTGTTTCCTTAAGGGACATTTCGGGGGGCAATTGTTGGTTGCTGTGGGAAGAGATCCAAACGACAATATTTATCCGATTGCACTGGCTGTGGTTGAAGCTGAAACCAAGGATAGTTGGTCCTGGTTTCTAGAGACTCTAGTGGGGGACCTTGGTCCAAATGGCTGTACTGGGTGGACATTCATTTCTGACAGACAGAAGGTATATTAAAATATTGTCTTTTCATACATTTTCACTTGTGCATTTACTTTCATTGACTCAAATCTCTCTTTATTTATTTTTAATTTGTCTTCTATTGTTCTTTGCCTAGGGGTTGATACCAAGCTTCGAGGAGGTCCTACCAAGTGCACCGCATCGCATATGTATCCGACACTTATATGCAAACTTTAGGGGTGATGGGCACAAAGGATTGGTGCTAAAAGACAAGCTGTGGAAAGCAGCTGCTGCATATAATTTTTATGGGTATCAAAGGGAAATGGAGGCGCTGAGGAAATTGAGTCCAGCTGCCCATGCTTATTTGGAGAAGATTGACCCCCGTACCTGGGCTAGGGCTTTCTTTGACACCACCCCAAAGTGCGACTTGATCATGAACAACTTATGCGAGTGCTTCAACTCGTACATCATCCATGCCCGAGACAAGCCAATCATTACCATGCTGGAGATGATTAGGAAGAAGTTGATGATGCGATACCAGAAGAAGAGGCAAGGAATAAGGGAGTATGTCGGGGAATGGTGCCCGAAGATATTGGCAAAGTTAGACCAATGTGGAAAGGATGCTGCGGAATGTACTTCAACTTATGCTGGGGATGGAATCTATGAAGTGTTGTGCAGTTATGGCACATTTGTGGTTAGCTTGACGGACCGTGTTTGTGGGTGCAGGCAGTGGGATATGACTGGCATTCCATGCCCACATGCCATCTCAGCCATTTTATATCATTCTGCAAAACCTGAACAGTACCTGCATCCGTATTACAGTGTTGAGAATTACAAAATGGCTTATGACCCAATGATATACCCAGTGCCAAGTGAGGACCAATGGGTCAGAACCGGGCAAGATGAGGTTCACCCACCCGTTATTAGAGCTACCCCAGGCCGGCCCAAGAAGCTCCGGAGAAGGGGTCCAGATGAGCCAAGAAACCCACATTGCATGAGGAAGGGTGGTGTAAGCATGAGATGCTCGAAGTGCAGGACAGTTGGCCATAATGCTAGGACTTGCCCTAGGAGGAAGAGGAAGTCCACTCCAAGCACTGCAACAGAGTTGAACTTAGATGATGTAAGTACATATATCTTAAATACCACTTTTTATTTTTTTATAACAAAAGACAATTGCCAACTTTGTTAATAATTTTCCTAACCTTGGTTGTTTTGTGTCGCAGATTCCTTCTCACCCAATTGCTGATGATTCACAGCCTACGGAATCATCTACAGCTGCACAACCTGTTTCACAGCCCAAAAAGAGAGTTCCACCTACTACTGTTGATGTAGGTATCAGTAACATTTGTTATTACAAATATATATGTGTTATTTCTAATGACGATGTTACATATGTAGCCTACTTCAACGAAAAGGAGTAAGACAATGGCTCCCTCAATGCATACTCGGGCATCACAAAGAGCAAATTCCACAGCTGTAAGTAAATACAGCTTTCCACCCTATACTTTATATGTAAATAGACTTTGAATTACTAATAAGAGTGTGTTGCACAGGCAAAATCTGTTGCTGCAAGGCCTATTAGGAGGTCTGGTAGGTTGATGGCAGCATTTAAGGAGCCCGATCCCAACAAAGAGATACCCACTATTGACCTAACATGTGATGATTCACAACCAGCAGTATGCACTCGGGAACCGGCCAGGGCACTCGGAGTTGTCATTCGAGAACCAGTAAGGAAGCCAGCAAGAGTGGTGGTACCAACAGTGGAGAAGGGTATACGAAGAATGGAAGCTAAAAACAAAGGGAAAAAACCAATATGGCAGCCTTGATGTGTTTTTATAAACTGTTGTTGGAAATATGATAGTCGACTATGTTGGTTTGTAGTTGGAAATATGATAGTCGACTATGTTGGTTTGTAGTTGGAAACTGTGTTTCGTTTGTTGTTGATAGGAACAGTTTCTTGATGTTGTAGTGGGAAATATGGACTATGTTGGTTTGATGTTGTTGGAAACAACTTGTTTAGGTTTGAAGGAAAATATGCAGGAACAATACTATGTTTTCTGATTTGTATGTTGGAACCTATTTGTTCAGGTTCCAAAACAGTGTAGTTGGAAACAATTTGGTTTGTTGTTGATAGGAACAATTTTTTGATGTTGTAGTGGGAAATATGGACTATGTTGGTTTGATGTTGTTGGAAACAACTTGTTTAGGTTTGAAGGAAAATATGCAGGAACAATGCTATGTTTTCTGATTTGAAATTATGCAAAAATACCAAAATGTTATGTTGATGATGCCAAAATGCAAAGTTGTACAGGAAACTATTTGTTCAAGTTTCGTATGTTGGAAGTATAGGTCAGTATTTTAGCATATGTACAAGGAATAATGAATCAAATTGGGGTTGTCAAAAAGCTATTTTGATGATACCAAATTTCATGCCAGGAAATTATACACATTTTTTACATTTTCGAAAAGAGGGAGACAAACATTACAAGTACACTACACATTACGAAGTTTACGAATACACTAGTTACAAGGTTTCAAAGTTACAAATACACTAATCATTACAAACATATTAGTCATTACAATTTTTCAAGGTAGCTGTTTGTAGGACATATGTCCTTGACTGACACCATACAAGTTGCCCCAAAACACAGCTAAGAAGACAACAAAAAAAACCCAAGAAAATGCCAAAATTCTGCTATTTGTCTTTGCAATTTTCACTTGCATGTCATATCGAATTGCTTTGATCTCTAGCTTGGCCTTCAATTCTACAACTTCCTTGTTCAGCATAGCGTGCCTGTGTTGCACACGAGTCAATGCTCGTCTAGCATGTTCACACATTTCAGAATCTTTCCATTGGAAGAATCCGCAAGACCGACCAACCTATTCAATTAGAGGTCTCATGAACAAAGTTAGTTTTTCAACGTTAAAAAAAGTTCAATGGAAGGCCAAGTATAATTAAGAGTTGATACCACTTTACTTACTAACATAATTATATTATAGGGGTAATTAATGTGGAAACAAGCATACAATGCAATTATGATACATATAGAAATGATGTACATATTAATCTGGCTCTTTTGGAATTTAAGCATGATCATATCTATAAATTAAAAAAATAGAAATCTAACATACATGACTAAGCTCACTGACCTCTTCTCTTTCGATTTGTTAAGATACAGTACATGCATATCACAAAAAGTGGTGCTTTCAATTTGCTTATCATTTAACCAAACCAAATACAACATAATGCTACTGAAATTATTTACAATGCCAAATAGTGGTGTCATTATTGCTAAAGTCCTCAGCAAATGACGAGAAGAAAGATATTAATGCTCTGATTTCATGAATTATCTAAGAGGTATTCATCATGCAATCATTGTCCGAACACAACTAAATAATAACCAATACCTCATTTCAGGATAATTTAACCAAAAACCACTCGAGCAAAAGAAAGAAAAAACGACCCATTGTCTTCAGTTACCCATTGTCCGAAAACAATAACCCCAAAACAGTTCAGGCAAAAAAAAAACACCTCATTGTCCAAAAACAGGAAACCAAGGAACAAAAAAAAAAATAAAATAAAATAAAATAAAAAAAATCCTAAGACAATAATCTAAGATCTAACTTTCAAACCCTAAAAAAATTACCCATTATCTATAAAATATAAGAGAATAAGCAGACGAAGAAGAGGTACTACCCATTATTTACAGATCCATTAAAAAAAAAATCTTACCTCATAGTTCACACAACCGTAGAACAAGCGGCCGAAATTTTCATCGGTAAAGGAAGTCTTCAAAGGTGCAGGTACTCCACACCGGCAGATGGGCTCTCCGGATGTTGCTTCGCTCTTCCATGAACAAGACATTGAAGCTCTTCAAGGACGACTCTTTCAGCGGGCTACTGCTTTGAAGTTGAAGTGGAACACCAAAGAAAATGACGTGAAAGAAGCTTCTGTTGCTTAGTTTGAATTGTTTTGTTTTGTTTTTCTTTTTTTCTTTTCATAAGCTTTAATCTACTGTACCGGAGGGCATTTTCGGAATAAAAATGGGGTAGACGGCACTTGACATGCACGTGAGCAGTTGACCGTCGGACATAACGGGTCTGACTGACGGAAGGGGGCAAACGGTGTCAAATTGGTAGTTGGATGCTCTATTTTGGTCGAAGGGGTAGTTCGTGGGGGCAAAATGACACTGGCCGGTAGTTCATGGGGGGAAAAGGTAATTACCCCTTAAAACTAAATAACTAATTTATTCTTTTCTCAATCCGCATCAATCTCCCCTTCTTCGAAAAAGAAACTCGTCCTCGAGTTTAGATGAGAATGCCTATGAATGAGCCCCATTTGTAAATTCTGAGACGGGCTTTTCTCTTATTTCTGAACTTGCTGCTGAATATGAGCTGAGGAATACTGAACATTGTTGCAAGGGGTCTAATAGAAATGTTGTCTTTTTGTTCTTTCGTTGGTGATACCTGCAAGCAACCTGCAACTTTGAAAACATGTGAACCAAGTATTTGACCGGCTGACCAGAGTTCCTCTTCTCCTTTTTTTTTTTTTTTGATTAACGTTTTTTTTTTTCTCTTGTTTTGCTTCTGACGAGAACTTTGAAACATGCTCCCACTTTTTGTTTGTGTTTCTTCTACTTTTGATCGGTTACTTTCTTCTTTGACCATCAAAACCAAGGAGTCTTGTAGCTTTTATTTTTTTGTCTTCTTCCTCTTCCTCGTTTATTTTATTCTTCTTCCTCTTTCTGAACCAAGCATAAGGAACGAAAAGTCTTCTGCCATGTCGTTCAACTAGATTCGCACAGTCGAGTCGCTCCGTAAAGGCCAAATACTGAGCGGATGGAAGGCAACCCGACAGGGTAGGTCGATGGATTGGCGGACTGGCGCGACTGAGGGTGGTCGTTGGTGGCACCGATCGCCGAAGAACCGGTTGGGAAACGGTGTTCGGCTGATAGGAAAATCTGTCCTTCGAATCATAATTCTCTGTGTGGTTCTTTGAAACTCCAAGAAAATCTCTAGCAAGGGAAAGGGTATTCGGCTGATTACTGGAGGACCAGGTTAGTCCCTTTTGTGGGATTTTGGGTGGTAACGGTGGTGATGTGGAATGAGGCAGAGACAAAAATTCTAGTGTGATGGTGGTTTGCCGTGCTTGGATGGGTTTGTGAATGAAGGCTGAAAGGTGTGATTTTTGGGTATCTAACCTTAGGTGTGGAACGGGGGTGGGTTGTTTGGGATTTTCTGATAGAATTTCCTTTTGGGTTTGGGTATTTGTTTGGTTTGTTTGGATTAGGGGTGGTGGAATGATTGGCGGACTGGAGGCTTGGTTGGTCGTCGGTGATGGCTTGGATGGGTCATATGGTCGTATTGACAGTGGATGGGTAAGGATTTCCTTTGATTGTTGAATGGCAGTGGTCAATGGTTCGGGTATGGTCACTGATTGGGTTTGGGATTCCGTTTGATTTGTGGGGATGGGGGGTGATGGAGCGATTGGCAGACTGAAAGTTTGGTTGTTCATCGGTAAGGGCTTGGATGGTTGGTGTGGTTTATGAACGACAGTGATTGCCGACTTCCTAGAGAAGACATACCACACCATGTTGGTGATACCATCATCGAGCCGTGTGGTGCAAAGGCGTACTTGGTTCAATGAATAATTTAGGCCTTGTGGCTTTGTTTGATTTTCGGCTTCCTTGGTCTGCTTTGTGGTGGTGGAATCGGGTGTGGTTTGTAGGGAGATGGTCTGTGACAGTACCAGGTGGGTTGCAAGGTTGAGGCTTTGTGGCTTTGTGTGATTTTCTGTTTCATGGTGCTGGTCAATGGTGGTGGAGGGATTAGCTATGTTCCCCATAAGGGCAGTTTTGTAATCGTAACTAGATGGGGGGTGGGGGTACTGATCATACCTGTATGGAGTCCAACGATGGTGCCATTGACTCATGATAAATACAGGAATTGGATCATGCAATTGTTGATAGAAAACAATCGCAAAAGGCTCTGATACCAGTTTGACGCAGCAGAAATAACAAAATAACATAAAATAAAAATAAACCTACGTTAATTCAAAGTCTCACCAAATTATCGAAGATGAAAAAACAAACCAGCGTCTCACTGGCCTTGGCAGCCTCTCACCACCAAAAGATAGAGGAGTCACACCTCAAAGAAACAAACATAATTTTCATAACATTATCAACTGTCTACTACAATAGAATATTATGTTTAAATAGACTCAAAGACTAAACCCTAATTCTAGCCCTAATGTGACTAAGGGCCAAGCCCATTATTAAATTACACATAAATTAAACTAAAATGATTGACTTTGGACCAAGCCCATAATAAACTTCAAATAAAACTAACAATCTAATTAAAACTAAATAACTAATTTATTCTTTTCTCAATCCGCATCAAGATGACATGAATGTGTAGAATTCCAAGAGATGGAACTAAATGGTCATCCACTAAATGCATGCATGCATTTATAACAAAGAGGCAATATTATAATTTTTTAAATAATATTTTTTGTGAACAGTGCCAGAGTAGAGAAAAATAATATTTATTTAAAGACAATAGGATATTCATGGTAGTCATTGAGAATAATTAAAAAAAATAATATTTATTTAAAGTAAATAAACAATTATAGAGTTTGTTGTTTGATGGTTTGGGTGAAGAATCTAAATTTCACTTGGTGAGGTGGTCGAAAGTCTGTTCCCCAATTTCAGATGGGGGGTTGGGTATTCGGAATTTGTTGTTGTTCAACTATGCTTTGTTAGGTAAATGGTTTGTGGCGGTATGGAATAGAGAGAGAAGCTTGGTGGAGAGTTATGGTGGATGCCAAGTATGGTAGTTTGTGGGGTGGGTGGTGCTCCCGCGAGCCTGAAGGTGCTCATGGGGTGGGGCTGTGGAAGAATATCAGGAAAAGGTGGGGGAGTTTCTCTGGTTTCTCTAGATTGGAGGTGGGGGATGGGGTTAGGACAAAATTTTGGCATGATTTGTGGTGCGGGGATAGGGTGTTGAAGGAAGCTTTTCCTGTTCTTTTTGGTATTGCACGGATGAAGGATGCTTCCGTTGCGGATAATATGGAGGTTTTGGGCGGTTCTATCCAGTGGAATGTAAGCTTTGTTAGAGAGGCGCATGACTGTAAAGTGGGTGTCTTTGCATCATTCTTTCATGTGTTACATTTAGCCATGGTGAGCAGAGATCATGCTGACAGGCTTAGGTGGGTCCCTTCCAAGAAAGGGGTATTCAAGGTTAAGTCCTATTTCAGCTCCTTGACCGGCGGTGAGGGTAGTCGTTTCTCTTGGAAGAGTGTATGGAGGACTCAGGCTCCTTCGAGGGCGGCGTTCTTTGCGTGGTCGGTAGCCCTTTAAAAGATTCTTACAACGGATAATCTCAGGAAGCGAAAGATCATCATTGTGGATAGATGCTACTTGTGCAAAAGAGACGGGGAAACTATGGACCACCTTCTTCTTCATTGTGATGTGGCTTCTACTTTGTGGAATTGTGTATTTTTTCGGTTTGGTATGTCTTGGGTTATGCTTAGGAGAGTTGTCGATTTATTTTCTTGTTGGTGGAAGGCGGGTAGGTCAAGGAGTGCTGCAGTTTGGAAGATGGTGCCTATTTGCATTCTTTGGTGTGTTTAGAAGGAGAGAAATCTTAGGTGTTTTGAAGACTCTGAGAATTCCATGGAGAATATTGTTGCATCGTTTTTACATTTGTTGTATCTTTGGACGGAGGCTTTTTTGTCACCCATGTCTATTAGCTTTTCTGATTTTCTTGTTCGTTTTTCTTTGCCCTCTTAAGCATTTCCTTGTGTATACTTCCAGTGTACTTAGAGGAGCGCCTTATGCTTTTTTATAAAATTTCATTTACTTATCAAAAATAAAAGCGACTAACTAAAACTCTTAAAGTAGATTTTTATAATTAAATTTAGATAAATTATGAATAGGTCATTGTGAATGCTCTTGCATTTAAGGACTTTGGTCGTGTACTTATCAATAAAGCGTTTTCGATATTGCGTTAAAGAGTTTGAAAATGTTTCTAATATATGGGGTTTGTTTGTGTTTGCAATTTCAAAAAGTATGATTCAGAAATAACAATTTTACAATGTGCGATTTGGAAACGTGATTTTTAAAAACGCAGTTAAGCCTTTGGCAAACTCATAGTTTGATCTTTAAAATCACAGTTTAGCCTTTAAAGTTGTGCGTTTCAAAAAAAATACTAAATTGCCTGCTATTTGAAAAAACAGATTTTCTGTATTTTCAAATAATTTTTTAAAAACGCAATTCCAAATTATTCATGTTTTGTGATTTGCTTTCAAATATAACTTTTTGTGTACGGAATCATAATGTTAAACGCACCCATAAAAATTGTGTCGAGTAAAAATGAGTGCGATTTAAAAACGCAGTTAAACATTTAGCCAAAATTGCAGTTTAACTTTTAAAATTATGCGTCTTAAAAAATGCACCTCCTTGACTGCGATTTGAAATACAATTCCAAACGATACATTTTTTGTGATTTCATTTAAAATTGCATTTTTTTTTTATTTACGAAATCACAATGCCAAATGCATCATAAAAAAAAAAATATACTGCATTTTGGAAAGCTCAAGAATGAGGCTTTTTTGAAAAAGTTTTTTAATACATTTTCTATAGACAAAAGCTCTATTTCCAAACACAATATCAAACAAGCTCTTAATAAGCATGAGCAACGCCTGTTAAACCCTTTACTTACTGTTTGAGATTGCATAGCTTAAAAAGTACTTTTAATGCTTAAAAAACTCTATTAGACACCCAAAAAAAAAAATGTTGGTTAAAAGAGAAAACTTAAAAATCATTGTTTTTGCTTAATAAATATATATATAAAGTGCTCAGAAATGCAATGTTGGAGAAGCATGAAAATTAGGTTTTTTTTTCACACTTTTTCTATAAACAAAAGTTCTATTTCTTAACATAGTTTTAGCTCTAATTTCAATTACTTTGGTATTTGAACCTATCATCGTAGTAAAAATGTTTTAAAAAATTACGAAATTTATTCATTAGGCATGTATTAAATTAATTCTCAAAACTCTTTGGGGATAAACTCTTCTTTTGTTCAATTCTGTATAAATTCCTTTCATTTTGAAAGCAAAATCTTATATAATTATAATCCTATTCCTAAATAAATAAATTACAAAAAAATAAAATAAAAATTAAAGGCCGAACCCTTCATTCGGTCACATGCAACCCCTTTTAGTTAGAGAGGGTTCACACTTCACAGTAGCCAGGACCCC
The DNA here is from genome assembly GCF_958979055.1 of Alnus glutinosa. NCBI lineage: Eukaryota > Viridiplantae > Streptophyta > Magnoliopsida > Fagales > Betulaceae > Alnus > Alnus glutinosa. The sequence goes on along the minus strand of NC_084889.1, from coordinate 11,172,429 downwards.
ACCCCTCACATTATTAGATTTGTTGTAATTTTTTATTTTGATTTTGTTACAATTTTTATTTGAGGTAGAATTTGTGATTTTATAATGGATTGTTAGAAAAATTGATGAAATTTATATAAAATGGACATAATGATCGATTTGAAACAAAAGCTTACCACAATGAGTTTTAAAATAATTTTTGTATCCTAAGAATCAATTTGATACACATCTAAATCCTAGGAAGTTATTTAATATTTTTTTCTAAAATATTTTACCAGGCTAAAACCCTTATCATTATAAAAATCCATACAAATTGATATATGGGACATACTATTATTAAAGATATAGGAAATGCTATGCACATAAAAACATATTAATTACAAGGCTGAGCAAATGAGCCAAACAAATTGACATGATAAAAAATGGTCAATCAGGGTTAATTAGGAAAACTGAAGAGCTAAAACATTGTTGAGTTAGTTATGTTATATGTAAGAGTCTTATCCTCATCTTATCCGCACAAAAAAAGTGATGTGATTTTTAAAATTGCCATTTGATTGTTTGTGATTTGAGAGAGAGAGCGTCGGAGAGTTTGGTTTCTCCGGGGGAGGGAGGTGTTGCCTCCCTCCTCCCGGTGGTGTTTTCTCCCTCTAGTTTCTTTATGAGCTATAGTGGTTTTTTTATCTCCCTTGGTTTGTTCCAGTGAGAGTTTTGTTCCTCCCAGTAAGTTTTCGGTGGTGGTGTTTGTTTCTCCTAGCTGTTGGGGCTATGGAGTTTGGTTATTTGTGTTTTTGTTGTTGTTCTACTTTTGTTTTGACAGATACATTTCGTTTAAGTCGTCTTGGGAGTGACCTTTGTTCATGGTCTCCCGGCTTCCTTTTTCGTCAGATCTACGTTGATACGTCGGAGATTTTACGACACGACCCACCAGTGTTTGTTCGCTGTCAGCCTCTGTTCATGCCACCTCAACAACCGGCGATATTGAACTCCCACGCTCGGAACGTGGTTTGCACGCGTTGAGGGTTTGGTTTACGCGTGAGGGCCACGTTCCACTTTTCAGGCCAGCGGGGTGGTGTTTTCGGGAAGGATTGTTGACTAGTTGCAGCAAGGGTGGCCGGAGTGCGGCGCGTGTCTTACACCCGCCGATGGGTAGTCCTCCACTTGCCGGCTCAGCGTTTTGTTTCTGTTTTATGTATGTACTTACTTTCTTTCACAGTTTACTATTTGCGATGGGCTGAAAATTACTTGGGCATTTAGGTGGCTTGATAGCTAGACCAGGTCTTCTCAATTTTAGATGGGTGGTGCTTTATTGTAAAGAGAGGGCCAAAATGTTTTGTTCTTGTAATTTTTTGCTTGTTGCTTTGGTAACTACTTTAAGCTAGGTCTGATCCTGTCTTACTGTTTAGGGATTTTTCATCTCTATTCACTACCTTCAGCCTTCGGGCTTGTGTTGTAGATTTCAGGACTGGTTTATTTACCTTCGGGCTTCTTATGAAATGAAAGATCCTGTTCAAACAAAAAGAAAACTCTCACTTTGTCTGCTTGCTTAGCAGTTAGTCAGCTCTCCTTTTTCATCTTTCTTGCTTGCAGCCGACTAAACTCAACCTGGAAATTCTCAAGCTATGTCCTCATCCTGGCCTCCACAAGCTTGGACTTCAGCGTCCTATGGGCCAAACTTTACGTACGTACCTTGTAGCTTATCTTCTCCATGTGCAACTATAATTGTAAAAATAAATAGTTTTACAAGTGGAATTGTGAGTCTACGGATCGATGAGTAAAAGCTTTCAATCAAACCATGGACTTCTGTTAATTTTTGCACAGAAGTTGGATCAAGGTACCGTTTTTGTTTTTTTGTTTTTGTTTTTGTTTTTTTTTTTGTTTTTTTAGTTTTTAGTTTTTAGTTTTGTTAGTTTGGGGTTTATTTATTTTTTATTTTGTATTTAAGCTTTTTAATTTATTTATTTTTTTAAAAAATCTTCTTTTGTTTTTACACTTAACCCTATGAGGGCATTTTTGAAAGTTTTGGTAAAAAAAAATAACATGCCATGCACATGACTTAATTTCAGCCCAAAGTGACGGACAACATGAACATATGGTATTTTTTGTCAACATGAGATAGATTGGGAAGGTATATCATCGAATTTTGAACATTAGACGCCAAACGCAAATGGGTAGATACTTCAGGGGGTATAGTGTAATTTTCCCTTTATGTATTTACCATAGTTATGTATTGTGATCAAATTTCTAGGATTTGATGCCATCCCCAAAGGCATCTAGGGCCACCACGTTACTATTTTCTAATTTTATTTAATTTTTTTAAAAAATAATTTTTAAGTTTTAGTTATTTATAATTTTAATATATTTATATTTTTTTTATTATAATGGACACGTGTCGATTTCCTATTGGGTATGACGTGACAAACTAACGGACTTTGTTAATTTGGTAGACGGAACAATGACCCTTCATTAACTTTTTGAACCACATAGAGTGATTCGTAATTTAGGCTAATTCTTAGGACCAGTGGTGTAATTATCCCAAATTCTAAAGCTACTAAAGGTAATAAAATTATCCTAAGAATGGAAATAAAATAAAATGAGTAAAATACAATAATTATGGAAAATACTTGATGATTACGTCAATCTAAAGATGAAATTCTCTAAAAGGAAATTAAAAGGATTATGGGAAGTGATCATACCGAAGATCTTCATATTCAATTAGTCGAATCTTTCTTTCTTAAACGACATATGGTAGTTGATCATTTCATTTCTTGCTCAAATCTTCTTTATTTGATTCATTAATATGCTATTTGTTATGATCTAAAAGAATCAATATTGTCTGCACATCATAGACCAATTAATTAATTCAATTCGATACATCATAGATCATTTAATTAATTCCCGTCGGTTCTAAAGGTTTTGCTGGTAATTTATCGCTCATTTCACTGGACATTTTTCGCTCTTCAATCCACCGGTAAATCACCTCCAACCATTGACCCTGCAGGTAATGTATGATGCCTTTTCCTTTTGTACTTCTACCGTCGGAGATTGGTTGACATCATGCTCACTCGGTACCGATGGTACGAGTCCCGCTTAGCAGTCCTTCATCCGTCGGAACCTATTGTTTGGTTATAACGGTAAAGCCTTTTCGTCCCAACTCACCAACACCTTGTCGCAAAAGCTATTTGTCCAACGATAAGATTGCTCTTGAATAAGCCCATTCGTTGGCAATTCGACGACAAGATGAGCCCCCTCAGGAACAAAGTGAAATTATTGTCCTACATCATGGATATAGGCATCTAAAGTCGAACCGCCTAAAAAAATTATGTGTTTCTTTTCTCTTTGCTTCCATTATTTTCTCATATTTTCATATTTTTTCACAAAATTTTGAAAAAAAGCCTTATTTGTCATGCGGACAAAACTCAAAAAAGTTTCTTGGTAAAATTAGAAGCTCACACTGACAAATTCTTGATAGTAGTAGTAAAACAATGATGAAATTGTTTCTTATTACTTTTAAAGAAATGTGAAACCCCAAAAGAAGCCAACAATTACCGATTATATATTAACCTCACAAAAAAGAAAAAAAGAAGAAGCAAAATATAGATTATATACTTCACGTGGATGCCTCGGATCCGCGGAGCCCATCAGCAGAGCAAATACATGTGTGGGAGGACTAGAAAAATAAAAAATAAAAAAACATGTGTGAGGGAGAAAACGAAAAGGAAAGAGCAACTCGCAACATAGGCTGTTTAAGCAGAGACAGCCAATCACTGACCGAGAATTTAATATGTCGACAATCTTTTCAAGGCGAGTGGTAAACACGTCCCAACCACCGCGAATGATGGGACTCCTCGTGGTGTACTGGTGTAGATGTACAAGAATAGTAGAATGTGCCGAAAATGGCCCGAAATGCGTCACTGAAGATCTGACAGTGACACTTTGACCTACCGCAACGTGGAGTGCTTCCCACGCACGCTACCTAGAGCGTGAGACACATCACTCGCCTTCTGACAACTATCGTGAAACTTTCTATTAATTAATTAATAAAGAGCTCTCATCCCCTACTCTCCACAAACAAAAAATCCAACCTGACCTGCCGTATGATGCCGCCACGTTTCTAAAAAGTGGCTGTTGGTATTTTAAACAGCCACGTGGCGTTTGAGTGAGGGTTGAGGCGATGATTGTGTATAAGCCGCCGACGCAGCGGAGAAGGAGGACGCTAAACAATCGGGTTTGGCCAGAGGGGTTTTGAGGTTCTCTAGCTTGCATCGTCTCCTCGTCGTTGCAATAAACAAGAGCTCTTTCTCTGAGAGAGTGAAGAGAGAGCGAATGGAGGAGGAGCGAAAGGAGGAAGAGGAGATGACTGGTTCGAGCTTGACGATGGAGAAGGTGGCCGCAGCGAAGCAGTTCATAGAGAACCACTACAGAGCTCAGATGAAGAACATTCGAGAGCGGAAAGAGAGGTAGAGTAGGGATTGATTATGCTATGCGACTGAATTTATTTTAGAGGAAAATGTAGGAAAGGAAATTAATTTTAACTACCAATTTTGGAGTTTTAGTTGCCTTTAACTAGGCACAGTGCATGCGCAGCTTAGATCTTGTTATTTAAGTATTTTCAGTTTCTTTGGTTGGTAGCTCTGAAAATGTAGGATTAGTAAAGAATCTATCAAATTATTGGGCATTTAGGAACAGGAAGGTCCACTCAAGTGAGACTCAAAAGAGGGTAATTTTACTGTTGGCTTTAGACTCAAAAAATTATAAGTTTGAAATATAAGCTTATTTTCCCATCATTTCCCCAGGGATCAAAGGGGAGTTCTTGAATCTGATCCAGCTGGGTTAATGTGTTATTTTGGCCATTCTGTCTTTGTATGATATGGTTGATACATCTAATTACTCTATATTTACTAGATTATTAGATGGAGAAAATCATGGGCAAAGACAAAAGGTTTATCTTAAAGCGAATAAGAGAATTCCAGTAGAGTGTCGCTTCCAAATCAGGGAGGCCACTCAAATGAGAACCATGTCAAGAGGGACTCCAGAGTTTGATACTGTCCTGTGTAACAGGAGCTGCTTCACTTTCACAATGATTTCACTCTCCATAAGTGGGGAATGATTGGCTAAGATGATGGATCAAGAGAATTTGAGGTCATACATATTTAGAGATAGAGAATTGAAATTTAAAATTAAAGAACCGAACAGCTCAGGTCGAACACTCTGCGGTTGACTGTGTGCATTCGTCGCAATTGATCTTAACTAAATTGGGTCAGAGACACCCTAACAAAATATATAGAATAAAGATTGCAATGCAAAGTTTCAGTTAGATAAGTAATAACCTATATTTGGTTTGTCTCCATTGCAGACGATGGGTGTTAGAGAGGAAATTAGCTTCCTCAGATGTGCCCAAGGAGGAACAGATCAACCTGATCAAAGATTTAGAGCGAAAAGAGACAGAATTTATGCGACTTAAAAGGCACAGGATATGCGTTGATGATTTTGAGCTTTTGACCATTATTGGGAGGGGGGCCTTTGGTGAGGTCAGGATTGTCCATAATATACTTGCAATGCATTGAAAAATCTATAATTGGCTTGATAGTCATAGAAAATATTTGACCAACTGCTTGCTTCTTATATAAGCCTGTTATGAAATGACTATTTAGCATTTTTTTCGCTTAGACTTTCCCAATCTACAGGTCCGATTGTGTCGGGAGAAGAAATCCGGAAATATTTATGCCATGAAAAAGTTGAAGAAATCTGAAATGCTTATCAGAGGACAGGTGAGAACATGAATCATGTTTCCTACAGAACCTACAACTGAAGCTTAACTTGAAGGGGTTACTTTTTCGTTTCCTGATTTACCTATTAGTTACCATTTGCACCAAATGGTCATCACCTTTCCCTTGTATTACTGCACTCTTGGATTATTATCGACCCCAAGTATACTTTCTAATGCTTATCAAATTTCCTGTATATTAAAGATCTTCGCTATGTACCTTTTAATTTTTCATCTTTATTGTAATCCCTAAAGTGCTTTGGCTGTTGCTGGATTTATCTAGGATTTTTCTTAAAATGAAAAAAAGATCTTGTCTTCGTTTTTTTTGTTAGGCAAAAGAGAATTTACTCATTTCCACAAGTTTATGTCATGTGTGGGATGAAACTAGCCAATTTTTTAATGTTATATGTCAATTTTATCAATAGATTTTATATATTTTAAAGTTTTATGTACTTCATATCTAATCTTTTGACAATGTTGCTACACTTTATTGAATGTGCTGCCTCCATTTATATCCTAAAACCATGTACTCCTTGAATTTTGTTTGGGCATGTTTGGTTGATTTTTGTGATGTGGCATTTTTGGTCGTAGGTGGAACATGTAAGAGCTGAGAGGAACTTGCTGGCAGAAGTTGCAAGCCATTGCATTGTGAAACTTTATTACTCGTTTCAGGATGCAGAGTACTTATATTTGATTATGGAATATCTGCCTGGTGGTGACATAATGACTCTGCTGATGAGGGAAGAGACCTTAACAGAAAATGTGGCTAGATTTTACATTGCACAGAGTGTCCTGGCCATAGAGTCTATTCACAGACACAATTACATTCATAGGTGAATATAGACTGCCGGTGTGATGTCATCCAATTAATGAGTTAGATGCTGGAACTGTTGTAATTTGGGCCGATAATTCTAATGTGTTAAATATTAACATGTCTCATAAGCTTACCTTCACTTTCTTTTCAGAGATATCAAGCCTGACAACCTTCTTTTGGACAAAAATGGTCACATGAAGCTCTCAGATTTTGGCCTTTGTAAGCCTCTCGATTGCACTACTTTATCTGCACTGCATGAAAATAGTACCAGGGATGAAAATTTGACGGAACCAATGGATGTCGATGGATGCTTTCCTGATGCGGATAATGGGAGGACTTGGAAAAGCCCCCTTGAACAGCTTCAGCACTGGCAGATGAACAGGAGGAAGTTGGTAAGCTAATTTCGGTGGTATATTGATGGAGTATGTCTCTTCAAAGTTTATTTCAGTTTATATAGTAGGACAAATATGACAATGTCTCAAAAATGATGTAAATTATTAGTTGAAGAGGTCATTCTTTTGCTGATATGACTAGGGGCGCCTTACGTTGTTATATATAAAATTTGCACTTATCAAAAAAAAAATTCTTTTGCAGATAATTGATAGATGAAAGCATGCTCTTCTTTCTTTCTTTTCTGACTGGAATGTGATATATTATTGAGGCAATGGCCCACTGCAAGGCTCTCCTACTGCATGTCACATTTGCTAGTTGAGTCACACTGATCCCCAAAAACCCAACCCACCCACCCACCCATCAGGATATTGTTAGAGTTTCCATGTCAGCTATTTTAGGTTTGGAAGTGAATTTGCAAAATAATATCACTATGGCTAAAAGGTACAATCCCTGAAACTTTTAGATCCATGTACACAAACAATAAAGATGCCTATATTACGGTCATAAAATTACTAGTTTGCTCATGCACTATTGTTGCTTTAAAATTATAAAGCATTTCTTTATTCATAATTGTTTTTTTTTTTTGTTTGGAAAGGCCTTTTCAACTGTCGGCACACCAGATTATATAGCTCCTGAAGTGTTACAGAAGAAGGGATATGGAATGGAATGCGACTGGTTAGTCTAGACTGAAATGTTTTCTATTTTATGGTTCTTTCAGAGTTGCCATAGATGTTGCTAATTCCTGATGTTAGAAGTAGTTTTTCCTTTGCATTTAGTCTTCTATTTCTCTTTTCAGATTGTCAATGTCTAAGTTCATTTGTTTTTCTTGTCATTGATGAAGTAAGTTGTGACCTTGAACTTTGAAATGCCATTCATGCGCTTTTGTCGCGCTGAAAAGGGCTGGAGAAATCTTAATTGTCTTTTTAAGGAGTGATGAACTTTCATTGTATTGCTAGTGTTTAAACAAACGCTTAATAAATAAGAGTGTTTCTACTTCTGTCTACTTCTCATATACAATTTTCTTTAAGGAGAAATCAATTACTAAGATTGCTAATTCTATTGAAAATTTGTCTAAAGTTCTCACATTGATCTTTTATTTGTTGTGTGTGGAGGGCGCGTTGAGAAAATTTTATTAGCTTTTCAGTATAGGTACAAGAAAAGCCCTAGCTCTCCTTGTAGAAAGCTATATTTAACCTCTACATATTGCGGTTTTAACAAAGTGATGGCATCTTGAATTCTATGTTTGTGCGTATGTGTAATATGTTTATACTAAAACATTAGTATGGTTTCTGATATTTTACAATTTTTTTTCCCTATTGGATAGATAAGTATATTTGTGACTTTTTTTTTTTGCTTTCTATTTTTTCAAATTCCATTTTTAAGACAAATTTAGTTTTTTGTATACTATGCATGTACTTAATGCTACTTCTGTTCCCCTTTTTTGAGATATTGCGATGTACTTAGTTATTTGGACTTCAAACAGGTGGTCGTTGGGAGCAATAATGTATGAAATGCTTGTTGGTTACCCTCCTTTTTATTCAGACGACCCAATAACTGCATGCAGAAAGGTAACATGCTCAAAATCTCCACATGGAAGTTCAATTTCTATAAGTATAAAACTTCTCAAAACTCTCCACATTGGAAGTTCAATTTCTATAAGTATAAAACTTCTGCGTGGCCACGTTAGTTTGGGCTAATTTACAATAATTAAATGTTCCTTATCAACTAATAATAATAATAATAATTAAATGTTCCTTTGTCTAGTAAATGGCATGTCTTGGAATAGAGATCTTTACTTTAGCCTTGATTGAAGTTACTGTTAAATGAAATGTCAATTTGAGTTGCATGCTATTAAAAGGGATTGGTTTACTACCTATGAGTCAATCAATAGTGGTTTGGTTTTGATTGGAAACGATGTAGCCTGTAAGATTGTTGGTATCAGTACAATTAGAATAAGGATCCCTGACGGAATTGTTAGAACTGTGACAGATGTTTGACATATACTAGATTTGAAGAAACCTCTTATTTTTTTTGGGCATTTTGGACTCCTTTGGATATAAGTATTTTGGTGAAGGTAGAGTCATTAGAGTTAGTAAAGGCTTATTGGTTGTGATGAAAGGTAGCAAGGTTGATGACCTTTATTTTTTTCAGGGCAGTATGGTGACAAGTTTAGTTGTTGTATCTTCTTTAGATGATCTAGATTCAATTACTACTAGGTTATGGCATATGGAGTTGGGTGGTATGGCAATCTTGAGCAAGGGTGGTGGGGTGGGGGGTGTTTGCTTTGTGATTAGAAAACATGAACACTTGACTTTTGTGAGCATTGTGTCTTTGAGAAGCAGTGCAGAGTCAAGTTCAGTACATGTATCCATAGAATGAATGGTATAATGGATTATATCTATTGAGATCTTTTTCCTCTTAGGTTCCATTGAAGGGTGATGCTCGGTATTTTATGACATTTATTAATGATAATTCAAGAAAAGGTTGGGTATATTTTTTGAAGAAGAAAATTGATGTGTTCATCATTTTCAAGCAATGGAATGTTACGGTCCTCCGTAACGGGGGATGATTGGTGTATAATTTGGATGGAGAAGTGCGTGGGATAGTAGGGTATTCGAGGTATCCTAGGCCTCCTAAAGTTAAGATTATTCGAGAAACCCTAAAAAACTCCTAATCAACTACAAGAGCTGAATTATAATAATTTTCTTCTTTTCTTTATTTCATTCTTCAATACCCTATTTATAGGGTTACAAATCTGAAAATATGGGAACGATAAATAAGTAAATATTACATAAATATTACTAAACCTAATGGGGTCATTAATTCTCTTATTTCCTTCCTATTGGAGATATTGCTTTATGAGCAAGACTCCTTATTATTCTTTCCAAGAGACAATAATTAATTCTCTTATTTCTTTCCTATTGGAGATATTGCTTTATGAGCAAAACTCCTTATTTTCCTAATAATAATAATCTATTATTCTTTCCTAAAGACAATACACTCTTACCTTATTTAAGAACCTAACCTAATTATTCTATTAAAGAAGGTATAAATATAATTCCAATAATGCCCGTGTTATATACCCTAGGTACGTAACATGGAAGGTGTTAGTTGAGAATCGGACTGGGAAGAAAATTAAGGGACTCAGTACAGACAATTGCATGCAATTTTGTAGTGGTGATTTTGATAAATTTTGCAAGAATGAAGGCATCGCTAGACATCGTACAGTTAGACAAACTCCACAACAGAATGAGGTTTTTGAACAAATAAGCATGTCTCTCTTGGAGAGAGCATGTTGCATGCTTTCAAATGCTGGATTGTCTAAGAATTTCTTGGCTGAGGTGGTCAATATAGCTTGCTATTTTGTTAGTTGTTCTCCATCGATTGCTATTGGTTGTAAAACTTTTTATGAGGTATGGTTTGGTACTTTTACTGATTATTCGAATTTGAAAACTTTTGGTTGTTTTGCTTATTGTTATGTGAATGAGGGTAAGCTTAAGCTTTGGACAAATGAATGTATATTTCTTGGCTATGCTGATGGGGTGAAATGATATAGATTGTAGTACTCTGATCCCAAATCACCTAAGCTTATAGTTAGTAGGTAAAAGATTTCTCTTTGAATAATGTTTTTTAACCTTACCGTATCAGGTTGATTGCACTTGTATATAGAGCAATCGGTTACAAGAGTTTGATTCAGCTACTACCTTTTTAGAGATATACTCTAGCTATATGATATACACGGTTAGGATGAGATATACATTGGTAGAGATTGATTTGAACTAGGACTATTCTAATCTAAATAGATATACACGATTAGATATAGGTTTGATCTAAACCTATTTTGATCTAAGTCTAACCAATTATAATTCAAACCCAAGGTTATCTAAAACTCTTATCTTCGGTTGAAGCTAAGAGACCCTCAACACTCGGACTCTTGGATTAGAGTCCTTGTGCTTTAACATCCCCCCTCAAGGTTAGCGGGTTAGGGTGCACGTTGAGCTTGGAGCAGAAGCATTGAAACCGGTTGGAAACAATTGGTTTGGTGAGAACATCAGCAATTTGCTCTTTGCTGGGGATGAACAGAATGTGTAGAGTCTTGGCAGCAACATGATCACGAACGAAGTGGAAATCTATTTCCACATGTTTAGTTATAGCATGGAAAACCGGGTTGGCTACCAAGTATGTGGCGCCAATGTTATCACACCATAACTTTGGAGGAGAAGGGAGCTGAACACCAAGATCCTAGAGAAGATATTGAATCCATAGCAGTTCGGCTGTGGCATTGGCAACCGACTTATACTCAGCTTCGGTACTCGATCTAGACATTGTGGGATGTTTCTTAGAACTCCAAGAAATCATATTTGAACCCAAAAATACACAATATCCTCCAGTAGACTTGCGATCATCCAGGCTTATTACCCAATCCGCATCGGAGAAAGCTTCAAGTGTGGATATATTCGACTAAGTGAGTAGGAGGCCATGAGAGACCATGTGCTTTAGGTATTGTAGTATCCTTTTGACAGCTTGCCAATGGAGTTTAGAAGGCTTGTGCATGAACTGACACACCCGGTTTATTGCAAAAGCCAAGTCTGGGCGTGTGAGTGATAAATATTGCAAGGATCTCACGGTGCTTTGATAGAGCAAAGGGTCTTCCATGGAATCACCATCAAATGCTGAGAGAGAGCTGGAAGACGACATGAGAGAGGAGAGGGGCTTAACTTCCAACATATTTGTACGCTTGAGTAAGTTAAGGATGTAACGTCTTTGGGAGAGTAAAAGACTAGTTTTCAGAGGAGTGACTTTCACACCGAGAAAATAGTTTAGTTTGCCAAGATCTTTGATTGCAAATGACATCCGAAGCTGCTGCAAAAGATCTGAAATAGCTGCTGGAACAGAGGCAGTGATGATGATATCATCAACATAGACTAAAACAAACATAGTTAATGATGAAGTCCGTAAAGTAAAAAGAGAAGAATCTGCCTTAGAACTAGTAAAACCCAGTTCAAGAAGCCTGTTACTCAGTCGTGCAAACCAAGCCCTTGGTGCTCGTTTCAAGCCATAGAGGGCTTTTTGTAGCTTACAAACATGATTTGGTAGGCTTGGATGAGAGAAACCGGGTGGTTGAGTCATATATACTTCTTCATCTAGGTAGCCATGTAGAAATGCGTTTTGGATGTCAATTTGGCGCATATCCCATCCGCGAGAATAAGCCAAAGATAACACTGTCCGAATGGTTGTAGGTTTAACAGACTGAAAGTCTCCTCATAGTCTAGACCAGCTTGTTGATGAAAACCTTTAGCTACAAGGCAAGCTTTATGCCTTTCGATGGACCCATCCGCCTTACTTTTAACTTTGAACACCCACTTGCAGCGTACCAGATTTGTAGCTTGCTGAGGAGGGACTAGAGTCCAAGTTTGGTTTTGGAGAAGAGCATTAAACTCAGTTTGCATAGCTTGCCTCCACTCAGGTACTTTGACAGCATTGGAATAGCAGGTACGTTCTGTAAGTGCTACATCATGTACAACAAGTAGAGCCCGAGATATAGTATATTTAACTCTGCCATCTGTGAAGATCCGCGGTTGCACAATCTGATTTTGTGCACGAGTGACCATTAGATGTAACCGGGTGGGAGCAGGACAAGAAGGAGGGGAATGAGACACAACAGAGGACTCTAAGGAATCGGATGAAACACTTGATGCAGAAGGAGATAGAGGAGGGGAAGAAGGAGGACTTACTGCTGCAGATGGAGAACTGACCGGGTAGGAAGGTATTGTTAAGGAGGATGGTAATAATGTAGATGAAGCCTGCAAATTAGGAGTAGATGGTGATGAATGAGAAAAAAAAGGGAAGGAGTGTTCATGGAACACAACATCACGAGAGATGTACATGTGGGCTGTTGGGATATGAAAACATTTGTAGCCTTTATGGTTTCGCCTATACCCTAAGAATACACATTCTTTGGACCGAAAGTCAAATTTGTGTTGATTATATGGAAGGAGATTAGGAAAACAAGCACAGCCAAAGATTCTTAAAAAATTGTAATTGGGGCTGCGATTAAAAAGCTTTTGGAAAGGGGAGAGATTTTGTAGGGCTGGTGTGGGGAGCTGATTGATGAGATAACATGAAGTTTGGCAAGCTTCATCCCAAAACGTTTTGGGAACGTGACTTTCAGCAAGAAGGGCAAGGGATGTATCAATGATGTGTCTATGTTTGCGATCAACACATCCTTGTTGTCGATGTGTATGAGGACATGAAATGCGATGGAGAATGCCATGTTTATGGAAGAATGTATTTAAAGGACGAAATTCCCCACCCCAATCAGTTTGAATTTGTTTGATTTTAGTGTTAAAGAGACGTTCAACCATAGATTGAGATTGGAGAAAAACAAAAAAGACATCAGATTTGCATTGAATTGGAAAGAGCCAAGTAAATCGGCTGAAAGCATCAACAAAGGAAACATAGTACTTGTTCCCATTAGAGGAGACAACAGGGGAAGGACCCCATACGTCTGAAAAAATTAACTCTAAAGGAAGATTAAAAACTGAAGTAGAGGCCGAGAAGGGAAGCTGATGTGCTTTAGCTTGTTGGCAGGAGACACAAGAAGCATTCAGCTTATTGGAAAAAGCAGGAAGGGAAAACTTGGAAATTACGTACTTAACAGTTCGTAGAGAAGGGTGACCCAAGCGTTTGCGCCATTGATTAGCGGAAGTCCTTTCACCAACAAGAGAGTATGGAGATGGAGAAGAAGTGGGAGAAGGCAGCAGCTGATAAAGGCCGTTCTTATGTGGACCCCGGTGAAGGATTGACTTGGTTTGACAGTCCTTGATGACAAAAAAAGAAGAGTGAAACTCAAAATATACATTGTTATCATGAGCAAATTGACGGACAGACAAAAGATTTTTGCAAATAGAAGGGACATGCATCAATTGTTTAAGAAGAAACGAACGACATGGAGAAGACAAAGTAGCAGAGCCAATATTATGGATAGACAAACCTTTACCATTTCCCACCCGGATTTGGTCAGAACCCGTGTAACCATCAGAGGACAACGTGAGGTTGTTCAGGTCATGAGTGAGATGGTGAGTAGCTTCGGAATCAGGATACCAACTGTCATCGGTTGGTAGGCTAGGAGAGGAGTAGAAGGCCTGCAGAGGGGGCTGAGCGTCATTCTGAGAAGTCTGATCAAACCGTTGATAGCAAGTGGTAGCATAGTGGCCCAGTTTGTTGCATATTTGACAGAGAGGTCGAGAGGATCTTGCATGGCCACGACCACGGATACCAGAAACTTGACCACGTCCGCCATGAAAGGGGGCACGATAGCCACGTCCATTTGGGAAACCATGGCCACGGACAGTATTGAAGCTGCGATCACGCTGGCCAGAATTGCCAGAGTTTCTGGTAGTGACATGGGCAGTGGCATTGGAGATATCTGTGTTGGCCAGTTGCTGCTCGAGGCGCATCTCATGGGCGAGGAGCAAACCATAGATATCATCTCGGGAGATGTGATCAACCCGAGTAGTGACTGAGGTGACTAAAGGATCAAATCCAAGTCTAGCTAACAGGAAGGAGACGGCTTCAAAGTCGTTGAGAGGTTGGCCACATGCAGCAAGTGTGTCGTTGAGAGTTTTCAGCTTGTGGAAATAGTCGGTTATGGAGGAATTACCTTTCTTTAAGGTAGCAAATTGGAAGTGAACTTGCATAATCCAGGCATGAGCTTGGGAAGCAAACATTTTCTCTAGCGATTCCCATAGTGCACGAGATGTGGTGCAGCCCACGGCATGGGAGACATAGGAGTCAGATAGGGTGGAGACCAGCACGCTGATGATGAGCTGATCTCGTTGATACCAGGAGAGATATTCCGGGTTGGCAATCATCACGGGAGCTCCAGGGGTAGTGACAGGATTCACTATCAGTTGAACAGGAGGAAAAACCGTGCCATCAATGAATCCATACACATCTTGTCCTCGAAGATATGCAAGGAGTTGAAATTGCCAGGCCATGTAATTGTCCTTGGTCAGTTTGATGGAAGGCGAGTGATTCATATGTGGGATATTGAACGCAGAAGATTGGGTGGTGGAGCTGGAATCGGTGGTAACAATAGATTCGGCCATTGAGAAGAAAAAGAAGGAAACAGGAAAGATGAGTAGACGATTAGTTTTTTTGTTGCTCTGATACCATAAAAGATTTCTCTTTGAATAATGTTTTTCAACCTTACTGTATCAAGTTGATTGCACTTGTATATATAGCAATCGGTTACAAGAGTTTGATTCAGCTACTACCTCTTTAGAGATATACTCTAGCTATATGATATACACGGTTAGGATGAGATATACATTGGTATAGATTGATTTGAACTAGGACTGTTCTAATCTAAATAGATATACACGGTTAGATATAGGTTTGATCTAAACCTATTCTGATCTAAGTCTAACCAATTATAATTCAAACTCAAGGTTATCTAAAACTCTTATCTTCGGTTGAAGCTAAGAGACCCTCAACACTCGGACTCTTGGATAAGAGTCCTTGTGCTTTAATGGTAGGGATGTTGTGTTTGATAAATCTGCCATGCTTCACCTGAGGAAGGAGTTTGTTGTGTCTACAGGAAAAGAGTATGGTTATAGTAATGAGGTGGAGCTTCACATAGGGTGCAAGATGGCACTTGAAATCAGCCCATTCAAATGTGCATGGTTTCAGTTATGATGATGATGATTCATAAGAAGAGCAAGAGTGCAACATTGTGACTGGTAGATAGAGGAGGCAGATTAGGCCACCTCAGAGATATGACTATGTAGATTTGGTAGCGCATGCACTCATTGTGGCGGAGGAAACTGGAGTTCAAGAGCCTTAGACTTTTTTAGAAGTTGTCATAAGTAATGAGTTTGCACAATGGGTTGTTAGCATGATTGAGGAGATTGAATTTCTTCATAAGAATCAGACTTGGGAATTCGTAAAATTGCCTAAGGTCACAAAGAGTTGGGTGCAAATGAGTCTTCAAGAAAAAGGAAGGGATTTTGGGGGTTGAAGATGCTAGGTACAAGGCACGTATGGTTGTAAATGGCTATAGTCAAAGAGAGGGCATAGACTTTAATGAAGTTTACTCTCCTGTTGTGAAAAATATCTCTATTCTCGTGTTGCTTGCCATGGTTGCTCTATTTGATTTGAAACTTGAGCAACTTGATGTGAAAACATCGTTTCTACATGGTGAGCTTGAAAAAACTATCTATATGCATAAGCCAGAGGGGTTCATTGTTGAAGGAAAATAAGATTATGTTTGTTGATTGAGGAGATCATTATATGGTTTGAAACAGTCTCCGAGGCAGTGATGCAAGCACTTTGACAGCGTTATGGTTGGACATGGTTACACTTGAAGTAGCTTTGATAGCTGTGTCTACTACAAACAATTGTCAGATGGTTCTTTTGTCTATTTATTGCTCTATATGGATGACATGCTTATTGCTGCTAAAAGCATGTTAGAGATTAAGATATTGAAATCTTAGTTAGGGTGATGAGTTTGAAATGAAGAATTTGGGTGTTGCAAAGAAAATCCTAGTGATGAAGATTCATTGGGATAGGAAAGCGGGAAAGTTATACTATCACAAAAAAAAAAAAGACATTGATAAAGTACTTAGACGCTTTGGTATGCAAAATTCTAAACCAGTGAGTACTTGCCACTCATTTAAGACTTTAGCAGCTTTATTACTGCAGAGTGAGGAAGAGGAGTAGTTCTCACGTGTTCCTGGCTTCAGCGCAGATGGGAGCATCATGTATGCTATGGTTTGCGCTCGTCTAGACATTTCTTAGGCAGTCGGTGTTGTTTGTTGCACGTGGCCAATCCGGGCAAGGTTCATTAGCAGACAATGAAATGGATACTTGGATATCCACGGGGCACTACATATGTTAGTTTGGTCTATGACAAAGGCAGTAGTATCGATTTCAATGTCATTGGGCATGTTGATTCAAATTATGTTGGTGATCTAGATAAGAGGAGATCTTTGATAGGTTTTCACTCGAAGTGTTTCATTAGTTGGAAGGAGACATTACTATCTACAATTGCTTTGTCTATGATTGAGGTATTGTATATGTGTAACACCCCAGTCCCATATTAGGAAGATGAGTAGCCTACATAGAGTGGGTGGTTTATAAAGATATTCATGGGTACTAAGTCCCACATTGCTTACTTGGTAAAATTAGGTTTTATAAGTGATTCTAGGGAATCTTCAAATTGACTAGTCCTTTTGGGGTAATAGCGCAGATATAGCTAGCAATTTTCCTGGATTGTTACAATATGGTAGCGATAGAGGCAATGAAATAAGCAGTTTGGTTAAGGCGTCTAGTTGGCGATTAGGGTTTGCAGCAAGATGAAACTGTTGTGTTAGGCGATAGCCAAAGCGCAATACATTTGACCAAAAATCAAATGTATCATGAGAGGTCCAAATACATTGATGTCGGATATCATTTTCTTCGGGAGGTTACACAGGGTCATATCACAGTGAAGAAAATTGTTACGGCAGAAAATCCAGTGGACATGTTGACTAAACCATTTAAGGTTCTCAAGTTCATTGCTTGAACTTGATTAATGTTTGTAGCTTGTAATTACCCTTAGTGGTGTTGGTGGAGACGTGATGAGGAGATTTGCGTAGGGGAGTTGATGGAATTCAAGTCTAGGTGGAGATTTGTGATGTTGTGACTTGGTGGGCCCATGTGTTTGTTCTTTCATTCTCCAAGCAGGAGAGCAAACATCACCGCCTGGTAGTCCTTGTTTTGGCCGAACTTGGACTTCTCTCTTTGCTAGCAGCTTTCGTGCATTTTTAGGGTCCGAGTTTCGGTTTGCAGGAATTGTAGGTTGTGTTTCTCGTAGGGAAGTCAGTCGGTGCTACTCTGGTTGGGTGTATCACTGTCTCGGCGATGTAAACATTCAGGTTTGGACGTCTGTTTTCCGAGGGTGTAGCGAGATGGAGAAGAAATTTTCTGTGGAGGCGAAGTCTTTTGCATTCGCGGCTTTGGATGGGGTGTCGGTACTGAGGGTGGTGGAGAAGAGAAATAAATTTCTGGGTGAGGTCGTACTGAGTGCTCAGTGCTCTAATTGGTTAGCGTCGACGTTGGAGGTGCTAATGGGTATTCCGGAAGATCAAGAATTTGTTAAGTCTTTCCGAGAAGGTTCGAAAATTCTGATTGCTCGGAGGGGTGGGAACAGAACTGGGCGATTCTTAGAGGCGACAGTATTTGGTTTGGGCAGTCGGAAAGGCTTCATTATCATCCCTGAGGGTCGTGGTGGGGATGGCAGAAATTCTCCGGCGAGTTGCGTAAGGCTGTCGATTTCCTCTCTTCTACGGTGGGTAGCGGGCAAGGCTCTTCGTCTTCGTCGATCAAGAAGGATGCGAAGGTGCTAGGGCCGAGTATGGGCTTGGCCTCAAAGTGGACGGGGCCGTCCTTTGTGGAGGTGTTGTGCTCGGTTCCGACCTCTGCTGTGAATAAGTTGCCCTTGGTGGGGGAACCTCGTTCCGGGTTGAGGGTTTCGCCGGAGTAGCTGGGTGCTCTTGATCCCCTCTCGGCGCCGACTCATTCTGAGCTAGTTTTGAGCTCGGCGGTGGGTTGCCCACATGATCCGTTGGTTAAAGACCGGTCTCTTGATTCGCTGGACAAGAAGCCTTCCTCACGTTCAAATTCGAATTTTGAACGTTCTATGATGCGCACGTGGAGCAAGCTGGTCAATGATTTGAAAGTGGTTTTGGGCCGGACTATTAGGATTTGTTTGGGCCGGCTTGCCGGGTCTGGCCTAGGTCGAAAATGTTCTGGTTTTTGCTTGGCCCGACTTCTACCGAAACCTAAAGCTCATACGGCGATCGAACTAGGGACGCCTCCTTTTCCGGCGCCGTCTCGGCCGGGGCCCTCGTCGTCAGCAGTTCCAGGGGCTCTTCCGGTTGGTTCGTCTTCTTCTGGGTTCTCTCTGGCGCGTCCTCCTCCTAGGGGTTTGGAGGCTGTTTCGTCGGGGAAGGGTATAGTAGTTCCAGGGGCGTCTTTTTCCTTTTCTGTGCCGTCTTTTCGGCCGGAGACCTCGTCGCCGGCAGTTCCAGGGGCTTTTCCAGTTCGGTCTTCTTCTTCAGGGGGAGGGTCTAGTAGTTTGAAGGTGGATACTAGCCGGGTCACTGCCTTTAAGTCTTTCGGTGCTTCTCTGGCAGTATCCCAACTCACGGCCTCTCCTTCCGCTGGAGCTACTGAGTTGGGGGAGAAGCTGCGCTCTTCTCCTCCCGTGGTTTCTAAGCCTTTTCAGAGGTATATCAGGAAGGCGAGGGTTCTTAGGGAACGGGTTTCGTGGAAGTGGAATGATGTGCTACTTTCAGATTCCCTGAAAGCCTCAAAGATGGTCGCCGACTTAGCTGTTAAGAAGTCTTCGGTTGCAGAGACTCCAGCGAAGAAGGTTGCTGAGCCTCCAGTGATGGAGGACTTTCTTAGAAAGGGGTTTCTCAATCCTCGCCCGGTTTTGCCAACCACTTCCTCTTCGCCACGGAAGTTCTTTGATGGGGGGATAGTCGGGCATTCCTCCCCTCCTAGAGGCTGCTCCAGTCCTTCTCCTGTTGAGGGTAAGGGTTTCTCCCAATCTCGGAATTGGCCAATTAGTTTTGATCATAACGGGGAGATTGTGGTTTGGGAGGATGATGTTGATTTTTGGGATGTTTTGCCTTTGGATTGGGCGTCAGAGGGTGC
The DNA here is from genome assembly GCF_958979055.1 of Alnus glutinosa. NCBI lineage: Eukaryota > Viridiplantae > Streptophyta > Magnoliopsida > Fagales > Betulaceae > Alnus > Alnus glutinosa. Next base: position 11,152,774 of record NC_084889.1, on the reverse strand, counting down.
TTTTAGGAAGGAGGCGTTGGCAATTCGGGATGCCATGGAAGAAGAATTTCAGCGTGACAAGATGATATCGCGCTAAAAGTCCAAAGGTAAGAGGGAGCTTCTGAATCTACATAGCTTTATCAACTATGGCGAGACTAAGCCTTCCGCTAGGAGTAGGAAAGGAAAGAACCTTATGTTGTAGAGTTGTATGCTTGGGTTGGTTTGTGGGTCGTTCCTAAGGCTTTTGGTTTTTGCTCAGGATCTTGTGAGGGTTGTTGTTCTTGGGTTTTTCCCTCTGTTTTTTGGGTTTGCTTGTATTTCGGGTTTAAGGTTTTGGGGGTGTTTTCATGTTTTTTGGGTGGGGGTATCTTCTGGGATGTATTTTGTAGTTTGGGCTTTATGGGAGTTTCTTTTGGATTTTGGGTTTTTGGGGCCTTCGGGATTTGTGTGTGCGTAGGTTCTTGTGGGTTTTCTTCTGTGGGCTAGCTGGGTGTTCATGTGTATACTTTCTGTGTACTTAGGAGCGCTTTTCGCTTATTTTAATAAAGTTTTCTTACTTATAAAAAAAAAAAACATGAAAAAGAGAGACTTCAGCCATGAGAAAGAGAGACAATGGGAGAGAGAGAACGAGAGGGCAGCAAAAGTCTCATACTTTTGCGGCGCCCAACGACACTTAGAGAATTAAAGTATTTTTTTTTTTTGGTTAGATTTTTCATTTGTTTGAGAGTGAGTTTTGGGTCTATTGGAACTTTGAGTTTGAGTGGTTTTCTCTTTACTTATCTTTGTACTCCATCTTTGGATAATGGAATTTCTGATTGGTTGTCTCTGCTTATGGATGTAGGCTTGTTAAACCGAACCACGTAAATCTTGGTGTCCTGTGTGATTAGATTATTTTTATTATGTTCTTTTCTGCTTCTTTGCGATTTCTCACAATAGAGTACATGCATATGGTAGGAGTTTTAAGAATTGATGTTACTCTGCGATGTTTGTGAAGGATATGCTGAAACAACTATGGAGGTTTTGCTTTCAAACTGGTTGTGTCAAAGGAAAAGTGTTTCCATTACTATATCTGATTTCTAAAACTCTTGCTTCTTCGAGCTGGATTATGTTTCTATGTTGGTTGGTGTTGTTGATACTCAGACTTATAGGATGGTACCAAGGTGGATTCCAACCCCATCAGCAACAAGCATATGACTATGTTGGATATGATTGATCTAAGAAATGAGAAATGCTTGGGAGTTGTCACCGATAATTGAGATTCTAAGGTGTAATTGGTCATCTATATCTAGTTGATTTGATTAACAAAACTAGTTGATTTTATGATACACATTACTTATATTAAAAAAAAACTAAATTAGGTAAATCATGTCTCGAACTAAAGATTTAGTTTAAAAAATTCAGTTATCCGTGAGGAAGCTGCCTTGCAAGTAACTATTTTAATGTAATATATATATATATATATATATATATATATATATATATATATATATATATATATATATATATTGGTTTTGCAGGGATATCTCTCTAGGTATCTTGTATGCATCAAGAATGACACATGAAAGAGGTTACCATTGATTTTTATTATGAGGGAAAAGGAAGAAACCAATGAAACACATTTTTTGGGTTTTGGAAAACAATAAATGTTGGAAAGAAAACAATGAAAACATGTTTTAGGATTTCAAAAATGTTTTGGAAAATGACGGGTTGTCGAAGGGGTGGTGCCAAAATGAATTTGAAATTTCAATGCAACTCAAGGAGATCAAACATTTTTTCTTTCTCGAACAAGCTAATCCTATACCCTTCCCTCATACCGAGTATATGAACACTTGCAACTTTCGCTTTGGATATCTATGAACTCTTCACTATCTAGATCTCGTCACCCTGTCCATCATAAGCTTGTTAGGGCCAAAGTGATTTGTTGTTTGGTGGAGGTTGAGTTTTAATCTATTCCTAACACACTGGGAGAACAACATAATGATTGATGTTTCAACATGCACTCTTGGAGTATACCAATCATTTGCCTTCATGGGTTGATGATCTATCCATTGGAGTGTACAGAAACACCGATCACAAAAAATGCAAACAATGTATCTAGCGCAAGTAGAACAAAAGCAAGATCAGACAGCATGCTAAGATAATAACTGTAAATTTTTCTAGGGCAAAGAAAGCTATTTTCTAAAAGCAGTGAAACCTGTGAAATATTTGCTAGTTCTTTTCTAATTATAACTAAGCATAAAACAATTTTTTGGCCCCCATGCAAATACATTTCCATTCCAAGATTGGAAAAATCATTTGCTGTAAAAAAAATATTCCAAATTTATCCCTAGACTTCAAATTCAACCTTTGTAACAACTTAAGGAAAGCGCTAGATACATCTATTGTAGCACTCTGAAATGACTAATCAAGTTGTAATAGGAGTTTCCTAGAATCATTTATAAGGCATAGTCTCACCTTATAAAGAACTAATGTGAGATTTAGTACTCATGAGCACATTTATAATCCTCCTATTCAATGTGGGCAATTCATTTTCGCAATGTGAGACTAACTTTTTGAAGTGTCACAATCTCCCCCACTCAAATCCTGATGTCCTTGTTAGAGTCCGTGTCATGCAATGCCTTAGCGCCACATTATGTTACTAGGTTGCTCTGATATCATTTGTAATGGCTTAGGGAAAGCACTAGACAAATCTACATTATCACTTTAGCATGATTAGTTAAGTTGCAAAGCTCCCTAGAATTACTTATAAAGCCTATTTTCACTGAGTAAGGAACTAATGTAGGACTTAGCACTGATAAACATCTTATAATTCACTCACTCAATGCACTTATAAAAAAAAAAATCACCCACTCAATGTGTGCCATTCATCTTCCTAATATGGGACAAACTTTTTGGGGTGTTACAACCTTTTATTCCTTGGGAGTTTAAATTTTTAAACTATTTTTGTTAATTCCTTTCCTTATTTATATGTAATATAAAGTAACCATTTACATAAACGATATTACAAGGAAATGAGTGTTGGGCCACGTGAGTGCTTAGGTCATGATCACGAACATGGAAATTGAGGAGATTGGATTGTGATTCTATCTTCATGGCTTTGATTTCGAGAGGTGACATGACGATCCCATAGAGCTCGAAGAAGCATTTAGAAAGGTTGGCAATAAAGCTGAGCAGCCTTTTTCTGGGAATTTCTGATGAAATTTGAGAGGTGTTGTATGAGGTTTTAGAGTCACTTGCGCATGGGGGTAGTGTATGACACACCACCCCAGTGCATCACACAGCCCCTGCATGTGATGCACAATGCCCATGCATGGGCTGTCTTGGCCCTCCCTTGGCAGACATACTCAACCTGTTGACTTTCTATATTTCGGCACAGTGTTCCCAACCTTTGGTTGAGTTATTCTTGGTGTGATTGGAAAGCTCGTGATGTCTCTTGCAAATGACACTAATTTCACCGTGGTTGGGTTAGGGGTCTAGAACTTATTAAACTTGGAAAGTGGGAAGAAAATAAAATATTCTAAGTCTAACCATTCAGTTAATGAATTTTCACTTCGACTAGGGTTTTTCTTAATGATCACGAGTTTTAATTGAAAAGTGGTTCAATGGGGTTGTAGAATACAATTTCTAGTTTCACACAGTGATATGCTTTGAGATCACCATTGCGTGGAGGCCAGCATTGCCAACAAGCTTTTCACTTTCGTGCCTTTGGTTCTAGGCTTTTAAGCCTCGATCCGACTCAAGTAAGGTGACGTTGGAAAGCTTGTGAATTAACCTTATGTACACACTGCTTTTGCACTTTGAGGCTTCCTATGCTTGGAGTTATGACCATGTGAAAATAGCTGTCTAAATGTATTTTGAACACTTCTACTCTTTGTTTTCGTGAGTTCAATCTCATTTCTTGCTATTTTCACCACATAATGGACTGATCAAAGCTTGTCTCGTGGGCTTTCGAGCAATACCTTGATTGCTTTCATCCAATATTGTTTGAACATGTAATGACCTCGGGAAAACACTAGTCATATCTGCGCTATCACTCCAAAATGATTATTTAATTTGGAGCTCCTTAGAATCATTTGTAAAGCACAGTCTCACCTAGTAAAGAACCAATGTGAGACTTAACACCCATGAGTGCCTTTTATAATCCACTAATTCTATGTGGGCTATTCATCTAATCAATGTGGGATTGAGATGTTATTGTGATAGCCTAGAAAAAAGTGCTAGCCAGATCTACGTTATCACCACAAAAGGAATAGTCAATTGAGCTTTTTTAGAATCACTTATAAAGTTCAGTTTCACTTAGTAAGCAATGTGGGACTTAGCATCCATGTGTGTTTTTATAAACCATCCATTCTCTATATGAGCTACTTATCTTCCCAATATGGGATTGGAGTGTTACAAACTCTCTCCTTAAACTCCTGACGTCCTTATTAAGGTCACGTCATGCAGTGCTTACCACATGGCATTACTGAATGGCTCTGATACCATCTGTAACGACAAAAGGAAAAACGCTAGCCACATATGTGCTATCACCCTAAAAGGACTAATCAATTTGGAGCTTCCCTAAAATCACTTATAAAGTCCAGTTTCACCTAGTAAGTAAGCAATGTAAAACTTAACACCCATGAGTGTCTTTGTAAACCACCCACTCTCTATGTGAGCTGCTCACCTTCCCAATATGGGACTAAGGTATTATAGAATTAGTCAAATCTTTCAATATTTAGGTAAAAAACACAAATCAAATGGATTTTCAATGATCTGCGTGATGATACCATATTTACTGATATTGGGTGGCTGGATTTGTGGTTAAGTGAAAGGAAACTCTTAACCAATATTTTTAAACAAAACCTTCAATTTTCAATTGTACTTTTTCAAGTGTGCCCAAAATTGAAGCATGTGGTTAGCCTAAATTACAAATCGCTCTCTCTGATATCAAAATTAATTCAGAGATTCCTGAAGTTGACTTAATTTACAAATTGCTCATTGGAGTCGAATTCTATTAAAAATTTTGACAGATTCCGTTAGGTGTCACGTTAGCGCCAATAAGATGGTGACATGTGTCGATCATATTAAAAAATATAAATCTATTAAAAATATAAATAAATAAAACTTAAACAATTATTTTAAAAAAAAAAAAAATGAAAAGAAAAAAAGGGGTGGTCGCACGCCACCCCTAGATGCCTTTGGGGGTGGTGCGCAGGCCACCCTTTTTTTTCTTTTCATTTTTTTTTTAAATAATTTTTGAAGTTTTATTTATTTGTATTTTTAATAGTTTTTTTTTATTATGATCGATACATGTCGCCATCTTATTGGCGCTGACGTTACGCCTAATGGAATTTGTTAAAAATTTTACAAAATTTGACTCGAGGGAGCAATTTGTAAATTAAGCCAACCACATGAATTTTTGAATTAATTTTGATAGGAAAGGGAGCGATTTGTAATTTGTCAACCACAGGGTCCAATGGTGCAATTTCCCCCAATATTTTTAAATAAAACCTTCAATTTTCAATTGAACCTTTTCAAGTGAGCCCAAAATTGAAGCAAATGACTTAGTTAGTCTTCTAAATTTAATTCTGTTGGCTTGGACATCATTCTCAGAACATAATTTTTTAGGTGTCCAAACTAAAATTCTAGGTGCCCAAACAAAAATGAAATGAATATTGGAAAATTAGGAGGGGTAAAATGGTGTATCGACATGTATTATTATTTTTCTTGTACTTCATAATACTGTTACCATTAGTGAATATCATTGACGCTTTGATGTGAATGGTCCTTCACACTTGTCTCTCTCTCTCTCTCTCTCTCTCTTTATCCCTCCCCCGGCATAAAACAAAACTTAATGCAATTCCGTTGTGTTTCTTCTTTAATCTCACTATACAAAACATACCAATAGAAATTATATTATTATTATTATTATATCGAAATGCAATGTTCACATAATTTACATTATAATGTATGTTGGCCACTTTCCTAGATGAGCAGTGAACCATGCCTAAGAGCGTTCGAACATTTGATAACTATGGTTTCATTGGACTTTTGTTGGAAAAAAAGTTTGTTTGCCCTTTATGATCTTTAAACTATGTCAGTATTCAGAAGTTGATGCATTTTGGAGAAACACCATCTCCCCCTCTCCCCGTGTTAAAAATGAAAGTTGTAACACCATCTTTATTGTTACACTTAACCTTTTCTTTTGTCATCTTCTCTATTTCCCTGCTTTTTTCTGCTGCTGCTGTTGCCAGTTTTCTGAACTATCTCCTCATATTTGACTTTAGTAGTCCATCAATCATATCTATTTAAACAGACGGCTACACACTTCTTTACTGTCATTCTATTTGTCAATTGCTTTCAGATTATTCATTGGAAAAATCACTTAAGATTTCCAGAAGAAGCAAGGTTGACATCTGAGGCCAAGGACCTCATTTGCAGGTTGTTGTGTGATGTTGAACATAGGCTTGGTACTGGAGGGGCCCACCAAATTAAAGTAAGTCTTTTTATTTGCCAAAATGTTGCAAGGATTCTGTTAGTCTTATGTTCTGCATTATGAAAACTCTGTTGCATCAGGCTCATCCTTGGTTCAAGGATGTCGTGTGGGATAAACTCTACGAAATGGAAGCAGCATTCAAGCCAGAAGTCAATGGGGAGCTAGATACGCAGAACTTTATGAAATTTGATGAAGTACAACTCATCTGCACTATACTTTTATTGCTACTGATTTTTTGTCATCATACTATTATTGTTGCTTCTACTGTCATTCATGTGCTACCTCTACTACTGCTAAATCCTACTTCCACCACCAGCAGCCGCAGATTTTATTTTGGGATACTTACTGGACCTCACTTTTGCTCATTAAGATTCAGGAGCTATTATTATTGTGATAAAATTTAATGGATGATTTTCTCATTAATTAAAAAAATTTATACATTAGTTGCTATTATGGTGTCGCCACAACAAGCAGTAACATTCATAAACCGGTGAAAGTGCAAAACTACATCATTGCAACATCGTGACCGAGTGTACACTTGCCATTGAAATTACTTTTATCTCTATACTATGCCTTTATAGATTTCCGTATCTCATGAATTGGAAACTTGGAATTTGTTTTTAGTTGGATCCTCCAACCCCAGCAAGAACTGGCTCGGGCCCTTCACGGAAGGTTTGTCACTATTATGCTGTGTTTGTGTGTGTGTGTGTTTGTATTAAATATGGAGCATTGGCTTGTAATGGGAAATAAGCATCGAGGGGAAAAAGAAAAATAACTAGTGTCACTTTGATTATTATCCCACATGCTTTATTTTCTGATATGAAAAAGTTTTTTATTGGCAATGAACACTAAACCTAAAAGAAAGGAATGACTTTAATGTTGTAGCATGAAAAACATCTCTTCCTCTCTCACTCTCTCTGCCCCAAAAACCAAGTCTTAGTAGTTGGGACAAAAACCGTATAATAGGACCCAAAGCAAAGAAATGTTACAACATCACAGTCATTCCTTTCTTTTGAGTTTAGTGTTTGTTGTCAATCAAAAAGTTTGTCAGTTTCTCTAGACATCTGTCTGCTATTTATATGAATCCTACCATTTTTAATCCTGTTATTGTTCTTAGAATTAGTATGAAGTTTGATGATTCTACTACTTACATCATGCAGATGCTATTAACTCCAAAAGATCTAAGCTTTGTTGGCTATACATACAAGAATTTTGATGCTGTGAAAGGACTTCATCAATCTTTTGGTATGAAATTTTACTTTTGAGTAGAATAGTTGAGGTATTTTATTTCTTTTTTCTGTATGATTGCTGCATTTATGTTTTGTGGCTGAAAGAAAATGCAGTTTTGCATGTGATTTATAGTTACTAGGGTTTTAGGGTTCGGTCCTCTTATAAATAGAGGTTATGATCATTGCTCTTTAATGGAGTGGTGGTTTTTCGTGGAGGCTAAAACCTTTGTTCTCGGTGGTGAAAGGAGCCTCAGTGGTGAGGTTGGAAGAAAGGAGGAGGGGCTTCTCCGGGTTGGTGTTTTTGGGAGCACAATGTACCACATGTTTGGTATTGACGATGGAGGAATTGATGTGGTTCACTGATGCTAAGGAGTTTGTCAAGTCCTTTAGAGTGGGATCGAAGGTCCTCATCGTTAGGAGAGATGGCAATAACTCTGACAGGTTCTTGGAGGTGGTGGTTAACGCTGTGGGTGGCCGAAGGGTGCTCATTCTGATACCTAAGGGTTGTGTAGGGCGGTGCTGGAGCTGTTTTTCCGCTGAGTTTGGGTAAGGTGAAAGCGTTTCTTGAAGCTTTGATTGGGTTTGGGCTTGTTCCAACTCCAGTGGAGAAGAAGTCTGGGAAGTTAGGTGGGCCAGGGATGATTTTGAATTCTACACTTACCGGAGGGATTGACACTCTTGGTGAAAATGGTGCGCTGTCTTATGTGGAGGTGTTGAGGTCAGAGGCCAACTACTCAGTGTCAGAGAAGGCATCGACGGTGCGGTTAGGTGACCCGCTGGGTAAGGATCACATTGACATCGATTATCTGTTGGGTTTGCCTCTCTTTGATGTCAAGATTAGCTCCTTAACTCAAGGCAACTTAGCTTGCCATTCTAGTGTTGAAAACGTGGGGAAGGACATGTTGATTGTAAAGGGGAAGTTGCAATCTCCCCTTTGGGCGTGGAAGGGACAACTCGTGAGGTTAAAGACTGAGGTGGATCGAGCTTTGCTGAGTATTCTAGAAGGGATTGAGAAGTGTGGGCTTGCCCAAAAGCCCAATGGTGCTGGGCGTAAGAAGGTGGGCAAGAGATGGGCTCCCAAGAGTAAAGCTAGGCTCGTGTGCAATCCCAAACCCAATCTGAAGTTTGGGATGGAGCTCGAGTCTATGCCGAGTCTGGGTATGGGTTAGGGGGTCCCTAGCTCTCCCAATCTGTGTTTTGTTTTGTTGGTATTTTCGCCGGAGGTTGTTTTGGTCCCGGTGACAGTGTCTGGTGATGTTAGGCTTGATGGGTCTTCTTCGATAAGGCCAAAGGGTGCCAGTGGCACTGTTCTCGTTTCGCCATGTGTTAAGCTCGTTGGTTAGTCATCACAAGAGGTTGTGCTCATTCCGGCGACTGTGAATCTTGACAGCTGGGTATTCTTCATAGGCGACAGAAGGTCGGTGATCCTTTCTTGCTTCTGCTGAATGGTTAGCTCTGAGCCTAGATCCCGTCGGAGAGAGTTCCCGTCGCTATGATCGCCAGTGATGATGTTTAGCAGGCTGGGTCTCCTTCGGCAAGGTCTGTTTCCGCTGGTGGCTCTGTAGCACAGTTCTTTCCAGCTGTGGTCTCCTCTTTGGGTGTTTCTCGGGTCACGGTGTATGATTCTTTCTAAGGTTTCCGGGCTGAGTTTGAGTTGGGGGATTCCTCTTCAACCTTTGTGGTGCCAGACAGTGGGGAAAAGCTGGGTTCGCCAGATAAGGTAGGTTTTGTTGCTCTTGCTCCCTGTTTTGGCTCCATCTCAAGAGGGGGATCAAATTCCTGAAGAGGAAGGTAGCGCTGGTATTTTGTGCCTAGGGGGTGAGTTTGATAGGTATGGAGAGGAAGGTAGAGCTGGCACTTTGTGCCTTTTGGATGAGAGTAAGAGGGATGGAGAAGGCAATCTTCTTTCTCCTTTGGGTTCTTATTCTCCATGTTCGATAGGTGAACCGGGACACTTCAATTGGGCTGTGTAGCGTGCGAAGGAGATTTATCCCATTGTGGGGATCTCCTGTGAGGGACATAAGGATCAACTTTTGGCCCTCTTGACCTTTCATAAAGAGGAACGTTGGCTCGAGGCGATGGCTGCCCTCTCCAAACGTGGTTTGAAAGCTAGAAGGGAGCTCAAGAATTTGGAGTGTTCAGTTAACTACAATGCTACAGGTGAGTGCTCTAGTCGTGTTAAAGGAAAGGTGAGGGCATGTCTGGTGTTTTTATGAAGCCAAGGATTCTTTCTTGGAACGTGCGAGGGTTGAACGAGGGGAGTAAATGTTTGAAAGTTAGGAATTTGCTCAAAAATTGGAAGGTGAACATTGTTTGCATTCAAGAAACCAAGCTTGATGCTATGTCGTGTAGTATTTTGCTCAATTCATGGAGTTGTAGTCATGTGGATTGGTGCTGTTTGGATTCCAGTGGGGCTTTAGGGGCTATCCTGATCATGTGGGATAAAAAGGTGGTGGAGAAGGTTGATGAGTGTGTGGGGGTATACTCCTTGGCTGTCTCCTTCAGGAACATTGCTAATCATTCCACATGGGCGGTTGCAAGTGTTTATGGCCCTAATTTGAATAGGGATAGAAGGCTTTTATGGGATGAACTAGCTGGCTTGCTTAGTTGGTGGAACTTGACTTGGTGTATTGGGGGGGAGTTTAATGTCAGGTGCGACTTGTTTATGTTCTGCCATGATGGAGTGATATAATTTTATTTCTAATCAGGGTCTGATGGACCTTCCTCTTGGTGGTGGTGCCTATACATGGTCGATTTCATGTGATCCCCCCCTGTGTGGTCTAGGATTGATAGATTTTTTATCTCCCTGGAGTGGGAAGCTTTGTTTCCGGATGTGTCCTAGAAAAGGCTCCCTCGCCTTTGCTCGGATCATTTCCCCATCCTTCTTGATTGTGGCGATGCCCTAAAGGGGAGTAGGCCCTTCAAATTTGAAAACATGTGGCTAAAGGTGGAAGGTTTTGTGGGCTTGGTGAAACAGTGGTGGGATTTGTACCATTTCCAAGGTATGCCTAGTTTTGTCTTAGCACGTAAACTTAAGGCTTTGAAACTTGATTTGAAGAAATGGAATGAGGTGTTTGGCAATGTTGAAAGGAAAAAGAGGAATCTTCTAGAAGAATTATGGGTTTTTGATGTCATTGAAGAAGGGAGGGCCTTAGGCGCGGAGGAGAAAACCAAGAAGGTAGAAGTTCTTAGTGAGCTTGAATGTTCTACTCTCATGGAGGAGGTGAGTTGGAGGCAGAAATCAAGGGTGTTGGTGTTAAAGGACGGCGATAAGTGCACTAAATTTTTTCACGCCATTGAAAACTCTAATAGAAGGTATACTTCTATAGACTCCTTATTGATTGGTGGTAGTCTCTCTACCAATAAGGTAGAGATCAACGAGCATGTTGGCCAATTCTATCAAAAGTTATAGCAATGTTGTTGGAGGCCTTTGGTGGATGGTCTTTCCTTTGACTCCATTTTGGAGTTTGAGGCTTGTTGGTGGGAGAGAGATTTTGGAGAGGAGGAGGTGAGGAAGGTTGTGAAAGCGATGGTTGGTGACAAGGCGTCGGGCCTTGATGGTTTCTCTATGGCGTTCTTCCAAGCTTGCTGGGATGTGCTAAGAGTGGATATTATGAAGGTTTTAAGTGATTTCCATGCTAGAGGTAAGTTTGAGAAGAGTCTCAATGCTTCGTTAATTTCGCTTATTTCGAAGATTCCAGGTGCTTTCGATCTCGAGGACTTCTGTCCGATTAGTCTTGTGGGGGGAATCTACAAAATTATTGTTAAAAATTTAGCTAATAGGCTTAGGTAGGTAATGGAGAAGATCATCTCTAAGTCCTAGAGTGCCTTCATTAGAGGTAGGCAAATTCTTGATCCAGTTCTTATTGCCAATGAATGTCTTGATAGTAAGCTTAGATATGGCGAGCCATGTGTCATTTGTAAAATGGATTTGGAGAAAGCGTATGATCATGTGAATTGGAATTTTTCATTGTATTTGCTGAGGCAGTGTGGCTTTGGAGGAAAATGGTGCTTGTGGATAGTCCATTGTATTTCCGCGGTGCACTTTTTGATCTTGGTAAACGGCACTCCGACAGGCTTCTTTAGTAGTTCCAGTGGGTTGAGGCAAGGGGATCCATTATCCCCCTTGCTGTTTGTTTTTGTGATGGAGGCTTTGGGTATAATGATTCTCCTTTTTTATGTCCCCATGTCGCCACACGTGCTGCTGGATGGGTTCTCAGTGGGCAATACTTCATTCTCCCATCTCCTGTTTGCGGATGATACTCTGATATTTTGTGATGCTCTTTCTGCTCATTTGCATCATATGCAGAGCTTATTCCTGTGCTTTGAAGTTGCGTCGGCTTTAAAGGTGAATTTGGCCAAGACAGAATTTGTTCCTATGGGGAATGTTACTCAAGTGGGAAGGTTGGCCCGAATCCTAGGTTGTGGGGTTTTCTCTCTACCAATCAATTACTCTCATCAAGAGTACTCTCGCTAATATGCCTACGTATTACATGTCTCTCTTCTCTCTTCCCTCTTCCAGCGAGTGTTGCTAACCTTATTGAGAAGATCCAGCGGGATTTCTTGTGGGGTGGGTTAGGTAAAAAGTTCAAATATTACCTGGTGAGTTGGTCTTAGGTTTGTTCTCCAATCTCTGAGGGAGGATTGGATATCAGGAATTTGATGGTATTTAATCGTACTCTCTTAGATAAATAGTTGTGGTAATGTGGGCTTGAGAGAGAGGCTTGATGTAGAGTAGCGGTGGACTCTAAATTTGGCAGTTTATGGGGAGAGTGGTGCTTTTTTGAGCCTACAAGAGTCATTGGGGTGGGTTTGTGGAAGAATAGTAAGAAAAGGGTGGGATAAACTTTCCAGTTTTACCTGTTTTGAAGTGGTGGAGGGGTCCAAGATTAGCTTTTTGCATGACCAGTGATGTGGGGAAATGACTCTAAAGGTAGCTTTTTCGGTTTTATATGGTCTTGCTTGTGAGAAGGATGCCTCTAGTGCGGTTAATTTAGAGTTTTTGGGTGGTTCCAACCAGTGGAACGTGAGCTTTACTAGAGCAGCACATGATTGGGAGGTAGATGACTTTGCCTCTTTTTTTTTTTTTTCTTTTTTTTTTTTTTTCTTTCTTTCAGGAGTTGCATTTCATTAGAGTGAGAAGATGATGTGTAGATAAGCTGTGGTGGAATCCTTCTAAAAGAGGTTTATTCAAGGTTAAATTCGTTTACTATTCTCTGGCTTATTCGAAAGGTAGCACCTTCACTTGGAAGAGTGTTTGGCGGACTCAGCCTCCTTCGAGAGCAGCCCTTTTTGCATAGTTGGTGGCTCTAGGCAAGATCTTTACATTAGATAATCTTAGGAGGTAGCACGTCATTGTGATGGACAGATGTTACATGTGCAAGAGGAATAGAGAATCTGTGGACCACCTTCTTCATTGCGAGGTGGCTTCCTGTTGTTACCGTGCACAATAATGATGAATAATATGGAGTCAAAAGAGAGAAAGTAAGAGAGAAGAAAGACACAGATTTAACGTGGTTCGGCAATTTGCATACGTATTACTCTCTATGTCAAAGAGAATATGAGCCACTTGTTCCAACACTTCTGTTATTTGGAGTGTTCTTTTCACTCGCTTTGGGATGTCTTGGGTTATGCCTAGACGTATTATTGATTTGTATGATTGTTGGTGGTCCTTTGGTAGGCTAAGAAGTGCTGCAGTGTGGAAAATAGTGCCTATGTACCTCTTTTGGTGTTTATAGAGGGAAATGAATAATAGAAATTTTGAGGACAGGGAGAGGACTATGGCGAAGATTATTTCTATGTTCTTTGAAACTTTGTATCTTTGGACAACGGCATTTGTGTCTCCTTTGTCGATTAGTTTTAGTAATTTTCTTTTTCGTTTTTTCCCGTTCTAGTTAGGTTGTTCCTTTTGTACTTCCTGTATACTTAGGGACGCCTAACACTTTCAATGAAATTGGTTTTATTATATATATATATTTGCAATTTCACTGTATTATTCAGCGTCCATCTATTCTGCTCTTAGCGGAGATCTGCTAGTACAATTTGTTTTTTTAATTTATTATTATTATTATTATCATTATAAGTAAATGAATTTTAATAATTCATTTATGTATCCTTTTAGTAATGTCTTTCTTATCACTTGTTTATGTATTCACACCATGGAAGCAAATGAAGTTTCACTTTGCAGAGGGCGACTAGAATTTTGTTTCGCATATGGCAGTGCTGGGCATTATACTTGACTTTCATGTCCATATTGATGTTAATTTTGAACATGAATGCTTCTGTCTGAACCCTCTTTTCTGTCCTTTTTTTTCCCTGGGCTGAACAAGATGTCATTGTAGAGCTTGAGGTTTGGGTGGACAGAATGTTGATATAGTACAGGTGCTTTTCAGACTGGAATAGCATTGGGTTTGTAATGTTGGGCAGATAAGTGGGTCAAAAGAGTTGCTGGTCCTTTTTGTCTGTGTGAGGAGCAAAATCTAATGAATTGTGTCTCACAACTAAAATAATAGAGTAACATCATTATTATGAGGAATAAAACTAAGTGGGCATTATGATCTAGAAGCACTAGATTTTGACCAGCAGGGCACAACAATGAGTGCAACTATGACATGGAACCAACCAACAGTGGTTTGGGGCCAATCATGGCCAGAATAGTTCCCTGGTGAGGGCTATAGCCTATATGAGGGTTCCTAGGTAGTGCATTCACATTTGTGAGACCCACTTAGGGGAGAACAAAAGGTTTCGTGTTTCTCATTAGATGCGCATAACTGAGTGGAAGTTCTCTGAAAACGAGGCAACTCTTCTCAACTCTTTGGATTAAGTCCGGAAAACAGTGTGACAATTTAGTGGAATCTCATCAAAATAGCCTTTTGGGAGTACTACCGGTTCAGTGTTCAAATCCTCTTTTTGTGCCTCAATTTCATGAACAGTTTCAAATATAGTTAATGGAACGCTCACCTCGCAGGATCAGATATTGAAATTATTATTAAGCATGTGGAAAATAGAATGCCGATTAATTTTCTTAATACCACAGATACCATGCCATGATTTGTATTGGTGTCATATCCAAATGTCCTTTGGAATTTTGAATTTCTCGTAATGGTAAATTTTTTGGGTACTTTTATGAGTTCACCCACATGTGTACTTCTCTCTGTCAGTGAAGAATATGATTTCTTAAACTTTTTTAACGTTTGCAGATCTCAAAAGAGGTATGTCACCGAAACCGCCGTCTAGTGATTCTATATTTACTAAGGAATCATCTTCATCATCTCCTGCTTCAAGTGAAGGATCTTCATTACAACCAGCAAGTTTTGTGTAATCTAAATGGATTGAAATTTGATGGCACTAGTATTTGCAGGTGATTCTAGGACAGATTATGCTGCCAAACGGACGGCGGAGGAGACAGAGGTGCAGATGCTTGCGTCATCAAGTGATCCCATGTTACCATAAAAGAAAATCACGTTGTGACAAAATGACAAGTTCGTCATCTGGATCTTGCATAAGCCTGCTGCTTCTCTACATGAGCATTTACTGTAGATTGGCTGCCATGCAATTTCCATAACCACCATCCAAATGTACAGCAGTATTTGAAGAGCTTCTTAAGACATCAGTGGAGGCCAAATGAGACTCTAGCTGAAATGATTTGTGTATTAGAACTAAGAATTTAGGGCAGAGAGTTGTGGAACTTGTGTCCTGGCTGCCCAGGTTGGCAGTGGTATGTATGCTTGCCTTCTCTCGTGGCAGTTTCTGGTCAAATTTTAATTGATGCCAAATTACCAGGAAACTCAATAGATGTGTTGAAGAGATTATTTACTCTTGCTATGTGTAAGCTTTGACGGTCAAAGACGACAAATTAGCTATTGAAATATATTATTGCTAAAGCAAAAAGCTATTCAAATATGTATATTATCTCCACTCTTGAGGTGTTAAGATTGTTAGAGCACTAGCAGCAGATATTTAATGATTTTCTCTAAATTTAGGAAATTAAACTGCTTTTTTATTTTTTATCCAAATACACCGCACAATAGATTTCTTTATTTTTTTTTTTATATCGTTAAAATAATATGTTTTAGTTTTACTTTTTTTTTTTATTCTTGAGACATCTCTCTCTCTCTCATCTCCGTCTGTCTCTTTCTCTCTCGTCTCTGCCTCTCTCTCTCTCTCATCTCTAGTCATTTGTTTGTTCAATCCTCTGAAGCTTCATTGAGAACATGAGAGAAAGGCGTGAGGGCAAGAAGGGATTGAGAAATGTGAGGAGAGAGAGTGCTTTTTTAAGAATATAATAATCCATTGGGTAGCATTAGATTGGATAGCACTATAACTACCCAAAGGTTTAGGAAAAATATAGGAAACTGATGTGAATAATTTTTTGTTATTTTTTTTTTTTTAAAGATTTTCCATATATATAGGGATGAGAATGGGCTATAGTGTGTCTATTGCTAGTGCTCTTATATGCCTTTTTTGAATGCTGATTGTTGTAGCTATGGGTGTACATGCGGATGCAGTTATTTACAATATCCGCACTTGTATCCGCAAGATGCAATTATTACTTTTAAATATCTACGTTCTTTTTTACCATCCACAATGGGTTGGCAAAACGGGTACTTGACATGACCCGTTTACAACCCGCGACCCATTTAAGTTAGACTCAAACACGTCCCGTTTATGTTAACAGGTGGGGGCTCTAGACACGATACGACACGACACGACACGACACAACAATTTCACGGGTCGCCCTCCATAACCCGTTTAGCATATTGGGTCGTATCAGATCGGCACAACCCGACACGACCCGTTTGAACATTCAAAGCTAAGGGCAAGCCATTATCTCAAAACCAAATCAAAATCCACAATTAGCACCTCAAATTTCAACTAAATGTTTCACTTTCAGCAATCAAAACAAAATCAAATCGACAATCAGATTGCAAAATCCATCAGAAACTTCACCTGCTTGTTGTAGATACTGAAGTAGATGTTGAAGAGGACCAAGAGGTATCAGAGCCCAAACAACGCCCTGAGCTCCAAGTCTCCAACGTCTTGAACAAGCTGCTAGATTTTGCGCTCTCGTCGGCGCTCTCAGGCACCGAGATGGCTCTAACCTCCAAGCTCTTCATGTCGTGATCAGACTCAGGTGCGGGGACCAAAGACCAGGGCCTGAGCTTGAACAAGTTCGACGAGGACAGAGACCACGACCGACGAGGGGAGTTAGTAGAGATGGACACATTGGGGAGACCGTGGGGCTTCGAGGACGACGGGGAGAAGAAGAAGAAAATGGAAGAAGAAGAAGAGGGGGTGGTGTTGAAGGAAAAAAAAGAAGAAGTTAGGTTTTTTGGTTCAGCTGATATTAATAGTAATAAATTAATAATAATCTCATTTCCTTTTTTTTTTTTTTTAAAAAAAAAAACATAATCGTGCCTAGCGGGTCATCCGCGGGTGACCCGTGACACGACCCGCCAAGCCAAGATAAACGGGTCGACCCGTTTATGACACAAACCTGTTTAAGGTAAACCCAAACCCGCTAATTTCGTGTCGTGTTCGTGTCAGATTATCGGATCGTGTCAAAATTGCCAGTCCTAATCCACATCTGCGTAGTTATTCGCAAACAGGTAATGAGCCTATTTTAAAAAGAGAAATGATTCTTTACCACCTAAATATACAACTTTTCACCACCCTATCTATGTGGCAAGGTGGTCCCCCACTTTATTTTATTTTTTAAAAATAAAAATACTCTAAAGTTAGTAAGGGACCACCTTGCCACATAGACAATGTGGTGAAAAGTTGTATATTTAGGTGGTAGTGAATCATTATTTTTTTAAAAATATCCACCCGCATGTACATCTCTAGTTGTAGTTGTGGAATCTGGCTATTAAGTTTATAATTCGTAGGACTTGGTGTATTTAATTTATCTTTTTCTTTTGTCTATTATAATTTTCAGGCGTTAGACTGACTATTTTTTATACACGAAATTATCGAGTTAGAATTGAAAAGTTTAACCCATTTAATTAAAGAGATCGAATTAAAATTAATCTATATAATTTTATATTTATGTCTTGACACAATTCAAATTCGACGCATAGACAAATCTAGTAGTTGAAGGTTTGGCTTATAAGTAGGAATTTGGAATATCTAGTACTTGAATCAGTGTGGCTCCCTTCTTTTTGGCCAAAGATACTCTCTTTTTTCTTTTCGTGTCGGCCAATGATATTTGGTTAAAACAATAGGAACCATCAAACTTGGGAATTTTTTCACTTAGGCTATGTTTTTTTTCAACCTAAAATGTTTTATGTTAAAAATATATTCAGCAAAATTAATTTTTGCAAAAAATAATTTCGCTAAAAATATTTTTTGACGATTCATTTGTACAAAAAATCAGTGACAGCAGACAATGCTCGGCGGCCAAAAACAGCTTGCCAATTTCTGCAAACTCAGGCAGCGGACTGATCGGAGGCAATTTCCATAAGTGGTTTTCAATGAACTCCTGCGACAAATTCAGGCGAGCTCTGAAGGCCATTTTACGGTTTTAAAAATGGGAACTAATTTTACGAAAATTAAAAATAAAAATAAAAGTTTATCAATTGAAAATGTTTTCGATTTGACCATAATATTAATTGTACCCAAAAAAAAAAAAAAAAAAATTAAATTAAGTTAAATTGTAACTCACATATATAAAAGTGATTAATTTGAACGAGATCTCAATTGTTTTTTCTTTCTTTTTTAAGAAAAAAAGAAACCTCAATCTACTACAAAAGCAATCAAAATCTATCTCGCTTTCAGATTATACGAAGTAGGGCGTGAAATCCATCAAATTGAAAAGGTTTTTTTCAATCTGGAGGTAAACCCAAAAAGTGATGTACAGTTGTAGGTGTTATGTATGCAGGAAAAGTCCCTTTCGGTTGGAGTTGGGATTGGAGAGTGAAAAGGGAAGGAGCATGTAAATGGGTGGAGATGCTTTAATATGCTCTTCTAGATTTGACATCTGTCCATTTCTCTCTCTCTCTCTCACTCACGCACCCACCACACTCTCTGACTTGCCTTTTATTTTTTATTTTTTGGCCTTTTGCTTTTGTCTCAAATTCATTTTCTTGCTAATCCAAGTTTGAGCACCCAGATCATCATTTACACAAAAGTATTATCAAGAAAATGAAGTCATAGTAATCACATTGAGATGGTACTTTTTAGTTTTTAATGTTGAGCGGTCACCCCAGATACCTTGTTTCTTGATATTTTTATTCGTTTCATGGCTTTCAGATGTTAAAAGTCGTTTTCTTTTTTCTTTTTCTTTGATGGGTGAAAGTCTCTGGAAGAGAGAAATAAGAAAGAAAGAATTAAATCAAGACAGAGAGAGAGAGAGAGAGAGAGGTAGGAGAAGACTCTTCAGTCTTCAGTTGACAAATTAGGTAGTGGACTTCTTGTTTCGTTTCTTTCTTTTACCGTCTTTTCTAGATTATTTGTCATAATTATTTGAGAGAGAGAGAGAGAGAGAGAGCTGGCTAAAGAGCAAGAGGCTGAGATGGGTTGCCTCAGATCCAGGGAAATCAAGTAATTTGTGAAAAAAGGGTGCTTCTTTTCTAGGGTTTTCCTGTGATTCTTGGGACTCGGCCTTTCTTTGCTTCTTTCTCATGACCCCCCTTTTTCTCTATCTTTCTTGTGTTAGGGATAAGGGGTTGGTTTCAAATTTAATTTTACTTCTGTTGTCACAATTGTAATTTACTTGTTTTTTTTTTTTCAATTTTGGTTTGTGTGCGTGTCCGTTTTGAAGTTATTTTCTGGTTGTTTCTCTCTCATTGTAGCTGATGGAGGTAGATAAAGAAGACTCCAGAGAAGAAGAAGTTGATAAGGTCTAAACAGGTCTATGCCATCCATTTTCGGTTAGTATTGCTATATGTGGAAGTTGGGATTCGCTGTTGTTGACCAGATCTGACTACCCATTTCCCTTTCACCGCCTTTTTAGCTCAAACATACAGTTGCATCACCTGAAATTTACTTCCTCTATTGGTCTAACTTGATTTTCTTAGGCATGGGAAATGGGCGGTTGAAACCCACCATTCCAATTCCAAGATCATTCTCGATTAGAAAAGAAGGTGATGGATTAGTTGAAAAATGACAGGCTGTTTGATTTTAAAGGGGTGGGAGGGTAACTTTTTGTACTTCCTAGATAGGGATATTGATGGAGGAGATGTCTCCGGCGGTCGCAGTGCCATTTAGAGTAGGTAATTCACTCTGTGATAACCAAACTATTGCTACCCACATAGATATCACTACACTCAAGCTAATGGCGGACAAGGGGGGATTACTATCTGATTCTGTTACTAAGGCTTCCACTGAGATGGTTGCTGCTGGTGATGAGGATTTGGCGAATGAAGTTCAGATTTTGGCGGCTGCGGTGCCGAAAGAGAACAAGGGAGGACGAGTTCCTATGTTGGATATGGTATCTCAAAATGAAAGCAATTGGGTTGCTGGGGATGATGTGATAGTAGCCCCAGAAAGCGAGGAAGATGATTCCTTGTCAATGGAGGGTGATCAGATTCTTGATAGCTCTTGTTCTCTTTCAGTGGCGAGTGAGTGCAGTAGTTTGTGTGGAGAGGAAATCTTGTTGTGTCTTGAGGCTTCTTCTGATGTAGGAACACAGAGTTCCATAGAAACTGGGAAGAGTTTATGCGGTGTTAATCTTGTTGCTAAGGCCAGCAATCCAGAGGAGCCAAATGATGAGACAGAGATCGTGAGTGATCCTGTTGCTGTAGCTGTGGCTGTGAGTCTTGAGGAAGAGATTGGCGATGGCTCTGATCCAAAGCCATCTGCGGCTCTTCTTCAGTTGCCTCTGGAAAGAGCGATGAGTGGAACATCTGGCCGCAGCGTTTTTGAGGTGGATTATGTGCCTCTTTGGGGATTTACATCTATGTGCGGAAGAAGACCGGAGATGGAAGATGCAGTTTCTGCGGTACCTCGTTTTCTGAGGATTCCTGTTCAAATGCTGATCGGTGACCGGGTACTTGACGGCATGACTAATTTTTTACCTCACCAGACTCTTCATTTCTTTGGAGTCTATGATGGCCATGGAGGCTCTCAGGTGCCATTTATTTAATTTTCCTTATTGGTTCTCTTCTAATTTTATTTTTTCCTACTACCGAATCAATGCATATATGTCCTTCTGCAAAGTAATTTATTCTCATGGGGAACGTATTTGTTCAGGTTGCAAACTATTGTCGTGATCGTGTCCATATGGCTTTGGCTGAGGAGATAGAATTTTTTAAGGGAGGCCTAAGTGATGGAAGTATCAAGGGCAGTTGCGAAGAGCAGTGGAAAAAAGCTTTCACCAATTGTTTTCAAAAGGTTGACGACGAAGTTGGAGGAAAAGCTAGTCTTGAGCCTGTGGCTCCAGAAACTGTTGGTTCTACTGCTGTGGTTGCCATTATTTGTTCATCACATATCATTGTAGCAAACTGTGGAGATTCAAGAGCAGTTCTATGTCGTGGGAAAGAACCTATGGCATTGTCAGTTGATCATAAAGTAAGAGACCTCTAACAGTAGTTTTGCATCTTTTTGTTGTAATAATTGATTAAAGGCAACTGATATCCATTTAATGTAATTTGTTGTTGATATTATCTCAGCCAAATCGAGAAGATGAATATGCAAGAATTGAGGCAGCAGGAGGCAAGGTCATTCAGTGGAATGGGCATCGTGTTTTTGGAGTTCTTGCAATGTCAAGGTCCATTGGTGTGTGCTTCTTCACCATGATTTTTTCCTATCCATTTGCATGTTTTGGACTGTGAGTTTCCCCAAAGTTGCTCCTCATCAGGAGTTTCTTCTGTCAACAGCTTTGTTATAGTCAGGTTGCTATTACAAATATTACAAGCATACATTGACCCAATTCAGTTTGGGGAAAGGAATCCATGCTTCCCAGTGATTATCATGTCATGGATTATCTTTTCCATGATGATGTTAATCACTAGTTAAACTTAATAATTTATATGGTCACATGAGATTACCAATTCTGTTGCACTTTGCATGTTGGATGCTAGCCATGAGTTCAGTTTATGAATGCGTTGCATTTTTTCTGCATTAAAGTTGTTACCCCACTATTTTGCACAAGTAGTTCAAGGCAGTAAAATTAATGCGTAGGTGTGTACTGAGTTAGGACTTCCAGAGATTATATGTCTAAGACCCTAGAATTAATTTTGTAATCTTTTTTACTTAAATAAAGATGAGAAAGGAATGACCAAAGTTTATGAAATTAATATGAGAGAAGCCCGTCCTTCACTTTCTTATGGTTGTTATCATTTCTGCGAGGAAGGAGATAATGCATTTAGTGCAAGTCATGAGGCATGCACTTGAGCTTTATAAGGGGTTTCTTGGGGCTTACCTTGAGGTGTAAGCTTCACAGTGGTGCCAGATTAGGATTCAGATTGGATTAGGCTGATTTCAACATAAAAAAAATTGATTTTGAAGGAGGAGAATGATGGGCAATTGAAAGGATCAGATCAGATCAGATTTAAGCAGCTTATGTAACTGGTTCACTTTAATCATTTCAACTGTGGGTTGCTTTTGATATCTATGGACATTTTTCTAAATCATCTTGGCTTTCAGTGAGTAAAATAGAACTTCCTATAAGGGAATTATTCTTTAAGGTGGAATTCAAATTAATGGGAATTCTTATCTTATTGATTTAAATTTCTATTGTTTGAATGAATATATTTAAAAATTAAGAAATAAGAATCTTAGGGTATTATAGTGGTTACAAAGATCATGGTAATGGCGATGATGGGAACGACTGGGTGATGGCGGTAGTATAGTGTTAAGGTGTGAGTTGTGGGGGCGGCAGTTGCGACAATGGTAGTGGTGGTAGTGGTAATGACAGTTGCAACAACATTGGTAGTGTCAGTTTAACGAGTATAGTAGTAGTATTAGAGTGGTAACGAGAAATTTTGTAAAATTATACATTCTGTAATGGAATTTGAACTCTGAGATTTAGATACTTTAAAATCCCAAGTTCAAAATTCCAAAAAAAAAATTGAAATGACTAATATTAATCCAAACAAGAGAATGAACACTAGAAATTCCCAAATTACAAAAGTAAAATCTCATCTTAAAATCTATCATGCAAACACACCATTAAGG
This sequence comes from Alnus glutinosa, assembly GCF_958979055.1. Classification (NCBI taxonomy): domain Eukaryota; kingdom Viridiplantae; phylum Streptophyta; class Magnoliopsida; order Fagales; family Betulaceae; genus Alnus; species Alnus glutinosa. The sequence goes on along the minus strand of NC_084889.1, from coordinate 11,129,971 downwards.
GAATTCTAATAAGGCAGATTTAGAACATGGATCTGCCGTAATTTTCGTAACCATTGCAAAATAATGGCAATTGAGATGTTGCTTCATTTCTACTTATCAAAAAAAGATGTTGCTTCATTTCTCTCTTTTGGAAGTTTGCATGATAAAATGGTAACATGGAAAATATACTATATAGATATCGTATCATGAAGTTTTGTTAGTATGGGACATGGTCTATCCAGGTGGATGTAGGTCAGACCCCAAATGTTTTCTTCACTTTTGATTGAGAATCAATATTCAGTCCTTTTATATAACATAATAACCAGATAAGCTTTTATAAGCCTGTCATCATTCATCAAATACTCTCTCTTTCCTATATTATTAGTCATGTTTACAAATCCAACTTTAAGGGGTTGGGTTTTTACATAAGAAGATAAAAGTTTCCAAAATTATTCTCCTTAATTTATACCTAAATTAAAACAAATGAAAAAGGGGCTGGCTTTTCAAATAAAGGAAGGGTTTTTTTTTTTTTTTTTTAATGAATGAAGGAAGTTTTTAAATTGTGTTCATTGACTTTTTCAAAATGGACAGTACTTTGAGGCATCCCAAAATATAATAGAGGACTAAAAATATTGGATGGAGGGAGTATTTGTTTTTAATTTCTAGAAACCAAGTCTTCTGTGTCAATTATGTTGGAGACTTGGAACCCGGGGGAAACTGAATGAGTGAATGTCTTCTTCTCTAGTATTGGAAATAATTCTATTGTGATTCTGTTGATAATGAAACAAAGTCTTATTTCTCAGAGGTATCTAAGGATTTCGTTGAATGACCCTAGATATTCAATTGCAGCAATGTGGATGCTGTCTCAATATATGCCATCGATTTGAGAAATATTCGCATGACTTGTAACCATAATTGATTGATTATATTCGTAAGGGACATCGATACCTTTCCAAAATCGAACTTCATAATTTACTTGAGCAAAAAAATGCAGGGAAGCTTAGTGGTTCAGTTTGGGTGTTCTGTTGTCCATTCTTCCACCTTGGAGTCATGTAACTCCTATCATTTGTACATTACTAATGTCCAAAAAAATGATAATTTCAATGAGCAGTGTAAGACATTATGATGTTTTCCTATTATGTCAATTTGTCACATTGTATGCATTCATTTTACTTGTAGCAGACAAGTGTAAGGAATTCCATACTATTTGGACTCCAGCAGTAATAATAATAATGCAACCAGTTTATTTTGTGAAAAAATCTTTTGTTTGACTTGCTTGTGGATTTCAGGTGATAGATATTTGAAACCATGGATAATTCCGGAACCAGAGGTGAGGTTTCTTCCACGGGCAAAAGATGATGAATGCCTTATTTTAGCCAGTGATGGGTTATGGGATGTCATGACAAATGAAGAGGTGTGTGACCTGGCTCGGAAAAGAATACTCCTCTGGCATAAAAAGAATGGTGTTACACTTCCCACTATCAGGGGTGAGGGAATTGATCCTGCGGCTCAAGCTGCAGCGGAATTCCTCTTGAATCGTGCTATGCAAAAAGGAAGCAAGGACAACATCACTGTGATTGTGGTGGATTTGAAAGCTCAAAGGAAATTCAAAAGCAAAACATGATGGTTCCTTCATCCTCCTATTGGCTATTCACTCCATGATTGTACGGTGTAAAATATGATCCCATATAGCTTTGCCCACTTAAGTTTTTCACCTGGGCGAATGGCAGTCTATTTACTATAGAACATCCACCATTCTGGAACTCTTGGCTGTTTCAAGTCTTGTTGTACACCATGCTGAGTTCTGGCTATGTAAATCTTTAGCAGCTTTGTTGTAGGACAGTAGATGGTGACAGTTCCACGTGTTTTAGCATTGTGGCTAAATTGTATTCATTAATACCTCCGAGTTAAAAGGCTCTGTGAGGTATTTACTTCTTGTTTCAACCGCGGGGTACTTGGAAAAAAAAAAAAAAAAAAAAAATTATCAAATTCGGAAATAGCTTGAGTTTTGGCCTCCTTCCCAGTGATTTATCCCTAATGCTTTTGCTGGAACTTTCTGCTTATTTTCCAAAGGTAGTGATTGTTATGGCGTGGAAAGAAGCCTTTCCTGCTGGTAATGGCAATAGACCAGGAGAAATGCTACAGTTCTTGAAGTGACAGTCAAAATTATTATTGGATATTATATGTATTTTTATTTGTTATTTTATTTAATGATGATTTTTACCGTCACGTCAGGGAGTGAGCACTTTGAAATATGTGTAACACTACATATAGATCAGTGGCATTAGGGTGGTTTTGCAGAAGTTAAGATGGTGGTGATATTGGAAGGTGATTTTTGTGGTAAAAGTGGTGGTATTGGTAGGTGATTTTGTGGTAAAAGTGACTGGTGGAAATGTCATAGGGGCCACATCGCTGTGGTGGTTTTGCACCTACTGGATATAATCTTCTCTAAACAAAGTAATGCGAAATTTTATCCAAGATTTTGTAATAGTATAAACATAAGGAAACATGTTTTGATGCCTTTTCTCAATAAAATGAGTAGGACCCTTGTAGAGCCACTTATAAATGTTAATTGACGAGAGCCACCCATCTAAAAAAGGCAACTTAGTTGTGTCTACTCATACGTAAGTGAAATCCGTTTTGGGTCAACAGGGTTCATGATCATTGAAAATAACGACTGTTCATAAATTCAGAACTATTTATTTGTCTTGTCTCATATATAAGAACTCAGCATGGTACAAAACAACGAATGTTTTATTTGTTGGGCTTGTGGACCCGATACACAGTCCATCAACCAACCAACTAACCCGAGAGCTGCCAAACAACTCCACACTGAATTCCCTGAATCCCTTCCTAACGCATGTAAGAAACTGTCCTCATGATTCTCAACACGAGGCAATACACATGATGAGAGTCGTAGACTCGCAGGGTGTCGGGAATATTCACGACAGGGAAATCTACAATGAAGATGTAACACGTAACAAATGGCTATGAAAATATCTGTTATAAAGAGCGGCATACATAAAGTAAAGGGGATTTTCATCTTTTTTCTTCGTACCTTATTTTTATTTTCCTTAAGATTATACCATTTTATTCATATTGATTTAAGCATCAGAGTTACTCTCCGTTGGCCCGCCCCAATAAGCTCTTTTGCTAAGTTATTTTCTCCTTGCATGTGCTTCCAATTGTTACCTCAGCACACGCTAAACTATTCTAACAGTTGGGTACTGTCTTTGGAAACCGATAGCAATTCTTTGACAAAAGACTAAGTGTCACTACATGATTGAGGAGTTCTTGCTATAATAATGGAGATTTTCACTAGTAAAAAAATAAAAATTACAATTGGGCGTAGTCTACTACATTGGTTGACACTTATTAAAAAGTGTTATTTAATAAACTGTTATACAATTGCGATATAACTTGATGGTGTGGCAATAAAAATTAGCTATTAAATTAATACTTGTAAAAAATAAAATAAAAATAATAATAATAATAATTTTCACTATCACATCATTCTAATTATATGACAGTAGTTTACTAAATAACATTATTTATCGGGAAAACATGCACTAACACCAAATATGCGATTAAAAACTCCATTACCACCAAAAAAAAAAAAAAAATGAAGAAAAAAAAGTAGTGGTGAAAAAGGTAGAAAAACAAGTATTTCATCCATGCAAGATAAAAACAAATGCAAGAAAAATAAAGGCAAAGAAGCCATAATTAGAAAGATCCAACTTCAGTAGATAAATAATCAATAGACAAGTTGTTGCTCATGTCCCTGATTCATTATTGTCACGCCTGTTCCGGCAGATTCGAAGTTATGAAAGTAGTGGAATTTCATCTAATTGCTTTCTTTTTGAAAACAAAGGCCAAATAAGTGTCAACCTAGTACACTCTGTGTGCCAACTCCTCCACTGCCTCGGTAAGATGTTCCTCATCCTGAATACTCTGAACCCAATTTGCATTAATGTGAACTCGCTCAATGCTCTGCTTCAAGGTTCTAGCAATTGACGGCTTAGAACGGCTTGCAAAAAACTCCTCTATTTCTTTGGCCTTCTCAAATGAAGCAAACTGGAAGAGGGAGAACCAAACAAGAAAAGGAAATCTGATAAGCATATCAATAACTAGTTATATTTGACTTTGCATTCTGTATAACATTTGCAATTGAGATACAACGGACAAAAATTGATACTTGTGGATTTAACAACAGGAGAGAGGAAGGGAGGGAAAGACAAACCGGTGAGACAATTGCACTAACAAAGCGAGCTATTAGAAATCCAGAGCCCCAGGTTTTTGAAATATGCTCCCAGTTATCCTGTATTATGATCATATTTAAAAGGGATTATTATTATTAATAATAATAATAAAAAAGGGCATTAGATAAAATTGTTATGTTGTCCATCCCTCAGTGGTCTCTTCAAATTAACCCTGTGAGAGATTACAGGTATGCTGAACACAAAAATAGACTAAAAGGGGCTCATTGCCACAGAAAATCAAAACAAGTTTCCATTTCCTTCATGTTATACATAGAGATTTCAGCAACAATAAGCTTAAAAAAGAATTGCTATAGCAACATGGAATTTCTGAACTAAGCTCCGTTTGTTTCGGCGTAAAATGATTTCTGGAAAATGATTTCAGCATTTTACAGTGTTTGGTAGGGGCAAAAATAATGGTCAACGAAAATTGTTTTCATTTTGACTTTAAAAGCTTCTTTAATTTTCGGAAAACAATTTACAATTTTTAAAACCGTAAATCGTTTTCCGAAATTAAACTCATCGCTCTTACATGCACGTTTGATATCCAAATGTCAGAATTTAGCAATTGTCGATCGTCGAAATCCAACCGGCGCTGGAGTCCGATAACATCCGGTCGCCGGTATCCGGCCACCGGTGCCGGATGCCGGACACCAGATTCCGGCCGGAATATTGCCAGAACCCGGCCGGATCCTGAAGATTCCGGCCGGATCAGGCCAAAACGGCCGGGATCCAACCATTAATCCAGTCAAACTTTCTCGTCGGAATCCGGCAACGGCAACCGGCGGCATTTGCCAAACTCTGATTTTTGCATTTTGTAATTTTTTCGTGCGAGCCAAACACCGAAAAATATTTTCAAGAAAATCATTTTTTCTGAAAATGATTTCGTCGAAATTATTTTATGACGGAAACCATTTTACGTCGAAACAAACGGAGCATAACAGGAAAAGGAAATCCTACGGGTTTGGTTGCTCGTGTGTCCGCAGATTGATGGCTCAAGATTAATTAAAACTGCACTTGTGTTTCAACAAGCAAGTCTGATATAAATGTGGCCTGACTTGATATTTCCAATATAAAAAGTGAGATATATTCTGAAATCTAAGCTCCTACAAGATATTGTCCTCAGTCCACCTTAAGCATGCAAGTCCTCAATTTCACTTTCTACTTTCACAGACAAGTTCATCTTTCTCCAGAACTCACTTATTTGATTCCCATCAATCATATTGGATTTCAGAACTACTCCATCCTTAAATCCCCAAAAACGTGGACCACTTCGGCATTTCTAGCAGCTCTTCCGAAAACTGGTCTTAGTCAGGGAAAAGGTCTAAGCTCACAAGTTACCTTTTCATTTATCTAACTCTTTGTTTCTTCTTTTGCGCGGGGAGGGGGAGAATGGGTTGTGAAGCTATTCTAATTTTTCTTAGCATACCATACAGAACATAAAAGCACACTGCCCCTAAATTCTAGTCTCCCTGTATTTTCCTTTTTATCAGCAACAAATGCATGAGATGCACCACAATGCCTGTTATTCTTTCAGGAAAGAAGGTGATTACCCTGTCCCTTGTATTTACTTAAATCTACACGCAAGATCTCAGACCAGTCTCTTTTAAGGATCACACAAATATAGTGCATTTTGAAATGCTTCACCCGCAATATGCTTTTTTGGCTTTTAACATTACTAATTGAGTATTTACCTTCAGCCATGTCCAAGCTGTTTCACGTCCTTGGCTACTAACAGCAAGTCCAAAAACAGCATCTTGGCTACGAACCTAGATCAAATGGGAAATAAAGTCCACATCAGCATCCCGAGCTCCATCAGACCATAATTTATCAACTTGTATGAAAAAATTTTGACCCCCACAATTATATAAAACTCAGATACCTCAGAAGACAGCAAAAAGTTCAGAACTTCAAGAATTATGTTGGGATCTGGACAAGATGCTAATGAACCTACAAGCACAATTTTATTTTATTTTTTTAAAATGATTCCAATATCCTAGAGAGATTCTGATGGTCTGCATCTTTTTATTATATGGTATTACCTAGAATGCGTGTTTTCTCCTGGCTCAGATCAGTCTCTTTGTAAACTCTCAACAGAGATTCATACCCCAATCTGTTTGATGTGCTGACTGTCTGCATTACACCCACATACGCTGCCTGCAAGCCCAGTCCATAAACATCCATAGGAATTGTAAATGGAGAAATAGTAGCAATTGACCAATGTTTCCTTCACCAACCTTTCTTATGTCAGGAGGGAGAAGTGATGTATTTCTGTCATCTAAGAAAGCATGAAAACGCCTACTTGCTTCATTTAGTGTCAGATCATGTCCAAACACAGCAAGGGCAGTCAAAATCTCTCCTCTCAACATGGAATCTAGATGACTCTCCCCTTGCTTAGGCTCCCAACCAAGCTTCCTGCAAATAAATTCAAACATAAAAGAAAAATAAATAGAAGAACGAAATCAGAAGAAAGCTAATCTTGCTCAACAGAAGTTTTTAAGTGCTTATTGTATGAGTCTGACACTGAGTTCCCATTCACTTGTAAGGTATGATATAAATTGATGGTCTGCAACCATCATCTCAATTCTCTAAGACTGTTTCCGCCCTAACTTTTTGGACATTCTAGAATCTTCCTCAGCTAGTTTTATACAAATTGCATTAGCGACTTAAAAGGAGACTTTTATTGACTATAATCAACAAGACGTATGACAAAATTTCTCTTGACTATGTATCCATAAAGTATCTTCAAATATGAGAGATGAGCATGCATATACAAATTGCCTGATGAGAGAAATATCTACATACTAGATCCTAGGCTAAAAATCTGTCAGCTTATCCCTACAAAACTGGAATTGAAACAATCCTTTTTTTTTTTATAAGTAAGATTTCATTAAAAAGCGCAGAGGGGCGCAACCCTAGTACACAGGAAGTATACAAAAGAATCCTTAACTGGAATTGAAACAATCCTTAAGTGAATGTAATTTTTTTTTTTTTGTTTTTTTGTCTTTTTTTTTCTCCATTAAAGATGTCTTTATCCGTGTTTAAGAAAAAACACTTTCTTTTTCTTTTTTATAAATAAGTAATGGATATATCATTAAAATCATAAGACGTCCCGAGTACACAATGAGTATACAAGAGAAACCACCCAACTAGTAGGAGCAAAAAAAAAAAAAAAAAATCATGATAACTAATCACCAAAGGAAAAACAAAGGCAGCTGTCCAAATATTTAATAAATAAAACATAAAGAGAGCATTATCCCAATCAAATGGAATATAATCAACTTCATAGAGCCCTCTTAATGTCAAAATAACAGTATCCTAAGCAAACCCAATGGCTAATAAAACACAGAACATTGTTGGAGTTTCAATTACCGATTTATAAAATAACTTACTCTGCAGAATACTGGAAAAGGCTAATAAAAAATCGTTTAATGTCATCCAGTAACTCAGGGTTCACATCAGCTACAATTCTTGCAACTTTAAAACTGATCTGTGAACAGAGGGACCAGAATTAGGACTAAGAGCAAAACTGAAATAAACTTAGACAAGATAAGGATGTGAACATTACAGAAATCAAATTAGACAACACAGTATATTCAAGTTCCTCCCTGTAAGCACCCATCAAGGTTAGCAATGAGGTCAAAGACTGCTGGCGTGCCATACAAAGAGCAAATGAGTCATCCAGAATGCCTGTTAAAGGAAGATATTGTTAAGTGCTCTTTTCTGCCATCAATGGGACAAAGCAAGTATGAGTACAAACATCCAAATTACCAAATCTGTCAGTTGCAGATAAGTTTTTGCTCTCTATTGCATATCTGAGTCTACCTGAAAGGTCCTCATCATATTTGACCCTATAGAAACCAGTCTGATCAACATTAATTTTTATCCAAGCAGATGCAGCACCGCTTCTATCACTAAGGAATTCCTTGATATCAAGAGTTTCAGACTTTGTTTGCAGTAGAAAATTCTTGCGCGCATCATATGAGCCACAGCACAATGTTATTGGCACAATCCAATGCCCATCCCCATGGGAACCACTTGACAGAAATTGAGACTGCCATTATCGCATTTATTGTTAGAACTCACTGAGTTCTCAAAAATATAATTATTAACTGAAATATTACAAAATTAGACAGCTGACTATGCATCCGAGTTATGATATATGTTATTGAAAAAATAGGTGAATGACATAAGACAAAAGAAACCTGCTCGAACGCCAATTTCTCGTCTTTGACTTTGACAGAGACAACTGGGTATCCTTTTTGCTTTGTCCATGAATTCATTAGTTTGTTCACAGGCTCACCAGATCCCTCCTCAAGGGCAGCCCATAAATCTTCTGTCTTCGCATTTGAGCAAGCATACTTTTTTATATATGAAGCAAGTGACCTCTGATTACAGAAAGAAATCAGAAAAACAAAAATAAAAAGAGCAAAAACAGTTAACTTAAACCGGGAAAAAAAACTTATAAATGCAAATAAAAAAAGAAGAAGTAACTGACACAATTACAATCGAAATACTTCTCAAATGAGCAAGCTTTATTATGCTTCTAAATTTCTCTATCATCTATTTTGTACTTATCAGAATAACTATCAGATCTAAAAAGCCATCTCTGCACCGACCTTATATTTCCTCACCAAGCCATATGAAGGCAAAAAGTACTATGCTTTGTTACTTTCATACACAGAATTGATCCCTTATTTGAATGCATTGACATCATCTTACCTTCTGATATGGATATTCATAATAATGATATCTATAATCAACAACCATCACACTCAAATCCATTAGCCTTAAACCAATAAAGCCATAAACCATCATTTGAACAATCAATCCCATAAATGAAAGAATGCGATTGGTTGACACAAATGGAACAGAAAAAGGATAAACCTCAACAGCATTTATTTGAATAATACTTGGCAGCTAGTAATGACACTGGCAGCTAATCTAGCTGAGGCCAAGTCACCAGATATCAACTAGATATAATTTTGAATTATTTCTTACGTATATACGTAGCACCTCTATTTTTCTTCTATATAAGTAGAATTGACTAGTTTTCAAATAAATTCTACAATCAGACATCACCATCCAACTATTTTCTGACAAAATGTCTCTAATCTCTTCAGAACTCAAAATAAGAAGATTCTGATTGCCTCTTTTAAATGTCTGGAAGACTTCAATTTTGAAGGTTTTCTATGACATAAGTTTCATGTGAATTTGGGATGTAGAAAAAGAAACAAAAAAGGAAAACAAAGTCTCTTCAATCATAAGAAATACCTTAACTTGTACAATAAACACATACGAGTAACAAATCTAATGACCAACCTGAAAGGATTCAGCACCAAGATAGCTTTGCAGCATCCGAATAACAGATGCACCTTTTCTGTAACTTATTGCGTCAAAAATTTCATCAATCTCACCAGCATGATTTATCTCCACCTAAAAGAAATATGCTTAAATTCACCTATACTCAAGCAAGTAATGTTACTGATTCTTTAAAGCCGAAAATAGCCATGCAAATTACCTCAATGGGATGGGACTCTGCAAGGCCATCCAGTCTAAGACCCTCTGTAGATTCATCAAGAAACTGAGTCCATATTTTCCATTCTGGGAACAAGCTATCAGTTGCTAAATAGCTAACCTGTACAAATATAATAACGGATATATAAATTACAAGCACATGGTCATTAGGTATGATAATATACAGAGATATGACAAATACAATATACCCATGTTGCAAACCCCTCATTCAGCCACAAATGAGTCCACCATTCCATCGTTACAAGGTTGCCAAACCACTGGTGTGCCAGTTCATGAGCTACAACAGTAGCAACCTTTTCAATAGCCAAAAAAAAAAAATGATTAAACATTCTGTGGGGTATCATTGGAACAATAGCTCCATATTACATTAGCCAGTCTCAATTCTAACAAAGAAAGAAGCATTCAAAATATGCGCATTACCCTCTGCTTATTGGCAGCCGCAGAATGCTGATCGTCGTAGAGCAAAGCTGTTTCACGGTATGTAACTAAACCATAATTCTCCATGGCCCCAGCAGCAAAATCAGGGATTGCAACCATATCCAATTTAGGTAGAGAGTAAGGCACAGCAAAGTATCTGAACATTTTATCATGGTTAATTCGAATTCCAAATAATGCTGCATAAGCACAAAAATGTAACAACTAACCGATAACCAGTAATCACATTCCAGTGTCCAATTAAACGTAGTCTTTAGCTAAAGAATTGTCATGCTCTGACTATTGCTCAATAATTTGGCAGTAATTGACAGGACAACTTACTCTTTGTACAATTCAAGCGTTCCAACAGCAACAGTCAATGCAAATTTCCCATGATTTGCCTTACCAACCTGGCAGTATACTCGAACTTTGACCCCTGTTACAGATGTAAGATTACACTATCAAGAACAAGGGTTGTACTGCCACAAGAAACAATGGGCATAGTGTTTGATTTTACCATCAGATGTACAATCTTCCACATAATCAAACAAACCAACAACCACTGCCACCAAATATGTAGACATTATTGGTGATTCTTGATAAGAAACTGTCTTCAGATGCCCATTCACTTTTTCTTCAACAATTGGCATGTTGGAAAGAGCTACTAGTTCAGATGGCACATCCAATGTGATTTTGAATGTAGCCTGCAACTCCCAATGCCAGAAAAGAAGAGCCAAATTAGCTTTTGTTTGCATTCATTTGTAACATAATCAGGCGTGTCTACTTTCAGTCCCTAAATTATTTAGCCACAACAATTGAAGCAAGCATTATGAAGGGGGTTAGGAATTAAGATTTGATTTCAGAAAAAGATGCAAAGAAGTAAAAGAGCTTAAATCAACCAAGAGAGAGAGATTACAACACCTTGCAAGCAGGTTCATCCCAACATGGAAAGCATCGCCTAGCATCAGCCGGTTCAAACTGCGTAACGGCCATATTCTTCTTCTCACCATTATGCTCATATTTACTGAAAGGAAAATAATAACTCAAACATATACACACATGATTAATAAAATTGGCATCATCACAACCACATCCCGACACTGCTTGTCCCACCAAATCCTTCCTTTTTAGTACACATTATTTTCTCACCAAATGCACTAAAAAAGGTATCATAAATGGTTGTATTTATATATATATTAAAAAAAAAAAAAAAAAAAAAGTCTAATTGAATTCCATTCTAATATCTATCCCGCTTATATCTTCGGCACTAATACTTCAGCTCTGAGCTTTTCAGTTCTATCAAACAGAAGCTAACTCCAACGCAAATATAGAACCTATAATTCCAATCTCTTTCTCTGCTTACATTTTCTTAGGAACAAAACAAAACACAACTGATTAACTTGTATAGAGCCAAACAGAGGAAATAGATTATTGTATCAAGCTGGGTTCAATTAAAAGCTTACCGCTGTCTTAAGAAATTCTATTTCATTAAATCTTCTCATCAACAAATATAACACAGAAAATTCTACCTTCTGTAGAACCCCTTCATTTTGTCATTCAAAGTTCCTTCAAACCCGATACGGAGAACTCCGATCCCAATCGGAAGTGTCTCCGCGAACTCCAAAACCAAAATCTCGTCTGCTTCAACCAAATCAATTTTTGAAGGCTCCAACACCTGCCCAAAATTCCATTCATTCATTAAGCATCAACAGCAGTGCGTTTGGATCCCTAGGGAAAATAAATAAAACTCAGCCTCGCATAAAAAGGTCGGAACCAAAATGGCTGTGAATCCACGGTATCCATGTTACCTTCGTATTTTCGATCAATTTAAGCAACTAAATCAAGCACTGGAGTTTAGAAGAATTTAAGGTTTCGGAATGAAAAGCTAGACAAATAGGGGATACCTTATAAAAGCCTCGGTTGGTGAACGAAACGGAGCCGGTAACGACGGACAGCTCGGCGGCATTGAGGACGATGTATTTGGTATCGGCGACGATGTCGAGGTCGATGGCGACGGAGCCGGCGAACGTGCAGGCGGAGAGGTCCGGTTTGAGGTGTATGTCGTAGCGTTTCGGGACGGCGAATTTTGGGAGGCGAGGTTGACCTTTGAACTGCTCCATAGTTTTTAGATTCTGGCGCACTGCGTTTCTCTGGTCTTACTACAAGCAGGGTAGAAATGAATGAGAGCGATGTGGGCGCACGAAGGAGAAGAGCGATGGTGGGGAATTTATATAGATTGCTTCTACGGCAAGGCTAGCCTTGGAAGAAGGAACGAATCATTTTGCGATGGACTTGGTGCATTTTACTATTTCACCCTTTCTTTCTTTCTTTTTCTTATCGCATCTCGCATGGAATTCGCGCCCCAAGGAAAGACTGTTACAGTGTAGAAAGTCCAGCTTTGTTCAGCTCATACAAGTAAAAATGGGGCTGCCCATGTGCTGGCATGTGGGTCTGCTTTTAGGAATGTAAATGAGATTTGGTTAGAGAATATTCCACGAAGTATTACTGATATTTTAACTAGGGATTTAGTCCTTAGATCTTAATTTTGCTTGGGATTATTTCAATGAATAAAAGCATGAAGTATCTGTTAATAATAATAAATAAATAAAAAGAATTCAGATGAACGAATCGTTTTGCGATGGATTTGGTGCTTTACTATTTCACCCTCTTTTTTTTCTTTTTTCTTTTTTTATTTTTTTATCGCATGGAATTCACGGTCGATGGAATAATTCAGATGACAATATGATTTGTTTTTTCGAAAAAGTAAATATCTGTATTTTTTTGAAAAAGTAAATAACGTAACAAAAAGTTGAATAGAATCAAAATTTAACTTTTACGTCTAATCGGACCATGTAGTAATTATAATTCGTCATTACAACATTCACATTAAACTCTTTAAAAAATTTTTTTTTTTTTAAATCTAACTCTAAAAGTCTACTTTAATTGATTCAGCTAGCTTTTTTTTTTCAAAGCCACTGAACATCAAATTCTATAATAATATTTCTCTACTTTTACTAAATATTCTATTTATTGATGACCAACTTTTTGAACTCTTTGCTTTAAAATTTTACTTTAGTCCAGAAGAATGAATAAAAAATATGAATGAGAGAAAATAAAAAAAAACATTCAAAAATCTTTTAACTTTTACTTTTGGACTGTCCACGAGAGTTAAATTTAACATCGAATATAGATAAGTAAATTATGTATTTTGTGAGTTCTGTCAAAGTTTTAGAGAAAAACTGAAAGTAGAAAGTTCATTGTGAATACTCTTAGTTTAACAGGGGCATGTAAAACAACGTCAAATATCATCTAAGTAATATGTCAATGATATAGCAGTCAACTAAATAACATTTCTCTCTACATTTTGCAACTCCAACTATCATCCTCATTTAGAGCTTTTTTTTCTTTCTTTCTTTTTTCTTTTTCGTCGCGGGTAATTATATATACCACACCATTATTTTAGTATGCTTGTATGACACTATCACTTTATAAGCCATTGTTAAAAGAAAAATAAAATTTTAATAATAAATTAATAGTGTCATGTCAGCACTACGAGATAATAGTGTGGCATTGTGACATATATCATTACTTTTTATTACGCTATAAATTGTGGCAATTCATTTTTAAATTTTATATTCCATTTGTTTCGTTATAAAAAGTTTTCTGTCAGAAAATATCTTCAGTAAAATCATTTTTTTATCGTATTAAGTTATTAACATATAAAAATTAATTTTTACTCCAAACATAAAATATAATTTAAAAAGAAATTAACTTAAAAATTTGATTTCCAGCAGGGGTGAGCTAGGACACTGACAGGCCCCATCGAGACCCACCATAAACACACAAGCACATGTCCCAGACGGTCCCGACGACGTCCTGGCGACGTCCCGACTATGTCCCAGCCGAGTCTCGGTTGGTTCATGTCGAGGTCGATGGCGACGGAGCCGGCGAACTCGCAGGCGGAGAGGTCCGGTTTGAGGTGTATGTCGTAGCGTTTCGGGACGGCGAATTTTGGGAGGCGAGGTCGACCTTTGAACTGCTCCATAGTTTTTAGATTCTGGCGCACTGCGTTTCTCTGGTCTTACTATAAGCAGGGTAGAAATGAATGAGGGCAACACGAAGGAGAAGAGCGATGGTGGGGAATTTATATAGGATTGCTTCTACGGCAAGGCTAGCCTTGGAAGAAAGAACGAATCGCTTTGCGATGGACTTGGTGCTAGGGGTGTTCAAACGGGGCGGTTATAACTGCTTTAAAATCGCTAATCGCTTAAAACCGCTAACCGCTAACCGCTAACCGCTTATAACCGCTAACCGCTTTTAAAAGCGGTAATAAATAACCGCTAACCGCCTAGCGGAGGCGGTTAGCGGTTATAGGGTTTTAAAAGCGGTTATAAATAACCGCTAACCGCTTATATATATATATATATATATATATATATATATTAAAAAAAAAAAAAAAAAAAAAAAAAACTGACCTGAGAGGCGTCGTTTTGGGCATTGCTGAATGCCCAAAACGACGCCGTTTTGGTAATATATATAAACCATATTTTCTGAGGTTTAGGTTTCCATTTCATTTTCGTTGCGCCTCCGCCTCACGCCGTCTCTGCCCTCTCGTCTCTCTCGTCTCTCTCGTCTCTGCCCTCTCGTCTCTCTCGTCTCAGCTGCCGCTCGTCTCCGCTTCCGGTCGTCTCCGCCGCCACTACACTGTAAGTTTCTCCACCCTCTCTCGTCTCTGCATATATTCTAAATGCCTGTTTTGCCGGGGCTGTGCTAATATCCTCGGCCAGTATCTTTCTTCTCTCAAGACTCTCTGTCGACTGAAATTAAAGATGTTTTCGAAACACCTAAAATTAAAAAGCTATTCTAAAATCGGTTGATAGGTATGGCCGCCCAATCTATTATTCTATCGATAGGATATTGGAGAAAGAATCACAAAGCTTGTGTTCTGCTGCCCCAGGTGTACTAGGTGAGCGTGTGTATCAGCAGAAAGTGCTTCTTAACATCATGGGATGATTTCTTAGGGATTACAGTGAAAAATTTAAGAAAAGGGCATTTCATGTATTTTGGGTGTGAAGAGACACAAAATAAAAGAATTCTCTGAAGCAAAGGAAGAGCCCTTTGCAATTCCCCTGTTTGCGTTCTGTCCACGTTTTGTGTGTGAAGAGACAGGCATTTGGGGATGATCAAAGGCCTTCTTGAATCTTAACCATGTCAAGGAACAATTAAGTTTGTTTTTGCACATAAATTTATGTCAAATCTTGAGAGCTTTAACTGATGTTCAAATCGTTGGTTTTTACATCCTTTGTGTTTTTCTGCAAGACTCTAATTTTCTTTCTTTCTTTCTTTCTTCCGTCTCTCTTAAAAAGCCAACTTCTAAAATATTGTAATGATTGTAGAAGAATTGGTTTGAGTTGATTTTGATTTTGATTATCACCAAATTAATCATGAGACAAGGTTCCCATAATAGAGACAATATACAAAATGAGTTTAAGCCATCAAAAGGACTGGAAATAAATCTGCTAAGCACTTATGCCTCAAAATTTGACATAAGAATAAGAATAAGAATAAGAACAAAACAAAAGAATAAAACAAAAGAACACAACTAGCTGGTCTAGGCCCCATTTCAAAAAAAAAAAAATTCCAATTATATTTTCATTGGATTTTGATTCTCTGTAATTTTCAGCTCACAGTAGAGAGGCAGAGAAAATTGTACATTGCTGGCGATTGCGAATGGATTAATATGGATTAAATTGTACATATGTAAATAATGAATTTTGTAAACGATTGCGAATGGATTAAAGTTCTGGATGGTTGTTTGGAGTATGTGGATTTGTTTGGTTTTGGAATTTAGAATATGTTTGGATTAGTAATTTTGTAACAAAGGACAAAAGGCCCAAAAAGTGTTAAATTTTTTTCTTGAAAAATCTGTACAAAAAAAGGCCCAAAAAATCTGCACAAAAAAAAGGCCCAAAAAATCTGTACAAAAAATGGCCCAAAACAGGTGTAAACCTGGCCCAAAACAGGTGTAAAAATAGCCCAAAACCGATTTTAACCCGACCCAAAATCGGTCTAAACCCGGCCCAAAACCGGAATTCGAAAGCGGTTTCAAACCGCCGGTTATAACCGCTAACCGGCGGTTATAAAAATAACCGCCTCCGCCAAGGCGGTTAGCGGTTGCGGTTGGTAAAATAAAAATAACCGCTAGGCGGTTAGCGGTTGCGGTTTTAGCCAATAACCGCCGGTTATAACCGCTTGTACACCCCTACTTGGTGCTTTTTCCTATTTCACCCTTCTTCTTCTTTTTTTATCGCATCTCGCATGGAATTTACGCTCCATGGAATAATTTAGTTAAAATTTCTTTAAATTTAACTCTAAAAATTTATTTTAGTTAAATTTAGCTAACAGCTTTTTAAAATCACTAAATATAAGTGATCAAACTCTCTAAATATTTATCTACTTTTACTAAATATTTTATTTTATCGATGAAACCAACCTTTTGAACTCTTTGCCTTAAAATTTTACTTTAGTTGAGAAAGAATGAATAAAAAGTACGAAAGAGAAATAACATATCAACCTATAAAAAAGTATGAAAGACAAACAAATGGTATATTTGTGGGTTTTGTTAAAATTTTAGAGAAAAGTTTGCTCTTAGATCAACAAGGACATGTAAAAAACGTTGTATATCATTTAAGCAGTATGTCAATAATATAACAGTCTACTAATGCTCCGTTTGTTTCGATGTAAAATTATTTCCGTTGTAAAATATTTTCGGCGAAATCATTTTTCAGAAAAAATGATTTTTTCGAAAATATTTTCCGGCATTTGACTGTATGAAAAAATTATGAATGGCAAAAAATGGAATCCGACAA
This sequence comes from Alnus glutinosa, assembly GCF_958979055.1. Taxonomy (NCBI): domain Eukaryota; kingdom Viridiplantae; phylum Streptophyta; class Magnoliopsida; order Fagales; family Betulaceae; genus Alnus; species Alnus glutinosa. The sequence goes on along the minus strand of NC_084889.1, from coordinate 11,112,915 downwards.
CTACCGCCGGAATCCGACACCGTTCGGTCGCCGTTGCCAAATTCTGGTGAGCCAGTTTGGCCGAATCTGGTCAGATTCTCGCTATTTTGGCCAGATCAATGGCCATATCTGACCAGATCCTGCCATTTTGGCCAGATCAATCAGATCCGGCCGAATTCCGGCAATTTTGGCCTGATTTGGCCGGATTCCGGCAATTTTAGCCAGATTCGGCTGGATTCCGGCCATTTTGGCCAAATCCGACCGTCGGTCTATGCGGAATCCGATGACAGCGACCGGGCGTCTCCGGATTCCGTCAACAGCAGCCGACAATTGCTAGAATCCGGCAGCACCTGCCCGATTCCAGCAATCGGATATCCAAATTTGGAACTTTCAGTGGTAGATTCGAGCTACCAACAAACTTCAATCCCCGATGGTGGTAGATTCCCACAAACATGTGTGTAAGGACAAAGAGTTTAAATTCGAAAAACGATTGCTCAAAACCGTAAATTATTTTCTAAAAATTAAAGAAGTTTCTACAATCAACTAACCTACATAGGGGCCAGGGGGGCCTGACCCCCCCAAGCCCTAAAATTTTCTCCCAATTTTTTTTTTTTTTAAAAAAATAAATTAAATTTTACCCCTAATTTATTTATTTTTAGTTTTGCCTCCCCAAATTTTTTTTTTTCAATTTGATTCCCCATATTCACAAGGCTGGGTCCGCCACTGTTTTCAATATTTTTCCGATGTTTAATGGAGGCAAAAATAATAATCAACGGAAATCATTTTTAGTTTGACCTTAAAAGCCTCTTTAATTTTTGTTTTATGGATTTAAATTTTCTTGCACACATGTTTGTGGGAATTTGCTATCGCCTGGCACTGGAGTTTGTTGGTAACCCGACTTTACCGCAAAAGATCCTCGAATTTTAATATCTGATTGCCAGAATCCGGACAATTTGGCCAGAATCTAGATATTAGTGTCGAAATTCGACGACTTTTTCGAATTTCGATAGACCAGATTCCTACCGTTTTTTTCCGGATTCTGGTCCGTTTTACGCTGTTGGTATTTTTTCGTACAAGCCAAACATCGAAAAATATTTTCAAAAAAATCATTTTTTCTGAAAAATATTTTACGACAAAAAATATTTTAAGTTGAAACAAACAGAGCATAAGATGGAAGAAACAGTGGAAGATCTCAGTTCAGAAATTATATTGACTGGTGTGTATGAAGAAAGACTTGTTGGGTGCTTAGAGAGAGGCAGAGTCAATAATTTCTAACTTTCCTTCTGATATTTCAATTTTTTTTTTTTTAATAAATAAACAGGTTGACCCGTTTATAAACGTATCATACCAAACTCGTTTAGCCTATAAATTCATGTCGGATTTGCGGGTTGTGGCAAAAATTGATAACCCTAAGATCTATTTGACTAGATAAGTGGTTGGACAACCCAATTTTTATTTGGTTAAGTAAGTCCCACAAGTGGTCTCTTGCCATCACTTGCCTGAATTCTCTCAAATTCGGATAAATAATTGTAGAGGATCCTAATCCTTATTTGTAACGCCCCCATTGTAGAAATGAGTAATTGAGAATTCTTGTCCTCCTAAATGCCATGTACCTTTTTAAAATCATTATTAAATTTGAGATAATTATTATTGAATTTTAATTCAATAGTAATTTTAAAAGCCACGTGACATTTGAAAGAACACAGAAAATAAGAGTCATTTAGTTATCCTTATAGTATTACTCAATTAAGATATCATTTCATGATTTATGATTGTTAAATGGATGAAAAATAGTTAGAAATTAACTGAAATGAAAAAGAACTAGAATAAGAAAGTGACTAAAATTAGAAAGTTTTAAGGAATAATTAGACAAGGTACTTATTTTTTTTTTTTTAGCAAAAAGAAAAAAGAAAAAAAAGAGACAAGGATTAGACGCTGATATAGTGAGCATGGGTGTAGAAAACTTTGCTTGGAAGTGTAATCTTATAACTATTAGAGAGAAATAGTTTCAAGTCATATAAGTTAAGATCCATATATAATCATTAAAAATGATTATATACTTTAGGACCTCAAGGTAAACTTTCATGTGGCTAGAAATGATTCACATACCATGAAAGGATAGTTGGATATTTAACTTGTGCAATAAGAGATTTTGGTTAGGCGCCATAATAGGATAAGATTATGATCTAAGAATTGTATGGAGGGACTATGTTACATGATAAAGTTTGCATGATAAAATGGTAACATGGAAAATATTCTATGTAGATAATGTATCATTAAATTTTGTTAGCATGGTCTATCCAGATGGATGTAGGTCAGACCTCAAATGTTTTCTTCACTTTTGATTGAGAATCATTTTGTTTGTGGATTTCAGGTGATAGATATTTGAAACCATGGATAATTCTGGAACCAGAGGTGAGGTTTCTTCCACGGGTAAAAGATGATGAATGCCTTATTTTAGCCAGTGATGGGTTATGGGATGTCATGACAAACGAAGAGGAGTGTGACCTGGCTCGGAAAAGAATACTCCTCTGGCATAAAAAGAATGGTGTTGCACTTCCCACTATCAGGGGTGAGGGAATTGATCCTGCGGCTCATGCGGCAGCGGAATTCCTCTCGAATCGTGCTATTCAAAAAGGAAGCAAGGACAACATCACTGTGATTGTGGTGGATTTGAAAGCTCTAAGGAAATTCAAAAGCAAAACATGGTGGCTCCATGATTGTACGGTGTAAAATATGATCCCATATAGTTTTGCCCACTTAAGTTTTTCACCTGGGCGAATGGCAGTCTGTATTTACTATATAGAACATCCACCGTTGTAGAACTCTAGGCTGATTCAAGTCTTGTTGTACACCATGCTGAGTTCTGGCTATGTAAATCTTTAGCAGCTTTGCTGCAGGACAGTAGATGGTGACAGTTCCACGTGTTTTAGCATTGTGGCTAAATTGTATTCATTAATACCTCCGAGTTAAAAAGGCTCCGTGAGGTATTTACTTCTTGTTGTTTCAACCGCGGGGTACCTAAAAAAAAAAAAAAATTAGCAAATTCAGAAATAGCTTGAGTTTTGGCCTCCCTCCCAGAGATTTATCCCTAATGCTTTTGCTGGAACTTTCTGCTTATTCTCTAAACAAAGTAATGCGAAATTTTATCCAAGATTTTGTGTAGTATAAAACATAGGAAACATGTAAGATGAAAACAAGTATTTCATCCATGCAAGATAAAAACAAATGCAAGACAAATAAAGGCAAAGAAGCCATAATTAGAAAGATCCAACTTCAGCAGATAAATAATCAATAGACAAGTTGTTGCTCATGTCCCTGATTCATTATTGTCACGCCTGTTCCGGCAGATTCGAAGTTATGAAAGTAGTGGAATTTCATCTAATTGCTTTCTTTTTGAAAACAAAGGCCAAATAAGTGTCAACCTAGTACACTCTGTGTGCCAACTCCTCCACTGCCTCGGTAAGATGTTCCTCATCCTGAATACTCTGAACCCAATTTGCATTAATGTGAACTCGCTCAATGCTCTGCTTCAAGGTTCTAGCAATTGACGGCTTAGAACGGCTTGCAAAAAACTCCTCTATTTCTTTGGCCTTCTCAAATGAAGCAAACTGGAAGAGGGAAAACCAAACAAGAAAAGGAAAACTGATGAGCATATCAATAACTAGTTATATTTGATTTTACATTCTGCATAAGTTATAACATTTGCAATTCAGATACAAAGGACAAATTAACAACAGAAGAGAGAGGAAGGGAGGGAAAGACAAACCGGTGAGACAATATCACTAACAAAGCAAGTTATTAGAAATCCAGATCCACAGGTTTTTGAAATATGCTCCCAGTTAACCTGTATTATGGTCATATTTAAAAGGGATTAAAAAAAGAAAAGAAAAAAAAAAGGCGTTAGATAAAATTGGTATGTTCTCCATTCCTCAGTGGGTCTCTTCAAATCAACCCTGTGAGAGATTACAGGTATGCTGAACACAAAAATAGACTAAAAGGGGCTCATTGCCACAGAAAATCAAAATATGTTTCCCTTTCCTTCATGTTATACATAGAGATTTCAGCAACTATAAGCTTAAAAAAGAATTACTATAGCAACATGGAATTTCTGAACAATTGGGGCAACTTCGGTTGGTTTCCTTGATTGAGGGCTCAAGATTAATTAAAACTGCGCTTGTGTTTCAACTAGCAATTCTGATATAAATGTGGCCTGACTTGATATTTCCGATATAAAAAGTGAGATATATTCTGAAATCTAAGCTCCTACAAGATATTGTCCTCAGTCCACCTTAAGCATGTAAGTTCTCAAATTCGTTTTTTACTTTCACAGACAAGTTCATCTTTTCTCCGGAACTCACTTATTTAAAAATCATTTTGGATTTCAGAACTATTCCATCCTTAAATCCCCAAAAACATGAACCACTTATGCATTTCTAGCAGCTCTTCCAAAAACTGGTCTTAGTCAGGGAAAAGGTCTAAGCTCACAAGTTACCTTTTCATTTATCTAACTCTTTGTTTCTTCTTTTGCACGGGGAGGGGGAGAATGGGTTGTGAAGCTATTCTAATTTTTCCTAGCATACCATACAGAACATAAAAGCAAACTGCCCCTCAATTCTAGTATCCTATATTTTCCTTTTTATCAGCAACAAATGCATGAGATGCACCACAATGCCTGTTATTCTTTCAGGAAAGAAGGTGATTACCCTGTCCCTTGTATTTACTTAAATCTACACGCAAGATCTCAGACCAGTCTCTTTTAAGTATCACACAAATATAGTGCATTTTGAAATGCTTCACCCGCAATATGCTTTTTTGCTTTTAACATTACTAATTGAGTATTACCTTCAGCCATGTCCAAGCTGTTTCACGTCCTTGGCTACTAACAGCAAGTCCAAAAACAGCATCTTGGCTACGAACCTAGATCAAATGGGAAATAAAGTCCGCATCAGCATCCTGAACTCCATCAGACCATAATTTATCAACTTGTATGAAAAAATTTTGACCCCCACAATTATATAAAACTCAGATACCTCAGAAGACAGCAAAAAGTTCAGAACTTCAAGAATTATGTTGGGATCTGGACAAGATGCTAATGAACCTACAAGCACAAAAAAAAAAAAAAAAAAAAATTAAAAAAATGATTCCAATATCCTAGAGAGATTCGGATGGTTTGCATCATTTTATTTATATGTTATTACCTAGAATGCGTGTTTTCTCCTGGCTCAGATCAGTCTCTTTGTAAACTCTCAACAGAGATTCATACCCCAATCTGTTTGATGTGCTGACTGTCTGCATTACACCCACGTACGCTGCCTGCAAGCCCAGTCCATAAACATCCATAGGAATTGTAAATGGAGAAATACTAGCAATTGAGCAATGTTTCCTTCACCAACCTTTCTTATGTCAGGATGGAGAAGTGATGTATTTCTGTCATCTAAGAAAGCATGAAAACGCCTACTTGCTTCATTTAGTGTCAGATCATGTCCAAACACAGCAAGGGCAGTCAAAATCTCTCCTCTCAACATGGAATCTAGATGACTCTCCCCTTGCTTAGGCTCCCAACCAAGCTTCCTGCAAATAAATTCAAACATAAAAGAAAAATAAATAGAAGAAAGCTAATCTTGCTCAACAGAAGTTTTTGAGTGCTTATTGTATGGGTCATCAATACACACTGACACTGGGTTCGTATTCACTTGTAAGGTATGATTATAAATTCATGTCTGCAACCATCATCTCAAAGACTGTTTCTGCCCTAACTTTTCGGACATTCTAGAATCTTCCTCAGCTAGTTTTATACAAATTGCATTAGCAACTTAAAAGGAGACTTTTATTGACTATAATCAACAATATGTATGACAAACTTTCTCTCTTGACCATGTATCCATAAAGTATCTTCAAATATGAGAGATGAGCATGCATATACAAATTGCCTGATGTGAGAAATAGCTACACAATAGATCCTAGGCTCAAAATCTGTCAGCTTATCCCTTCAAAACTGGAATTGAAACAATCCTTAAGTGAACATAATTTATTATTTTTTTTTTGTTCTTTTTTTCTCTCCATTAAAGATGTCTTTATCCATGTTTAAGAAATAACATTTTTTTTTTAGGGTTAAATACGTTTTTAGTCTCTAAGTTTTGAAAACTTTCTTTTTTAGTACCTAAGTTTCAATTCGCATCACAGATTGTACCTCTATTTTGAGAAAATACTAAATTAGTACCTCAATCAAGTTTTCTGTCCAAAAACTAATAGCCCGCCAGGTGTCAACCCCTGAAGGTTGACACGTGTTTTAGTATAAAAAAAATAAAAAATAAAAAATCTTTAAAAATTAATTAAGAAAATATTAAAAACTAAAAAAAAATTGAAAAAAGAAAAAAGAAAAGAGGGGTGGCTCATGGCAGAAAGAAAAAATAATAATAATAAATAAATAAATAAAATAAAAAATTTGGTCAAGGGTTTTGGCCCTTGGGGCCTGTGGCCCATGGGGGTGGTTCGGACACCCCCAAGGGCCAAAGCCCATAAAAAAATTTGGGGTTTGCCCATGGGGGTGGCCGAACCACCCCCAAGGGCCAAAACCCTTGACCAATTTTTTTTTTGCCAGAGGGTGGCCCAACCACCCGGCCACCCCCCATGGGATGGTTCGGCCACCCCAACCCGGTCAAGAGGGTGGCTCTTGGCCAAAATGGGGGTGGCCGAGTGGCCAAAGCCACTCCTCTTCTTTTTCTTTTTCTTTTTTCAATTTTTTTTTTTAAGTTTTTAATATTTTTTTATTTTTTAATTAATTTTTAAAGATTTTTTATTTTATTTTTTTATACTAAAACATGTGTCCACCCTCAGGGGTTGACACCTGGCGGATCGTTAGTTTTTAGACGAAAAACTTGACTGAAGTAATAATTTGGTCTTTTCCCAAACATAGGTACCATCTGTGATCTGAATTGAAACACAAGCACTAAAAAATAAAGTTTCTAAAACTTAGGAACCAAAAACGTATTTAACCATTTTTTTTTATATAAGTAACAGATATATCATTAAAATCATAAGGTGTCCCAAGTACACAATGAGTATACAAGAGAAGCCACCCAACTACTAGGAGCAAAAAGAATAAGAAAATCATGATATCTAATCACCAAAGGAAAAACAAAGGTAGTTATAGAAATATTTAATACATAAAACATAAAGAGAGCATTATTCCCAATCAAATGGAATATAATCGACTTCATAGAGACCTCTTAATGTCAAAATAACAGTATCCTAAGCAAACCCAATGGCTTATAAAACACAGAACATTGTTGGAGTTTCAATTACCGATTTATAAAATAACTTACTCTGCAGAATACTGGAAAAGGCTAATAAAAAATCGTTTAATGTCATCCAGTAACTCAAGGTTCACATCAGCTACGATTCTTGCAACTTTAAAACTGATCTGTGAAAAGAGGAACCAGAATTAGGACAAAGAGCAAAACTGAAATAATCTTAGACAAGAAAAGGATGTGAACATTACACTAATCAAATTAGACAACACAATATATTCAAGTTCCTCCCTGTAAGCACCCATCAAGGTTAGCAATGAGGTCAAAGACTGCTGGCGCGCCATACAAAGGGCAAATGAGTCATCCAGAATGCCTGTTAAAGGAAGATATTGTTAAGTGCTCTTTTCTGCCATCAATGGGACAAAGCAAGTATGAGTACAAACATCCAAATTACCAAATCTGTCTGTTGCAGATAAGTATTTGCTCTCCATTGCATATCTGAGTCTACCTGAAAGGTCCTCATCATATTTCACCCTATAGAAACCAGTCTGATCAACATTAATTTTTATCCAAGCAGATGCTGCACCGCTTCTATCACTAAGGAATTCCTTGATATCAAGAGTTTCAGACTTTGTTTGCAGTAGAAAATTCTTGCGCACATCATATGAGCCACAGCACAATGTTATTGGCACAATCCAATGCCCGTCCCCATGGGAACCACTTGACAGAAATTGAGACTGCCATTATCGCATTTATTGTTAGAACTCACTGAGTTCTCAAAAATATTATTATTAACTGAAATATTACAAAATTAGACAGCTGACTATGCATCCGAGTTATGATATATGGTATTGATAAAAATAGGTGAATGACATAAGACAAAAGAAACCTGCTCGAACGCCAATTTCTCGTCTTTGACTTTGACAGAGACAACTGGGTATCCTTTTTGCTTTGTCCATGAATTCATTAGCTTGTTCACAGGCTCACCAGATCCCTCCTCAAGGGCAGCCCATAAATCTTCTGTCTTTGCATTTGAGCAAGCATATTTTTTTATATATGAAGCAAGTGACCTCTGATTACAAAAACAAATTAGAAAAACAAAAGTAAAAAGAGCAAAAACAGTAAACTAAAACCAGGAAAAAAAAAACTTATAAATGCATAAAAAAAAGAGTAACTGACACAATTACAATCGAAATACTTCTCAAATGAGCAAGCCTTATTATGCTTCTAAGTTTCTCTATCATCTATTTTGTACTTAGCAGAATAAATATCAGATCTAAAAAGCCATCTCTGCACCGACCTTATATTTCCTTACCAAGCCATATGAAGGCAAAAAGTACTATACTTCATTACTTTCATACACAGAATTGATCCCTTATTTGAATGCATTGACATCATCTTACCTTCTGATATGGATATTCGTAATAATGATATCTATAATTAACAACCATCACACTCAAATTCATTAGCCTTAAACCAATAAATCCGTAAACTATCATTTGAACAATCAATCCCATAAATCAAAGAATATGATTGGTTGACACAAATGGAACTGAAAAAGGATAAACCTCAACAGCATTTATTTGAATAATACTTGGCAGCTAGTAATGACACTTGCAGCTAATCTAGCTGAGGCCAAGTCACCAGATATCAACTAGATATAATTTCGAATTATTTCTTATGTATATATGTAACACCTCTATTTTTCTTCTATATAAGTAGAATTGACTACTTTTCAAATAATTAATTACAAACTAGTCATTACATTAATGGTTACTCGACCTCTCTCATAAAATAAATTCTACAATCCCACATCACCATCCAACTATTTTCTGAACAAAATGTCTCTAATCTCTTCAGAACTCAAAATAAGAAGATTCGGATTGCCTCTTTTATATGTTTGGAAGACTTCAATTTTGAAGGTTTTCTATGACATAAGTTTCATATGAATTTGGGATGGAGAAAAAGAAACAAAAAACGAAAAACAAAGTCTCTTCAATCATAAGAAATACTTTAACTTGTACAAGAAACACATACAAGTAACAAACCTAATGACCAACCTGAAAGGATTCAGCGCCAAGATAGCTTTGCAGCATCCGAATAACAGATGCACCTTTTTCATAACTTATTGAGTCAAAAATTTCATCTATCTCACCAGCATGATTTATCTCCACCTAAAAGAAATATGCTTAAATTCACCTTTACTCAAACAAGTAATGATCCTGATTCTTTAAAGCCGATTATACCCAGGAAAAGAAAATAGCCATGCAAATTACCTCAATGGGATGGGACTCCGCAAGGCTATCCAGTCTAAGGCCCTCTGTAGATTCATCAAGAAACTGAGTCCATATTTTCCATTCTGGGAACAAGCTATCAGTTGCTAAATAGCTAACCTGTACAAACATATAAACGGATATATAATTTACAAGCACATGGTCATTAGGTATGATAATATACAGAGATATGACAAATACAATATACCCATGTTGCAAACCCCTCATTCAGCCACAAATGAGTCCACCATTCCATAGTTACAAGGTTGCCAAACCACTGGTGTGCCAGTTCATGAGCTACGGTAGTAGCAACCTTTTCAGTAGCCAAAAATAATGATTAAACATTCTGTGGGGTGTCATTGGAACAATAGCTCCATATTACAGTAGCCAATCTAAATTCTAACAACGAAAGAAGCATTCAAAATATGCGCATTACCCACTGCTTATTGGCAGCCGCAGAATGCTGATCGTCGTAGAGCAGAGCTGTTTCACGGTATGTAACTAAACCATAATTCTCCATGGCCCCAGAAGCAAAATCAGGGATTGCAACCATATCCAATTTAGGTAGAGAGTAAGGCACATCAAAGTATCTGAACATTTTATCATGGTCAATTTGAATTCCACATAATGCAGCATAAGCACAAAAATGTAACAACTAACCGATAACAAGTAATTACATTCCAGTGTCCAATTAAACGTAATCTTTAGCTAAAGAAGTGTCATGCTCTGACTAGTGCTCAATAAATTGGCAGTAATTGACGGGACAACTTACTCTTTGTACAATTCAAGTGTTCCGACAGCAACAGTCAATGCAAATTTCCCTTGATTTGCCTTACCGACCTGGCAGTATACTCGAACTTTGACTCCTGTATACAGATGTAAGATTACACTATCAAGCAAGAACAAGGGTTGTACTGCCACAAGAAACAATGGGCATCGTGTTTGATTTTACCATCAGATGTACAATCTTCCACATAATCAAACAAACCAACAACCACTGCCACCAAATATGTAGACATTATTGGTGATTCTTGATATGAAACTGTCTTCAGATGCCCATTCACTTTTTCTTCAGCAATTGGCATGTTGGAAAGAGCTACTAGTTCAGATGGCACATCCAATGTGATTCTGAATGTAGCCTGCAACTCCCAATGCCAGAAAAGAAGAGCCAAATTAGCTTTTGTTTGCATTCATTTGTAACATAATCAGGCGTGTCTACTTTCAGTCCCTAAATTATTTAGCCACAACAATTGAAGCAAGCATTATGAAGTGGGTTAGGAATTAAGATTTGATTTCAGCAAAAGATGCAAAGAAGTACAAGAGCTTAAATCAACCAAGAGAGAGAGAGATTACAACACCTTGCAAGCAGGCTCATCCCAACATGGAAAGCATCGCCTAGCATCAGCTGCTTCAAACTGCGTAACAGCCATATTCTTCTTCTCACCATTATGTTCATATTTACTGAAAGGAAAATAATAACTCAAACATATACAGACATGATTAATAAAATTGGCATCATCACAACCATATCCCGACACTACTTGTTGCCACTAGGGCTGTCAAAACGGGTTGACCAGACCCGTTTGACCCGCCAACCCGTTAAGGGTCAGCCCTGACACGACCCATTTAGATAAAAATGTCAAATCCTTAAACCCTAACATGACCCTGTTAAATAACGGGTTAACACGACAAGACCCGTTTGACTCGTTTATTAATAAAGTCTATAAAAATAAAAATAAAAACACAAATTTAACTAAAAAAAAAAAAAATCATATTGTTTGAATAATCATATTATTTCACAGTTGAAATATGAAACATTGAGTTGTTTTATTGTTTACTTGTTTTGGTTCAACTTCTAAGTTCGAAAACTAAAAAGAAAAAAGAAAAGAAAAAAAAAATCCGCTAAATTTTTTTTAGTATTTGCCTTTTTTGTTTAAGTTCTAACTTCATAAAAGAAAAAAACTTGTTTTGTTTTTTGTGAGATTTTTTAAGTTTAGTCTTTCCTCTTTAGACAATGAGAGAAAGAGAGAGGTAACATGATTGTTTAGATTTAATTTTTAATGTTAAAAAAAAAGGTTTAAGTATACGGGTTGACCCTGTAATGATCATTTTATTAAACTGGTCTAATGGGTCAACCTTTTTATAACCCGTATCCTTTTAAGCTTAACCCTAACCCTTTAATTTCGTGCCGAGTTTGCGGGTCGTGTCAAAAATTGCAGGTCCTAGTTGCCACCAAATCCTTCCCTGTTAGTACACATTATATTCTCACCAAATGCACTAAAAAAGGTATCATAAATGGTTGTATTTATCAAAAAAGTCTAATTGAATTCCATTCTTATATCGATCCCGCTTATATCTTCGGCACTAATACTTCAGCTCTGAGCTTTTCAGTTCTATCAAACAGAAGCTAACTCCAACGCAAATATAGAACCTCTAATTCCAATCTCTTACTCTGCTTGCGTTTTCTTAGGAACAAAACAAAACACAACTGATTAACTTGTATAGAGCCAAACAGAGGAAATTGATAATTGTATCAAGCTTGGTTCAATTAAAAGCTTACTGTTGTCTTAAGAAACTCTATTTCTTAAAATCTTCTCATCAACAAATATAACACAGAAAATTCTACCTTCTGTAGAACCCCTTCATTTTGTCATTCAAAGTTCCTTCAAACCGGATACGGAGAACTCCGATCCCAATCGGAAGTGTCTCCGCGAACTCCAAAGCCAAAATCTCGTCTGCTTCAACCAAATCAATTTTTGAAGGCTCCAACACCTGCCCAAAATTCCATTCATACATTAAGCATCAACGGAAGTGCGTTTGCATGCCTCAGGAAAATAAATAAAACTCAGCCTCGCATAAAAAGGTCGGAACCAAAATGGCTGTGAATCCATAGTATCCATGTTGTCATTGTCTTTTCGATAAAAATTTAAGCAACTAAATCAAGCACTAGAGTTTAGAAGAATTTAAGGTTTCGGAATGAAAGGTTAGACAAATAGGGGATACCTTATAAAAGCCTCGGTTGGTGAATGAAACGGAGCCGGTAACGACGGAGAGCTCGGCGGCATTGAGGACGATGTATTTGGTATCGGCGACGATGTCGAGGTCGATGGCGACAGAGCCGGCGAACTTGCAGGCGGAGAGGTCCGGCTTGAGGTGTATGCCGTAGCGTTTCGGGACGGCGAATTTTGGTAGGCGAGGTTGACCTTTGAACTGCTCCATAGTCCTGCTATGTTGGATACTGGCATAGTACTGTCTACTGTTATATAATGGAAATTACGTGGTAATTATAATCAGTCATTAAAACATTTAAATTAAACTTTTCAAAATTTCTTTAAATTTAAATCTAAAAATTTACTTTAGTTAAATTTAGCCGACCACTTTTCATAATCACTAAGCATAAGTGACTAAACTCTCTAAATATTTATCTAATTTTACTAAATATTCTATTTTATTGATGAAACCAATCTTTTGAACTCTTTGCATTAAAACTTTACTTTAGTTGAAAAGAATGAATAAAAAGTATGAAAGAGAAAGATCATATTAACCAATAAAAAAGTATGAAAGACAAACAAATGGTATAATTGTGAGTTTTGTTAAAATTTTAGGGAAAAGTTTGCTCTTAGATCAACAAGGGCATGTAAAAAAAGTTGTATATCATTTAAGTAGTATGTCAATAATATAACGGTCTACTAATGCTCTGTTTATTTCGACGTAAAATGATTTTCGTTGTAAAATATTTAAAAAAAAATATTTTTCGTAAAAAATGATTTTCTCAAAAATATTTTCCGGCGTTTTCCTTCTACGAAAAAATTATGAATGAAGAAAAATGGAATCCAACAACTGACACCGCAATCCAACACCATTCGGTCGCCATTGCTGAATTTTGGCAAGTCAGTTTGACTGGATTCTGGCCATTTTGACCAAATCCAATCGTTAGTCCACTGGAATCTGGCAATGGCAGCCGAACGTCGCCAAATTCCGTCACCGACAGCCAACGATTGCAAGAATCCGGCAGGTGCCACTTCAGCAATCAGATATCCAAATTTGGAACTTTCGATGGTAAATTCGAGCTATTAACAAACTCTGATACCCGACGGTGGTAGGTTCCCACAAACATGCATGCAAGGACGAAGAGTTTAAATTCGAAAAACGATTGCTCAAAACTGTAAATTGTTTTCTAAAAATTAAAAAGGCTTTTATAGTCAAACTGAAAATAATTTTCGTTGACTATTATTTTCGCCCCTACCAAACACAGTAAAATGCCGAAACCATTTTATAGAAATCATTTTACACTGAAACAAACGGAACATAAATAACATTTCTTTTACATTTTACAACCCCGACTATCATCCTCATTTAGAGCTTTTTTTTTTTTTTTTTTATCATGAATAATTCTATATACAACACCATTATTTTACTATGCTAATATGATACTGTCAATTTACCTTTAGATAAGTCATTGTTAAAAGAAAAATAAAATTTCAATAATAAATTAAGAGTGTCACGTTAACGCTGTGGGATAACAATGTGACACTGTGACATATAGCATTACTCATTTGTCGCATTTTAAATTGTGACAATCCATTTTTAAATTTCATGCTTCGTTTGTTTCGACGTAAAATGTTTTCAGTGAAAAATATCTTGTTGAAAAATGATTCCCTGTAAACATTTTTCGGCGATTGACGCGTACGAAAATTTACAAATGTTTTTTTTATATATATTTCCATTGAATCATATTAACCTATAAAAATTAATTTTTATTCAAAACATAAAAAAAATAACTTAAAATTTGAGTTTTAGAGAAATTCCAATGGTGGTGCGTCTGGACATTGCCAAGCCTCGTTAAGACTCGCCATAAACACACAAGCACATCTTTTGGCCGGGTCCCGACAACGTCCTGGTCAAGTCATGATAGTGTCCCAATCGAGTCCCAATTGGCTTATGGCGGTATCATGGGGATTTGAGAATGAGAAGTTCAAACTCAAAAAATAATTTACGAAATTTAAAAATAAAAATTATTTTCCAAAACCAAATAAATTTTTTTTGTCAAACCAAAAATATTTTTGATTTGACTATTATTTTCAGTTACACCTAATATCAAAATATATATATTCCAAAAAATATTTTACGCGGAAAGAATTATAGCCTCAGCTTCATATCCATTTCATGCAAAAATGTTAAAATTGGAAGGGTGCCTTATACGTGTTTTTCTAGGTAGATGAAATTATTATAATATCCATAAACAATCTTACAAAAAGAAAAAAGAAAATGTAATAAAATTAAAACGAGAAATGATTTTTGAACATCACTTGTCTATTTTTTGTACATCATTTTTTTAAATCAACCATTAAATCTATAGGACTCGCAATAATTCACATGTGAGTTCTACAGACCCAATGATTGATTTAAAAAAATGATATACAAAATATGTACAAATGATATGCATGTAACATGTCTCAATTGAAACAGATTTGTCCAATTGTAGAGAATGTGCCTTAAATGTCAAGTACCTTTTAAAATTACTATTAAATTTTAGATAATTATTATTGAATTTTAATTTAATAACAATTTTAAAAGTCATATGACATTTAAAAGAACATAAGAAAGACAAGAATCCTTCAGTTCTCCTTATAGTATTACTCCATAAAGATATCATTTTCATGATTTATGATTGTTAAATGGATGAAAAATAGTTAGAAATTAGCTGAAATTAAAACGAACTAGAATAAGAAAGTGACAGAAATTTCCTATAGACTGGTTTGTAAAAAATTTCATACAACCCACATATAAGAGTGACATGCGTCATTTAAACATGTGAGAAGCACGTTTTTTTTTTTTTTTTTAATGCTATTAAAAAAGCATGTGAGAAGCACATGCTATTAAAAAAACATGTGATTCTCACATGCTGGGGGACACATATTAATCTTATATGTGGGTTGTATAAAATTTTCTACAAACTGGTTTGTGAGAAATTTCTGTCTATAAGAAAGTGACTAAAATTATAAGTTTTAAGGAATAATTAGACCAGGTGTAAAAAAAAAAAAAAAAAAAAAAAAAAAAAAAAAAACACACACACACACAAAAGGATTTAACGCTGATATATTGAGCATGGGTGTAGAAAACTTTGCTTGGAAGTGGAATCTTATAACTATTAGAGAGAAATAGTTTCAGGTCATATAAGTTAAGACCCATAAATAATCACTAAAATGATTATATAATTTAAGACCTCACACGTGGCTAGAAATGATTCACATACGACGAAAGGATAGTTCGATATTTAACTTGTGTAATAAGAGATGTTCGTTAAGGAGTAAAGATTATTGTAAAATTCTTGCACAATTCTTATACAATTATAACAACTTTTTTTTTAAGATTAACCATTGAATATTTAGGGCTCACATGTAAGAAAACAATTCCAATGGTTGATCATAAAAAAAATTAGTTAGAGTTGTGCAAAAATTATGTAAGAATTGTGCAATAATCATTACTCTTGGTTAGGCGCCATAATAGGATAAGATTATGATCTAAGAATTGTATGGAGGGACTATGTTGTTGTGGTATGACGTGAATTGTAAGGGGAAAATACATTTTACTCCCTTGATGTATCTACTTATTGGCAATTTGGTGCCTAATGTTTAATTTTTGGTAGATAACCCCCTGACATTTACCACTTGTGTCAATGTGGACCTTCCGTCCACCAGCTCGTCATTTTGGATGGAAAAAAGTCACATGCAACTCGCACTACCTTTTAAACAAAAATCAAGACTATTTTACCCTTCCATTTACCCTATTTCCAACGAGGTAGCAAACGCTACAAGCTTAGGGGGAATGTTTTGAGCTATAGCCTTGGTGGATCGGCTGCAGTGCTGAAGTTATTTCCATTGACTGGCCAAACGCTTGTTACAGTCCGATGGTTTGCTTCACCATGAAGCTCTTTGCGTCTGTTACTGGCGCAGACCAGCGTGACCAGGATTCCAGGAACTCGCGGTAGTGGTCTGTGCATAGCCATAGCCATTTGCAGCAAAATTGAAGAAGGAAGGTAGAAGACAACACAAAACGCACTGTTTAACTTAAAAGTTTACAAAACACTAAAAAGAACGTGTACACGTGTAGAAAACTAGGCCCATGAAGAACGTGTAGCCTATGTACGTTCCATTTCTCTCCACAAACCACGTCATGCACCTTCTGTCCACTTCGAAGAGGCTGTTCGAATACTTCATGTCCTTGAGCCAAAAGCTGGCCGTGGCTAGCATCCTCCGCCAAAAGCTGGTCGTTGTAGCCGTTTGGCAACTCTAACGTTGTCTCCAACGGCTACAACGGCAATAGAATCCTCTGCAGCAAGTGGCATCTGGCCAGAGTGAGGATTGGGCTCGGGGAATTAGTTGTAGCAGGTTGGACTACGTCTCGGAGAGGTGGAGAGGAAGCCACGTCCACGTCTCATGTCTGTATAGAGGTTGGTGTTAAAAGCTGGTTCTTTAAAAGGAAGCTTCAATATTGGAAAGGTGTAGGAGGAGTACGCAGTATCTCTTTTTCTTCCTTTTTTTAACCAGTGTCCGAATTCTAGCTGGAACGATGGGGTAATTTGGATGTTCGAAACGAATAAAAAAATTTTGGTTACGCTTTTTAGCTGGAGATCAGTTGGGTCCATTTCAATGACCCCACGACGACGACAACAACAACTCAACCGGTGAAGATTATCCTTCTACTTATTAATTTTGTTCCTCAACTACAAGTCCACAAGTCCATGGTGGCCGCTCCGTTGTGTTCATGCAATTATATGTGTGTTTCTTGTGACTTTGGGAGTCAACAGGAAGATTGGTGCTTAAATTTGTCCACAAAAAGAACGTATAGGACTCCCAATAGTGATCATGAACATCGTCTGGGTACCTAAATAATGTACATCACAATTAACAAGTACTAAAAATGATTTATTGTTTTTAGTAATGCAGATGACTTGATCATATATATCATATAAAATGACTCACCTGTATCCTTCATTTGATCCAACATCTACGCGCCAAAAGAGTGCCAATCATCTAGATTCTATGACATAGGAGGCATTTATCAATGACCTTAACTCTATTGCTAATATAAATGGTGTCCCGAGGCCCTTGTTTATGAGACAGACATGTATATAATTTAGAGACAGGACATGTATGAGCTCCTTGTCGACACTAACCAATGAATTCTCCACTTTGACTGTCTCCCATGTATTTGCTCCAAGATATAGATCGAATTCTGGTAAATTACCTTTTCCATCATAATTCCCATGCAAGAAGGATGCTCCAATCAAATATTTAATGCCTCCTCTGACATTTATTCTGCAATAGTTGCAGTTTCCTTAAGGAAAGCTTCGGAGATTCCATAACTGATGTTGATGGCTACCTTTGTTATCAGGTGATATGCTCTTACTTGGTCCCATAATCACATGCACGGTCTTCAGGGCTTGTTGCTGACCACCAACACCAACTGCTGTCGTGCACAAACAAGTCAATCTGGGACGTACGTCTGTCGTCCTGGTTTATGCCTGGAGTTCGTGGCTTGGTTTGGGTCAGCCTCGCCTTGCACCGTGATGGTGTTCTAAGAGAGAGCGAGAGAGAGAAATGGATTTGACCCGGACAACCTCGTCGTTAAAAATGAAAAAGTACGACGACACAAAAAGAACCTACTTTGTACTGGTGATACTGGTCCACCGACACAGGGGCGGAGCCACACTATGGCTTGGGGGGGCTTGGGCCCCCCCCAAGCCAAAGGGCTCCCCCCAAAAAAAAAAAAAAAAAATCTAAAAAAAAAAGAGAAAAAAATATAATTTTTACCCCTATTTTTTAAAAAAATTGTAGTTTTGACCCCTCCAAATTATTTTTTTTCAATTTGGCCCCCCCAAAGCCTAAAAGCTGGCTCCGCCCCTGCACCGACCGACATGTCCGGTCTACATCGAAGCGCCGAGGAACGAGAAGACGAACTTGGCACAGTTATGGAGAAGAACCATGATGACGTCTCCTTTCTTGAATTCATGCTCTGTTTTTTGAATGTCAAACAGAGGAGGTGGAAAGATCATGCATGCATGCAAGCTAAAGCCCAGAAAATGCTTGCTGGATTTTTGGACGCAAAGAGAGCGACAAACTTAGTGGCACAGTTAGCGGCGAGAATGATATGATAGCTGGATTTTTGTTTTCTTTTTTGGATTTTCGAAAACGTAGGCCTGAGTTTCTTCGCTTCTTATGGTTTGGTTTGGTTGACTGTTTCTTCCGACGAGAACACGAGGAGGAGGAGAGGATTCTGAGCAGAGAAGGTTGTTGAAACGGTGTGTATTGGCATTTAAATGAAACGATGTGTTTTGAATAGAATAAGGGGTGATTTTGGAAAGCTGGGACCTCTTTTCTGTCACTTTTAACGGACTAAGTGGACGAAAGGTTCAGATTGACACAAATGCTAAACGTCAAGGGGTTATTTACCAAAAATTAAACATTGAGCGTCAAATTGTCAATGGATGAATACATCAGGGGGTAAAGTGTACTTTTCTCAAATTGTAAAGTGTGTGGGCCCAGCTTTAATTGTTGGTCTTTATGTGTTGACCGACTACTTGTATTTCTTAAAGGGATAATCGCATCACTGGTCCCTGGGGTATGCCATAATTATAAATTACTCCCTATGGTTTAAAAAGTTCATGGGAGGTTCTTGTGGTAAATTATAATTACAAATCGATTCCTAGAGTCAAATTCCGTTAAATTTTTTGACAAATTTTGTTAAATGCCACGTCAGCACCACGTCAAACCAATAAGATGGCGATACGTGTCCATCTTAAATAAAAAATATAAATTTATTAAAAAAAATAAATAAATATACTTATTATTATTATTTTTAAAAAGAAAAGAAAAAAAGAAAAGAAAGAAAAAAGGGAAGGGCAAAGGGGTGGTTGGGCCACCCCTAGCCAACGGACAAGGATGAAATGGAGAGGATCCTCTCCATTTAGTTAAATATGGAGGGTATAGTTGTCTTTTCATTTTTTTACAGAATGTACAAAGACAACTATACCCTCAGTTTTACACTAAATAGAGAGGATTCTTTCCATTTCAAATGAAAAGGATCAAAATTCCTAGCCAATGGGGGTGGCCACACACCACCCCCCGTGGCTGCCGAGGGTGGCACATAACCACCCCCAGTGGCCAGGGGTGGCCAGGCCACCCCTTTGCCTTTCTTCTTCTTCTTCTTTTTTTTATTTTTTATTTTTTTATTTTTATTTTTATTTTTTAAGTATATTTATTTATTTATTAATAAATTTATATTTTTTTATTAAGATGGACACTTGTCGCCATCTTATTGGTTTGACGTGGCGTTGATGTGACATTTAACAGAATTTGTCAAAATTTTGAACGGAATTTGACTCTAGGAATCGATTTGTAATTATAGTTTACCACAAAGACTTTTTATGAACTTTTTAAATCATAGAGAGTGATTTGTAATTATGACATACTCCAGGGACTAGTGGTGCAATTATCTCTTTCTCAAAATCAGAGAGGAAAAGAGCAATCGCCTTTTTTTTCTTTTCTTTTTTTTTAAAGTACGAGCAACCGCCTATTTAATCCTTTCACAAGTTGATCTTGTATTCTGTTATAGCAGCCGACTTTGAGACATATAAAATGAGTAGTCCTCTTTATAGCTTTTTTTTTTTAAAAAAAAAAAGGAAAAAAAAATGCCGCTTAGGTAAATAGACGGATGAGAGACGGAGGAAGGGCACATGTATAGCATTTCTCCCTCTTTGAGGGACAATGCGACTTGAGGCAGAGATACTTGTGGAGTACGAGGCCATATTGTTATAATGAGAGAGAAAGAAAAAGGTGAGAGTACCAAAAGAAATAGAGTTTTTTTTTTTTGTTTTTGTTGTTATCTTCCTTTTGGGTAAAAGTAAGAATTAGGTGTATTGAGGCTTTGGGTTCTGAGTGATTTTATCTCTACTATGTTTTGTACTCCATCTTCATAGTGAATTTCTTTGTGATTGCCTCTGCTAGTAGACGTACCTCACATTGAAAGAACCACTTAAATCTTAATATCTGTTGTGATTGATTTAATTTTGTTTTCTTACTTTTCGTATCTCATGGGTTTTAGAAAATATGATAAATTTCTTAACATATGTTACGTCACAAGTTTTCACCTTTTTTTTTTTTTTTTTTTTTTTTTTAAAGGGCAAAATTCGCTTAATTTACTGAACTTTCACCCTTTTTTGTCATTTCTATCTTAAAGTTAAAAAACTTTCAATTTATTATATTGAACTTAAAAAAAAATTATAATATCTCATCCATCTCGTTAAGTTTTTGGGTTAAATACATAGAGAAAACGGGGCACCTTTGATGATGGAAACATGGACAAACAAAGCAGGAAGAAAAGAAGAACAAAGAAGAAACGACCATTAAATTTTGATACCAACAAAGGGAGATAGAGAGAGAGTGAGATGGCAAGATATAAATCCATGCAAGACAAATAAAAGCAAGAAAAATAAATGCAAAAGCCATAATTAGAAAAGATCCAACTCCGTAAGATATATTCTTAATAGACTAATGTTTTGGTGATGTCCCTGACTCATTGTCTCCCCTGTTGCTGCAGATTTCAGGTTGTGAAATTCATCTGCTTGCCTTCTTCTTGAGAACAATGGCCAAACAAGTGTCTTTCTAGTACTACTTCCTCTGTGTCAATTCCTTCACGGTGTTGACAAGATGTTCCTCTTTCTGAACACTTAGAACCCAATTTGCATTGATGTAAACCCGCTCAGTGCTCTGCTTCAAGTTTCTAGCCATGGAGGGCTTAGTACGGCTTGCAAAAAACTCCTCTACTTCCCTGGCCTTCTCAGATGAAGTAAGCTGGGTGGAGGGATGAAAAAGATAAAACCATAAGCATCAACAATGACCAACAACAGAAGAGAGAGAGAGAGAGAGAGAGAGAGAGAGAGAGAGACAAACCGGCGAGACAATTGCACTGATAAAGCGAGTTATTAGATATCCGGAACCCCAGGTCTGGAAAATATGGTCCCAGTTATCCTGTATTTTAATCATATATAAGAGGTTGGAAAAACCAAGGCATTAGATATCAAAGTGGTATGTTGCCCATCCCTCAGTGTTTTCTTCAAAACAACCATGTGGGAGATTGTAGCTGTGATGAACACAAGAATAGACTAACAGGGCTCAGTGCCACAGAAAATCAAAACAAGTTTCCCTTTCCCTTCATGTTACATATAAAAGAATTCAGCAACAACAAGAGGAAAAACCAAGGCATAAATGGTGTCTTCCTTAAATCTACATGCAAGATCTCAGACCATTCTCTTAATTGTTTGAGGACAGTTTTGATCATGCGAATATCGTGCATGTGCATGAATGTTTGCCTTCTGCTTTTCACATTGCTACATTGAGTATTACCTTCAGCCAAGTCCAAGCTGTTTCACGTCCTTCTCTACTAACAGCAAGTCCAAGAACAGCATCTTGGCTACGAACCTAGATCAAACGGGAAATAAAGTCAGCATCAGCGTCCTGAGCCCAATCAGACCATAATTTGTCAACTTGTATAAAAATGTTTTAACCTCCACAGTTATATAAAACTCAGATACCTCAGATGACAACAAAAAGTGAAGAGCTTCAAGAACTATCTTGGGATCAGGAGAAGATGCTAATGAACCTACAAGGACACAAAGATACATGATTCCAAGATACTAGAGATACTCAGATGTTCTGCATCGATTTAGATAATGATATGTTGTTACTTAAAACGCGGGTTTTCTCCTGGCTCAAATCAGTCTCTCTGTAAACTCTTAGAAGAGATTCATAACCCAGTCTGTTTGTGGTGGTGACTCTTTGCATTACAGCCACATAAGCTGCCTGCAACCACAGTTCATAATAAACTTCAGTGGGGATTGTAAAATGGAGAAGTGCTAGCAATCAAGCAATGCTTCTTTTACAAACCTGTCTTAAGTCAGGAGGGAGGAGTGGTGTATTTCTGTCATCTAAGAATGCAAGAAAACGCCTATTTGCTTCATTTAGTGTCAGGTCATGTCCAAACACAGCCAGCGCAGTCAAAATCTCTCCTCTCAACATTCCATCTAGATGGTTCTCCCCTTCCTTGGGCTCCCAACCGAGCTTTCTGCAAACAAATTCAGACAGAATAGAATAAACAAATAGAAGAATGAAATCAGAAGAGTCTAATATTGCTCAAAGGAAGGTTTTGAGTGCTCATTATTTGGGTCAGTAATACACAATGGGATTCTGTTAGCTTGTAACGTCTGATATAACTAGTCGATGGTCCAAACCATCATGTCACAGACCCCTGCTGCCCTAGTCTTTTCTGACATCCTAGAAGCTTCCTTAGCACACAGATGACATTCGCAACTTCAAAGGTTCTAAGGTTAATTCACTATAATAAATCGTATGTATGACAATTTGTTTCTTGATTAATTATATAAACAAGTATATTAAAATAAAAGACATGAAAATAAACATACAAATTGCCTGTTATATAGTGCGAGAAATATCTACTCCTAGATCTGGGGTAAAAAGTCTGTAAGCTTATCCCTATAAAACTTGAAGGGGAATAAAAAAAAAAAAAAAAAAATCCTTAAGTGAATGTAATTTTATTTTCTTGGTCTTTTTCTTCTTCCTTAAAGCTGTCCTTTTCCCAGATTTATCAAAATAAAACATAAAGTTCACATTATCTATACCAGTTAATATTTGGACATTCTGAGACATTTATAGACATCTCCCAGATGCAATGATATAGTACCACTATCTGCTATTTATTAGCTATTAGCAGCTCTATTTAAGAAAAAAAAAATTGACTTCATTCAGAATATATCATATATATAATTTATAGGAGAATCATATGCACCTTCTAATATTCTAATTATTCATTATATAAGAGATGATAATCTCGTGCTCTGTATCTGCAGAGTTGTATTTTCACTATTTTCATACCTTCCAATACCTCAAATTGCAAAATAGTTAACATTAATTGACTCAAAGAGATTACTTAGTGGCAAAAGAAAAGTAGATAGAGTAAAACCAATGGTTTATAAACAAGGACCAACCTAGGAGTTTCAACTAGTTATTTATAAGATTACTTACTCTGCAGAATACTGGAAAAGGCTAATAAAAAATTGTTTTAGGCAGTCCAGTAAATCAGGGGTCGCATCAGCTACAATTGTTGCAACTTTACGACTCATCTGTGAATAGAGGGACCAGCATTAGGGCTAATAAGATCATAACTGAAATAAACTTATACAAGATGAGGATGTGAAAATTACACCAATCAGATTAGACAGCACAGTATATTCAGGTTCCTCCCTGTAAGCACCCATCAAGGTAAGCAATGAGCTCAAAGACTGTTGGCGAGCCATACAAAGTGCAAATGAATCATCCAGAATGCCTGTTACAGGAAGACGTGGTTAGCTGCTCTTTTTCTACTCTCAATGGGAAAAAGGCAAGTATGAGTACTAATGTCCCAATTACCAAATCTGTCTGTCGCAGATAAGTATTTGTTCTCTATTGCATATCTAAGTCTGGTTGCCAGGTCCTCATCATATTTCACTCTATAGAAACCAGTCTGATCCACATTAAGTTTTATCCAAACAGATGTGACCTCAGTTTTATCACCCAGGAATTTCTTGATATCAAGAGTTGCAGACTTTGTTCGCAGTAGAAAATTCTTTTTCACATCATATGCGCCACAACACAATGTTATTGGGATGATCCATTGTCCATTCCCATGGGAACCACTTGACAGAAATTGTGACTGCCATTATTATATTTATCTCAGTAAGTTCTCAAAATATTATTAAGTGAAACATTACAAAATGAAACAACTGACCATGCATCCGAGTTAAGATATGTTAGTTCAAGATAAAAATAGTTGAAAAAGATAAGACAAAAGAAACCTGTTCGAACTCTAATTTCTTATCTTTGACTTTGACAGAGACAACTGGGTATCCTTGTTGCTTTGTCCAAGAATTCATTAGCTTTTTCACAGGCTCACCAGATCCTTCCTCAAGGACAGCCCATAAATCTTCTGTCTTTGCATTGGAGCAAGCATATTTTTTTATATATGAAGCAAGTGACCTCTGATGGCATAAAAAAATTAAAAAAAAAAAAAAACCAGGAAAGAAAACCAAAATTTAGAAATGCATGGAAAAAGATAATCAACTGACAAACAGTTACATCAGAGATGTTTCTCAAATGAAGAGGCCATATTGTGCTTCTTAATTTCTTTACATAATTATCCGTAGATCAACTACTTACCCCAATTACTAAACAGATCACAAAGTCCAGCTTCGCACAGACCTTATATTTCCTTACCAAGCCATCCAAAAGCAAAAAGGAGATACTCTCTCACTGTCCTCCACAGAATTGATCCCTTGTTAGCAAGACACTAATGTCACCTTACCTTATCATATGATATTCATAGTGGTGATCTCACTGATTCATATCCAAAACTATCATATTCAACTCAAATAAGTATTATGTTTGGCTGGCAAAGATGAACTGGAAAGGAATAGACCTCAACAGCAAGCCAACAATGAAACTGGCAGCTAATCTAGATGAGGCTATGCCACCAGATATCAAGTAGAAATACTTTCTACTTATTTCTCGTCTAGATGAGTATCACCATTTTTTTCTATATAAGTAGAATTGATTACTTCTTCAAATAATTAATTACTAGCATCCATCGCATTAATTCTTAACTCCTAAACATCTTTCATGAACTAAATTTCTATAATTCGACATCACCATCCAACTATTTTATAAGTCAAACATCTCTATCCTCTTCAGAACACAACAATATTACCTATCTTTTTTATGTTTGGAAGCATTAATTTTTGAAGGTTTTCTATGACATAAATTTCATGTGAATTTTATTAATCAACTTCAGACAGCAGTAACAGCTTCCACGACTACTCCCAGTTCAACTTCAGCAACTACAGTTTCAAGTTCCAAATCTCTGCCAAAGATCAAGCTTATTCAAATGAAGGATCTCAGTCAAAGAACCAAAATACTTCAAGAGTTGATCATTAGTCTCAGGTGTAGCCTTTGTAATCTTGTTATCGTTATACCTTTTCAAATATAAAATTTGCAACAAAAACTCCATGATATGTGGAGATTGTTTTGTAAACAGTTCTTTATATATACAGTAATACTCATCATGGTTTAGTATAGAGCAACCAAACCATTCTTTTCACAAAGGCTAGATTTCTTACAAATTTGATGCAGAGAAAAAGTAAAAAAACATAGTTTTCTTCAATCATAGGAAATGTCTTAACTTGTACAAGTAACAAACCTAACAACCAACCTGAAAGCATTCAGCACCAAGATAGCTTTGCAGCATCCGAATGAGACATGCACCTTTTTTGTAACTTATTGCGTCAAAAATTTCATTGATCTCGCCAACATGATTTATCTCCACCTAGAAAAAGGTAAGCTTAAATTGGGATATACTCACACAAATAATAACACAAATTCCTCAAAGAAGATTATAACCAGGAAAAGAACTTAGCCCATGAAAAATTACCTCAATGGGATGGGACTTTGCAAGCCCATCCAGCTTAAGACCATCAGTAGATTCATCAAGAAACTGAGTCCATATTTTCCATTCTGGGAACAAGTTATCAGTTGCTAAATGGGCAACCTGCGCATATGCCATAATTAGTATATAATTTTAGAATAATGCGGCGTAATTAGGTATAATAATATATAGACGGGGAACCAATTCTACATACCCATGTTGCAAACCCCTCATTCAGCCACAAATGAGTCCACC
This sequence comes from Alnus glutinosa, assembly GCF_958979055.1. Classification (NCBI taxonomy): domain Eukaryota; kingdom Viridiplantae; phylum Streptophyta; class Magnoliopsida; order Fagales; family Betulaceae; genus Alnus; species Alnus glutinosa. The sequence continues at coordinate 11,086,622 of NC_084889.1, read as the reverse complement.
ATTCCATCGTTACAAGATTGCCAAACCACTGGTGTGCCAGTTCATGGGTTACGACAATCACAACCTTTACAGTGACAAAAATAATGATTAAACAATTTGTGGGGGATTATTAGAACAATGGCTCCTTATAACATTACCCAAACTAAATTATACCGAAAAGAGCAATATTCACAAGTGCACATTACCCTCTGTTTATTGGAAGCCGCGGAATGCTGATCATCATAGAGCAATGCCGTTTCACGGTATGTGACTAAACCATAATTCTCCATGGCCCCAAAAGCAAAATCAGGGATTGCAACCATATCCAATTTGGGCAGAGTGTAAGCCACAGCGAAGTATCTGCAGAACTTATCATGGTTAATCCAAATTCAAGATAATGCAGCATAGGCACTAAAATATAACAAATTAAGGGATCACTAGTAACCACAATCCAGTGTCCGATCAAATGTTCTGTTAAGCTAAAAATCGTAATGCTATGACTAGTGGTCAATAATTTGGCAGTGATTGACTGTAAAACTTACTTTTTGTATAATTCAAGTGTCTTGATGGCAACACTCAGTGCAAATTTCCCTTGATTTGCCTTACCAACCTGACAGTATACTCGAACTTTGACCCCTGTATGGAGATGTAGGATTACACTATCAAGAACAAAGCCAGGGCTGTACTACCACAAGGAACAATGGACTTAGTGTATGATTTTACCATCAGATGTATGATCTTCCACATAATCAAACAAACCAACAACAACTGCCACCAAATATGTGGACATTATTGGCGATTCTTGATATGAAACTGTCTTCAGATGCCCTTCCACTTTTTCTTCAATAATAGGCATGTTGGAAAGAGCTACTACTTCAGATGGCACATTCAATGTAATTTTGAATGTAGCCTGCAACTCTCAATGCCAGAAAAGAACGCCCAAATGAGATTTTGCTTGCATTCATTTCAAACATTTAGTCACAACAACCATATCTTCATGAGAGGCAGATAGTTCTTTTTCTTTTTTTTTCTCGATTTTCTCAAAGATGCATTATGAAGTGCGTTAGGAATTAAGATCGATATGATTTCAGCAAAAGATGCAAAGATGTACAAGATCGTAAATCAGCTAAACGAGAGAGAGAGAGAGAGAGATTAGAACACCTTGCAAGCAGGTTCATCCCAACACGGAAAGCATCGCCTAGCATCAGCCGGTTCAAACTGCGTAACGGCCATATTCTTCTTCTCACCACCATGCTCATATGTACTGGAATCAAAATAACAACTTGTAGATATATAAGTAACTAATAAAACTGTCACTTGTCAGAGAACAGTTTAGCTCCATTTAATACCGACTTCAAAAATAAATCAAAGTTGCATCACACAATATGAACTGAAAATTCTAATTGATAATATCATTCAGCATTGGAAATGAGAATTCAATCATTTTAAGAGTATTGGATAGCACTTAAAAATTATTGTTATTCCTGCTCACATCTCAGAAAGGGTAAATTGTGTCTGAACTTTTGCAAAATACAAAAGATTGTTCAAACCAAGCAGTACTTGCGTTATTACAATTCAATTTGAGCTCACACCATCCAAACACACAATATTCTATTAGGTATAGATTATTTTACTGAGCGGGCATATTCAGGAAGTGAGACAACTTGAGTATCATATTTAGTTATGACATGTTTTTGGTACATGACTTGAGTTGTGCTCCTTTTGTATGCTCATACCCACACACAGAAGAAACATAACTGACTAGTTTTGGCCCCTCTTCTACTTTGTCTTTCTGCCCAGGGTTCTCCTGTAACTTTCTCCAACAACACCCCCGCCCCCTCCCCCAAAAATAAATAAATAAATAAATAAAATTTCACTTCCACTCCCGAAGTATAAGTGTTTTGGTCATCATAATCTCAAAGTTTAACTTGCAACGTTTGTATTCATGTTTAAGTTTCTTTTAATTTCAACCTTCTTTTTTTTTTTTGTTAAAATATCCAAAATGCCCATTTTTTTCAAAAAAAAAAAAAAGAAAAGGAAGTGAAAATTCTAGTGGACCCACGTCCAATCCAAGGGTGAGTCCAAGGCATTTTTTAAAAATAAAAAATAAAATTAAAAAAAAGACTAAAACATAAGATCAAAATTATTAATTTTTAAAGGTAAAAGTCCACATAACTTCTTTAAACTACCACATCATTGTCATTGTCTCCCAAACTATCAATTGTGTAAATCTTCTCTCTAAACTATTGAAAAATATCAATGTCTCTCCTACTTACAAAAATACCCTTCATAAAATTATTAAAAAAAACTAAAAAAACTATTAAAAAAATATAAAATAACAAAAAGTAATACAAAAAAAAAAAAAAAAAACTAAAAACATCTTTTTTATAATTTTAAGGTTTTTTTTTTTTTCGTTTTTTCCTTAATTTTTTTTTAATGAATTAAATTAAATCCTACCTTCTGTAGAACCCCTTCATATTGTCGCTCAAAGTTCCTTCAAACCCGATTGTAAGAACTCCGATCCCAATCGGAAGTGTCTCAGCGAACTCCAAAACCAAAATCTCGTCGGCTTCAACCAAATCAATGTTTGAAGGCTCCAACACCTGCTCAAAATTTCATTCATTATTTCATTAAGCATCAACGGCAGCCAGGAAAATAAACGAAAATTCAGCCTCGCATAAAATATGGCTATGAATTTTTGTGTTTTGGATAAATTTCAGCCACTAAATCAAGACAGATAGGGCCGGGATATATACCTTAGAAAAGCCTCGGTTGGTGAACGATACGGAGCCGTTAGTGACGGAGAGTTCGGCGGCATTGAGGACGACGAACTTGGTGCCGGCGACGATGTCGAGGTCGATGGAGACAAAGCCGGCGAACTTGCAGGCGGAGAGGTCCGGTTTGAGGCGTATGTCGTAGCGTTTCGGGACGGCGAACTTGGGGAGGCGAGGTTGGCCTTCGAACTGCTCCATAGTTTTTCTCTGGTGTTAGAAGCAGAGATGAGATGAGTGAGAGAGTAATGGATGGATTATATAGGTGTCGCTACAGTATCAGCTTTAATTATATTCCGATGATGACGACGACGACGATTATCTTGAAAACTGAAAAATTATTATTATTTTTTATTTTTTTTAGATGAAAACTGAAAAATTATTAATCATATGCGATAGCATGGTGAAAAGTGTGAATATGGTCAGTGACATGGCATTTTCTAATTGGTTTCATATAGCTTATGGGTTGGCTTTTATACAGAGGACATGAATCATGATCATAATAAGAAGTGACAGACATATCATATGAATGAGCTGGTAGTGTAGGATATAGGAATATTATTCAACTGAAAAAGAACAAGAAACAGAAAAATGTACAATGATAGGTGGTTCATCTATTATTTATTGAGTAATGCTACAACAATAATTTTATTCGACAATGATGACATTAAGAATAGAACCATAATTTTTTTTATTTTTGGTATGGGATACGAAAAATCTACGTAAATACATAAATACATAATTTTTATTTCCTTCGGTTTGTTTTTATTATCAAATAGATAATTTCATATGATATATATGTTAATTTTTGTTTTACAGAATTTACATAAAATTACAATAATACTATTTTCTAAAATAAAATAATACGAGATAATTTCATCATGATACACACACTTTCAAATGTAAATTTTTTGATGTAACACTGGAAATTACCATTAAATTTTGAATTAATCAATATTATTGAGTTTTGGATTCAATAGTAATTTTCAATGTTATAGCAAGAAATATATACTTTAAAGTATAATAGTAGGAATATGTGTAACATTTCCCTCTATGATATATACATGTGTGTGCACGCTCTTATTTAATTAAAATCATTAGAAAGAAAATTGGTTTTAAAGAAAATAAACTACATTAAAATTACTTGTTCAATGATATTCCATTATATATATATATATATATATATTTATAATGTTAGTTGTTGAACGATATTCTATTTTATATATATACTTATAATATTAATATATCAATTCAACTACGTATTCTTTCCTTCCAAATACTTAAATAAATCAAATACGCGTTAAATCACTACTTATCTTAAAATATTTAATTGAAATGAGAAGTGTAAGAAACAAGGTTCAAACTCAGACATTTACTCTAATACCATGTTAATTGTTAAATCACCACTTATCTCAAAAACTTAAGTTGATAAAAAATAATAAATTTAATCGTTTAATTAATATTCTAACAATAACCGATATAAGTGACACGTTTTAATTGAAGTCACCAAATAAGACAATTATCTTTCACAATTTAGATAAAGTACTAACCATATTTGGGTTATTACTAACAAAATATTAGTCAAAATTACAATTAGATTCTCGCTCCCGGTCTTAGTTAATAAGAAACCAGCATGTGACTTAGCATCTATGTAACACCTTCTCAATCCACCCACATGATCTTGTGGTCGGGGCTTAACTTTTAAATTTTCACAATATCACATTATGTATTTAATTAATCAATAAATAAATTTGAACTAATAGAGTATATACATGACTGAGTTTATACATTGATGTAGGAGTTATTTTATACTTGGATAAAATAATAATTAAAAAAGAAAGAAAAAAAAAAACATATATGAAGGAGATCGAAGCAAAATATTATTTTAGACAATTTTCAAATGAGTAATGTTTCTTGCACAATTCTTACACAACTCTAACAACTTTTTTTTAAGATCAACCATTGAATATTTAGGGCCCACATCCACATGTATGAAAACAAATCCAATGGTCAATCATAAATAAAAAATAATAGAAAAATGATAGAAATACATCACTTTTACAACAAGTTTACAACAGTCCTCTCACATGGGGTGGGTCCCACACACTGTGGAGCCCACCCCATGTGAGAGGGCTGTTGTAAACTTGTTGTAAAAGTGACGTACGGAAATCGGTTCTCTTTGCGGGAGAAAGTAGTCTTAACGGTTTAAAGTCTACCGAAAAATGTTTGCTTAAAATTGTTGAACTGATAAGAAGAAATAACTTTCATACCAAACTGCGACAACGCATGGATTGGATAGTTTTATAAGCGACGAAAGCGACGATCGACACCATAATGAGGGCGCCGGTGCCGACAAGCAAAGCCACGTAGGAAGACATCTTCTGCAAATATCAGAGATACTGTGACTGTGACAGTGAGACAGAGCAAGTATTTTGGTCGGAAAATTGAAGTGAGTGAATGAAAGAGAATTAAACTAATGAGGAGGCCAGGCCGTCACGTACGTACATTGACTGGTTTGTCGACCTGTCTAACTGGTTATTAATAAACATGAATTACTGTCATCTTTTCTTTTGCTTAATTCCTTTCTCTCTCTTTTTATTCGCACGCAAAGTTCATCCTCAAGGACAAGACTCTGCATGTAAGTCTATAAGAAAGTATTTTTACACATATATGGGCTGATCCTCCCAAAAATTTCAACCAAAAAAAATAATAATAATAATTTATATGATGATTTAGTCCCTCATAAAAATTATATAGAAAACGTTTCTCACAATATAAGTCTTGAAATAAAAGAGGTTTATAGACTTTTTAAACCCAAAAAAAAATTCATACAATGGCCAGGCCGGCGTGGCTCCTAATAAAAACATGCAATTATTTATTATTGTTTTTCTAAGCTTTCTTCACTCTTTAACAGTTCAGCTATTTCTTTTTTATTTCAAGTTTTCTCTCTTTGTGCCTACACTTTTTTTTTCCTTCCTTAAAAGCCTTAAAGATAAATATTATAGATGGCAAAAGCCTAGAGAAGACTTGGCATTCAATAAATATTAATCTTCTTCTAATTCTAATCTTATTCTTCTTCTTCCTCCTTTTCCTCCACCTCTTCAATTTTAGCTATATAATCCCATTGTATTGTGTTATTTTGACTAATTAAATTATAGATATATATAGTTAACTACTTTAGTTGTTTGTGTGTTATTAACTATTAATTGTTAGTCCCCCACACCGGCCGGCCACACCAACATATTAACACATAAAATTAAATAAGACTTGCTAAATTATCAGATCGACTAGCTACTTAGGTGCTTTAATTTAATATTTTCAATTCTTCTTCTTCTTCTTCTTAGCTAATCTCATTGTAAGAATCAAATTTTGCAGGGGATAAATCCTTCGACATTTTTATGGAATCAGTTTACTTTGAGAAAAAGCAGCAAAACTGATGTTTTAAACATCCTGATACCACTCAAAACCTACGAAAAGCGACAAAGGAAGAAGCAATAATATGTCTTTCTTCCTTTAGGATTAATTCTTTTCTTCGCAACTAATTAAGAACACTTATAATAAACTCTTTAAATTTATTTTTTTAAAAAAAAAAAAATTAATAATTAACAAAACACACGAAAACAACTATTTAACAAACTCTGTATCAAAAAGTTAAATTTAACATATGTCAAAATCTCTCTTGAATTTAATGCATTGAATATTTTTAGTAGTTAACTTTATTAATAAAAAAAATATTATTTATTTAAAGTAGAGAAACATTTAAAAAGTTTATTATTTTTAATAATTTCATAAGATTTTTAAAATTAAATTTAGAGGCATTTTATAGAGCTCATTGTAAATGCTCTAAAGATATTAGGCAAAAGTCACATCAAGGAAATTTGGAGGCATTCATGGTTTGAGGAATCAGCTGCTTCGATTCGCATTCTTCTCAGTGAGTGTACTTTTGTGAACTTTATAGAAAGCATCTGTATTTCATATGGTTTGATTCTTCCAATTTAGAACATAGACGTCTATGCCACTCCTTAACACATTCGATTCTTCTAATTGAAGAAGGATAAGATGTCATGTTCAAGGCTGATTTAACATATGTCAAAATCTCTCTTGAATTTAATGCATTGAATATTTTTAGTAGTTAACTTTATTAATAAAAAAAATATTATTTATTTAAAGTAGAGAAACATTTAAAAAGTTTATTATTTTTAATAATTTCAGAAGATTTTTAAAATTAAATTTAGAGGCATTTTATAGAGCTCATTGTAAATGCTCTAAAGATATTAGGCAAAAGTCACATCAAGGAAATTTGGAGGCATTCATGGTTTGAGGAATCAGCTGCTTCGCATTCTTCTCAGTGAGTGTACTTTTGTGAACTTTATAGAAAGCATCTGTATTTCATATGGTTTGATTCTTCCAATTTAGAACATAGACGTCTATGCCACTCCTTAACACATTCGATTCTTCTAATTGAAGAAGGATAAGATGTCATGTTCAAGGCTGATTTTGTATCCACATTTCCCTGTAACCTATTTTCTACGCTCACAAAAAAAAGAAAAGAAAAAGAAAAGAAAAAGGGTGATTTTATATCTGCGTGATATCATAGAAATTAAGCAGGGCCTTAGGATTTTTTTATTTTTTTTTATTTTTTATTTTTTTAAGGGCGTTAGATATAAATTTAAAAATATAAAAATATATTTCTAATTTATGACTAAATCTTTAAAATCGTATATAAAACATGCTTTTTATAGCACTACATTTTTTTTTTTTTTTTTTGGCCAACAATTGGTGGTTGAAGAGGGTTAAGTGTGATAGGTAGTAGTTCGTAGGGACAAAGTGTAAATGAGTGGTATGGGAGTTAAGTGTAATTAACCCTTCTTTTTATTGTAAATTCTTAGATAGTAAGCCTAAGGAATCTTTTTTATTGATAACGATGAAGATAGAGAAATATAGGATATCTCAATGAGAAATAAAAAAAAATAATAATCTAATTATATATGAGAATTAAAAAAATACACGATATTGGCTATATTCGTTGATATCTCCCGTCTGACATTTTTGTGCATATAAAAATCGCACATGGGATTATTTTAGATTTTTCAAAATTTTAAAAATGGGAAATGAGACGATAAAATTACTATTACAATACCCGGCCCGTGTTGTGTTGATATGCAAAAACTCTTTCCTCACGTGTTTCGGCCCGAAACGAAACGTTTGGGTAGGAAAACCCTACATCTGAAAAACTGAAGCCCAACGCGACAAGTTTCGGCCCGTTTTGGCAGCAATCCCCCGTTTCTTCCGCCTTCGTGTGATCCGAAACACAGAAATAGTTCAAATCCCAGAAAATGCAACTGTAATTCACACAGAATGGGGCTCAAGGGAGAGAAGAAGAAGGCCTCTCATTCGTCAACATCCCCTTGTGCCCATCTCAGAGCTGCATACCACAACTGCTTCAACAGGTACCGAAACTTTCCATTTTTGTTTTCTGGGTTTTTGGGTCTCCACCGGGAAAAGGGTTTTTTGTTCTTCTTCTTCTGATTCCGCGTAGACCCTTCTTAAGCCTCTCTTTCTAAGCAAGCTTTTTCGCCATCAAAATTCCATGTACAGATGGTATTCAGAGAAGTTCGTGAAGGGTCAGTGGGAGAAAGAGGAATGTGTTTCTGAGTGGCAAAAATACAGAGCTTGCCTTTCTGTACGTTCCTTGATTCTTCGTTTTCTAAACACCATTTTTCCTTTTCTACGAAATTTCCCATTCAATGTAAAAAACCATATAGTTTGGTGTTGCTAGCTCCTAAGATTAATGAAGTACACAATTTTTTCTCGTTCTATATTCATCTGAATATGCAATTCTCTCTCCCTCTCTCTTCAACGATTTTGCTGTCAGGAACATTTGGATGATAAGCATCTGAGTCGATTCTTGGAAGCTGAGGCCGTTGTCGATCCAACTATTCAAGATGAATCCGGAAGAAACCCAGTTGAGGGTGCAGCTTCTGGCGTTCCTCAGTAGTATAAGTTCTTACTTTCATTAAACTCGGGGAAAAACAAAAAAGAAAAGATAATTAGTGGGAGATTGATTTATCATCCAAATAAATAAAAAAAAAGATATGGATTACATTGTTGCTTCAGTTCTGTGTACTGTCTAGCACTTTGGCACTCTTGGAGATTTGGTTCCTTTGAAGTATATTTGATTAAATGGACTTCACAGCTTTTTACAACTATAAAATTTGTGTTTCAGTGGCATTAACTTTGTTCTACCTGGTATGAAAGAGAGAATGGAGTAATCCGGATGACTTATGTTTTTTATGAGTCTATCTCATAATTTGCCGTGACTTTTAAAATCATCATTAGATGTTTGAGAGATAGTTATTAAATTTTGATCTAATAATAATTTTAAAGCCACGTTAATTATTAAGAGAAATCAAGGAGACACAAGCCCTCCTTATAGCATTACTAAGAAGGATGAGGTGGATGATGCTAAAAGAATTTGAAAGGGGCAGAAGCATGGATAAGAGTGTTGAAGTTTGCATATATTCTAACTGCAATGATACTCAACTGCTAATAGTTTTTTTAATTTTTATCCAGGCAAATCAACAAGCTCATGGTTATTATAGAGTTGAAATCTAGGGTCTTTCAAGGGTGGATTGTCATTAGATCAATATAAGGACCTTTAATAAGGCTTTTCATTCGACATTATGTTGTTTAATGTTGTGGCTCAGCAAAGGTTCTGGTTTGTTATGTGGAGAACCTCTGTTTCCATTTTCCACTACTAGCATGGCTTTCCCAGGCTTACAATAAGAAGATGGAACAAAATTACAATCACAAAAGGTTTCTGAAACATCTTATTGTTATGCAGAACTTAGTAAATTGATTTCCAGTCTAAACAGCTGATTGTTAATTAGAATAATGGAGTGACAACATTTTTTATTCCTTCGGATGCCAAATTTGGGCACTAGCTGAAAATGTATTCACGCATGAAACAGCTGCCAACATCAACATGGACATGGTTTTCTCTTGAGGTCATCTTCAAAGGGACTAAGAAAATCAATTGGGAAGAAGCTTTTGGCTTTGGCTTTTTATTTCTTTTTGAATAAGAAAAGTGCAACCATCCATTCTTCTCCATCATTGTAATTAAAGAGTTCTGCGACAGCAATGAAGAATGTTCTCCAGTAGACAGTCCACTTGACAGCAGAATCCTTGCCGTAGGTTGATTCCATAATTGGCTTGATGGAAGCAGACTTCTGGTCCATTCTTTTCAGCCACTCTTCACTGCAAAATAAAGTGTTCTCAAATTTATTTTTATCTTATATGGTATGGGATAAACAACTATACAAATCAACAAGGGATATTAAAGTTCAAAATTTCTGTTTAGACCTCGTTTGGTAACGGTTTGAAAAACACTTCTCTATTTTTAAAACCATAGACATACATTTTCTCAAAACCATTAACAAACAACACAAAACACTTTACAAATGTGAATCTTTCTAAAAAAACACTTCTCACATATATATCATATCAAAACATTTTGTTTTAAACTAAAACCAAAAAATACTTTTTAAAACCATTATCAAACACATCAAGTGCGTAATGCTTCTTAATCAAGCACCTTCGCTGTCATCACACATCAATAGCAGAGTTAGTATAACTGAATGTTCACTCTTACCTTGTCTGTGCGTAATGCTTCCCATTCACAAGCCAGTGATTAACAACTGAAACGTCATCCTGCATATAAACCATTGCCAAGAAGCCATTAACAAGTGAAACTAATTCTAACTTATCTCTTGGTTTTAATAATCATGTAACCGCACTATTGACCTCATTTGATACCCTAGATTCATTGAGTCATCAACTATGGTACAATTTATCGGCCTTTCTGAAGACGGAAAAATATCACAAAGTTTGAGGGACGATGTATACAGAGCTCACCTGAAAATATAGAAGCAGATTTGCTGAGGGCATGGTACCTCCAGTAAAGAAGAATCTAGTAATCCAGTCATCATCATTTATGTCCTACCCAAAAAAAGTGGCTAGAGAGCATCATTACCGTTACATATAAGAGTCTGATATCCAAACTAACTTATAAAAAAGTGGCAATGTAGTCTAGTAGCTGTCTAAAGAGTCCTACAAATAAAATCAATATACCTCAAAGTGGTATGCAAATGCTTTGTGGCAGAAATGGTGAACAAAGAGAAGGCTATCCTGTTTCATCCAATTGGATATCTTCTTCAGAAGATCCTTATAATTCTTCATATGCTGTGTCAAAGGGCAAAACTAAATCTTGAACCATTTCTCAACAATAAACATCATGTCTAAGGCATGGCTTTAAAACGAACTGACCTCGAACATTTCGATGGAATATATTCGGTCATAGGATGCTTCCATTTCAAATGTGCTAATATCTGCAACAATGATCTCTACATTCTGCAGCTGAAGATCCCTACAGAAAATAGTCAAAGGAGTGGTTTAGATATTATTATAGTCTATAGCACGAAGTTTGCCAACTAATCATAATAATAAAAAAACCATATAAATCAACCTGGTCTAAACACACAACAACTTAAGCATGCATCTGAATTTGTTAGAATTCTCAGGATATCTTGTCTTATTGGTTTACTGTCACATGTTAATATCCTGATGATCTACTATTAATCACGTTATAATTTTCCTGATGCTATTTTCCAATTCTATCTGTACTACACAATGTATAGTCAGCCTCTATTCAACTATAAATGGTCCTTATCACTGTACAGTTTTAATTGATCCACAAATAGAAAAGTCTTTTTTTTATATTCTCTTCGTCTTTCTTTCACTCTCTCTCTTTTACATAATCATAAGGCAAATGGGTGGTTAGAGTAACATACCTACACTGCTGATCAATAAATGCTTTCTGGGTTGTTGAATTGCAAATCCCTGTAACCTTGCAGTTACTATACTTCTGTGCAATGTATAAAGATAGTGACCCCCAGCCACATCCAACATCAAGAACAGCGTGACCATCTTTTAACTGTGACCTCTCACAGTAAAGCTCCAACATTGCTTCTTCTGCGTCCTCTAGGGTCTTTGACTTATCAGAGAAGTAACAACAACTGCACAAAGACACCATCAGCTTTATACACTGTTAAAGCAGAATCAAGAGCTTTTGACATCCACATTAGAATAAAAAAATTTGCCTTCAATAAATATGTTTTTATACTGAATGCCCATCAAATTAACAATCTTCTATTACAAAACCCACATAGTAAAACTCAAGATCCAGGTAATTGTCATCCAAATGACGAATTCCAGATTGAGGCGAAGGAAGTTACCTGTATTTAAGATTATTTCCAAGGACCAGCTTGAAGAAAGAGGTCGGCAGCTCGTAATGTTGAGCCTTTGGCTCGTTAGTCTTGATGGCTATGGGCATCTCTCTTAGAGCTGCAAGTAGAATTAGGATGGTTTTAACTTGAAATTCAACAGCCCAAAAATGTAAATAAAAAGGTTGATTTTAGAGGGAGAAAGAGAGAGGATTACAAAGTACGAATTCGAGGAGGTCGGACAGCTGGAGTTCGGAAGATGGCTTGTAACCGGAGCGAAGCCGGCCGGCCAATAGCAGCCGTGTGAGCCTCCGTATCACAGCGTCGGGTAGCAAATTGCGCTCCAGTGTAGATAGCATCAGCCTCACTGTGGCGTCGTAGGGTACCTGCATCAGCCCAACCATCTCTCTCTCTCTCTCTCTCTCTCTCTCTCTCTCTCTCCCTAGCTCTGTGATTTCAACGCCTTGTAGTCTTATCTTTGTGGCCGGCTGGACTTCCCCGATAGGGTATCGCAACCGTCAGGATTCAGGTGATCCGGGTTTGAACATCGTTATCGTCGAAGCTAATTTTAATTATATAATCTCGAATAATTTAGAACGAAAAAACATAGCGGAAATTTCTGCCCACACAAAAATATCTCCGCAAGGTATTTTTTTAATTTTTATTTTAAAAAAACATTTTGATGTAACATAAAATTAAATATATATATATATATATATATATATATATATATATAAACAAATTAATTAACAAAGCATTTTGTCTAATAGGCCTCTGTCCCTGATTCGTTGCTCGTTGGGGTTCTTTCACTTCATTCTTTCACTTCATTATCCATATAGATAGACAGATAGTGGGAATAGCTCCCAAAAGTACAAAAGTATAAATAGTAGAAGAGGATTGTTAGAATTCTGTCTAGTGTTTTTTTAGTGTACAGTTGAAAGGATATAAAATTAATAAAAAAATTAAATCTATGTCTTTCTAAATTCTCATAGTAAAAAACAGTGTGCTTCTAACCTTAATATACTGAATCTTTGCTTCTTCTTTTTTTTTTTTTTTTAAAATAATAATAATAATAATAATTCGGCCTTCTTGTTTTACTATTTTGAATTTAAGCCTCACACACAAAAACAACATAAAAACTTTATACACAAAACAGTTAAAATTACTTTTATTTTTATATCATGTTTTAATTAAAAAGTAAAAAAATAATATTTAGAAAATTTTACCAAACGACCTCGATCTGTTGAAAATTAAAATCTTTGATGGACTTATTTTTGGATAAACATGACAAGGTTTTTTTTCCCATGTTCTAGAATTAGTGGGTGTAATAAATACTAATATGACAAAATCTCAAACGTTTAATTTGAAAACAATAATTAGGATTTGAACAAAATTAAATAATAGATTCTTTTAGAAATTCTAAAACACCCAAGAGGAATATTAATATGAAGATGGTTTGATTCAATTTTCCTCATGCTTAACAAAACAAAAGAAAAAATGCCCTTGTAATAGAGCAGCACCAATTAATTAATTGATCGAGTCTACTCGCTCTAACAGATTTGAAGTAATTGTGGGCCGGGTTCAAATTTTTAAGATAATATGAAAAATTAAATAGATGTATATCTGTATTTTTAGTTTTAGAAACTCTCAGATATTAAAAAAGAAAAAACAGGAAATTGAGATGAGAAACTGTAAAATTAATTACTAGAAACTCTGCATATATATATATATATATATAATATAATTTATTATTATCTTCAATCGTACATAATCAGAAGATGATGGTACAAAAACTATGTCCACATCACTCGCGCGCCCTGACATTTTAGTACGGACAGCATGTACCATGTCCGAATCTACAATGTGCCGCAGCACTACTCCAGTTACGAGAACTAAAAAGAGCTTTGATGGTTATGGACGCCTTCATATGTTGTTATCACACACCTTGGATCCTCGTTGTCTCTCTCAACTCTTTTCTTCACAGGGCATCCGTCAACTGAGCACCTGTAGTAATTCCTGTAATCACACAATATATATATATATACATAGATTAATAACTTGTGATCGACCATGAATGGGGAAAGATTTTACATGCCAGGCCTTAATTGTTGTAGTAATTATTACCTGGGATTTGGGCTGTTCTTGACCATCTTCTTCCCATACTTCCTCCACTTGAACCCATCGTCCAGAACTTCAACCTCTGATATTGTTCTAAACGCAACTCTTTCTCTGACGGCCTCCCTTCTCTCGTTGCCAGTACTCTCTAGCTCTCTCGCTGACACACAAAACAAATTAAAGATTTGAACATTCACACAGAGAGAGAGAGAGAGAGAGAGAGAGAGAGAGAGATGTTTAAATTGTTTGGAAGCAAGGAAACAATTAATATTAGGCACGGAAATCAAGTTCTTTTAGAAGAGAAAATTGTTTCGCGAATCAAATGGGAGGTTATTGCTATTCGGAAGTTTAAGAGATCAAGGGAGAATGAACGACTTTGTGGTAGCTGGGGTACTATAGTACATGAGAAGATTCTTGGTTGAGGTAGATTAGTAGAGATGAGTGTATATATAGTGTTTTCTGCAGATAGAATTGTTCCAGTTTCTCAAAAACTGGAGGGTTTTTGTACTGATTGTTTTTGTTAGTAAAATCGAGAAAGAAAAAAAGAGGTTTAAATTTTTCAATGTGATCTAGAGAGGAATACTGTGTTTATATGGTTATGAATGCATGATTTTGCTTACTTGTAGTACTAGAGCCTTCAGGGTAGCTGCACCCGCCACTGCCACCAGACTCGGCCACTTCATTTGCTTGATAAAGAGGATTCTGAACAGACCCAGAAGCATTAATATTAGACAGTGGATCCTCCTGCAGCAAGTACTCATCGAACATGTAGTTATACTCATGATCATCCGGAAGCTCAAAACTGGACTGGTCGGCATGATATAAGGACTCTCTCTGAGGCAAATCCAACGGTCTGTAATTGTTACCTGCAGACATTTTTGATCGAGCGTGAAAATAAGTAAAGCTTGAAAGCATTTGATTTGATTTTTTCTTTTTATCAAACGGAGTGTTTATGGTGTCCATATAAAAACCAACCTCCATGGCTCGCGCAAGGCGGCTTCATCGTGAGCTTCCTGTGAAAGAGCAGGAAGCTTCAAAGCTAATGCTAAGTAGAAGCTAGTGCCGCACAGCCAAAATTAATGAAACCCATGGAGGTGAACAGAAGGAGAGAGTGGGGCATGCCAAGGATGACTTGGGGTAGACTTTTGGACTCGAAGGTGTGATTGTGTGTAATTAGGTGCAGGGACGAGGAGGGATCTCGTGCTTGGACCAACCCCTTCACAACGGAGAAGAATTACAAGTCACATACATGCTCGCGATAGTGACTCGAGTCTTCGGTTGCTTCCTTGCACAACAATCTCTTGTATACAAGCGCAGCCAATCCGGCTGACAAACTTGGCGCCCTTACGTACACCCGTATGGTCATCACGATTTTTTTTTTTTTTTTTTTTTTCAAAACAATTAAGTGACAATTTACTCATATAAGTTTTAAGCCCTCATATTTCATCACTTTTTTTTAAAAAAAAAAATTCTAAGTTTTAAAAAGTATTAGAATTTTTTATTAAATTCTGTCAAAATTTTCAAAATACCTCTCATTTTTTTAGAAAAAAATAAAAGAAAAAAAATATTAGGATTTAAGTGTTGGTCAGAATTTAACAGAATTTATAAAAATACTCATGCCTAAATCTTTGAAAATTCTTATAATTTTTTTTAAAAAAAATAAATACATAGGTATTTTGAGAATTTTGATATGATTTAATGAAAAATTCTAACAGATGGTTAAAATTGAAAAAAATTAAAATATTGATGAATACCCTAAATTGACACTTTTTAAAGTTTAGGTACCTTTCTTTTTAAAAGGAAAATGTTACATGTACTTAAACTTTTACAAAGGGAACCTTACTAACTGATGTTGAGCTTATTCATTGAAGTTGATCAAAACAATTAATAAAAAAAAATGTTACGAGTTCTAATAAATAAACTTCACATCATTTTAGTAAGGCTTCATTTTGTAAAAATTTAAATACGTGTAACATTTCTCTTTTAAAAAATGATAATAGATCAAAGGTACAATTTATTACAAGATGCGATCCACTTGTCTGGATAGACGAGCATAAATAGTCTAAAATTTATTTGAGTAGTTAAGTTTTACATAAATTTTCTCACAATAATTATTTAAATTATTAATATTTTTTCCCTTTTTTTAAAAAAAAATAAAAAATAAATTTTATCTATAATTTTTTTTTAAAAAAAAAGTTTTTGCCTCCTAATTTTTTTTATTTTTTTTATTTTCAATTTGGTCCCATATTCCCAAGGCTGGGTCGGCCACCGTACGAAGCAACGCTAACTCGGACTTTTATTTATAAATTCTTGTTTTTCTTTGAGGGATCGAGGTCGGGCGGTCCATTGCGTTTACAAAAGGGAACCCTTTACACATGCATCTGTTTTTTTTGGACAACGTTGACTTAAACAAGAGAAGAGAGTGTGAACGGTTGAAAAATCACTCTTACTTTTGATTATGACTAATAGAAAAATAAATCCCCTTTACATTGAGATTAAAGAATATTAAAAAGGTATAAGGCGAGTAATGCTACATGTCACCTAATGTTTTTCTTGTGTCTTCTTAAAATTGATGTAATTCTTAAAATTACCATTAAATTTATAATAGATTACTATTAAATTTTGATCTAATCGTAATTTTAAGAGCTACATCAATTTTAATAAACTCGCGAAGAACATAAGAATAACAAGTCTCATTACTCATTTAAGGTAGCTCATCTCCCGTTAAGTTGGGTTAGCTTCAATTCACTAAATTTGTGGTTTAGGTCATGTCACATTGATTAGATAACTGAAATCTAAGGATCTAAAATAGTACAGGAGAATAGTTTAGTGCAACCACACTAAAGTCCCTAAACCAATCATCCACACTTTTTTTTTCTCGATCTTACTTAATTCACGTCCAACTCCGATCACCAAAATCGTTGCCATCACTACTCACTAGCAGTTTAGCACTATCACCACCGTTAACCACCATAGACTATAGCTCTCGTTCACCTTCACTTTCTCCTAGTATGTGATCACCATCCGAACAAGCTCATACCCACCTACTAGAAGAACTTTAACCTAGCTCTAGCCACGAACAAGCTCAACAAATGGACCGTCCAGCAAATGCTTCTGCCTAGATGCAGCGTCATTGATGCCGTCAATGACTCACAATCATGAACTCCAATAAGGAAACGATGGCAATGGACAGATGTTCGGGTGTTCTCGCCGCCGAGCGGGCGACTCCACCTACACGGCAACGAGGCCTATGCGGTCTTTGGTGACATCAGTGCATCCTCTATTCAACGGTCGCGATGGTGCTAGTGGCGGTGGCGATTATGACGGTTAAGGTTGGGCGTGGAGGTAGCAAGAGAAAAAAGGGTGTGGGTGGTTGTTTGTGGAGATTTAATGTGATTAGACTAAATTGTTTTCCGATCCGCTATGTTAGACTCTTAAATTTCATTTAGCTGATGTGGTCAGATTTAAACCACGATTTGGAAAAAATTGGAGCTAACTCAACTGGGAGGTGAGCCACTCTATAAATTTAATGTTATGGCATTACTAGAACGATTTTAGCGTTCAAAGGTTATAATATATACAGTATCCCTATGCTCAAAGTTGAAGTCAAGAAAGACTTGATTTTGGACCAATATATTGATGAATCCTAGCTTACAAGCTTTTGGTTTCCAGTCCTTTGAGTATATATATTGTCTATTATTTTTCTTTTCCTAGCTTGAATATTTTACTACTCTTCTTTCTACATGGATATTCTACCATATTTGATTCAACACGTTTCAGCTAAGTGGAACTCAAACTATTCTTTAGGAGTCTAAAATAAAATAAAATAAAGGGATAAATATAAAAAAAAACACCATCAACTAACGGCGGATTTTAAAATAGCCCAATAAATTTTTAAGTATGCTAAAGTTATCTATCAAACTCTCAAAGTGTGCAAAAAATGCTAATTTTTCTAATAATACCCTTCTTCTCTTAAAAGCTAAAATAAAAAAAATTAATAAAAAACTATTTTTTTTTAAAAAAAAAACATAAATCTAAAAGTTAAAAAAATTAAAAACTTTAAAAATTATATTTTTTAAATTAAAAGGAAAAAAAAAGGGGGTGGCTGCCGAATTGGCATCCAACAATTTCCTTTTTTCTATTTTTCTATATATTTTTTTAAAAAAATAATAACTTTCCTAGTTTAATATATTTTTATATTTTTATATTAAAAGTGACACATGTCTCTATCTTATTGGCGTGTTTAAGTGACACCTAATTGAAACTGTCATTTTTTTAACGGAATTTGACTCCAACGATTGATTTGTAAATTAGGTCAACCACACAGACTGATATGCATTTTTCTCTTTCTTTAACTTTTTTGTTTTATATATTTATATTTTCTTTTATTAACAGTGACTTGTGTCGTCATTTTATTGGTGCTGACGTTGCAAATTAACGGAATCCGTCAAGTGTTTTGATGGAATTTGACCGGAGAGAGTGATTTGTATCTTTGGCATACTACAAGAACTTCTGCATTAGTTTTGATAACACGAAAAGTTAATTGTAAATCATGTAAACCACATGAACTAATTTTGCAATTTTTTTCTTTTTTTTTTTTTAGTAAAAGTGATACATGTCATCATTTTATTGGTGATGACATAGACATTAACGAAATCTGTCAAGTATTTTGACTGCAATGACTAAATTATTATTTCAGTATACCTTGAGGACCTCTAAATTATTTTTATATCACAGGGAGCGATTTGTGATTTAGGTCAATTATAAGGATTGATTTTGCATTTATTCGGAAAAAAAAAAACCCTTGGTTTTTATTTTATTTTTTAAGAGAATAATAATTATTGAAAAAAATGACATTTTTGACACATATTGATAGTTTGATAGGTCATTTTAACATAATTAAAAATTTATAAGACTATTTTAAAATTGACAGTCAATTTATGGAGTTTTTTTTTTTTTAATGTTTTTTCCTAAAATAAATAAATTTGGGGACACCGATCAAACTCAGTAGGTCAATGTCAAATAGACAAAAAGGGATTGCCCATGTCTTAAGTATTAACCCCGAAGTTTTGAGGCAACTTCTTCTGTTGCTCAATGGGCCCGCGCTGACAATGAATTCATCTTTGAAAATTAAGCCATTTTAGGGCTTCTACTTCTAATTATGTTCTTTTTTAAATTTGGGAACCAAAACAATTGAATGGACTACAACTATAGGGTTAAATTGACAATCTCTGACGTAGTTTTATTCCCCAGCTGCTTGGCGTCATTCTTTTATTAGGCACCCGTCAAATCAAAGTCCCATTCCTCCAACCCTTTTTCTTCCAAGACAGAAGTTTCTCTCCAACTAAGATAGGATTAGTTTTCTCTAATTTAGTTTGAAAATACATAATTTTTCATAAAATTATTAAAACAGTAATGTCATATAGTACATTTTTATAAGACAATATTAACTCCCCACTTTTAAATCGATCATTGTTAAAAAAAAATAAAAATAAAAATTTAACAGTCAATATTGTGAAATATTTGTAAAATAAAAATATAATATATAATAATTTATAAAAACGTTCGCCACCTTTTTCTAGCCACGTTTTGGGTTTTTGGCTTTCTGGAAATATCCCTCATCATAATTAGTAACGACGGTTTGATTGTGTTAACACCTAAAAATGAATAGTTGTGTAATTGTATTGTTAAGAGCCATTTCCAACAGAATAGACAAATGGTTTATAATAGTCAAATTGAGTCATTTTTCGTCTTAAACAGAATAGGCAAAATAATATATATTTTCCTGCTAGTGTAAATAGTAAATAAGCTCTTCTGCCTTTTCACTATTTACACTACAAAGAATTTTTTATTATTTTCTCTCTCTCTTTCCTTCTTTCTCTTTCTCCCTTTCCTTATTTCTTTAACACTTTTTTCCACATAAAATAATATTTAAATGCAAATAAAAAGTATAATAAAAAATTTGTTGGACAGAATATAAAAAAAGTAGTAACTAAAATAATAAAGAGTTACACTTTTTCAATAATTACTTTAACTATTACTGTTGAAGATGCTTTTTAACATGTGCCAAAAAAAAAACCCTTGATAGTTTTTTAAACCGGTGGAAGAAAATTCTTCACCCAATTTTAGGGGAAATTTGTGTCCTTCCTTAGAAGCTTCTTCCCACAGAATGCTCTAATAGATTTTCTAGATTAGCTTAATTGAAGGCAGCTCCAGGCCCCACAATTTGAGCTAAGGAATTATCACTTTCTTTTATATATATATATATATATATATATATAGATAAGGAATTATCAATTTCACCCGGTCAAGGTTTCTAAGATATCGGTATCGTGTAGATTCTTCTTTCAGCTGATTATTAATAAAAATCGGCCTTCATTAACTTTTATGAAAATGATGGTGGCATACCGCCCTATTTGTTATAAGAGTAAAGTACACATATGTTTTTTAAATTATTATTTACTAAGATCAACAAAAAAATAAAAATATCATAAATTTCTTTTCAATAAGACAAAAATATCCTTATAAATTCTTAAAAAAAACTAAAAAAACATTTTTTTAAAAAAAAAACAAATTTAAAAAAAAACGAAAAATTAAAGAAAAACGAAAAACAAATTAAAAAAAAACGAAAAAGAACAATTTTGTATTTTTTTTTTTTAAAAAAAAAACCGAAAAAAAACTGAAGATTTTATTTTTTTTTTAAAGAAAAACCAGTTTTTCATTGTTTATTTTTTTGTATAACCTTTTATTATTTTAGTTTTTTTTTTTTCAATAATTTTCTTAGTTTTTAAATAATATTATGAAGGGTATTTTTGTTATTAGGGGAGACATTAACATTTGTTGGTAATTTAGTGGGAAACATTAATACAATTGTTAGTTTGGGAAAGACAATGATAATGAAGTGGTAATTTGAGAAAGTCATGTGTGCTTATCCCTTTTTATAATGTTAATAAAAATATTAATATATTTCTAAAAGATCCAAAGCTTCGACTTTGATGTTTTGATGTTATATATGTATCTGTTTCATCCGTGTGTTTTGCAATTTGAAGAGAATCTTCGATTGGTGTCATGATTTTCAATAAATTAAATTGAAAGTGACAGTTTTCATGAGATGCAATTGACTGGCCAGATCTCTTGCAAAATTCTTAATTAATTACCCATGCATGTTCCATTATTGCCTTAATTTCTTTTTTAGCTAAGATTAATTTTATATTTTTTGTGGGTTGGATTATTCCTATCTTGTATATGGCTCATATATAATAAACAAAAAAAAAAAAAAAAAAAAAAAAAAATGCCCAATAAATTTTTTATAAGCACGATGTAGAACAAGAACAGTCTCATGAGCAGGTCATAAATATTAAATAGAGTAGCAATACGATGAGGGTCAGAATGTAATGACATTTTCATTGAATGTCTGTAATTGTTGTATGCATGACTTTTCTTGTGCTTCCTCATCTCCTATATTTTTAGTAAGTTAGCAAATCCTTATCATCATTATCACATGGTTGGAACCGAAAGTTCTTCCATGACTAGTCATAGACGCCACCACACATTTTACTTATTTATTGTTGTGATTCTACATTTGATTCAATATCTTCCACCTACTTTTTCAAATACCACTTTTTTGCAAAAACTCCAAATTTGAGCTTTTGCAAAACGTGTTTGTTTTCCTTTATTTTTATTTTATTTTTATTTTTATGGTTTTTGTTTTTTTATTTTTTTTTTATTTTTTGTAGTTCCAAAACATGCAATTTAAAAAATAAAAATTTCAAAAGATATAATTTGAAAACGCAATTTTTAAAAACAGTTAAGTTTTTAAGAAAATCGCAATGTAGCATATATATATATATATATATATATATATATATATATATATATATATATATATATATATATATATATATATTTAAGAAAATTGCTACCACCAGTATCGCTGACAGCTTTTTCTCTCTTACTCATTCCATCTCGAGGTTTATTTCCGAAATGGATTTCTACAATGGTCTGTATTATTTTTTTGCCTTTATTTTGGTTATTTGTAATTCTCTTTTGTTTGGTTTGCTGCTGAAACTCTTTTAGCATGAAACAACTGAAAAGAAAAAAAAAAAGAAAAAAAGAGAGGAGAAATAACTCGAACCAATAAATCATTTGAGATGGTTGATAAGGAATGGGGCCATACCTATTGTGGGCAGCAGCCCATTTAGCAGCCCCACATGTTTTGAGAGAGCCTTCTGTGCCTTCATAGTTCGTATACAATTGGATGCGATGCGAATCATGCGATAACTTTTTGTGTGTTAATTCTGTAGTTATCTCATATCTGTACGTAGAGCGTCGTTCGGTGCCGTTTTGTGTTTTTGCTGGGTTCTAAAGGCAACGTCGTCGTTTAAAATGCAATGAAAAACCCCTAAACCCCCATCTCTGTCTCTCTTCGAGTTTGAGCTATGGCGCGTGGCAAGAATGCGAAGCCTATAACGGCAGCACCGAGAGCCGCGGAGAAACCGAAAACCAAGCGGCTGAGCAACGCCGAGCGGTCGGCTTACTTCTCTAGGAGAGAGGCGGCGAAGGTATTACGAACCGTACTCGAAGGCGACGCCCGGCGCCGAGCCGTCGGCTCCATCAAATCGCTCATTTATCGACCTTCTATCAGGAACAAGAAGGGCACGTTCGCTCTGGTCTGTCAAACACTCAAGCGTAAGTTTGCACCGACCAAACTCCTTAGATGTTACTCCACTGGTAAATTAGTTCAACTTGATGTGTTGGATTTGGTGTTGCTTTCAGATCTTCCCATTATCAAGGACGTCTTGGAGGCTGCTGGCTTGCTGAAAGGCAAGTGGAAGGTATAATAAGATCACGTTCTTCTCTATGTGGTTTTACTTGTAAGCTGACAATAGTTCAGTAGCGCTAATAATCTGCTGATGCTGTTGCTGTAGAGGCAAGAGGAATTAATTCACATAATCACATATGACATTCTTTTTGGCCAGGTAAGTTCGGCTATTACGTACCCTCTTTCTGTTTTTGTTCTTGGATCAAATAAACTTCTTATCATATTACAAAAGAGTGCAAAGTGTCAATCTAATGTTTCTGCCTTTGCTCTGTCATTTGAATATGTGGGATAATCCTTGACATGGATTCTTATCTCCAGGCTGTTTCGTTAGTTGGGGATGCCGAGGTGTTTCTCATGCACCGGAAAGATGCTCTACAGTCAGCTTTGTCGCAGCTGTTAGTTAAGAAAAAAGTGAAGACGGCTCAGGATTTGGTCCATCTTTATCAAATACCTGGTGGGTGTGTGTGTGTGGGTGCACACGCCATGCGCTTATTCATAACTGTTGATTTCATGTTCGAAAGTCTAGTTTTGCTTACTTGTAAAGCTTCAATTAATAGAGATGGAGATTATTTAGCTTCACTCACTATTTGTGTTCTTTTCCCCTTAGCAAAATGGAGAGAGAAGCTTAGCTTTATACCTTGACCATTGAAAACTCTCCACATATGTCATAAAATGCCTGCTTAGGTTTTTGAGAGATAGAATGTGTCTGGTGGGAGGGATGATCGGCGGTGAGAGAGTGGTCGTGGGGGGCAGTTGGAGATTTCAGCCATGGGTGGCTGCAGGTGTGGTGTGGCAGCAATGGAGGTTTCTGATGTGAAAGGAGAGGGGTTCTTTAATGTGTGTGTGTATATATATATATATATATATAGAGAGAGAGAGAGAGAGAGAGAGAGAGAGAGAGAGAGAGAGAGAGAGGCTGAAAACGTTTTCTGCCTTTCGAAAGCAGAACCCGTTTGCTGCCCTTTAGCCTTAGTTTCCCTTTGACCACGAAAACATTTTCCATTAACTTTCATTTCCAGGTTGAGCTAAACACCAGAAACGTGAAAAATGCTTTCCAGAAAACGTTCTACATCAAAACAGTCTTAATCAATTATCTCTCTGTCTTGATTTTAGGCATGGAGATGCCATATTAGTTATTTCCCTACTTGTAAAACGCAATGTCTAAACTTGGTTTTCTAATTTATGATGCAGAAGTTCCAAAACCTCGTTATGTTCGTGTAAATACTCTGAAAATGGATGTTGATTCTGCCTTACTCGAATTAGGGCAAGGATACGTGGTACTTTCAGCAATCTTTGTGAACTTTGTGGAATATGATTTAGAATATGTTTTGCATTTATGAACTAATCTTACAGTGAAGTGAAGAAAATATCAGGGGATACCATCAGCTGCAGAAATATTTGAAACTAACAATTATGAACTTATTTATTGCTGCTTCTTCAATGCAATAATACTTGGAGAAAGTCTCGTAGCATTCCTTTTGTCTTGGCCTTTCTAAAATTTTATCTTTATCTCCCAGAGTTTGGTACACCACTAGAGAGAGAGAAAAATGTAAGTGCATGTTTTGCAAAATATTTGAAAACTCTTTTCACATTTCAAACATTGAAAAACACTTTTTGTTATCAAATGGATTTTCAAATGTGGCTCCCACCACTAACACACTTGTCAAAACAAAGCATAAGACACTTAAAAAAACAAAACACAAAACACTTTTAGAAAACTTCTTATACATTTATTTAATAATGTTTTGATAATATATGTTCATTTTTTCAGGTATAGAGTTTGTTACTTGTAAAAAAATTTAAAATTTTAGAAAAGTGGAGGCAACCCCTTCACTGGAGGTGGGTCTCCGCTTCCAATTCCGATGTACACCCCTGTTTGGGGGGGTTGGAGAGCCACCCCCATGCACCTCTCTTGAAGGCGTAGGGGAGGGTCTTCTACCCCGCAAAAGGGAGGGGTTGGAGATCCGCCCCCTCAATGCCTCTGGTGAAGGTGCGGGGATGGGTCGTCCACTCCCTACGAGCCTCTCGCAAAGGAGGAGAGGGGAAGACCCACCTCCCTCTCCAGTGAAAGGGTGGCAACTACCACCTGTGAGGTCAGCCTCTGGCAGTTTTTCTTTTGGTTTTGTTTCTTTTATCTTTTGAAATAAACTTAGTTTTTTTGCTTTTCAGAAGAACTTTTTTTTAGTTTATCAAACAAATTTTCTTTTTTGGACCCTACAATTTTCAAATGTGACCTCCACTGATAACAGTTCTCAATTTTCATTTTCTCAAAACCCAAAACTGATTTTTTTTTTTTTTTGAACTTTTAATCTTTTCGCTGTTTGATTCATATATGAGGAGAAAGAAATGAAAGAGTAGAGAGTAGATGTGGAATTTTTTTACTCAGGCCTACAAAAGTTCTCTCAGAAGTAATGTCATTTGGGGAGGAAGTTAGTATAAGGAGGAAAGGCACAAAAACTTCGTCATATTCTCTTGTTGAAATTGAGCCAAAGCATATAGTTTGTTAATATTGCTGACATGGTTCCTTTTCCATAGTTGACTGGTTTGTTTTTCTTCCATGTCTATTTTGTGTTAAATAGGTTCAAAAGGATGACTTGGTTCCTGACTTGTTGATACTCCCACCAGGTGCTGACTTACATAACCATCCTCTAGTCATGAATGGAAGTGTTTTTATGCAAGTAAGAGTAGCTTGTTTTCCCCTGAAAAATTACCATGATTTGGTAGGTTTAACATTTATAATGTATTCTGTTTGACTGATATTATGATCTTCTTTCGCATAGGGGAAGGCAAGTTCTATGGTGGCAGCAGCTCTTGATCCTAAACCCGGATGGGAGGTGAGTAATTCTTGTCTCGTTTCTATTGGTGATTGAGTTTTTTTTGCTTGAGGAAAGAAGTTATCTCATCTTTCTCATGCTCCTAGTTTTAATATCGTTATCTCATCCATCGTTGACATTTCACATTCTCATTAGGACCTACAATTTCAGTTGTACATTACGTTTTTTTCCTTTTTCTTTTTCAATTGAGAAGCCAGGAAATATCTATTCCTATTTAAGCACATGATTTGAAAATTTTGCTTATCTTGAAAAAGAGAGACAAGTTTATCATTTAGAGTGGATTGGTTCATCTAATTTTGTTTCGAACACGAGCCGAGCTCGAATTTATCAACGAGGTAGATAACCTATTCAAACTCGGTTCATTTATCTTTCGAACGAACTCAATTTTGTTCACAAGCTGTTCAATTAATTTATTCATTCATTATATAAGGTAAGCATTGTCATTGTTTATATTTGTTCATAAATACATGCTAATGATTAGTTACTTAATTATTGTTAAGATTTTATTATTCGAATTAATTTTTATTTATAAACATATAAAAATTAACTTGACCAACCTTATACTTGTAATAAATCACAATTTTTTTTAATCATGAAATAGACTTTTCATATTATATCTTATAAACTTATTACATTCTTAAACAATCAAATCTCGAGTTTATATGAATGTTTTAATATATACATAGACATACACATACACATACACATACACATACACATACACATACACATACACATGTTATGTTATGTTATGTTATCTTATATTAGATACATTCATATCTATCAAGATTTACAATTACAAGAATTCAAGCCATATTTATCACATTAGAAAGGGAATTCCCTTTTATCTTTTTAAATATTTTTGATGTGGGATAGGAGAGTGGTGGAGAAAATCGAAGAGTGTATGGATGAGTTCTCAATTGCCGTTTCTTTCAAAAATGTCGAAGATCAATTTTATTGGGCTTTTGCGGGCGTTTATGGCCCTAATGCCAATTGTGATAGAAGGCTTTTATGGGATGAACTGGCTGGTTTGCTAAGTCGGTGGGCCTTACCTTGGTGTATTGGGGGGATTTCAATGTCACTTGCTTTGGTAGTGAGTGATTGGGTGAAACTCGTTTTTGTCTAGCTATGGTGGAGTTTTCAGATTTCATTTTCTAGCAGGGGTTCATGGACATTTCTCTTGTGGGTGGTTTGTTTTCGTGGTCTAGCAACTGGAAACCTCCCTCGTGGTCTAGAATTGACAAATTCCTTGTTTCTCCAAATTGGTAAGTTCAGTAGTTTCCTAATTTGATCCATAAAAGGTCACCTAGATTGTGGTCGGATCATTTCCCTATTCTTCTCGATTGCAGAGGCTTTTCTTGAGCTAGAAGGTATTTCAAGTTTGAGAACATGTGGTTAAGAGCAAAGGGTTTGTAGATAAAGTGAATCAATGGTGTACCTCTTATCATTTTCAGCATTCTCCGAGTTAAATTCTAGCTCGCAAACCTAAGGCTTTGAAGTTGATTTAAAAGTTTGGAATGAGGTGTTTGGCAATGTAGAGAGAGAAAAAGCTTCTTTTGAATGATTTATGGGTTACCGAGGCTTTGGAAAAAGAGAGGTTTAAGTGAGGAGGAGAAAACAAGGAAGGCTATGGTGATTAATGATTTGGAGAGGACAAACTCTTTTGGTGGAAGTGAGGCAAGAATCAAGGGCATAGTGGTTAAGAGAGGGTGACAGGTACACGGTTCTTTCATCATCGAGTGGCCAATTTGAATAGAAGGCATAATTCCACTGAGTAGCTAGTGGTTAATGGTATAGTTCTTTTAGATCTCTCTGACATCAAACAACACATTGTGCGGTTCTATGATAGATTGTTTGCCGAGCGGCTTAGCTGTGGGATTTTTTGTAGGGGTGGTATTGGTGAAGAATTCAAATTCCACTTGGTTAGTTGGCCTAAAGTGTGTATTGTCTTCAACCGAGCTCTTTTGGGAAAGTGACTTTGACGCTATGCACATGAGAGATAGGCTCTATGGAGGGTGTTTGTGAATTCTAAATATGGTAGTGCGTGGGGTGAGTGGTGTTCAAATGAGCTCCATGGGACGTATGGTGTGGGGCTGTGAAAAAATATTAGGAATTGGGGTAGCTCTTTAGTGATACTAAATTTGAAGTGGGTGACGGCTTCAAAATTATATTCTAGCATGACATGTGGTGTGGGGATCAAGCCCTCAAGATTGTTTTTTTAGGATTTGTTCAGTATTGCATGTTTTAAGGGAGTTGTCGTGGCAAACCATTTGGAGCTTTCTAGTGCCTCTCATCAGTGGAATGTTGACTTTCTGAGAGCGGCTCTCTATTGGGAGGTAGACCACTTTACCTTGTTCTTCAATTTGTTGCATTCCTTAAGATTGAGACGAGGTAGTGAAGACAAGCTTTGTTATGTTCCTTCCAACAGAGGGTGGTTCAACATCAAATCTTACTATAGTGTCCTTGTTCCTCATGACAATATTCATTTCTCTTAGAAGAATATTTGGCGGCATAAAGTTCTTTTGAGAGTGACATTTTTTACTAGTCGGTTGCATTAGAGAAGATTCTTACTATGGGTAATCTAAGGAAGCGTTATTGTGATTGACTGGTGCTGCCAATGAGCTTATACGAATGGAGTCGGGTTTATACGAGTTTTGCTTGTTTAATAAATTAGCCTAAATTTTTGTTCAAACTCGGTTTGTTTATTGCTCGAATCTAGTTTACAAGAGTCGAGTTCAAGCTATTTACGAACAACCCAGTTATTTTACACCCCTACTATTTACTTGTATAAATGTGTCTTTCTTCAAGACAGTTGATGAGCGGAGACCATCTTAGTTGGGATTCTGAATCATGATTATCTGAGCTTGTTAAAAACAGGAAACTAAACCAATGTATCTTTCATTGGATGCATGCATGCATGGTCTGCCTTTGCTTTTAGCTTTGGGATTGAGATCATGAGATTTCTTTTGATTTTTAATTTTGTTAGTCGATGCTCAGTTTATACATTCTTTGAAGGTTCTTGATGCATGCGCTGCCCCGGGAAACAAAACTGTCCACCTAGGTGCTCTTATGAGAGGAAAGGGGAAGATTATAGCCTGTGAGCTGAATAAGGAAAGGGTTAAACGTCTAAAAGAGACTATTAGCCTCTCTGGTGCCACTAGTATCCTCTCGATAATTTTTCTGATCTTTTAAATGCCATCCTTTTTATTTTATTTATTTTGACATATCTTTTCCATTTCGTGATTGTTTAATGATCAGCAATCTACCTATATTGCTATGTCTATTTGTGATCCTTGATATTCATGTATACTTTTTTCTATTTTCTTTGTACTTTTTTCTGGGTAGTTTCTGATCCATTCCCACTTGTCTACTTATAGTTTGTCATGAAACAACATTTTAAGCTTAACCTGGTTTCCAGATATTAAAGTTCTGCATGGAGATTTCTTAAAATTCAACCCAAAAGATCCGTCATTCTCTAAGGTAAAGCAGAATGTGCTGTCTTTTCACAGTTATGGTCTTTGTGTTCTACATGACCTATTGTGGACATGTGAGTATCAGTTTTGCCCTCAGTATTCACCTTTAGTAATTTGAATTGTCTTCTTATATCAACCTTTAGATATAATAGTCTTGGTTATAACCCAAACTTGGAGA
This sequence comes from Alnus glutinosa, assembly GCF_958979055.1. Lineage (NCBI taxonomy): Eukaryota > Viridiplantae > Streptophyta > Magnoliopsida > Fagales > Betulaceae > Alnus > Alnus glutinosa. The sequence goes on along the minus strand of NC_084889.1, from coordinate 11,057,170 downwards.
CCGGACCAGTCATTGAACAGAAGTTTGTGTCATCAACAAACACTAGCTGGTTTGGAAACCCAAAAATTTGGTCAAGCATAGTTATTTGGCTTATGCTTTATCCCTAAACAGCAGTTTGGAGTCTGACAAAGTCGGTACCATATCTTGCTGCTTTATGGTTGGGTGTCACTTCTAATGGTCAGTTGGGTTTTGATTAAAAGAAAAAAAAAATCTGGTCTCCTTTCTTTCAGAAATTCCCAAACCCACTTGGCTGATCTACCAGATGGCACTATATTCTGTGTATGTTTTACACTTACAAGCAAATTCAACACTGCAGGTCCATGCTATTCTTTTGGATCCTTCATGCTCCGGTTCTGGGACAGCCTCTTCGAGATTGGACCATCTCCTCCCATCTTATGCTACGGGTAACTTTTTAGCTTCACTCTGGATTTTTGTATTGTGACGTGTAAACCTTTAACAGACTGTTGTAGGTCAGGAGATTCCTTTATCAAGTAAAACTTGATATATTTCATATAAGTTGCTAATGGCTGTAAAAAAAGTCATTCTAATAGTTGAAACTTGAACGGTAAAACTTCTTGGAACCCTTATCCAAGTAATCAGGACATAATGGTGCTTTTGTGTGAGCCAAGATAAAAGGCCTAGCCCGATCCCTGTGAGAGCCAAGATAAAAGGCCTAGTATCTTTTGGAGCTCAATTGGCATGATCCCCACCAAATTTGTTTCATTTTTCTTACCTAATCCCTCTCCTTATGACGCGGGAACAACGAGAGAGAGATGCGGACAAGGTCATATTGCGCACTTTGGGCCTTTCTGCAAGCTGACCATCCGATAAGGATGAAAAGATAATTCTTTCTATTTTAATAGTGCAGTAGAGAAAACAAAATCATATTTATTGCTTGAATTTAAAAATCATGAGCGCACTGCTACTGTGTCTTTTGAATCATATGTCCTTTTGTTGTTTTAATTCCCATAGATCGTGCTGCTGATGTTATGGACACTGAAAGATTGAACAAACTTGCGGCTTTCCAGAGAAAAGCTCTCACACACGCCTTGTCTTGTAAGTTTTTACTGTGTGCCAGGAAGCTCAAAGTGTTTACCTTTGCTCATGTTTTTTTTTTTTCCGCCCCGAAAGTTCAGTAATTAGATCAGTATAAGACTTGTCGCGATCGGAGGAACTTCTGCATAATGATGGTTTCCGTTTGCCACAAGCTTCCATTGTAAAATGCAGTGTTTAAACCACCATTATGACCTTTGAGCCAACTTAAACCGGCTGGTTCCTTGGATTGAACTCTCAAATGAACAGAACAATCCAACAAGTTTTTATGAAAAAATTTATAAATTTTTTAATTTTATCTTCAAATATTCAGTAAATCTTGTATTCTTTGAGTCATCATATAACGTTTAGATCATTTAATGCATAAACTATTTTTGAAAGTATATGAACTATATTGTACTAATTCATTTTTGTTTGTTTTATTCAAATATATTAAATGCTTTCTAATTAAACCAGTTGAACAGGCGACTTTTCTGGTTCACTTACCAGTAGACATTAGCAAAATGTTCAGGTTGAGTTTAGACACTGAAATCTTGTGAATCTGCAAAGCTTCAAACATTCGTTCTTTCTTCTTTTCTCTTTGAGGGTGATAGGCCATAAAATACGCAGTTTGACCCGCGTTCTATAGCACTTTGAAATGTTTCTTTAAGGGTAATTATATGAAGACGAGTTCCTACTCTGTTGGGCAGTTGCTGCGGTGGAGAGAGTGGTGTACAGCACATGCTCCATCCACCAAATTGAAAATGAAGATGTTATCAATTCTGTTCTCCCTCTTGCTGCCTCCTATGGTTTTCAACTTTCGACTCCCTTCCCCCGGTGGCAGCGCCGTGGTCTCCCAGTTTTCGAAGGCTGTAAGTGCCACTCAGCATCCCTAGAAGCAACTTGTGGAATTTCCAGAAAACAAAATCTGATAGCATTTTTGGTAAATCATGGAACGGCCGATATATCTTAGCATTCATGCTTGTTTCTTTTTTGTGCAGCACAACATTTACTGCGGACCGATCCTGTTGAGGATGGAGAAGGCTTCTTCATTGCTTTGTTTACGAAGAGGAACACTAACACCGTCGATTGCTCAGAAAAGCAAGAATCCTGCAAAAACACTTCCAGAGCTCTTGCCGGAGACCGCCGGACTAACCGATTACAAAACGTGAAGAAAAAATTTGTAATATCGTGTTCCCGTACTAAATTGTTCCAGACGTGGTTGCGTGCAAAACAGAGTAGGCGTAGGCGGCCAAAATGTTTTTTGGATATGAATGATTTGAATGAAGCACGGAACACCGAATGCTTTAGGATTTGAAAATTTCTTTTTCCCGAAATGAAGGATTTTCTCTTAACCCTACATGCTGATGTATTGTCGCAACTAGTAATCTACTTTTAACAGCTAAGAGCATTCTTAATTGACTCTTAGCTTTAAAAAATTTGGTAAAAATTGTCAAAACACCCCATACATCAAATTCTTTAAAGTTTCTCTAAAATGGTGAACGACAAAAATCCTCTTTATATTTATCTTCCCCTAATCCTTTTTCTATTCATTTTTTTTAAAAATTATTTTCTTTCAATTTTCTGCCAAATCCTTGCAAGAAGAATCGATCCCCTTCAATTTTTTATGTTTAAATAATTAAAGTAGTTGCTCCAAAAATTAAAAAAAATATATATATTTAGTTAAAATAAAAAAATTATTTAGAGAGTTTGATGTAAGAATTTTTTTAAAGGTGATAGTTAAACACAAAAAAGTGAATTCTTTCATTAAAATTTAATAAAATTTTAAAAAGCCCATCGAAAATGCTCTATACACCGGACCTTCAACTGCTGCAAAAGTTGAAAACCAGCTTGCTACCATAAAAACGACTCTGCCATGCCTCTACTAACAGACATTTTTTATTCGAATATTTTCATAAACAATTGTTGTTTTTAACAGTCATATAGTTGTTTAAAAAATATTTAACTGTTTTTTCAACGGTCAAAAAGCCACAATTTTAACAATAATAACTGTCAACAAATTTGACAATAACCTCAATTTTTTCTTCTCTCACATAATTTTTTGTTTAGAATAATATTTAAAATTTTCAATTCTGCACACCTTAAAACAATATTTATCTAAAAGATAGATTTATTTTTACTTTACTGTTCAAGAGTTTAGTCATTCCCATACAATTTTTATTTTGATTTCATTAATTTACGTATTTACCACGTCTTTATTTTTTCTAGCAAGGCACACTGTTGCCAGTCTACAACTCTGCTCTACAAAGTTCTCAACACAACCAGGAAAGCCTTCCTCTGATGCAGATCAGCAAAGGAACTTAAACCAAACCAGAAAGACACCAAAATTACCTGGAATTGTGCAGAGCTCAACCTCTATGCTGTAGCCTGTAGATCAACAATGCATCGTAACTAGTAATCTAAACCTCTAAACCCATCAAAATTTGGCACTACTCTTTCCATGAACAAAACAGAGGACCAAATCCGTTTCATTCTTGTCCACATTACAAAACAAACAAAAGGGGGAAAGAGCTCTGAATTACAAAACAAACAAAAAAAAAAGGGGGGGGGGGGGGGGGGGGGGAAAGAGCTCTGAATAGATCCTACCCTCTGATATTATAATATGATACGCTTCATTGATAACAACAAACCATACGCACATGCATTGTAAAGCTACAGAAACCATAACATAAACACACCAGGAACCGAAAACAGAACACACGCACAATGGAAATGCTAGTTCATTTATTCCCATAACCCACCAAAATCCAAATCACAGTCGTACAATCCATTCTTCAAGCAATCTTGACTTCGATGGTCTTGGGCTTCTTGGGTTCCGGAGGAGGCAACTTCTGGACAGTCACAGTCAGCACGCCATCCTGGCAAACCGCAGAGATAGCATCGGTGTTGGCATTCTCAGGCAGCCCAAACTTCCTCATCAACTTACCGACCCTCCTCTCCATCCTCACGTACTTGGCCCCCTCTTTCCCCTCATCCTCCCTCTTCCTCTCGCCGCTTATCACGAGCATATTGTCGTCCTCCACCTGGACCTTTATATCCCCGGACTTGAGCCCCGGCATGTCGATGATGAAGACGTATGCGTCGGGGTACTCCTTCACGTCGGCCGGAGTGGCCGCCATCGCCTTCGCGTCTCGCACGTATGAGAGGGTCGGGGCGTGGGAGGACTTGTCGCCGTCTTCGGCCAGGTCCATCATGTGCTGCAAGGTGGAGAACAGTGGGGAATCCAGGCCAGCGACTCTGAAATCCATTTTCCTCTTCTTGCTTGGACGAATCTTTGTAAAGAGAAATTGGGTTTTTCACGAAGAGATGAAATGTAGATAGCTATTTGATGCTTGCGAGTGATCGATTGTATTGCTTTGGAGGAGAAGGGCTGCGGTTGTGGGCATTTATAGGTGTGGGAGGGAAGAGGGACAGACCGTGGATAGAAAAAGAATGTTCTAGAGGGACGCTGGAGAGAAAAAGGAGGTTCCAGGAGGTTCGACAACCGTCACAATATAGTTCTCAGTCCTCCCTATCTTTACCAAGCCTTTATTATATTCTAGAAATAATTTGTCCTTTTCAACTTTTCCTTTTTAATTTTTTTTTTTTTTTTTTTACACAATTAAAATAGGGAGGACTTGGGAGTAATATCTTTATTTGATTAACCGCTTAATTGCTTAAGCAGGAAAAAACAACTTCCTTTTAAAAAAATTTTAAAAAAAAAAGTGGAAAAAACAACTTCGAAGAAAAAAAAAAAAAAAATGTACGTCCACGTGATTAGCTTAAATTACAAATCACTTCTTATCACATAAAAATTAATTCAAAAATATTTGTGGTTAGCTTAATTTACAAATCATTCTCTAGAGTCAAATTCCGTTAAAATTTTTGACAGATACCATTAGAGCGTTACGTCATCGCCAATAAGATGACAACATGAATCAATCTTAATAAAAAAAATTTAAATAAATAAAACTTAAAAAATTATAATTTTTTTTTTAAAAAAAAAAAAATCGGCAACTACCCTTTGGAGGTGGCCAGCCAATGGATCAATTTGTTAATGCTTTTGAGATTAATAATAAAAAAAAAAAATGCAACGCAATCTAACACTTTTACATTTTATAAAAATTCTTAGTTTTACACACTTCAAAGTGCTTGTGCTTACTCTTACGGAGAGTTGGAGAAATCGAGAAAGTAAACGAGGTAGGTCCTACAGGGTAGGATAGCTTAATCGGTTGGAAATCACATTTCATGAAGTGGATGTCACTAATTAAAATTCTTTATCCCTTTCATGTGCAGACATATCAAAAAAAAAAAAAAAAAAAAAAAAGGTAAACGAGGTAAATAGGCTTGGCAATTCGGGTCAGCGGGTTGGGTTCGTGTCGACCTGATTACATATTCGGGTCTACACACGAACCCGACCTAATTATTAATCGGGTTGAGTTCTGGAACCCGAACATGACCCACTTGCCAACTGTGTTACCCGAATACGACCCAGGTAACCTAGTGTGACAATCGCTCGAAGAAGAAGAAGAAGGATCCTCTAGTCGAGAGAAGCAAACAACACAATCCAGCGAGAGAAGCAATCCAAAGGCTGTGGAAGAGTTTTTTCTATCTCTCTCTAAGCAACACAATCTCGTTTCTATTGTTTCCAAATCGTAGTTAAACCGCACACAAATCACAATCCTCGCTTACTATCTCTATGTGAACAAACCCTAGTTTCCAAAACCCTCCACCCCGAGCACGAGCATGAAGCCCATCACATCCTACAAGAGGGAGGCAGAGGCCAAGTTTAAGCAGATTTCGGCCTACGACGTGCTCAGCAACCCTCAGAAGCGTCAGATCTACGACGTCTACGGCGAGGAGGGGTTTCTAGCAGCGGAGGCTAAGTTTAAGCAGATCTCGGCCTACGACGTGCTCAGCGACTCTCAGAAGCGTCAGATCTACGAAGTCTACGGCGAGGAGGGGCTTTTGGCGGCGAAGTTCACGAGCCCTAACTCCGCCGGGGGACCCTCGAGGTTCATGCTAGGCGTTCAGGTGGAGTTTTTTTATTGGAAATTTGGAATCCCAGGGTTCAGGCTTTCAACCCAGCATTTCTTCTTTCTCGAATTTTCCTTTTTTTTTTTTTTAATAACCGGGTTATAATTGTGTTGGCGGGTCAACCTGCGGGTTGACCTGCCAAACACGATTATAATCGAGTCATAATCAAGTTGACTCGATTATGACCCAAATCCGATAATAACAAATCTAAACCCAGTTTTTTCGTGTCAGGGTCGCGACTTGTATCAAAAATTGCTAAGCCTAGAGGTAAATGTAATTAAAAATTATTGGAATAAAAAGTTGACATGCAACTTAAGTCTAAAAATGGAAGTTCTTAGAGCATTTCTTAATTTTTTTTAGAATTTTTTTTTCACGCCTCTCTAAAAAGACCACCCTTTGGCTCATGCATTTGGATCTTCTTCATACTACTCCATAACTATGAATCTTTGTCCTTTTTATCTTTTCTTTGTGTGAGGGGATGGCGTAAGCTATATATAAAAAATTCATTAATAAGCAAAAATCCATATTAGTTAATCAACTTATATTGCTAGACTTTCAAAGTTTCTTTTTTTTTTTTTTTTTTTTTTTTTTAAAAAATCTTCTTCAGTGGTGATTTTTTTATTTTAATTTTTTTTTTTGGAAAGTGATTTCTCTGATTGCATACGACTGAATAATCTGAAAAGAAAGGAAAAAAAGTTGTCATAAAACATGGTGACCCAATAGTAGTTGGACTTTAATTTAAAAGTGAGTCGGTAGACGGGAGTTGTACAAGAATAGCCCAATGATAGTCTAAAGGTGACTTGATTGTGGACTGGTAATCCAACGGTGGTCTGGTAGTTTGAAATGAAAAATCTCAAAATTCGAAAAATTAATTGCAAAATTTAAAAATGAAAATTCTGTTTCTTTGGACGAAAAAAATACTGAAGTTTCTCAACAATACCAGCAGCTCTGCACAAGGCACACCGTTGCCAGCCAACAACTCTGCTCTACAAAGTTCTCAACAGAACCAGGAAAGTCTTCCTCAGCTGCAGATCAGCAAAGGAACATAAGCCAAACCAGAAAGACACCAAAACTACCAGGAATTGTGCAGAGCTCAACATCTCTGCTGCAGATCAGCAGTGCATCGCAACCAGTAGTCTAAATCTCTAACCCATCAAATTTTGGCACTACTCTTTCCAAGAAGAAAACAGAGGACCCAATCCGTTTCATTCTTGTCTACGTTACAAAACAAACAAAAAAAAGGGGGAAAGAGCTCTAAATAGATCCTACCCTCTGATATTATATTATCATAGGCTTCATTGATAACAACAAACCATACGCACATGCATTGTAAAGCTACAGAAACCATAACATAAACACACCAAGAACCGAAAACAGAACACACGCACAATGGAAATGCTAGTTCATTTATTCCCATAACCCACCAAAATCCAAATCACAGTCGCACAATCCATTCTTCAAGCAATCTTGACTTCGATGGTCTTGGGCTTCTTGGGTTCCGGAGGAGGCAACTTCTGGACAGTCACAGTCAGCACTCCATCCTGGGAAACCGCAGAGATTGCATCGGTGTTGGCATTCTCAGGCAGCCCAAACTTCCTCATCAACTTACCGACCCTCCTCTCCATCCTCACGTACTTGGCCCCCTCTTTCCCCTCCTCCTCTCTCTTCCTCTCGCCGCTTATCACGAGCATATTGTCGTCCTCCACCTGGACCTTTATATCCCCGGACTTGACCCCCGGCATGTCGATGATGAAGACGTATGCGTCAGGGTACTCCTTCACGTCGGCCGGAGTGGCAGCCATTGCCTTCGCGTCTCGCACGTATGAGACGGTCGGGGCGTGGGAGGACTTGTCGCCGTCTTCGGCCAGGTCCATCATGTGCTGCAAGGTGGAGAACAGTGGGGAATCCAGGCCAACGACTCTGAAATCCATTTTCCTCTTCTTGCTTGAACAAATCTTTGTAAAGGGAAATTGGGTTTTTCACCCAGAGATGAAATGTAGATAGCTATTTGATGCTTGCGAGTGATCGATTGTATTGCTTTGGAGGAGAAGGGCGGCGGTTGTGGGCATTTATAGGTGTGGGAGGGAAGAGGGACAGACCATGGATAGAAAAAGAAAGTTCTAGAGGGACGTTGGAGAGAAAAGGAGGTTCCAGGAGGTTCGACAACCGTCGCAACAGAAGAACCACACAAGAGTCCAGAATGTTGTCGAAGGTTTTACTAAGGCTTTATAATATTCTAGAAATAATTTGTCCTTTTCAACTTTTCCTTATTTTTTTTTTATTTCTTTTTTTTTACACAATTAAGATAGGGAGGACTTGGGAGTAATATCCTTATTTGAATAACCGCTTAATTGCTGAAGCAGGAAAAAAGTAACTTTCACCCAAAAAAAATAAATAAAAAGTTGTACTATTGATCATCGTAATTAGTTTGAATTACAAATAATTTTTTTAACATAAAAATTAATTCAAATATCTATATGGTTAGCTGAATTTACAAATCATTTTTTTAAGTCAAATTCTGTTAAAAATTTTGACAGATTATGTTAGGCACTACATCAACGCAAATAAAATAGTAACACGTGTCGATTTTAATAAAGAAAATATAAATAAATAAAACATAAAAAATTATATATATATTTAAAAAAAATTGAAAAAAAACAGAAGAGTGAATGCCGGTTCAGCAGCCACCCCTTCGACTAGGTCTCCCCAGCGAATGAGCTCATTTGTTAAGGTTTTTGAGATTTAAAAAAAAAAAAAAATGCAACACGGTTGAACACTTAGTTTTACATTTTACAAAAAATAAAAAATTCTTAGTTTTACACACACTTCAAAGTGCATGTGCTTACTCTTACGGGACAGTTGGAGAAGGAAAATATTAGATTTACAACACCAACACAACAATTACACAACAACCCCTTACATGATGGTGGACCTCACACACTGAGGTCCACCTTCATGTAAAGGGTTGTTGTGCACTTGTTGTGATGGTGTAATGCAAAAATCAAATCCCGTTGGAGAAAGAGAGCAAACGAGTTAGATGTAATTAAAAATTATTGAAATAGAAAGTTCCTAAAGCATTTCTAAATATTTTTTTTAGAATGCATTTTTTTTAGTTATGATGATAGTTTTGAATGTTTTGTGCTCGATATTTATTTAGAGTTTGTTAAAATTTGAAAAAGCAATTTAAAAAACGAACCCATATTTATGATCCCACATGGGTAAATGACAAAGGTTGCCCCTCTAAAAATACCACCATTTAGTTCATACTACCCCATAACTATGAATCTTTGTCCTTGTTTTCTTTTCTTTGTGTGAGGGGACGGCGTAAGCTATATATTAAAAATTCATAAATAAGCACAAATCCATCTTAGTTTATCAACTTATATTGCTAGACTTCCAAAGGATTTTTTTTTTTTTTTTAAAAAAAAAAAAAAAAAAATAGAATATCTTATTCAGTGGTATTTTTTTCTATTTTTTTTGGAAGTGATCTTCTCTTGTGGTATGGATTGGCCTGCAACAGTGTGAGTACTGATCATGCCATTTTGTGAGGTGCGACTGAATAGTTTTCAAGGGAAGGGAAATAAGAAAGGAAAAAAGGTTGTCAAACTTGTCATAAAACATAGTAACTCTATTTTATTTTATTTTTTATACATAAAGATGCACAAATAAAAAAAATTAACTTAATAATTTAAATTTTGGCAGTTGTCTAGAAGAGGCTTGTCGATAGTCCGTTAATGGTCCAACAATAACCTACTAGTGGTTCAACTTTGGTTCGAGAATAACTCAATGATAATATGAAAGTAGCTCGGTAATAGTTTAAAGGTGGCTTGGTAGGGGTTTAACAATGACTTGATAGTGGTTTAGCAGTGATTCAATAATAGTCTGGTGATTGAAAAGGAAAAATTTTCAAACTTAGAAAAATAATTTACCAAGTTTAAAAATTATTTTTCGAAATTAATGAAGTTTTTTTTTTTATATATATCAAAAATATTTTCAAATTGATAATTATTTTCGGTCGAGAAAAAAAAAACGAAAAACATTTTCAAAAAAATATTTTAGGTGTTTGAAGTTTCTTAACAATACCGGCAGCTCTTGCACAAGGCACACTGTTGCCGGGCAACAACTCTTCTCTACAAAGTTCTCCACAGAACCAGGAAAGTCTTCCTCTGCTGCAGATCAGCAAAGGAGCATAAACCAAACCACAAAAACACCAAAACTACCGGGAATTGTGCAGAGCTCAACATCTCTGCTGCAGATCAGCAATGCATCGCAACTGGTAATCTAAATCTCTAACCCATCTAATTTTGGCTCTGCTCTTTCCAAGAAGAAAACAGAGGACCGAATCCGTTTCATTCTTGCCCACATTACAAAACAAACAAAAAGAAGGGGGAAAGAGCTCTGAATTACAAAACAAACAAAAAAAGGGAGAAAGAGCTCTGAATAGATCCTACCCTCCGATATTATAATATGATATGCTTCATTGATAACAACAAACCATACGCAAATGGATTGTAAGGCTACAGAAACCATAACATAAACACACCAAGAACCGAAAACAGAACACAAGCAACAATGAAAATGATAGTTCATATATTCCCATTACCCACCAAAATCCAAATCACAGTCGCACGATCCATTCTTCAAGCAATCTTGACTTCGATGGTCTTGGGCTTCTTGGGCTCCGGGGGAGGCAACTTCTGGATAGTCACAGTCAGCACGCCGTCCTGGCAAACAGCAGAGATTGCATCGGTGTTGGCATTCTCAGGCAGCACAAACTTCCTCATCAACTTACCGACCCTCCTCTCCATCCTCACGTACTTGGCCCCCTCTTTCTCCTCCTCGTCCCTCTTCCTCTCGCCGGTTATCACGAGCATATTGTCGTCCTCCACCTGAACCTTGATATCCCCGGACTTGAGCCCCGGCATGTCGATGATGAAGACGTAGGCGTTTGGGTACTCCTTCACGTCAGCCGGAGTGGCCGCCATCGCCTTTGCGTCGCGCACGTATGAGCGGGTCGGGGCGTGGGAGGACTTGTCGCCCTCGTTGGCAAGTTCCATCATGTGCTGCAAGGTGGAGAACAGTGGGGAATCCAGACCAGCAACTCTGAAATCCATTTTCCTCTTCTTGCTTGGACGAATCTTTGTAAAGGGAAATTGGGTTTTTTCACCAAGAGATGAAATGTAGATAGCTATTTGATGCTTGAGAGAGTGCTCGATTGTGTTGCTATGGAGGAGAAGGAGGGTGGCATTTATAGGTGTGGAAGGGAAGAGAGAGACTGTGGATAGAAAAAGAATATTCTAGAGGGACGTTGGAAAGGAAAGGAGGTTCTAGAAATAATTTGTCCTTATCAACTTTTCCTCTCTATTTTTTTTTTTACACAATTAAGGTAGGATGGACACGTATCAATTTGAATAAAAAAAAATATAAATGTAATCTTTTAAAAATTTAAATAAGTAAAACTTAAAAAATTATTGTTTTTTTTAAAAAAAATGAAAAGAAAAAAAACCGGTAGCCACCGACTTATGAATTCGTTTGACAATGCATTTTTAAAAGAATAATGATTCAATGCCACCCAAATATACAACTTTTTACCACCTTGCCTATGTGGCAAGGTGATCCCCCACTATTTTTAGAGTTTTTTTTATTTTTTAAAAATAAATTAAGGTGGGGGACCACCTTGCAACATAGATAAGTTGGTGAAAAGTTGTATATTTAGGTGGTAGTGAATCATGGGATTTGATTCTTGTACAACACCAATACAACAACTGCACAACAACCCCTCATATGAGGGTGGGCCCCAGTATGTGGGACCCACCCTCATGTGAGGGATTGTTGTACAATTGTTGTATTGATGTTGTAAATCTAACATTTTCCGTGAATCATTACTCTTTTTAAAAAGAGTAATGATTGAATACCACCTAAAGTACAATTTTTCACCACCTTGCCTATGTGGCAAGATGGTCTCTCACTACTTTTTGAATTCTTTTATTTTTTTAAAATAAATTAAGGTAAGGGATCACCTTACCACATAGGCAAGGCGGTAAAAAGTTGTATTTTTAGGTGGTATTCAATCATTACTCATTTAAAAAATAAAAATAAAAATAAAAAAATAAAAAAATAAAAAAAGAAGGAAGAAGAAGAAGAAGAAGAGATAGGGTCAACACGATCGAACACTTTTACATTTTACAAAAATTCTTAGTTTTACACACTTCAAAGTGCTTGTGCTTACTCTTACGGGAGAGAGGTGGAGAAAGTAAACGAGGTAGATGTAATTAAAATTATTGGAATAGAAAGTTGACATGCAACTTGAGTCTAAAAATGGAACTTCTTAGAGCATTTCTTAATTTTTTTTAGATTGTATTTTTTTTTTTTTAATTAAGATGCGATAAAAAAAATCTAAATAGTTTTGAATGTCTTGTGAATGTTTTTTTATTGCGATTTTGTTAATGTATGAAAAAACAATTTGAAAAATGAACTTGATATTTCTAATCCCACCCATATAAATGACAAAAGTAACATCTCTAAAAATACCTCTCTTTGGTTCATGCATTTGGATCCTTTTCGGTTCAAATTATCTGGAGAGAATTCAGTTAATGCATTTTTAGGGGTAAACTATGAACAAATTGACCCCTAAAAATGCAATAACTCGATCCCCTCCTATTCATTTGAACCGAAGAGAGTCTTTTTCCTTAGTTCATGCTACTCTATAACTACGAATCTTTATCTTGGTTTTCTTTTCTTTGTGTGAGGGGATGGTATAGGCTATATATATAAAAAATTCATTAATAAGCAAAAATCCATATTAATTAGTTAATCAACTTATATTGCTAGACTTTCAAAGTTTTTTTTTGTTTTTTTTTTATTTTTAGACTTTCAAAGTTTTTTTTGTTTTTTTTTTTATTTTTAGTTTTTATTTTTATTTTTTTATAAAATCTTATTCAGTGGTGATTTTTTTTTGGAAAGTGATTTTCTCTTGTGGCATGGGTTGGCCTGCAACAGTATGAGTACTGATCATGTCATTTCTGTGAGGTGCGACTGAATAGTTTGAAAGGGAACGAAAATAAGAAACGAAAAAACAGGTTGTCATAAAACAAAGTAACTGTTTTTCATTTTATTTTCTATGCATAAGATGCACAAAAAAAAAATAAAAAATAAAAAATCAAATAATTAAAGTTTCAACAATTGTGCACATCAATGGTTCAATGATGGTCCGATAGTAATTAGGCTTGATAATTTTTGACATTACCTGTGAACCCGACACGAATACGACACGAAAAATTTAAGTTTGGGTTTAACATTATCAGGTTCGGGTAACCCCGATTATGACCCGGTTATAATCGTGTTTTGCGGGTCAATGAGCAGGTTGACCTACGAACACGATTATGACACGGGTACTTTTTAAAAAAAAAAAAAAAATAGAAAGTGATTTAGTGATTCGTGAACGGAGAAGTGAGAAGCAAAAGAAAAAAGACGAACCCTAGCTGTAGACTTGCTGACCCGTACGCCCTTCATCACTTTCAGTCTTTGTCTCTCTAATTTCTGTAGCTTTGGCTTTGCCTTCACTCTTTAGTCTTCAGTTAAACTTGGCTCCTACTCGCCGTAGACGTCGTAGATCTGACGCATCTGAGGGTCACTGAGGAAGTCTAAGGCCTCGGAGATCTGCTTAAACTTGGCCTCCGCCTCCCTCTTGCACGCAGAATTCTTGTCTGGATGCCACTTCATCGCCAGCCTCTTGTACACCTTCTTTAAGTCGTCCTCACTCGCATTTTGGTTCATCTTAAGAATGTTGTAGTAGTCCACTCCCATCTCTACTTTTCTTCCTTTGATTCTCATTGCGAGTGTTTTGATTGTTTGCAGTCCGATGGCTTCAACGGTTTCGTTCAACCAGTCAGCCTTTCACAATTCAGTAATCGTGTTTATCAAGTCGTGTTTGGATCACAGGTTTTAACCCGATTAATAATCAGGTTGAGTTTGTGTTGTGGCCGTTTACATAATCAGGTCGATTAGGTTGACACGACTTGATAAAAAAATATCTATTTTTTTGGAAGTGATCTTCTCTTGTGGTATGGATTGGCCTGCAACAGTGTGAGTACTGATCATGCCATTTTGTGAGGTGCGACTGAATAGTTTGCAAGGGAAGAGAAATAAGAAAGGAAAAAAGGTTGTCAAACTTGTCATAAAACATAGTAACTATATTTTATTTTATTTTTATACATAAAGATGCACAAATAAAAAAAATTAACTTAATAATTTAAATTTTGGCAGTTGTTTAGAAGATGCTTGTCAATAGTCCGTTAATGGTCCAACAGTGACCTGCTACTGGTTCAACTTTGGTTCGAAAATAACTCGGTGATAATATAAAAGTAACTCGGTAATAGTTTAAAGGTAGCTTGGTGAGAGTTCAACATTGACTTGATAGTCGTTTAGCGGTGATTCAATAGTAGTATGATTGAAAAGGAAAATTTTTCAAACTTAGAAAAATAATTTACCAAGTTTAAAAATTATTTTTCGAAATTAATGAAGTGTTTTTTATATATATCAAAAATATTTTAAAATTGATAATTATTTTCGGTCGAGAAAAAAAAAACGAAAAACATTTTCAAAAAAATATTTTAGGCGTTTGAAGTTTCTTAACAATACCGGCAGCTCTTGCACAAGGCACACTGTTGCCGGGCAACAACTCTGCTCTACAAAGTTCTCCACAGAACCAGGAAAGTCTTCCTCTGCTGCAGATCAGCAAAGGAGCATAAACCAAACCACAAAAACACCAAAACTACCGGGAATTGTGCAGAGCTCAACATCTCTGCTGCAGATCAGCAATGCATCGCAACTAGTAGTCTAAATCTCTAACCCATCTTATTTTGGCACTGCTCTTTCCAAGAAGAAAACAGAGGACCGAATCCGTTTCATTCTTGTCCACATTACAAAACAAACAAAAAGAAGGGGGAAAGAGCTCTGAATTACAAAACAAACAAAAAAAGGGAGAAAGAGCTCTGAATAGATCCTACCCTCCGATATTATAATATGATATGCTTCATTGATAACAACAAACCATACGCAAATGCATTGTAAGGCTACAGAAACCATAACATAAACACATCAAGAACCGAAAACAGAACACAAGCAATAATGAAAATGCTAGTTCATATATTCCCATTACCCACCAAAATCCAAATCACAGTCGCACGATCCATTCTTCAAGCAATCTTGACTTCGATGGTCTTGGGCTTCTTGGGCTCCGGGGGAGGCAACTTCTGGACAGTCACAGTCAGCACGCCATCCTGGCAAACAGCAGAGATTGCATCGGTGTTGGCATTCTCAGGCAGCACAAACTTCCTCATCAACTTACCGACCCTCCTCTCCATCCTCACGTACTTGACCCCCTCTTTGCCCTCCTCCTCCCTCTTCCTCTCGCCGCTTATCACGAGCATATTGTCGTCCTCCACCTGGACCTTGATATCCCCGGACTTGAGCCCCGGCATGTCGATGATGAAGACGTATGCGTCGGGGTACTCCTTCACGTCGGCCGGAGTGGCCGCCATCGCCTTCGCGTCGCGCACGTACGAGATGGTCGGGGCGTGGGAGGACTTGTCGCCGTCTTCGGCCAGGTCCCTCATGTGCTGCAAGGCGGAGAACAGTGGGGAATCCAGGCCAACGACTCTGAAATCCATTTTCCTCCTTGCTTTGGACGAATCTTTGTAAAGGGAAATTGGGTTTTTCACGAAGAGATGAAATGTAGATAGCTATTTGATGCTTGCGAGTGCTCGATTGTATTGCTGTGGAGGAGAAGGGCGGCTGTTGTGGGCATTTATAGGTGTGGGAGGGAAGGGGGACAGACCGTGGATAGAAAAAGAATGTTCTAGAGGGACGTTGGGGAGAAAAAGGAGGTTCCAGGAGGTTCGACAACCGTCACAACATAGTTCTTAATTAATTACACGAGTCCAGAATGTTGTCGAAGGTTTTACCGAGGCTGTATGATATTCTAGAAATAATTTGTCCTTTTCAACTTTCCCTTTCTATTTTTTTTTTTTTTTTTTTTTTTTTTTTTTTTTTTTTTTTTTTTATAAAATTAAGATAGGGAGGACTTGGAACTTGGGACTTGGGACTTGGGACTTGGGAGTAATATCTTTATTTGATTAACCGCTTAATTGCTTAAGCAGGAGAAAAACAACTTCCATTTAAAAAAAAAAAAAATGAAGGAAAAAACAACTTCCAAGGAAAAAAAAATAAAAAATGTATGCCCACGTGATTAACTTAATTTACAAATCACTTCTTATCACATAAAAATTAATTCATAAATCTTTGTAGTTGTCTTAATTTACAAATCACTCTCTAGTGTCAAATTTTGTTAAAATTTTTGACAAATGCCATTAGGGCGTTACGTCAGCACTAATAAGGTGGCAACACGTATCAATCTTACTAAAAAAAATATAAATCTATTAAAAATTTAAATAAATAAAACTTAAAAAATTATAATTTTTTTTTTTTAAAAAAAAAACAAAGAAAAAAAAAATCGGCAACTACCCTTTGGACGTCCAGCCAATGGGTTAGTTTGTTAATGCTTTTGGGATTAAAAAAAAAAATGCAACGCAATCTAACACTATTACATTTTATAAAAAATCTTAGTTTTACACTTCAAAGTGCTTGTGCTTACTCTTACGGGAGAGTTGGAGAAAGTAAACGAGGTAAGTTCTTAAGGGGTAGGGTAGCTCAATCGGTTAGAAATTATATTTTATGAAGCAGAGGTCACTAATTAGAATCTTTCCTCCCCTTCTTGTATGGATATGTCAAAAGAAAAAAGAAAAAAGAAAAAAAAAAAAAAAAAAAGTAAAAAAGGTAAACGCTGTAGATGTAATTAAAAATTATTGGAATAGAAAGTTGACATGCAACTTAAGTCTAAAAATGGAAGTTCTTAGAGCATTTCTTAATTTTTTTTTAGAATTTTTTTTCACGGCTCTCTAAAAATACCACCCTTTGTCCCTTTGGCTCATGCATTTGGATCTTCTTCATACTACTCCATAACTATGAATCTTTGTCCTTTTTATCTTTTCTTTGTGTGAGGGGATGGCGTAAGCTATATATAAAAAATTCATTAATAAGCAAAAATCCATATTAGTTAATCAACTTATATTGCTAGACTTTCAAAGTTTCTTTTTTTTTTTTTTTAAAAAAAAAAAAAAAAATATCTTCTTCAGTGGTGATTTTTTTATTTTAATTTTTTTTTGGAAAGTGATTTCTCTTATTGCATACGACTGAATATTACTGAAAAAAAATGAAAAAAAGTTGTCATAAAACATGGTAACTGCTCTTCATTGTTTTCGAGAGGTAACTCAATCAATTAAAGAGCATGCCTCATGAAGTCATTATTTCAAATTTTTTTTCTTTTTTCTTTTGTGTAGACATGTAAAAAAAAAAAAAAAAGGATAATTACATCGTTGATCCCTATGGTATGTCATAATTATTTTTCACTCCATATAGTTTAAAAAGTTCATGGGAGGTCTATGTGCTATGCAATAATTATAAATCGATTCCTAGTGTTAAATTCTGTTAAATTTTTTAACAGATTCTGTAAAATTTCATGTCGGCGACACGTGTCCATCTTAATAAAAAATATAAATTTATTAAAAAATAAATAAATATACTTATTTTTTTTTTAAAAAAAATTAAAATTCAAAAAACAAAACAAAAAAAAAAAAAACAGCAAGAGGTGGCGCGCAGCCACCCCCAGTTGCTTGGGGGTGGCCTTCTTTAAGATCGGGCCACCCCCAAGCAACTGGGGGTGGCTGCGCGCCACCCCCGGCCACTGGGGGTGACTCGAGGCCACCCCTTGCTTCTCGTTTTTTTTTTGTTTTTTTTTTTAAAAAAATAAGTATTTTTATTTATTTTTTAATAGATTTATATTTATTTTATTAAGATGGAAACGTGTCGCCATCTTATTGGCGACACGTGGCGCTGATGTGTAGAGCTAACGGATTCCATCAAAATGGTGGACGAAAAATCGACTCAGGGCGTAAAACGTAATTATTACATAGTACAGGGACCTCTTATGAACTTTTTAAACCCTAAGGAGTGAAAAATAATTATGGCATACCACAGGAACCAACGGTACAATTATCCAAAAAAAAAAAAAAAATTGTTTTTCATTTATTTTCTACGCATAAGATGCACAAACAAAAAATAAATAAATAAATAAATAATCTAATAATTTAAGTTTTTACAGTTTTCTGATAAAAGCTCGTCACTCGTCAGTGATCCAATGACAATCCGATGGTGACCCAGTAGTAGTTGGACTTTAATTTAAAAGTGAGTTGGTTGACGGGAGTTGTACAAGAATAGCCCAATGATAGTGTAAAGGTGACTTGATTGTGGACTGGTAATCCAACGGTGGTCTGGTAGTTTGAAATGAAAAAACTCAAAATTCGAAAAATTAATTGCAAAATTTTAAAATGAAAATTCTGTTTCTTTGGACGAAAAAAATACGACGCGTTTGAAGTTTCTCAACAATACCAGCAGCTCTGCACAAGGCACACCGTTGCCAGCCAACAACTCTGCTCTACAAAGTTCTCAACAGAACCAGGAAAGTCTTCCTATGAACCAAACCAGAAAGACAACAAAACTACCAGGAATTGTGCAGTGCTCAACATCTCTGCTGCAGATCAGCAATGCATCGCAACTAGTAGTCTAAATCTCTAACCCATCAAATTTTGGCACTACTCTTTCCAAGAAGAAAACAGAGGACCCAATCCGTTTCATTCTAGTCCACATTACAAAACAAACGAAAAAAAAAAGGGGGGAAAGAGCTCTGAATTACAAAACAAACAAAAAAAAGGGAGGAAAGAGCTCTGAATAGATCCTACCCTCTGATATTATAATATCATATGCTTCATTGATAATAACAAACCATACGCACATGCATCGTAAAGCTACAGAAACCATAACATAAACACACCAAGAACCGAAAACAGAACACACGCAACAATGGAAATGCTAGTTCATTTATTCCCATAACCCACCAAAATCCAAATCACAGTCGCACGATCCATTCTTCAAGCAATCTTGACTTCGATGGTCTTGGGCTTCTTGGGCTCCGGAGGAGGCAACTTCTGGACAGTCACAGTCAGCACGCCGTCCTGGCAAACAGCAGAGATGGCATTGGTGTTGGCATTCTCAGGCAGCCCAAATTTCCTCATAAACTTACCGACCCTCCTCTCCATCCTCACGTACTTGGCCCCCTCTTTCTCCTCCTCCTCCCTCTTCCTCTCGCCGCTTATCACGAGAATATTGTCGTCCTCCACCTGAACCTTGATATCCCCGGACTTGAGCCCCGGCATGTCGATGATGAAGACGTAGGCGTTTGGGTACTCCTTCACGTCAGCCGGAGTGGCCGCCATCGCCTTTGCGTCGCGCACGTATGAGCGGGTCGGGGCGTGGGAGGACTTGTCACCCTCGTCGGCAAGTTCCATCATGTGCTGCAAGGTGGAGAACAGTGGGGAATCCAGACCAACGACTCTGAAATCCATTTTCCTCTTCTTGCTTGGACTAATCTTTGTAAAGGGAAATTGGGTTTTTCACCAAGAGACGAAATGTAGATAGCTATTTGATGCTTACGAGAGTGCTCGATTGTGTTGCTATGGAGGAGAAGGGGGGCGGCAATTATAGGTGTGGAAGGGAAGAGAGAGACTGTGGATAGAAAAAGAATGTTCTAGAGGGACGTTGGAAAGAAAAGGAGGTTTCAGGAGGTTCGACAACCGTCACAACATAGTTCTTACCAAGGCTCTACGATATTCTAGAAATAAGGAGGACTTAGGGGTAATATCTTTATTTGATTAACCGCTTGATTGCTGGAACAGGAAACAACTTCCAGCCCAAAAAAAAAAAAAAAAAACAATTTTCTATTTAAGCTTTTTTAATTCCAGATGTGGTTGTTGAGTCAGGTTGACTAATCTAAGGACCCACTTTCATAGGTGAGCATTGTCATTTGGGCTTGAGTAAAGCCCATCATAATTACCAATTCATTACGCTCGGCTGGATTGTTTTGGATTAAAAAAATGAGTTCTTTTGTTAATATTTTTTTTTTTTTTAAAAAAAAGGGCAATATTTACTTTTACATTTTACAAAAATTCTTAGTTTGCTTACTCTAGCGGGAGAGTTGGAGAAAGAGAGTAAACAGAAGGTAGATGCATGTCATTAAAGTCTAAAAATGGAGGTTCTTAGAGCATTTCTCAATGTTTTTTAGATTTTTATTTTTATTTTTTATTATGAGGTGACAAAAATTTAAATAGTTTTGAATTAATGTTTCATGTGTTATTTGTTGCGACTTGTGAGTTTGTTAATGTATGAAAAAGCAATTTAAAAAACGAACCCGATATTTATGTCCCACATGGATAAGTGACAAAAGTCGCATCTCTAAAAATAGCACCCTTTGGTTCATACTACTCCATAACTATGAAAAAATTCATTAATAAGCACGAACCACCTTCTAGCACTACAATTTTTTTTTTCCCCAACAAAAAGCTCACATAGACACATGCAATCTCAAGCTAAATATTGTAATTAGGAAAGCAGACAAGCTATTTAGTTAATTATTAAATCTATGAAAAATGTTATAGCTCATTTTAGCATTTAGCGTCTTTCTCATGTCCTAGTGGATGACGTGAATTTAATTTTTTTTTTTAAAAAAAAAATTAAATTTAGTAGGTCACATTTTAAGATAATTTTTTTAAAAAAAATTGAATTCATGTCAATTAGATTTATATAGAATCTCAAAAAAAAAAAAAAAAAAAACCTTTAGCTGTCTATAATTGATTTTCAAAATAAAAAGATAGGATATAAGAATAGAATAATACAACAAAGTCTCCGATAAGTAGCTCAACCAACTGGAAACAATGCCTCATGAAGTAGAGGTTACTTGTTCGAATCCCCCTCCTTTTGTGTGGATATTAAAAAAAAAAAAATGTGTACCTATCTAATAATTGATTTTCAAAATAAAAAGATAGAATAAGAATAGAAGAATACAACAAAGTCTCCATAAGTAACTCAATCAATTGGAGATCACGCCTCATGAAGTGGAGACCACTTGTTCGAATCTCTCTCATTCCATCTCTTTTGTGGAAATGTATAAAAAAAAAAAAAAAATTATTACAACAAAACACTTAATATATATAAGTGGAGAGATACATAGATACTCCCCAGTACACACACAAACAAAATGCCAAAAGAGCCGAGCAAAGGGAGGGAAACTCCCCCTTACGCAAACACAAACATAGGGATATATACCCCACACACTTACAAACAAGGGACAACGTACGTACACCAACAACGCACATGCATGCTCCTTTTAGGAAACTTGGACCTCAATGGTCTTCGGCTTCTTCGGCTCCGGTGGCGGCTTCTTCCCGGCCGTCACCGTCAACACCCCGTCCTGATACACCGCCGATATCTTCTCGTGATCGGTATTCTCCGGCAACACAAACTTCTTCAAGTACTTCCCGAGCCTCCTCTCCATTTTTATGTACCTGACGCCTTGGTCCTTCTCTTTCTCTCTCCTCCTCTCACCACTCACAACCAGCATGTTGTCGTCCTCCACGTGGACCTTGATTTGGTCCGACTTCAGCCCTGGCATATCAACGACGAAAACATAGGAGTCCGGGTATTCCTTCACGTCCGCCGGAGTGGCGGTCATGGCCTTGGCGTCACGGACGTAGGTGCGGGATGGCGCGTGGTGGGACGACTTGTCTGTCTCGTCGGTGAAGTCCAGGAGCTCATGGAGAGTGTCCACGACGGCGGGGTCGAAACCCATGACCCTTAGGTCCATTTTCTTTGCTTGCTGTGAGAAAGAATGTTTGATGACAAAATATTTTTGGTTAATTTGTTTGCTCCTGTGAGGAGTGGCTTGGTTTATATAGCGGTGAGGAGATGATTGAAAATATGTTGCATGCACTCAAAGTATTCGGTGACGTTTGTCTTTAGGCCTGCTACGTGGCTGTCCACAAGGAGGTCGTTCTGGTTCCACCTGGCTTTGGTCTCTTGTGTTTTTGTCAAACTACCACCACGGACGTGGCAATCCTAGGAGTATCGCATGCATGATATCCTTTTCTTCTTGCTTTCGGAACGGTCGGAATTTATTTTCAATTATGCCTGTTAAATTGCCATTTACTGTCAATTTATTATTTTGAAACAAAAATTTTGAGGGTAAAAAATATGGCTGACAAATTTTGATACGATCTGAAATTTGATACGAACTCAATATGAAATTAGTTGGTTAAGATCGAAAGATCTGACCTGT
This sequence comes from Alnus glutinosa, assembly GCF_958979055.1. Taxonomy (NCBI): domain Eukaryota; kingdom Viridiplantae; phylum Streptophyta; class Magnoliopsida; order Fagales; family Betulaceae; genus Alnus; species Alnus glutinosa. The sequence goes on along the minus strand of NC_084889.1, from coordinate 11,034,816 downwards.
TTAATTAAATGGGTCGGGTTAAACTCGAGTTTATCTATATAGATTTATATTCATATCTCGACACGACTTGAACCCAACACACATTATTTTGAGAGCTGATCGATAATTTTTTACATGACTCGCGAACTTAATAAGAACCCAACACGAAATTAAAGGGTTAAAATTGAGTATTACTCTAACTCAACGAAACTAGCTAGAAAGTTGACTTTAGCGGGTCAGACTGTAATAAAATTTTCTTGAGGAAACGAAGTTAAAAAATAAGACGTAAAATTAATGTGTTTTTTAACAACTTTAAAAGTTTAAAAAATGCATTTTTGACAATTTATTTTGCTAGAGGGAGGTTGGATGGGGCCATGGCCCCACCAGCCCTCTCTAGTTTCGTCCATGTCTGACATGTTTATTTAAATTGACCGAATCAAGGTTGACTTATATGTCTCGACGTGATTTAAACATAACACGCGACTTCTAATAAAAAGACTGTACATCAAAGCAAAGAAAACATAACAAAAGTTGTACTTTTTTTGTTATTTGATTGAAACCCTAAAATAATTTTAGTATTTGATTGGATAAAAAATTTCGAAATTTAAATGGATTAAAACCTGTAACAAGTTTGTAGGTAATGACTTTTGTGATGGAGGCAATGGTGGAAGAAGAGAGAGGTGAATCAGGTGATGATCATGCAGGGAATTAATCCGACTGAGACAACGAGGGAAGGGAGGAAAGTGGTGATAACGGTGGTGTTAAGTAATTTTTCTCTCGGGGCCGGACTAATGAAATAATTTTATTAGAAATAAAATTCAAACATTACACGAAAGAAAAATATTTGAATAATTAATATTATATCAATTCTTGTTAAACAAAACAAAAACATTTTTGTGGGCCATGACTTTGCTCAGGGGATTTCTTTTCTTTTATTCTAAGGTTTTTTTTTTTTTTTTGACATGTTTTTTTTCCTAAAGTTACATTTGGTACAAATATGTTATTAAAAAAATAAATAATTTTAATTGAAAATAGAAAAATGTAGTCATTCTCATTGGGCATGAGCGGAATACTATTCCAGGTGTTAAATGCTAATTAAATACTCTAAAACCAAGTCTTCCATTCATTATAAAAGCTATTCAATTTTTCCAATGGAATAAACATTCCGCATTCTAATCATAACCTAAGAGACATGCTGGAATTGTTCATGGGGATTTCTCATGCTTATAATGTTAGCAAAGAAAATAGGGTATTGCTAAAAAATAGAGAGTTAATGGAGTTATTTAGGGAAGAATATAGGGTATGAGAATGATTGTGTGATTGTGCCTAAAATTGTGATATCACCTCTCCTTGTGTAAAGGGCACATTGATAGAGAAATGCCTTAATCAAGTGTCGTGATGGATTCTACGCTTATTGGCGGATTATAGCCTTAGCCAAATTCTTTACCTGAAATCACAGCATGAAGTAGGGGAACTCTTGGTCGAATGATAGGGGAACTCTTTGATACTTAAGCCATCCCCCAACTCTTTTTTTTTTTTTTTTTTTTTTAAAAAAAAAAAACGATTTTTTTAGGTATATTTTGGAGAGATTTTCTCTTAGAAACTCACTTGCATCTGTTTCTATCAAAAAAGTAACAGATGAGTAAGATTGAAAATTTTTAAAACTTGGTTATGGTACATTGCAAATTTTTTCACTTTAGAGGCAAGATTGAAAAAGAGGTGAAATATTATGAGAGTAAAGTGTATTTTTCCATTTTTTTTTTTTTTCCAATGCGAGCAAGAATAAAAAGAATTTCAAATCTCCACGATACATACTCCAAAAAAATTTGAAATTTCACTACTCGACTATGCCGGACCCACAGGCTTCGAGGTTGTTGAACACGGGCCGATGTCCTGTTCTAACTTATATGCTAGACCAAGTCACGATTTTGTTTCGTGGCCTATCTTTTGGGCATTCAGAAAGCAATTTTATTTTGTCCCAAGCCCAATCTCTGGATCACCATATGGATTGGGCTGATTCAACCTAGCCTGTATCTACGTTTACATTCTAGAAAATAAAAAGAATAGAGCCACACAAGCGTGTAGGCCTTTCACATTCTTTGACGTGGCTTTTAAAATTATTATTGATAATTTTAAAATTCATGTAAGAGAGTGTGAGAGTATGCCTAGCATTTCACTTGACGAATTAAGACATGTAAAACAACTTCATCATATTTTGTTTCCGGCACATGAAAAATATCGAAATTTATATTCCGTTGTGTTATTATATTCCTAATGTTTGGATGCAAGGTGGAGCAGGGTTTCACCCGTCTTGATCACAAATGTTGGTACAGTTTTCGGTATAGTGACACAAGCTTTGATAAACTCTTCCTCGACCGCTGCAAAACAATAAATATCAACAAAGGAGCTTACCAGGGGTGTCGGCTAGAACCCATTATGATGCTTAAGTCAATGTCTAGAGAGCAATTTATATCAAGTATATAATGTCAAAATTTATATCTTTCATACCTAGTGGTTTTCACCTATTTATAGACGAGACTTCAATTGTCATTTCAAATTGAGTGTGAGTTGATTCCCTGATTCTAAGATTATTTTCTCAACATATCCGGGATTCAAGTTTCAAGTGCCTAGCTCTCGGTATCTCAAGATTTTATACTTTTGGCGCCTATCAAGATTGCATCTCGATAGGCTTAGGCTACTTGGTTTTTACGGGTTTGTGTCTTGATAGGTTTTACATGGATTCTATAAGCCCATTATTTAGTGGCTGTGGGAATATTTCCCAACAACAAGCAAAGCACATATCAAGGTTTACTTGTAATAATTTTTTGGGTTAAATACGTTACAACCCTCTCTGGTTTCAAATCTTTATTTTTTGTTTCATGTGTTTTCATTTTTATCACATGTGGTACCTGTGTTATGGAAAAATATGGAGATGATACATCCGTCTATTTTTTTCGTCCAAAACTGACAGATTTTCATGTTAACGACACATGACACCATTAAAATTGCAACACGTAACTGCACATTTTTTTTTTTTAAAAAAAAAAAATTATTTTATTTTAATGCTTTAAAAAAAATGTAAAGGTGGTTTGGGTCACATGGGGGTGGTTTAGCCACCCTCAAGGGTCAACACATATTTCTTTCTTTCTTTTTCACTTTAGCCTTTGGAATGTTTCGGCCACCTCCTTGGCCAAAATCGGGGTGGCTGGCCACCCCCATGTGGCTCAACTACCCCAACATTTTTTATTATTATTACTATTTTTTTTTTTTAGAAAAAAAAAAGTCGTAAAATTAAAAGTAAACATTAAAGATTAAAAATTAAAAACCACGATTTTTTATTATTTTTTTTAAAGCCTCAATATTTATATATGTGTGTGTGTGTATGGTAGCCACGTCTCGCAAATTTAATAGTGCCACGTGTTGTTGACGTATAAATCCGTCAGTTTTGGACGGAAAAATTGACGGAGATACCATCTCCATCTTTTTCTATAGTACAAGTATCATTTGTGATAAAAATGAAAGCACATTGGGCTAAAAAATAAAGATTTGAAACTAACAGGGACAAAAGGGTATTTAACCCTTATTTTTTAACAATTCCAACATACCGTTTTGCCTGTGCTAAGTGAAGAGGTGATAGAGAGTAGGAAGCACAGACCAAGGTTTGAGCAATTCGTGTTGAGGAGGAGGGAAGAACTTTGCTTTCCTCCCCCCCAATTTGTTGTTTTTAGGTTTTTGTATATAAAAAAGTGTTTCTTCTCTCTTCGGGCGTCATCGGCACCTTAGAGGTGAAGGGGTTGTTATCTTGTCCCGATCCGGGATGAAGATGTCAATGTTATGTTTTAATTGTGGTTTTAGTTTGGTTAGTGGGGTGTAACGGCGGAAGATCTCTCACATTTCCAAGATTTGGGCTTATTTCATGGATATTCTGGTCTGATTCGTGGAGCCCGGTGCAAACTTTGAATATGAGACTTTGTGTATGCCGATGCTGGTTTGGATGGCCACGCCGGAGACGATAATTGCACAGGAGCTTTCCTTGGATGATTGCAGTGGAGGCGGCAGAGGGAACGGGGGTTTCGGGTGACGAGCAGTTACTTTGGGCAACCATTTTCTCTCGCAGAAGGGGTGAAGAACGGTGTAGATTGAGGAACCCGGAATTGCAATGGTGCTTCAGGGTGACATTTTCGGGTGCGGCAGTGGGGGCGATCTTGAAGGAACGGTTCCGGAGTCTTCTGGAGCTTGCACGTGTCTGTCTTGTGTTGGTTTGGTACAAAGCGGTGTGCTTAATCTTGACATATCTCAGAACGTGCATCCAAACCGTCGAGCATAAAGGGGATGCGGGGGAAATGGTTTTGTCCCCTCCGGCCAGTGCATTTGTAGTTTTTTCTACTTCTTTGTTTGCGTTTTGTTGTTGGTGTTTCGTCCAGCTGCTCTGTTTTTTAAGATCTGAACATGGTCTGTAAAAATTATTTTATAGCTCAAAATGTATGTCTTCTCCTAGATCATGTAACGGTTCATGTACCGTAGATGCATCTTTCTATTGTCTAGGTTATCTTTTAGCAGTTGTGGTCGTTATGGTCTGAGTCTAACTTTACATGGGTGAAGAAAACTCTAACCGTAGTGCACCTGACTTAATTTATTAGAGAATCTCTGTAACCTTGTACATTTGACTGTTTGGTCTTTTCCTATATATTGGACGAGATCTTTGAATCAAAAAAAATAAAATAAGTGAAGAGGTGATGAAAGAAAAAGTCATCCTAAGCTATAATTAAGGATATAGCTTAGCGCACAATACACTTCCAAGGATTGGATAATCTTTTAAAATTGACAAAACATCATCTAATCGATCAAGTCACTTAAACTCCCTGTAGAATGAGATGGTATATATATATAGATAATTAAAGAACGATTTAGGTTAGAAATTATATTTTTATCTCGCTTACTATTTTACAATAATACTAACTTGTAGTGCGTCAACCGACCCTTGATTATTTATTTATTTTTAGATTAAAAAAAAATATCCACTGAATTTTGTCAGACTGACTAGTTTCCCTTTGTTTTTTTCTTTCTTTTCTTTGGAGGGTTTGATAGTCCATATAAACGGATACATGCAGGCAATAATGGCGTTGGTTCTCTTTGTTTTATTCCTTGTTCGAATGGTTAAAGATGGTGTTGGGCATTGTTAGTTGGGCCGGGATGAGGGGATTCCATCCTGCTTTCCATTCGTTGGATAATCGAAAGTGAAACAGGCCGGCCAGCAAATCCTTGGATTCAGGTAACTCTTGGGCCGAATCACATGCGTCTTTATAGAAAGAGGAACGGTGTTTTGTTACCCAAAGACATAATTATTAACTTTTTTTAATTTCTTTTTATTTTTTAAATTGTTTTTATTTTATTTTTTTAAAACAATAAAAAAAAAAATGCAAAACCAGACCCCAACCTATTACATGATTTTGTGATTTTTTGTTTAAAAAAATAATAATAATTGTGTTATGGGATGGCAACATATCATACCTCTTATGGAAAAGTAGAGCAAACAATTAGAGTTCTATCATCAGTTTATTTAGAAAACGAAACTATTTTTTTTTTTATCCAAATATAATTCATAATAGTTTTTTTTTTCATTTTTTATATTTTCCTATAACATTAAAATATTATTTGTTTACGAAATGCAAATTTCATGTGTACCTTCTTATTTTTTAACAAAATCCTAGCACAATCCCCAATAAAAAAGAAAATAGAGGAGAGAGAAAATATTATTTGTAGCACTATTGTTGTACATAGGAATTTATCTTCAAGTTAGAGTACAAGTTATATCTGAATAGTTTATATGTATTATGGGTTTTTCTTTGAGTAGAGGTACGTGTTCATTTCATATTTTATGTCTTTGTAATTCTTCTATTTATAGGCATGAGTGATTAATAAAAAATAATCAGAATTAATTATAAACCTTGTGTTTGAAAAAGGTTTTAGGTTCTCTCAAAATTTAAAGGGTCTAGGTTCCCTTAAAACCTAACAAAGTTTGTGAAACCATTAACGTAACACTGAACGACATGTGTCTTTATGGAAAAGCAGAGCAAATAAGTATTTTGAGTAATGTTACATACTTTTACTCTCAAAATTCCCTCACGTGACTTTAAAATTACTATTGAATTTGATATGAATTATTATTAAATTTTAATTTAATTGTGATTTTAAAAGCTATTTTCAGAAAATGAAAAAGTGAAAGTAAAAGTGTAGGAATGAAAGTGTGTGTAACATTTCTTATAATCTTATATTCCTATTCTCCAAACTCAACACTCTCACTCTTATACTCTCTAATGTAATATTAAAAATCATCGGTAAATTTCAGATGAATCAATGGTAAATTTTGAACCAAATGTTAACTGTAACGTCCTACATCAGTTGGGTATATGAATGATTATGTGCTTTATGTATATCGGCACATTTTTTGGCACAATTATTTTAAAGTCGTGATAGTTATGAATCTATGAGAATTTTATAATTAAGTGTATTTTTGTAAGAATAGTATCAAGATTAATAATCTCTTACAAAATTAAATTTAAAAATAAATAATATTGTATGATTAAAGTAAATCGTTACACTGACATTTTAGTGACGTATATTTTGGGAGTGTGTGAGAGACGGAGACAGTGAAGCATCTCTATTTTTGTACACATCACCCACAGAAACGAAGGAAATCAGAGGGAAGAACAATCTCGGCAGCCATAGACACGGCTAATATCTAGAAATGTCATCGAGATGCTAATAGACACGTGTCCATCTTCCTCGATCCGCAAAACCCTCACTAAAATCCATAATCCTGTCCGCTATATTAGTTAAAGCACTCTTTCTCTCCCTCACAGCTACGCCGCCGCTTCTGTTCTTCGATACCATTTTCTGGGTCTCTCCCTCTTTCTCTCTATACTCTATTGAGTAGAGTTCTCCTCGCATCCAGGATTTCCAGCAAGTTGATTTTCTCAGAGGTGAAGTGGATAGAAGATGATCAAAGTTCGTGAATCTCTGGTAAGAACAACTACCGTTTCTGAATCGGCTTCTTCTATACACTGATGTTTGACCCACTTATGGTAATTAATCCACGGTCCCTCTCAAATCTCGTTGCCTGAAAAGCAAAAGATACCGATATCCTTAATTAGCTTCACGACACCATAAATACACCTCAGTTGTACTGTAACCACAGTTGGTGCTTCATTTTCTTCACCCTGATTTTTTTTTTTTACTTAGCAAAACAGTAGTATAGTATATGGATTCACCTCTAGCTTAGAGCCCAGTTGACCAAATAGGATAGTGATTTAAATTCTGGTACTTAAAAAGTGGCGAAGATGAGCTTGGGCGCAGCCGAGGATGATTCGGCTTCAGAAATTCATGTTCCAGCTGATATAGATTGGCATATGCTTGACAAATCCAGATTCTTCTTTCTTGGTGCCGCCTTGTTTTCCGGCGTATCGGCTGTTCTTTATCCAATCGTCGTTTTAAAGACCCGGCAACAGGTTTCGCCCACTCAGATTTCTTGTTTCAAAATGTCCTTTGCCATGATGCGCCACGAGGGTGTGAGAGGGTTCTACAGGGGATTCGGTACCTCTTTGATGGGTACGATCCCTGCTCGAGCGCTTTACATGACGGCGCTTGAGGTCACCAAGAGTAATGTCGGGACTGCCACCGTCAGGTTAGGCTTTTCCGATACTACGGCCACCGCCATAGCTAACGCCGCCGCTGGGTTGAGCTCTGCCATGGCTGCGCAATTGGTTTGGACCCCAATTGATGTTGTGAGCCAGAGACTAATGATGCAGGGTAACATCCTTCCCCATGTGAATTGTGGCAAATATAGCAATGGGATTGATGCGTTTAGGAAGATTCTCTATGCCGATGGTCCAAGAGGGCTGTACAGGGGATTTGGGATTTCCATATTAACGTATGCGCCATCGAATGCGGTTTGGTGGGCTTCTTACTCTGTCGCTCATAGGCTTATCTGGGGTGGTTTCGGTTGCTACATGGGTAAAAAGGATAAGGATGAGCATGGTTTAACGAATAATGGGAGCAATTTTAGGCCGGATTCCATGGCGACGGTGGCAGTGCAGGGATTGTGTGCTGCCATGGCTAGTGGCGTTTCTGCTCTAATCACAATGCCGCTCGATACGATTAAGACAAGATTGCAGGTTTTGGATGGAGAGGAAAATGGGCGGAGAAGGCCACTGAAGGTTGTGCCGGCGGTTCGGAACTTGGTGAAGGAAGCTGGGTTGAGTGCTTGTTATAGGGGTTTGGGGCCAAGGTGGGTTTCAATGTCGATGTCTGCAACTACCATGATCACCACCTATGAGTTTTTGAAACGGATGTCTACCAAGAGGCAAGAGAGCTTCACTTCATAAATAGATGTCTTCTTCTTCTTCTTCTTCTTCTTTCAGTTTCTTTCAAGTTCTCGCAGTTTTTCTCAAGTTTCGCTATATTTGGCTTGCTTGCTTGCCGATATGCTGAAGATCATATAATGTACATTCTACTTTCTCTCTCTCTCTCTCTCTCTTTTTTTTTTTTTTTAGGGGTTTCATAAAGTGGATATTCGAGATTTTGCTCTAGTCCTGGTGCAATTACCCTCTTTTCTCCTATGAATATTTTTAATCTTTTTTATTTTATGTATCCAGTGCAAGAATGATTTTGGTTGAGAAATTTATTTGTCTTTGAAGGGGTCATGATGGAAGGTTCTAGATAAATAAGCTATTGGTCTAAATCATTATTGCATCCTTCTTTATAGTGATTCCAATTGTCAAGTTGCAGTCTCAATCATGGACAAACGAGATTATGGACTTTCTCAAAGCAGCCTATAGATAATAATAATAATAATAATAACAGTTACTCTCAATTTTTTTTTTTTTTTTTTTTCATGTTAATATGAGGTGTTACTTTTGTAAAATTCTATTTTATTGGGTTGCTATGATTTTACGTCCGTCAAAAACCCTAATAAGAGTAATGGCAAATAGTCTCTAAGGAGTAGCTCAATTGGTTGGGAGCTACGCCTCATGAAGCGGAGGTAAAAAAAAAATAAAAGAAAAAAAAAGGTAACGGCAAATATTTGAAGAGAATGGTTTGATAACTAAACATACCTTAATGCTTGATTTAATAAATTTTAAACCTTAAATAGTGATTTAATAAAAGGTTAAACTCTAAGAACCTTTACAATATTTTTTTTTAAAAAAAAAATTACGATAAAGCAATAGGCTTGAAAAGGTTTATTCTTTCTTATAAACAGAATAATGGGCTTCTTTTTTTTTTTTTTTTTTCTATATTTTTTTCCTTTTTTTTCAGAAAAAAAAAAGAAATCTTTCCCTTTTTTAATTTCATTTCTACAATTAATGGATTTTATTCTGTCTGCAATGATATTGTAATTGCAGAGAGTTGCGTGATATGATTTTCTTAAATGAAAGCTTGGAATTTCACTTTTTTTTTTTTAAAAAAAAAAAAAAAACTAGAATATCTCACAGCACCGCGTATGAGTAATGATTCACTACCACTTAAATATACAACTTTTCACCACCTTATCTATGTGGTAAGGTGGTCCATCACCTTAATTTATTTTTAAAAAATAAAAAAATTCAAAAAGTAGTGGGGGACCACCTTGCCACATAGGTAAGGTGGTGAAAAGTTGTATATTTTGGTGGCATTGAATCATTATTCCACCGCGTATACACCTCATTACGTAGATTTTCCTTTCATGCACCGGATATAAATTTCCTCTAGTTCGGAGGAAATTTTTCAAATTCAGTTTTTAAAAATGTTACTCTTGAGTACATGAGAAACACATGCTATTAAAAAATAAATATTTAATATGTAAAATCTTAGAGTTCATGAGGGCTTTAAGTAAGAGTAGTATTCAATAACGGATTAGGATCTTCTATAATTATTTGTTCAAATTTGAGAGAATTTGGACAGCTCATTGTGACTTATGGGATCCATCTAACTAAATAAGTAGTTGGACAACTCAATTTTTATTTGGTCAGATGGGTCTCATAAGTGGTCTTTTACAATCACCTGCCTAAATTTTCTCAAATTCAAACAAATAATTACAAAAAAAAAAAAAAAAAAAAAATCCTTGAACCTTCGCTATCCGGCAATAAAGGGGCAGATTGAGGTTAACTCCTCCTGGAGTCCTGGGTAGGAAAAATCAGGGGCCCAAGAAAGTCGTAGTGGTGGTGGTGGTGTTGGGACATGGATAGGAGTGGCCACATTACCTGAACCTGAGAAGGCATATGACAATTGACAGCATGGCGTTTGGCGAGGGATAATCATTTATTTTGTTGTGGAACCAATTTGCAAACCCATTTGCCTACAATTTTTTATTTATTTTTTTTAACAAAAGAAGGCCCTTTCATTGCTCTAATAAAAGCACAAAGGCATACAGTGAATAGAGATACAAGAATCTTTACACACTAAATCAAACAGTACAAGATCGGTGTTTAAGCCTCTCTTTACAATAAATTGAAAACAACAAATAAAAGAGGGTCGATCTAACTCCAAAGCCATCTAAACAGCCCTAGTAACATCTGAGTCATTACAAAGGCAAACTGTGAAGAAAAAGAAAAAGAAAAAAGAAAAAAAAAACACAAACACAAACACAAACAAAAACACAAACAAAACTAAAAAGAAAAAAAAAAAAATACAAACAAAACTGAAAAAACAGGAATATTAAATCAAAGTCGTCACTGCCGGGAATGCCACCATTGCCGAAGGCGATGCGTGCATCGGAAGCCCCTTGAAAGCCAGTCAACCACCCGATAGACACCCCTCTCAACCTGGAAAGTGGAGCGTGGCCTACACGCGCGGCCCAGGGAGAGAAACCTCACTGGCGTGTGCTGGCCACGCGCCATGCACCAACGCCTGACACGGCCAAGGAAAGAGGCAACCGGACTAGAGGGAGATGGTGGACACTGCTGAGGGGTGCGCGTCTTGAATAAGCCGGCATAAACTCCCAGATCTGGCATCAAAGGTACGGTCAAATAAGGAAAAACACAACTAAAAAAGCCGAACAACATTCACGCCACCAACACCTTAAAAAACCTTCCTGCCAAGGAGAAAAAAGGAACGATGGAAACAACAACAAAAACACAAAATCTTCAGAGCCCAAACAATGGCTCGGAAAAGGTCAGCCACCACTGAAACTAAGCCAGAGAAAAACAAATCTCCATTGGATTTAATCAGGGAGACAAAAAAAAGCCCCCTAGCCCAAAGGCTAAAAAGGAGATAAAACAAAACAGACCGGGATAAGGGAGGGAGGCCTCCCCAAAAGAACATGCTCACAAATGGTTTTTTTGAATCCTGGAGCCTTTCTCAATTTTCTTACCACACAAACCATTTGCCTACAATTAATACATCCCTGAATCCTGAATGAATAGGTGGGGGCATTCCGGTAATGCCGGCCGCCGGAATCACTTAATGCTGCGGAATATATAGGAGGACGATCCCAGTACAAAACTACGGGCTACGGCGCACAAGGAATCTGACATTTCTCTCTCCTTCATCCATGATTGCGATGACTATAAAGCAAGGGATAACAATTTAATTTTAGGATAAGGATGTATCCTAATTATTTGTTTCAATTATTAACCATTTGACCAAGTAATGTGACAAGTAAATTTACCCTTCAAACACGAGGTAAATTTTTTCAGAAATATTATATTTTAAGCATTCGGGGGCCATTATCAGAATTTTTAGCAATATATCGTAACTCATAAACCTTCATTATTTCTAATTCCAACAAGTACGTCTATTGGGTATTTGGATTCTCTTGGTTTCAAATGATTGGGAGAGTATTTTGTCCTTGCTAAAATAATGGTAAAATTGTTCAGATAAATGTGAATGGACAATTTTGTCCTTAATTTTACAAAGATTGGGATACTCTAAGATCCGTTTCCGAGCGTTTTTCGTTCATATTAATGGTTGATTTAGATAAAGGAGACATGTTGAAATTGAAAATTTTTTAATTAAAGGGCTAGTTAAATTTAAAGTTTAGTGGCATGTTTGAGAATGGATAGTAGTTTGGAAGAATAAAGTGTGATGTATCTACGAGTAATATTATATGGACCCCACTCCGTTGTGCCTTGGTGTTGTGTCATTGTTGTGTAGTGTGAGTGTTTTAATCATGAGAAATGATCCATACACTCCTTTCTTACAACAGCCCTACAACAAGCTGAAGTGACGGGTAATATTTTATTATTTTTTTTGTTTTGTTTTGTTTTCTTTTTGTAAAAAAATAATAAAATATTACCAGTCACGTCAGCTTGTTGTGGGGCTGTTGTGAGAAATGAGTGTAGGGATCATTTCTCTTTAATCATTTCTCATATTATATACACTCTCACTCCCACACTTTCTGACGTGTCTTTTAAAATCATAACTGAATTTTAAATTGGCCATTCATTATTCAATGTGCAAAACATAAATGACAACGGACATAAAATATGATAATATAGTAAGAAAAATTATAAAGAAAAGATATTTAAAATTATAAAATATGATAATGTTGAATTGTATATTTATTTCGTCAGTTATATTTTTAGTATTTTTAATCAATTTTTTTTTTTCAACTCTTATAACAAAAACCTTGGTTCCGCCTCTCAACATATTTAATTTTACATGCTAGAGCGTGTGTGAACTACTACGCCATATAAGCTAAGCCATGTGCACAGATGCTAGTCGTCCACATTACATTGACAAGCGTGAGAATTGGGATTCCTAACGATCCCCTACCCAAAGTGCATTGGGCAGGAAAAATTGTAGGGCTTCTATAAGAGAGGGTTCTCTGTTTGAGTAAATTATTAGGAATTAGGCCTCCTGCTCGAGCAAAAAGCCTCTCCCCAATTTTAGGGGTAAAGAGAATTATAAGGATCTCAAATTATAAGGGATTTCAATCATGCCCATAATTTTGTCATATGATCTTTGTGCCGCTGTTCTAAAAAACAATGACTGATATCTATTCATTTAAAATGAATGGCACAAATCTTGAAAACAAGGTACAAAACAAAGTAGGTGATTCAGCTACCCAAAAGAGACAGATTTGAATACCCAAAAATACAGCCCTTGAAAATGGTTCAGCAACTTCTCAACCACTCCTTTTGGGTTGACATTATCCCGTTAGTAATAACTTAGTATGTTGGATTCGAAATATTGTTTTTAATTAACGTTATATTCTTAAAAATTGGCGAGCCAGGCTAGTTTGCAAAGAACAAAATGGAAGACTTGCTCATGTTGACTGTTTGGGCACACCATCTGCCGCAAAAGGTCAAGGCAGTTCTTGATAGTGGCAGCTTCTGAAAGGGTGTCTTGGCCGAAGACTATCAAGTCATCAGCAAAGAGGAGATGATAGATTTTGGGGGGCAGGTCTGGAGACTTCGATGCCTCGCAGATTTACCTTTGGCTTCCTCGGAGAGAAAGAGTCTGGAAAGGGCTTCTTTATTCTAAATGATGAAAAGGAAGGAGGATAAGGGTTCTCCATTTGCCAAAAGGGATCCGTTGAGGATGGAAAAGGTCGGAGTGATACAAAACAGTTGTCAACTTCAATTCTAAAAGTGGGCCAATTGTTGGAGGGGTGCTGCCTTCTACGAAGTATGGTAGACAGATAGAAGAATATTGTGTTGAGATATTTCAACTTGCCAAATGCATGCAACACTTGGCCCAATTCAAAATAAAGTCACGTACCGAATATATATATATATATATATATATTCCTCCCATTCCTTTCCCCTGCAAATAGCATTGTCGAGGCACCCATCCAATTCATGAACTCGAAAAGCTTGTTTATAGTAGTTTACTTAGAAAAAAAAAAAAAAAAAAAAAAAACCAAGCTCAACTCTAATTAATAACCACTTTTAATAAACAAACCAAGAGTTACAAGCGTGACTCAATGAGGCTCAGGAAAAAGGATTTTGAGAGAAGTCAAAAACATCCCACATAGGCTAAAACAATTTTGATAATCTAAAGAGGACATGTATGTATGCAAGTAATAAGACATTTAGTAATCATATTATTTGTTTCTTTTGAAGAACATAGGGCATACTAAATGCCCTTTTAAACTTCCCAGAGTGCGTAAGCATGCCTTTGTACTTCAAATCAAGCTCAAGCTTGAACATCAGAGATTAACTACTCATGGTATAAGGTACAACATAAGCTTAAAGACAAAAAGGACACAGTAATCCAATAAACATATATAAATTCAAGCAAACACATAACAAGTCTTTCCGTACCGGCATCCAGAAAAGGATTCCCTACCCAAGCGTAAAAACCTTAATTTATAATCGATTAAACAGCATATTTGCGACCTGCACATTATATTCGAGATAGATTTCCTAAAACTAGGAATACAAGACAAGAATTAACCTGATCTACCAGAGCATTAGCAGTCAACTACAGATGAACACAGCTACCATCAAGGGCGGGCTCTCTTGTTGGTGCAAGATGGGCATTTATACTGCTTAATATGCTCAGCCCTTGCTGGGGTGATCTTAACACACTTCCCATGGAACCACTTCTCACAGATGTCACAGCAAATCCAAAACTCATCAGCTGCATAATTCTCTCCACAAGCCCCACAACATGTGTCTCCATGCTCCTCATCATCTTCCTCTTCCACACCTTCCTCATCCTCATCCTTTGACTGTATTCCCTTCAAATACTTGACCTGAGATTCAGAACCTCGCTGCATATGGCAAGCCAACAAAAGAATAATAAAACCGATTGCAAGGTAATTGTTCTCAAGTACAAAACCTACAAGAAAATGGAAATAATTTATTCCCTCTTTGCCACTTGGCACGTTATAAATGAAGTGCTGGATTGTGATTCAACTGCTGGATGGTGTGATTCAACAAAACAAAGTCAAAATTATCTCTTGCCAATAGCCAACAGGCTAAAAGTTTTCATAGTCTGACATTCAATGGAGAAGCGTAATTTTCCAGTGGTGAGATTACACTAGGCCATAACATGTCTGCAGTCTCCAGAGAAACATGTACACACCAAACAGTAGTCACCCATACACTTATTTAGTATACATAACAACATTGAAAAACAAAGCAAGTAGAAGTCATTACATACCTTAGAATTTGATTTAGATTTGTTGCTGCTGTGATTTGAAACTGATGACTTCTCCTTTACTTGTTTCTTGGCTGTCCCTGTCACAACCTCGAATATTGTTGGAAGATCACTTATCATATTAAAAAGGCGTTTCCTGCACCACAAAAAACAAGGTATTATTAAGAAGTAATGAAACCTTAAAGGTAGCAACTACTGATATACCGAAACCATAAAAGGGCACAAGAAAATGAATATGGGCAATAGTTAGCCAACTTCAGCGCAAACCAATGTTAGCAAGACTAAGCTCCCCATCCTGGAGACTAGAGTTATTTATAAGACCAGTACCCCTTTTCTGGCCTTCAACTTTGATGAATACAGTATTCCTGTCAATATAATAAAACTGCTGCAAGCAGGACTAGAGATTCATTAAATGGAATCTACACATTGATTCTCTTTATAATATATGTTAAAGAAAGAAAATAAAAAACTAGCATAAACTTTTCAGCAAATTTTTTTTTTTTTCCCATGAGATATATGGAGGTTAAATAATTTTGAGATATTCAAATGCACGAAGGAAATTCAGGCAGGCAATTGTAGAAAGTAAAGGACATGAAGAAAGTTTTAAAAAAAAAAAAATTCTTCCTACTCAAACATATAGGATGATAATCACAAGGGTAAGCCCCAATGAGCTGAAAAAGAAATTAAATGACATAGGGCCATACTGTGTAATTTGCAATTTTCAATCACTGTCTACCTTCCCCAAATGAATTTTAGCAAGAAGTATTGTTAGATCTTGGCACTTACATTGCAGTATTTTCAAGAAAAATAAAAGTCAGATAAAAAAAAAAATGGAACATGTTTAATAAAATCTGGGAAAGAAAGACACTAAATGTAATGAGGTTTTAACCACCTTTACTTTTGCTGGGAAGAATAAAATCAATCAGTTACAATCAGCTGTGACTAATTTCTCAGGGTATTTAACCTAAAAGCAGCTAATGAAGTGTTTGAAAACTAAAATATATTTTTTTCTTCTCCAATTATACCATTTGACATTTGCAAGTACAAATATTTGTCAGATTATAATGCTTTTCCACCCTATCACTCACTCTACATCAACATAATCCCTAATTAGCCAATTTATGTTCCTAAAACTGGAAATTCATCATAAAATTTAGCTATTACAGCATGATTAATAATATTCAAAATTTATAAAATAATAATAATAATAATGCAACTCAATAGTATAAAGCAAAACATGAAAATGAATTAGAGATTTAGACATTTTTATTTTTAGTATCTGATTTGTGAAGTGGGAAAGAAGGTGAGAGAACAAGGTTTCAAGCTCCTTGGGAGACTGACTGCAGGCCTGGGCCAAAACCAACATCAGATTTCATTTCCGAATAAAACATCCTAACCTATTAACACATAAAAGTTGTTTTATAATGTCAAACTATACATCCAAAAGGGAATGAAGAGAAACACATACCTATCAGCTTTATCAAATCCAAACCTAGCACCAAAATAAAAGGCCACAGAAAGTAACCAAGCATCACTGTGGACAGCTACCAAGGATAACCAGTCCTTTTCTTGCATCCCATCTCTGGCAAAGTTAATACCTAGTGCAGGTTCCGGGAGCTCTGGAGGTACCTCTTCAGCAGGTAAATTGACTTCCCACTGCTCACTGGGAAATCCATAAAGGCTAAGATTTTCTTTCTCTGTAATAAAAAAGAAAACTAGCATATCATGCAATATAAATATACAGATAATAAGGGCACAGCATGGGTGTGTGGCACAATGATAAATTGGTAATGAAAGCTTGTATGTATTGCTTAGAGACCAAAAAAAAAAAAGCAAATAAACAAACACGAACAGAGAATATAAAATTGAAGGCAAGGCAAACAAAACAAGAAAAGAGGGAAAGGGGAGAGGGTGAGAGAGGGGGGAGGGGGGCGGCAGGAGGAAGAAACTAAACAGACTTCTGAGAAAGGCAGAGGCAGTTAAAAGGCCATCCAGTATTCACCTAAAGAAAAAAAAACTTAGTTCATGAAAAGGCAACATTACTATCCATACCCCTTTCATATGTTTTCCTTTATGAGTTCTGAAGTTTCAACTAGTACCCAGGGGATTCAAAACATTGTTTAACGGAAAATTTTATGCTATCCGACTTCCTTAAAATTATCCTACTCAAATTTTTGTTAGATGAAAATCCAATAACATTTGTATAAAAATGGTTGGAAAAAAAATAAAGAATTTGATCAACTCAAAGTTCTGCCTTTTAAGCAAGTAGCACATAATTCCATGGTCAAAACTAATAAATAATATTATTCACTTATAAGAATTATAGAAAGGCTTACGCTTGGTGCAATTAAAAAAAAAAAAAGAAAAAAAAAAAAGAAAGAAAGATAGAAGAAAAAAAGTCTAGATCCATTAACAAAAAAAAATGATGATTACACAATGATTTGGCATTAACAAGCAGAAGCAATAACTCTTACAGCTGATAAACATGCACTTCACCAAAAGTGTGAACAAATAAAAGCATATATGTTTAAGCAGCCAAAACCGCATGAAAAACAAAGCCCTAACTATCGCTTTCCGTAAGTTCACTTAACATATTCAAGCAAACCAAGCAGATGGGAATCAGAAACAAACTAGATATTGTTGATGCTTTCATTTCAATTAACTTTGAATCAAATCTCTCCAATAGTGTGGTAGGTGCCTTTGAACCATAATGGAAAGGCATGTTCGAGATGTGCTGTACAGTGGCAGATATTTGTTTAAATGGCAGGTTCAGTTCTCTGTTTTTCATTTTGGTGTGCAGCGATGGGTCTTTCTAGATGGTTCTTTGTAGAAACAAAATCGTTCGAGTTTGCAATGGAAGAGGGTGTCTCAGTTTCACGTGGTTTCGAAAGGAGTAGGGGCATTATGTGTTCTACATCCATGGGTAAAGTTACTGTGCTATGGTTGTTGGCTATCTTAGAGGAGCTGCTTAAAGCAGAGACCTCAATAGTGTTTTTGAAGTTCACCAGAGTAGGCTCCAAAGCATATACTGTCCAAAGGTGTGCAAATAGATTTGGTCACTATTTGTTTGTCGCAGAATATTGTAGTTGTGGCCAGAGGGGCTTCATGGTTGTCCCAGAAAGAGGAGGGAAGGGGTGGTCAGGCTTTGTTCACGAGTTAAGGAAGACCACAGAATTGTCTCAGGCATCATCCGATGATGGCCAAAAAGCTTCACCGTCTCGCTCGACGCTTCCCCATAGGCATCAATAGGGACGGTGGAGCGAGTGCCAGAGAGGATGATGGGAAAAGGACATTTGTCGAGGTGCTGGTTGGTTTGGGGCATTGTACGGTGGGCACAACGCTTCCCATGGAGGGCCATGTCAGGCCCGAAGCTGTAGTAATGCAGGTACCGACAGGCAGTAGTCGAGGTGGGCCTACAGATGCACAGGATCCCTAGTTTCACTCTAAAGAAGGGATCATGACAATGCATGGGAGTGGAACAAGGGGTGTTGATGGGGCCCTCTGATTTGAGAAAGCAGATAGAGCGCCTGAAGGAGGAAGTGGATAGGGTGATTTAGATTTTGGATGTGGGCTTGGAGTCATTTGGGCCAGTGAAAGTTAATAATTCAAAGCAGGTTGTAAGTAAAATGGTGGAACCTAGTCAGCTAGTGAGGGCCCAACACTCTAAGAAGACTGTTGAAGATCGATGCCCAATATCAATGGATCAAGATGAACGTGCGTTAAATAAGAAAAAAAGCCCGCCATCCCCCAAGTGAAACAGGCGTTTCGGTCAAAGTTTAACCCCACCTTTTAAGTGGGTGGCGAAGACGTGGGTCATACCCACTCATAAGTGGGTAGCAAAGATACTGGCCAGTGCCGTTTTTTATTCGGGCAAGGGTTTGGGTGCGGACTCAGGTCAAGTGGGCTCAAGCTCTGCCTAACCCAGTGGACCTCTGCTGGCTTCTCCAACATGCCAAGATGAAATGGGTGTTTGAGTAGGAGTTTTGCATGAAGGGAATCAGAGCTTATCGGGGGTTGGTTCAAATCCTCTCATCGGTGGAGACCTCAAATAGCCCATTGCAATCTTTATCGCCCCTCCCCACCCTTGGATTTCACCAGCGATGTGACTATGTTGGCTTCCTACAGAGCCGGACTTCCTGATATGGGTGTTAGAGGCAATGTTTTCAAGTCTGTAGAGAGGTCTTGCGTATTACGGCATTTGGGAAGGGGGAAATGGATTCCTTTACCAGACTTCCCTCCTTCTCCCTTACCTGTCGCCCCTGAGGAGTTGAGAGGGGTGGGGGAGGGGGTAATAACTGTGTGGTGCAGGGTCAAAGTCTTCAGCTTGAGTATTGTAGAAAGGGAAGGAAATGTGTTTGCTTGTTAATGCCAAATCATTGTGTAAGTATCATTGTTTTTCTTTTTTAATTAATGAATCTAGACTACTTTTCTTTTATCTTTTTTTTATTGCAATATGCGTAAGCCTTTGTATAATTCTTCTAAGTGAATAATATTGTGTATCAGTTTTGACCATGGAATTATGTGCTACTTGCTTAAAAGGCAGAACTTCGAGTTGATCAAACCCTTTATATCTTTGCCAACCATTTATACAGATGTTATTGGATTCTCATCCAACAAAAATTTAAGTAGGATAACTTGGGAGGTGGGCGTATTTACCTCGTTCTTCAATTTGTTGTACTCCTCTAAATTGAGACTAGGTGTTGAAGATAAACTTTGTTGGCTACCTGCTAAGAAAGTTCGATATTAGATCTTCCTACAACACCCTTGCTCCCCATGATAGCACTCATTTTTCCCTGGGAGGAATGAGGCTCCTATGAAAGTTATGTTCTTTGCTTGGTCGGCTGCCTTAGGAAAGATACTCACTACGAATAATCTAAGAAAGTGGCATGTCATAGTGGTTGATTGGTGTTGTATATGTAAGAAGAGTGAAGAGTTAGTAGATCATCTTTTACTCCATTGTGAGATGGCTACTGATCTTTGGAATACCCTCTTTAGCCTTGTAGGGTTTGGCTTGGGATATATCTAGTAGAAAAGTAGACATTTTTGCCTGCTCAAAAGGGCAATTTGGTAGGCTTCAGAATATTGCAATGTGGAAGATGCCTTCATATTGCCTTATGTGATGTTTTTGGAGACAGAAATAATTGAAGTTTTGAAGACCGCAAACAGACAACTGAGGAATTAAAGGCATTTTTCTTCATGACTATCACTAGACAACCTTTGTCTGAAATAATTTTCACTTTCATGTTTTTCTTGATCTTTTTGCTTCTTCTAATTAGGTGTTTCTTTATATATTTCTTGTTAACTTAAATTGCGCCTTTTGCGCTTTTTAATAAATTGTGACAAAAACCCACATTACGACCATAATATTGAATGGCGTGAACACAATAAATACCAAAAGATAAAAGTGAGGTAAAAGAATATAAAATGCTTGCATGTTTATTCAATTATCAGTTGAGACAAAAAAATAAAAAATAAAAAATAAAAAAAAATACTACCACACCAAATAATCATATTAAAGTAAGTTGAATTTAGAGATTTAGTCTAGTAATTTTTTAAGATTCTCATGCGCAAAGCCCTACTTCATTTTCTTTCCCTACAATTTCTTCGCAAACAAGCAGAGCATAAACCACAATCAGATAACTCAAAATAAATAAAACATGGAAAGAGAAAAACCCTAACCAGGATCACACTGCTGATAAAACTCTTCGACATCTGCAGCCACATAACAAAAACAAAAACAATCTCAATCTTCGAAATACAGAGAGAAAACAAAGCACATAATTAAAGAAGTAAAAAATTTACAGAAAAAATAGTACCGGTGGTGAGGGCTTTGATCATGCCAGCTCTCCGGCCCTTGAAATCCCTAAAGACCTCCTCGACCGTACGAGGATTGTACGCTGCCCCACCATCCATGTCTTCTATGAAACTTTTCGCTAATTAGAAAATAGAAAGAAAGTTATGGAGTAAGACACACTGACAAGCAGGAGAGGCTTTTAGAGGGAGAGAGGAAAGATCGAAAACCAGAGAGCGAGAGAGGAAGTGTGCCTCTGTCTCTGTGTGAGTGAGTGAGAGAGAGAGAGAGAGAGAAGAAGAAGAATTCAAGAATGTGTAGTGTAAAAGGAGGGAAAGACAAGAGGGGCTTTGCGGATTTGAATCGGATTGAAAGAGTTTGATTAACCGGATTTCATAGAACGGGAAGAGTCCGTGAAGAACCCGATGACATTTGTTTTGGCCCATATAGAAAGTTGGGGAAAAAAAGAAAGCCCTAAAATCGGCTTGTAAACCCTAATTCATGAATTAAACTAAATTCTTGAAGTCAGAAGCGTTGGATCCAAAATTCAGCCAAATAATTTAAGTGTTGGATCCAACGCTTCTGACTTCAAGAATTTAGTTTAATTCAAGAATTAGGGTTTACAAGCCGATTTTAGGGTTTTTTCCCCAACTTTTTACTTTTCAATAAAAATAACACCATAAGAGTGTACCTTTATCATTTCCTTTTATTCTTCTTGGCAACTATGTGTAAAGATTTCTATACCGTAGTTGGATAATAGGCACCGCATATGTATATTGAATATCACCTTTTGATGATATCACTTTTTTCCTTCTCGTGCGGACATGTCAAAAAATAAATATATATATAAAACTACACAACATTAAGGTTGTGCAGCCTATGTTTGATAGCCAACACAAAAATCCAATACTTTATTTTTATTTCTCTAAAAATAAAAGAAAAAAAAATCAATTTTAAAACATTTTTAACTTTTTATATTACATCAATCATTTTTTTTATTACTATTCAAATAAAAAATTCAATACAAACAAAACTTTTTCACTTTTCTATATAAATTAATTATACTTTGTATCACATTAATTACTTTTTACTAAAGGTGTACATGCGAGAGGATACTAACTGCCCGCATCCGCTATCCCCAATAGCGGATGTGGATATCAAAAACTACTATCTGCAAGCGTGGATGCAAATAGCAATTTTAGAGTATGCAGATTCGAATAATTCATTTATTCACATCCGCATATTCTTTCAATCTAATATTTATATTTTTATATTTTTATATATATTTCATTTATGAATGTATAATATTTATATATTTAAGACAACTTTCATTGAGTTTGGAGATGAGTAGTGGCTTGGAATTTAATTATCAACAATGAAACTAAGGCTTTGTAGCCTGTATTTGATAACCAACACAAAATCCAACCCTTTATTTTCCCTTCTCCAAAATATATATATATATATATCAATTTTAAAATATTTTTAACTTTTTATATTACATCAATTATTTTTTTTTATTAATATTCAAATAAAAAATCCAATACAAACAAAACTTTTTCAATTTTTCATATAAATTATTTATATTTTATATCACATCAATCACTTCTTACTAAAGGTGTACAAGCAGGTGGATATTAACTGCATCCGCTATCCACAATAGCAGATATGGATATCAAAAACTACTATTCGCAAGTGTGGATGTGAATAGCGGTTTTAGAATATGCGAATAATAACAGCATCCGCATACCCTTTATATATAATATATATGTTTTATATTTTCATATATATTCCACTTATAAATGTGTAATATTTAGACAATTTATTTTTTTATGTTATGAATTTGTAATATATATATATATATATATATATATATATATATATTATGTTGGATTTGTAATTTATGTTTGCTGGCTTGATTGTTATACTCATTGAATCATGAATAAAAAAAAAAACATAAAGGTGTTTCTTGTGAGCATTGATTACAATAAATATTTGCCACTCCAAATTAACTAGGGTCAGTATCATTGCCCCCTTGACTAGCCTCTGATGAATTTGAGGTCGTATCCATCATTCCATTTTTTTTGGTTCTACATATTTTTAATGTTGCATTATATTTTCAAAAGGCAAGCCCAGAAGATTAAAAAAGGGTTAAAGTTATTTTTAAAAGAATTTAAAATATGTTCATTACCTATTTGTGAACAGTGGATAATAACTGCAATAACCGCGCAGATGCGGATATTAAAAAATTATGTGAATGCAAATATCTAAAAGTAGTATCTGCATTTTGTGGATTTGGGTGCGTATGCCACAAATAACCGCTCTGATATCCACATGTACACCTCTACTTCTTACTATTACCCCCCAAAAAAACACCACAACAATCTTTACCAAACATACCCGTGAGGTTAAATGAGGAGAAATATGATTTGACCGAAAAATCCAAAGCTTCTAATGAAATCTATATGATAAAACTATGAAGGAAATGTATTGGCAATTATGTGAACCGCAAAGTATTTTATAATTGATTCAACAATAACTGAGGCTGTGACAGCATAGAAGGCGGTAGAATTTGGAAGAGATATCGGGATCCAACATGTCATAGTAAAAGGTGATGCATTGAAAATTGTGCATGCATTGCGGCATGAAGGTTGTTGTTGGAGTCTATGTGGCCAACTCATTGATGACGTAAAAACTATGTTCAACAATTTTCAGTCCAAGTATGTGGGATATGTTAATAAGGAAACCAATGAAGCAACTCACTGCTTAGTGCTTCACCAATCCTTTGAGCAAGTTTGGATGGAGGAGTGTTCGGTCTTTATTTTGTTAAGCAAGATGTTTCTTTTTTATTTTTAATGAAAGTCTAAAAGATTTACTTAAAATAATTTTTTTTCTAAAAAAAAAAAGGAAGGGGAAGGGCTAACTATTTGATTAGTATCAACAAGTTATTGTTGTTGTTATCATTTTTCTTGTCTTTGTAGGAACACGACTATAAGCCTATAGTACTCATTGAAGCACTCCTAATTTTTAACTTCAAGTGACCTTAAACTCTTTGAAGCCCTTACAGAATCAAAGCCTTTTCTCATGGATTCGTGTTAGGCTTCATGCTTCTTGGTTTGTTGACCTCCAACTTGTAAGGCTGTTGCTGCTTCCTTTGGAAAAGCCGAATTCATAAATTTTTACAAAGGCTTTTGGCCTGTCAAGCATTCTAGCCCCATAGTCAAAGAAGACTGGCCCTGCAAATCAGCAACGACAGTGATAAATGTGGCTCCATGCCAATTGCATCAGAAAATATACATTGCTGCTAGCTCATCTCTATATTGCAGCATCATCCTCAGAAAGGAAATAAATCAACCACTCTTAGAATCAGTTTCAACATGGAAATTTAAATCATCACCAACGGTCACACAACTCTCCACAAGGAAAGAGCATCTCATAGACAGCAAACCTTGCCATATTTCAATTGATTGTAATATCTACCCAACGTTTATTTCACCGTGTATAAATTGGTATGTAAATCAATCACAATGTTTGCGACAACAAATTCCAAAACACCTTGGGCATCGACTACGAGAGAAGCCATAGAAAGCTACAAGAAATGACATGAGCCAGTATTTCTAGATACAATTCGTCTGTCAACCAGATCTTTCTTGGCTCCAATTGGAATTGCGCTCAGATTCTAACCGTTAGGTTAAAGAATAAGAAATGAGCAGACAATTTTAGAGCAGGACAAGAGTCCAGTTTTCAGCATCCTCAAGAATTTCCCTCTCAGCTGTACTCATTCTGGTGTAGCACTCTGCTAGAATGCTGGTGATCGATCATGTCAGTGATATCGTGTATCCTCCATCAATTCTCTGCATATAATGACAAGTGCTTCTCTAAGACCCTTCTGTAACTATTTACATCAAGAACAGAGCATCTTCTACACAAATCCTCAAAAATCCTCTTGGCCTCAATGACCTGCCCCTTTGCACACAATTCCTTAACAAAGATTGAAAAGCTCTCCATACTAATCACATAATTCTTTTCAATTGCCTCGTAGAAAACCCGCAGTGTCATTTGCTCATTTTTGTCCATACAATATCCCCTAATCAAGCAATTATACATTGTGGCATCCATGACATGACCGTTCTGAAGCAAGTCGCTAACAAGCTCTCCAACTTCTTGCATCCTACCTCTCATCGTACAGAGACTACATATCACTGTGGTATACAATAAAAAGTTTGGAGGGCGACCCATTTGTGGCATCAACTTTAAAAGAAGAACAGCCTTTTCAAGATCCCCATTTTCTACAAGAACCCTAAACACTGCATTAAAACTTGAGACACTTGGCTTTAAGCCTCTTGCTATCATTTCTTTCAAAAGGGAAATAGCTTCCTCTGGTTTCCTCATTTTGCAAAACTCATTAACAACAACTCCAAAAGCTTTCACATCTGGTTTTATCCCAAGAGTGACCATCTGCTTAAGATGTTAATAGCTTCATCAAACTTCCCAACAATGCAAAGCCCCTTTAATATACTCGTGTGCGTTGCAACATCATCCTTCAACCCATTTAACCTCATTTTGGTCATCATCCTCTTTGCTTCATCAACATTCCCCCTCAAACACAAGCCATAAATTAATGAATTGTATGTCAGCAAATTCGGATCACAACCCCAATTCACCATGTTACTGAAGCACTTTATTGCCTCATTCAATTCACCTTTCTTACAATACCCATCAATCAAAGTGGTACAAGTCACCGTATCAGGCAAGCAATCCTTATTCTCCATCATTCTATCAAACACTTCCTGTGCACTCTCCATATCACCCTTCTTACAAAGCCCACTAATCATAGTATTGTAAGTAACCAAATTTGGTTGACAATCCATTTCATCAAACATCATCTTCGCATTTTCAATCATACCCATTTTACAAAACCCCCTAATCATCGTCGTATAAGTAGAAACATCGGGTTTCACCACGCCTTCCTTCACAATTTGATCGTAGCAAGCCTTCGCTAAACTAATCCTATTTGCTCTCACCAACACACCCAGTATCGCGTTATACGAAAACAAACACCGCCCATTCTTGATCGATTTCGCTGTATGAAACCAATGAATTGCACCCCTAATATCGCCGCGATCCCCATAGGCCTTGATAAACCTACCGACCACAAAGTCAGAGATTTTGTGGGACTTTTGAAGGAGTGCGAAAGCAGTGGAGAAGAGAGAGTGAGAGAGGAGGACATCAGTGATGGCCAGGTAACAAGTGTGGGTGTGGAAATAGTTTTTAGGGTTAGGGGTAGGGTTGGAGGCCCAGTCGAAAAAGAATAGGGCATGGTAAGGGTTGGTCTGGTTCTTGATGACTTGGATGACTAACTTTGGGTTAAGGTCAGGTGAGAACCGGTTTAGAGGGATTGAACTGAGATTTGAGGGGTTAGGGTTTGGGGGGTTTAGGGTTGTTAGAAGTGACGTTATGGAGTTTACAAGGGTGACATTATTGAGATTAGTTTGAGAAGGGTTGGTTCTGGCGTTCCTAAATGGCATTGCCCTTGAACTGGTTTTCAGGAACCTCGGCATGACCATGTTTGTTTTGAGTTGCGACTCGAAGAGACACTTTTAGAGTTGGATCATGGATGTCGGCTCATTTGATATGTGATTTTTTTTAATATTTAAAATTGTAAATACCAATTTTATTTTATTTTTAAATTATGTTTGAGTAGGTTAAAAAATTTGAGACAAAATTTAAAAAAAAAAAATTGATAAAATTTGAGTATAATTTGAATTTTAAAAGCCTACCCAAACATGTTTTTAAAAAATAATATGCTACCCAAACATGCCAATAGTTGGCTCAAAGTATTCATCTTGAATTCTTCAAAATTTCTTTAAATTTAACTTCAAAAATATACTTTATTTGATTTAGCTCGCCATTTTTCAAAACTACTAAATATCAAACTTTCTAAAATTTGCTCTACTTTAACTAAATAATCTATTTTATTGATGAAACCAACATTTTGAACTCTTTGCATTAAAAATTTACTTTGATAGAGAGGAAATAAGAAAAAAATATGAAAGAGAAATAACATTCAAAAATCTTTAACTTTCACTTTTTGGACTTTTACATTTAGAGAATATTACTTACAACTTACAAGAGTTAAATTTAATATTGAGTAGATAGTTTATTAATGGTGTATTTGAGAGGATAAAAGATTAAAAAAAAAAAAAGTTATGCGATGTAAAAATAAAAGAAGTTTTGATTTTTTATTTATTTTTAATGAAAAGTAAAGAAAGCTATTTGTTAATGTCATTTTAGGACAAAAATTTCCTATAAACCTATAAAATTCCATACAAACTATATTTAAAATTGACATGTGAGAAGCACATGCTCTTTTAACGGCATGTGCTTCTCACGTGTTTTTTTTAATAGGATTAATAAAAAAAAAAAACATGTGATTCTCACATGCTTACAGAATACATGTCACTCTTATATGTGGGTTGTAGAAAATTTCTTTCAAGCCGGTTTGTTGGAAATTTTTATTTGCTTATTACATGTCAATCTTAGATATGGTTTGTATAAAATTTCCTACAAACCAGTTTGTAGAAAATTTATGTTTGTCATTTTATTAAGACTGAATTGTAGGAATTAGCTACAAAGCAGTTTGTAGCTAATTTCTGTTTTGTGAAGAAAGGAGTTCGACTTTTTTTTTTTTTTTTAGAAAGGAAAAAGGAAAAAAAATCGAGTGGGTTTAGGCTTAGCTGGTGTTTGACAACATATTTTGTAATTTTCAAGAAATTAATTAATTGGTAATTAACTTCACACTTCTCGTGGCATTACACATTCCCCTTTTCTTTTATCTTTCTACCAAAAAAGTTAAAACATTACTAAACAACTTTCATCACAAAAAACTCAAAACTCATTTCACTTTTACATCACTTCAAAACACTTTTTCAACTAAAACACAAAAAGAAATACATGCTAAAAAGGTTTATCAAACACACATATGGTGTTTTTTGTGTGAAGGTTAAGCATTGCTCTCCTATATTGGACTTGAAATGGATTAGAGATGCTTAATCTGATGTGATCAAAAAAGTCGGAGAATAACAAGACATTTATGGGGATATTGATTTTGGGAGGCCAAGGAATTTATTGGTGCGAACAGTTCTCAAATTTGACACTCTTTTGGAGGACGGAGTTTTGCAGCAGCCATGGATTGTGCAGCACTAGTGGGACATGTTTGATGAGGCCAAGCCATAATGTGAAGTTGAATTATATCCATTTGGGCGATTGCTGAAGTGAGGGTGTCCCTAATTTCATTGTGATCACAACAATGTATAAGCCCATCAGAGCATGCGTTTGAAGGCATAATACTTTTGCCTTCTAATCGAGAGATCACGACAAGGTATCCTGTTGCTATTGCTTCTTCACGTAGGTGCCCAAGCCCAGCGCGGTCAGCAGCTAAACCGTTTGTTACCGAGTAAACATAGATAAAGCCCTGTAGATATGTTTCAAAATTAAAAATAAGACAATTAATCACTTTTTTTTTTTTTTTTTATTGAAAAACTTTGCAAAACTCCTCTAAACTTTCACTCAATTTTATTTATTTATTTTTTTTGGAAATAATAGATTTGATTTCATTCATAAAACTAATAGAGCAAACACGCTCTACAAAAAATAGAGTCTTAGACTCTGAAGATATAATTTTCCAGAAACACGCTGGGAAACAAACTAGCCATACACTTAAAAAAATTCTTCATAACATTCTCCATGCTGGAAGTTTACAATAACCATTTTGTCCCCAAAACTCGGGAAGAAACTTCCACTCAATTTAAATTAACTCTTAAAGTTCAAAAACTCTCAATTTAAACAATGGAACTTCTAATTTTTTGCAATGTCCCTCATTCGTTAAGATTTGACTTTAAATCAGAAGACAAAAAGGGTAAAATGACCTTTATGCCCCTGAAATTTTTTTAAACTTTTAAATTTACTCTTAATTTCAAATTAAAATTTTTAAAAAGTAAAAAAAAAAAATTGAAACGAAAAAAAAAGGAGGCGACCCACGGGTCATAGACCCAATTTTTTTAAAAGAATTAAATGAACAAAAAAAAGAGAGAGGGTATTTTAGTCATTTTCAAGACATATGTTAGGATTTAACGCTAAACTCTAACAGAAGAAGACATAGTAAAAAATTGAAAGTTCGATGGTTTAAATTGAAAGTTTTTTTTAACTTTAAGGAAGTTAGTTCAAATCAAGTAAAAATTTAGGTGAATTTTTCCCCTTTTTTATTTTATTTTGGAAGTAATCTTGAAATTTGAAGGTGCAGTTTGATATTACCTCTTCTGTTGGTTTAATTTCCATTCCGAACCGCATTTCCCCTTGTTGAGGAACCAATTCAAGTGAAACTTCAGCAACTCCAGGTAGAAACCATAGTCTTATACCTTGAACTCTTTGGACGTTTGTATTGTTTTGTTGCCTACACCGACTTATTTCTCTCCCTGTGGAATTAATTTTCTCCTTCAATTCAAAGGAAAAACATTTAGACAAACAAATTGAAAAGTGAGAAATTAATCTGCCACTTCATTGACAATTTACTAAAGAATTATATATATATACCGAGCTGAGTGTCTGTTCTGTTTGGATATTAACAAAGACCAGAGGAGCCCCAGAGGAAACTGCTGCAGAAAACCAGGCCATGCATCTGACTGTAGTGGCCTCGATGCAGTGCTCGAATTGCAGGGGCATGAATAGTATGGAGCTAACAATTGAAGCATTTTGGTCTGGCAGGTATGTTCCCACTTTCATCTTCCAATTGTACTTAACTCCCCTTTTGTTAAATCCCCAACAGTCCACATTTACGACCCTTCTGCTCATTTCTGCAACATCACTACTTTTTTCAGAGACAAAACAATCATAAAAGAAAAGAAAAAAAGTCGACTGTAGGGACTGTTTTATCATGGAATCTAACAGCCCGGCCACTTTATTCTCTCATTGCAATTTTTGATACTATAGTATACCATTTTTCACAATAAACACGAACTATGTTGGGGAGTCGGCCGCCTAGCAAGACCGGATTGTTATTTGAGAAGTAGGCTCATCAGGGCCCATTTTGCGATCAGAGCTAAGCCCCTCGATCAGTCCTTCTTGAACCAACCGTCAGTCGAGAACTAATCGAAACCCTCGATTAAGATTAAAGGCCGAAGACCTCAATAACAACACATTCCACGAGGGTCCACATGCAATCTTAATTAAATCTACATTAACAGATTGAAGCTATTCAGGCTAGATCTCATGCCCAGAAATTTCAAGGTGTGGGCGTTGCACCCTTGGCTAGCTACGGTGATTATATGAGACCGATGTCCCATCAGCACTTGGGGTCCGAGGGTAAAGCCTTTTCAAACAATCGAAACTCAGCACTAACTTATTACCTAGGCCCTGTTTAATAATTTCCTCTCCCCCACTTTTCCTTTTTTTTTTTATTTGGAGAAATTTTTTGTTGAGTGAAAACAAAAAGTGATTGATATGATATAAAGTAGAAAGAATTTGTACAGAAAAGTGAAAAAAAATTTATATTGTAGTGGGTTTTTTATTTAAATAATAATAATAAAAAATTTCTGATGTGATATAAAAAGTAAAAAATATTAAGAATGTTTTAAAGTTAATGTTTTTTTAGAGAGACGAAAATAAGAAAAAGGGAAGGGAATGGGGGTTATTAAATGGGGCCCTAATTAGGGCGCACAGTCCATGATCACCCTTCTGATACTTATTCATAATTACCATTCATATCCCAATAAGAGGGCCAAATACCATGATTGCTAGTTGCAATCGACATCATTCAACCTTGATAATTAGATGTTAGTAAATAGGTTCTGCAAATTTAATGGTCCGTTTGAGTGTTGAATCCGAATATTATTCAAGTTTATTGTGCGAATTACGAAGTTTGACTTTGAAAGAAAAAATTTAAAAAAATTAAATTAAATATTATTTATTTTTAAAAAAAAAGTAGAATATTATTCAAAATAATATTCAAAACAATCACACCATAAATCACCTTCCCTTGAGCCGCAAAACATCGGAGAAAGCATGTCACATCAGGCCTCCTGCCCTTCCAAAGCCTTACTTGCAAAGGGTACAGAGACCATCTCTTTGTTGACACATGGCATCCAGTCACATCTAAAGCTACGTCATCTCCCCCTAATTCCAAGACTTGCGCAGTGTTGGATACATCTCCTTTTCATATTTCAGCTAGCTACGATACTTAGAAAATTCACCCAAAAGTGTTAATTTAAGCATCGGAGAGTGTTGGGAAATAATTAGCCCCGAAAATACATGGCCCCCTATTCAACTCGGGTTTCAAAACATGTATTTGACCCGGGCCGACCCGTCCTGATTAGTTCAGCTCAATCCAAACCATACTAGGTTACCTCGGTTGTATCACCTCGGTCATAACACCTGTTTGGATACCTCGGATGTTTGTCAATCCTTATTATGGATAAATCAGTTCGGTGCTTGAAGCACTTCTGATTATGGCATGACGTAATGAACTGGATACCTCGGAACTCAAGACCCCACAGAGTGCGGAATACGCCGAGATCTCTTAGTTTGTATGGAGTCAAAATGTCTCGGATGTTCCTACCTCGAAGTTGTGGTCAGTGCGAGCGCTGTAAGATTATCCTCTTATATATCTTCAGCAAATAAACATTTGTTAACTGTTAAGATTCTATGTCCAAGATTTGTGGAGGTTCTATTGAAGTATCAAATCCCAAGATTTGAGGAACAGATCCGTATCCCAAGTTTAAAGGATAACAGATCCCTAGCAACGTGGAGTTCATTTGAAAAAGGAAGAGTCCTACTCAATTCAAACTTATTAAAGATAAGGTAAAAATCTGCACGATCTGTGGCTCAAGACTCCAATTCCAAATATACTTCAAGGACTCTTGTAAGTCTATAAATAAGGTGATCATAACAGGTATGAACGGACACTCTCTCTAAGTTATGAGATTGAAAGTTTCCCTAAAAGTCCTAAAGTTTGTAGAGAATGAAGAGCAAATAAGGCGACACGTTACCATACCGAAAACTGTACCAACAGTGAGCCTTCGGCTCTAGCTGGGGACCATCCGACAATTTTCTTGTTTTGCAAAAAAGTCCAGCCAAACATAGAGGGGAAGTTCGATCTATTCCAATTTCGTCATTTGGCAACAGTGGTAAGTGATCAGCATTCTCACGGGAAAAGGTTCAGTGCAGAAAATGCATGCCAACAAACTAAAATGGTTGAATAATTATAATGAGAAGAACCTACGTACGTACCTTGCAATTCCGTGCATTGTTCCAAGGTCAAGTCCCCTAAAACCGCAACATGCCTGTCATCTTCAGCCGCTCTAATGGTGAACTTCTTATGGAGCACTGAGAACTTCTCTTGCACGATACGTGCCCGGAGCTTTACTGCCCTGTCACCCCTTCTAACCTTCACCCATATCACGTCCCCCTGCTGTTTAATCTTACCAAGCTGTGACCTGAGCTCTGACTTGGCCGTGGCCGGCACAAACAACTCCTCAGAATCATCCTTAGCAATTCCTTCAATGACGTCCCCGGGCAGAGGCATGCTTTCATCCCACTCTTCCGATGACTCCTGCTTCACCTGTTTCACACCCACCCGTGTCGT
Organism: Alnus glutinosa; assembly: GCF_958979055.1. NCBI lineage: Eukaryota > Viridiplantae > Streptophyta > Magnoliopsida > Fagales > Betulaceae > Alnus > Alnus glutinosa. The sequence goes on along the minus strand of NC_084889.1, from coordinate 11,002,327 downwards.
CTGAGGGCTTCTCATGTTCTTCTGGAAAATCAGACCACACTTTTCCATGGAACGTACGAAAACTTCGAGGATGTAAATATTTAATTAGGTCTCTAGCTAGCTATATTATGTCCATCATATATATATATATACACGACCATTTCTCGATAGTTCATTGCTTCAGCAATTATTATAATATGATAACACCAAGAGGCAGCTAGCCGGCAGTTCCTAGGTTCTTAATTGTCATACTTCGCCACCTTATCCAAGGAATTAACATAGAAGTTGACTGAAGGGCCAATGAAGGTCCATAAGTACGTAGCTATAGATGAGGGGTGACAAAAAAAATGGAATTTAGCAAACTGCCAAAATGGCATCTACGTGTTTTTTTCTTTCTTACATTCTCAAATAGTATTTTACGCCCCTTTTGTTTCTCCATAAAATATTTTGTCCCAAAAATTTCCAAAAAAAAGTAGTTACTTTTTGTTTTAAAACCTTGAAAATGATTAACTGTGAGGAAAGAAAGAGACATGGCCGGAAGGAAAGTTGCGGAGGGAGAAAGAATGCAGTAATAGAAGACATTTGAGAATGAGACTGAGATCTAGAGAGAAATTGTTTGCATATGTTGCGTGCAGTTCGGGCAGACAATTGTAAGAGAGTTAATCCTTATAGGGCTCAATACTTTATCTGGGCAGGTGTCCAGGTAGTTTGAGACCCTGCTTGGACATGTCAGCACCATAAAAGGCTCTCTCTCAATTGCATGTCTAGAGATGTGAAAGAGCAGTGAAAAATAATTTACGCAACTGATAAAAAGCGTAAACTATTTTATGTTTCGTGAAAATTAATTTTTTTGGTCAATTGATCAAAACATTACCAGGTAAATTAATATTTTGCACCACGCCAAACACTCAAAATAAGAAAACTTTTTTTTCGAAAATATTTTTCGTCAAAACGATCGTAAAAGTTGCATTTCTTAATAAAATAAATAAATAAATAAAAATCCAACAATGTGATCGAATGAATACATTATAGGTACACCACTCATAAAGTACTCTAGTACTAGGTATATCAAACAGTACTACTGCTACCAGCCTCAAGATAATTACCAAAAAGAAAAATTAATTATCCGCTCAGAAACGCAAAAATGGAAGGGACTTAATTAATTAGTCTGGCCTAGCTGATCTAAGCGCATAATTATGTTCTTCAGGTGATCCTCTTGAGACCACCCCGGCACAAACGTTGGTCAGCTCTTGTTGAAGCCTATCAATTTCAGCTTGAGCATTTGCCCTTGCCTCTGCGTTATTTGAATCTAGACTTGCCGTCAAACTCGATATTTGCCTTTGAATGCTTTTAACCTGCGTCCACCAACAAATATGAGTACGAATTAAACTATTTATTTTATTTTTTTTTTAAAAAAAAATGAGCAGTGAGAAGAAATTGAGTGACACAAACCTTTCTGTGGGGCCATCGATTCATTCCATATCTTCGGCATATCTTCTTGAGAACAGTGGGGCATAATTTCATCCTCCTAGCAGCCTCTTCAATAGGAAGATGGAAGTAACGGCCGACTTCGTTCAACGTCAACTTTCCTGCTCTTTCCCTCTGCACTACTCCACACCACAATAGAAGTAACTATGTTAGAAAAAAAAAAAAAAAAAAATCGAAAAATTGAATTTGCAATATATGTATATACTGGAGGCTGTTCTTCACACTTATTTATTATAATTATATCACATTACTTGACAATTTTAGTGTTTTAAGTAGTTTTTCATATCAGCCATTTAAAAAAACAAAAGTATAAATACGGTGTGATATGAGTGTCATAAATCTGTATGAAGAATAACATTTATTCTTGTTAGAATATATTATTATCTTTCCTATTATGATTTATTTTCTACCTTAAATACTCTAGGGTTTCTTGGTCACTACTCTTAGCCTCTCTATATATAGAGGTCTCTTGTAATATGTTAGAAATAACACTACTCAATACAATGTAGTCCTTAATATATTTCCGCTCTTTCTCTTCCGCTCTCTCTTTCACATATTTTTTATATTTCATATATTTATTTCAACATGGTATCAGAGCCACTTTCCTATGGCCTTCAATAAACGTCCGTGATGTTTCCAGGCGTCCTTTACGTGCTCTACGGCTGTCTCATAATTTCAGTCGTCCGCACATCGCCTCACGCTTTTAAAATTGCTGTCAGTTTCTTCCACGCCTTCATCGTAGCCACATCTGGAAAACCAATCCCAGAATCAGGTCTACAAGGTACAGATCTTATGATCTGGAGAAGATCTGCCGCCGCCGACAGCCGCACGGGCCTCCATGTGCCATCCCACCTTTCTACATGTGCTGCCACGCGCCTCCACACTAGGCCAATTCCCCCCCCTTTTTTTTTTTTTTAATATCCAGGAAAGTCGCCGGAAAAGTGATCGGAGATAGCAGCAATCTCCAGATTGCTGCTATCACACTAGGCCAATTCCCTCCGTGATAGCAGCAATCTGTAGATCCGCCGTAGGGCTCTCCAGAGTCGTCCAGAACGTCTCCATCAGACAACTCACGCGCTTTCACGCGCTGTCTGAAGTTCTGGATTGCTTCTTCACGCACTCCCGCTCCGCTGCGCTGCTTCCCATCGATCCAGTGGTCCGATCATCCCTTTTGCAACGCCTTTGCATAGATCGGCCACTCAGAATTCTGGAGACATCCAGAAACCTCCGATCGGACGATCCACGCGCCGCCACGCGCAGAGCACAGCATCGAGCCTTCTGGCCCACGCGCCCACGCGCCGCTGTGCTCCGAGCACGACATCCGTGGCCCTGCCAATAGGCAGATCCGGCGCCGCAGATTCCAGATCTGCCTCGATCTCCACCATCGGAGCCTCCACGTGCCGCCACTCTCCGCTCTAAAAAAAAAAAAAAAAAAAATCCCTCTTTTGGTTTTTTTTTGTTGGCCTATTATGTTGTGATCGATGGCTCAATAATTTGCGAAACATGGCACAATATGGTTAGACCCTTTACATGATTAATTGCTAATTTCTGTTTCCAACCATCATTGTAAGTTGTGATTAGGCCCCTCATGGGATTAACGGATATTCTCCGTTCTCCGACCGTCTCCTTCAACCTTTTGGCACAATGTGGTTAGGCCCTTCACAGGATTGACAGCTAGTTTTCGTTCTTCGACCATCATTGTCAGTTGCGGCTTGGCCCCTCATGGGATTAACGGCTAGTCTCCGTTCCCTGGCCGTCACTTTCAACCTTTCTCGCCGGCACCGTTTTGATCCAACCATCGAGTACTTCGGCTTTTAATTTCAAACTCAAGATTTCAGAATCTTCCACCTTGAGTTTGAGGGGGGATGTTAGAATATATTATTGTCTTTCCTATTATGATTTATTTTCTACCTTAAATACTTTAGGGTTTCTTGGTCACTACTCTTAGCCTCTCTATATATAGAGGTCTCTTGTAATATGTTAGAAATAACACTACTCAATACAATGTAGTCCTTAATATATTTCCACTCTTTCTCTTCCGCTCTCTCTTTCACATATATTTTCTATTTCATATATTTATTTCAACAATTCTTATATCATATGTCCTCACTAACTAAAATTTATATGAATAATGATATATACAATACCACGTCAGCATACGGGAATATATAGTGGTGTGGTATATAATATTACTCAATTTATATATCTATATATGTATTAAAGAGAGGGAGTAGCAACAACCTGTGCAGCAAGGGAAACCCTAGGTGTCCTCTCTCTCTCATTCTCGGCATCTGGATCATCCATTACCATTTGACGTGCTCCTTCTGAAATTTAAACAATGAAAGCTCATAAAAAAAAAAAAAAAAAAGGGGGCATTTGCAACATGCGAAAAAACAATTACTGAATCAATCATAAAGCAATCGGATTGCTTAAGTGACAAACATATCAATGACGAAATAACTATATATACCGGGTCGTATATGGTTTATTTGTGATCCTTTATGGACCCATTTCTTATTTCCGGCATCGTCTCATTTGGGTATGTTGTCAGGGAGTCTATCATGCTCGGTTTTTGGTTTCCATGTAACCCTTTTCCCCGTTTAGACTAAAAAAAAATGGCAGTGGAACAAACCAATTACCTGAATTCGTTGGGGATAGTTGGAAAAAGTCATCAGGAAGCGGGTCTTCATCCCAGTCCAGTCCAACACAGAGGGCTTCATAAAAAATTGCTAGCGGATCTTGCACCATAACATACCCCGCTAGTTTTTGCTCCACACAATAGTTCACTAAAAACTGCTTCACATCTTCTATGCTTTTCTTGCAAAAACTGAATAAAATTTAACGATCAGAAACCAAAAAATAAAAATAAATAAAATCAATGCTTATATGCATGCATGCAATTTGGTTTGACTCCCATTAATTGTAATTATTATTATTATTTTTTAATCAAAAGTCAACAAAAGGCCATGACTTAAACAAACTAGAATAATAACTTTCTTCCCGCCCATAACCGGCCATATTTACGCAATCTTCGTTGATTTTTTAAGTGGGGGGGGGGGGGGGAACGAAAATCTTACTCAAACATTTGATATTGATTGCTTGAAGAATTCACGTTGACATTTTGCAGATTCTGAAGAATAGCATGACAGATCATACCGAGTCTTCCATGAATCTCAAGTTTCTTGGTAATGGTCCCTACCACCAGGATATGAAAAGAATTCAGTGATTACTGGATCAAAAATGTCCAAAACCCCAACTCAAAACAAGTTAATATGCCATGGAATTAGTACCATTGGTATAAATTATTTCCCTGAGCACTTGGCAACAACTACAATTATATGGGATCGGAGCAACCGGCCAGACAGAAAGCGGCCTCATATTCCAATCACGTGCGCTCTGTGATTCAAAATACGGCCCCTCTGTATTTCTAGTTCCGGCGCGAACCTCCGACGGACCAGCCTGAGAAGTTCCCGCTTCATTATTAGACTCATTACAGATATCCCACGTAACCGGATCCTGTAAGGGATCGAATTCAGATGGAGGCAATGTTGGATAAGAGTACGATACATCGGCAAGAGTAGGATTGGCGTCATCCATGAAAGTTAGAATGTTTTCGGCGAGTGGGCCGTCGTATGGGTCATGGTAAGGCACTATAGCGCTAGGATCTGCCATGTTTGAGGGTTGTCAGTGTGGAAATATTGTCTTTTCTTTCTTCTTTGTGTGAGTTTGGTTGCAGCGCGTGAGGGAAAGCGCCGCTTCACGGAGAGACGGGTCACCAATCGCCTTTGGTGGCGCTTGAGAAAGAGTGATATCGAGGATGGAAAATTTAATGAAAGGGTTTATGTTTGAATCGGCAGTGACTGAAATCCCAGCAGTAGAACTACCGTGTTCGTTCCTCACCCTACCTCTCCAGCGGAGGAATAAACTGATCCACGCAGTGTTGGTCCACTCGATCCAACCATCCTTTTTATGTTATGCCGGATTAGCAGCCGTTATGCCCTTGAACGGATAGAGAGTTGGGATGCCCGAGGGGCAGTTTATGACCGTTGGAATGGAACGAGTCGGTTGGGGTTTTGAAAGAAAATATGTGAGCGGGGATTTGGTGGTTAGAGCTACAGGGTAAGGAGCCTAGACCACCTGATATCAAGGAATGACTTGCCACCCACCGCCCAACCCTCTTCCCAAAGCTGCCCACCGTCAACACCCGTCGCAGCAACCTCCAAGCACCTGTGACTACGCTGAGCCAACCAGTGACCTCAGATCTGGTTTTCACCCAAAATTCCTTCCTACCATCTCCATCTTCCCTCTCCACCTCCCAATGCCGGCCACAAACAGCGCGGACCACTGTCGCCCATGACCACGCCGACCACCACGAGCAGGCCATCGTTCTCGAATCTCTCTACGGTCAGTCTCTCTCTCCGGATCTCTCTCCATAGTCGGATATTTATCTCTATAGCCAAACTACTGTTTGTGCTATATTAGAGCATTCTTAGTGAACTCTTCAAATTTTCTCTAAATTTTAGTTAAATAATCTACTTTTTGTTATTTTATCTATCACTTTTAAAAAGCTTCTTACATTAAACTCTCTAAATATTTATCTATTTTAAACAGATATTATTTTTTATTAATTTTGAGAGTAACCACTTTAACAACTTTAATTACTATGAAAAGTTGTTCCAAATGAGTAAAATAAACTTTATCCAAAAAAAGGGTATTCACAAAATAAATTTAACAACTCAAGCATGAAACATCAATATTTCCTTCAATTAAAAAGAAAAAAGAAAAAAGAAATCCAAATTGGCGAACTTTAATTGAACTGTATGTAAAGTTTTATTTTTTAACATTCAACCATCTCAAGCAACTAGTATCACTATACTCAGCACCAGATGTCAATAACCCAGAAAACAAAATTATGAAAAGAAAATGCAACCCATTTGTTGGAATTCAGAGTAAAGAGCTTAAAAAAAAAAAACAAACAGCTTAGTTAACATACAGACCAGAATAAAATGGAGAGGAAATCAGCAAAGAAACACGAAGTTCCCAACATAATCATGGGAAATGCTGTCACAGTTTACAGCCAATCCACATTATAAACCAAGCCCATGTTTCAGTACCGCAACACCGTACAAAATCCCATTACGGCATTCTTCTTGAACTGAGGAACCCTTCAGTCATTTACACAAGCAAGACCCAATTTATTCATCCAGAAATAAAAAAAATAAAGACCCAATTTTCAAATCCCCGTAATAAATAAACAGGTAGAAGGTTAATTAAAGATGGTGAAGAAACGTAACAGAATGCGATGAATGAATAGAAACCCAGTATAGCCTACGTATTCAAACAAAAGTAAGGATGAGAAACACCCAAAGCTCAGAAATTAACTAACTTTTGCATGCAAAACAGCTCAATTAGAAAAACCCAACTCTTTAATTCATTCACAAACCCACACACACACATAGAAAGAGAGACAATCGCAAGAGGGAGAGGGAGAGATGCGTGAGAGTGTGGGAAAGAGAAACAGAGTGAGACGAGTGAGGAGGGAGAGAGAGATGAAACTAAGGATTTAGGTATTAAGTTTTTAGCTGAACCCATAACACATTTGATCTGGTTTTGTTCTTGACCGGGTTCATTGAAAATGTATATGGTGCTTGCAGCGTGCATGAACACACTGGCTACAAACGCACTGGTTTCATGCTAGCTTGCACTGGATTCTAAGTGGTTCCACAAAGCATGGGCCATCTTCTGTTATTTAGCAGTTGCTACCTTTGAAGTTCTTGGCTACTCATAAGAGCCTAGTTTATGAATTTTAGCATTCTTTGCTGTACAGGATATAGGGGCCTTGCACCTAAGACAAAGAATCTTGTAGTTGCCGAAGGATTGATAGCATTTGTCTTTGGTGTGTACTTCTACACCATGAGAGCTGTTGGAGGTACAGATGAACTGCAGATGGCCATAGACAAGTTTGAAGAGCAGAAAAGCGAGAAAGAGGCTGAGCCAAGTATGCCATCAAAGGTTTACTCTTGCAATCGGTTTTGTAATAATGTAATCAGGAACTGAGTTAATTGTTAATTTTGTGAAAGATGTGGCAGCATCTTGATACTGTCCTGGGTTGACTTATCAACACAGGACTCCAAATCATTCAGGGCACCAGGTTTCTTTTGGAGCTTAGCTGACTCCTACTTATCTTGGCGGACCATCAGGATACTATTCATCCTTTCCTGCATCCAAAATATGAAATTTTGACAGTGTATATTAGCAAGGAGTAATTGCTTCAGCACGGCCGGAGGAAATGCATACATGTATTCATCATTTGCATGCTCACAGTTTTCATGAACGACTGAATCAACTTCCATACTAAAATCATTATCTCTGCAAACTAGTTGATAGAATTTAACATGTTGACGTTGGGTTGGGTTTCCCTCCTAAGTGAGGATGGCCCAAACTTGTCCAATATTAGCCCATTTATGGAGAGGCCCATTTGGAAGAATAGGATCCTTTGCTGCCGCCAGAGAGAGAGAGAGAGAGAGGGATAGGAATTTAACCCTATCAAAAAATAAAATTTTTAAAACTCAAGTAATAAAAATATATTTAACCCTATATAATAACTTGAAAATATATAAATATACAAAAATAATCTTTGTACAATATTATTATGCATAATATTTACGCAACCATTCTCATTATTGAGACTTATAAATGCACGAATCCCGCTGAATATGAGTGGTTATGTCCACAACGATCCCGTAAATATAACGCCTTCCTGTCCTGCTCCCAATTAATTTATTGGATTAAAGGCTTTTACGGGCGTGAAGACTACAGTTGACTCGAGAATTGGGTGGACCAACTACAAGCGTGTGCGAATCTAAGTCGGAGAAAGTGAAATGAAAGCAGCATTATCATCCTTGCTCAGCTCCAAATCTGTGAGTCTCCACCGCTCCCCCTCCTCCTCTCTCTCTCGCTCTATTTTCCACTCTAAATTCCTCTCTAGCCCTCCTATTTCCCTCTGCCGCAAACACCGCGCTAATTCCATCAATTTCACCCGAATCCACACCGGCTTCGCTCCGACAATGGCCGCCTCTTACAGGCCGGAACAGGCCAGGGCCCCACCTGCCCTTTCCTTGCCTGCTCCCGCCGTCACCAAGGCAAGGCTCTTTCTCTCATTTATCCTTAATTTTTCTGTTTCTTTTTTTACGAAACGACAAAACTTCAAGTGTGTTTTCTGGTGCCCTGTGGTTGTAGTTCAAGATCGGGCTCTGCCAAATTTTGGTGACGCCCGATAAGGAGCGGAATATCGCGCACGCTCGCAAGGCGATCGAGGAGGCCGCTTCAAAGGGCGCCCAGCTTGTTCTCTTGCCCGTGAGTACAAGCCCAGATTTTTGAAACTTTTATTTTTTTTTTATTGACATGAAAGAAGCTGACAAAATCTTATTTGAACATACATAGCATTTAGCAAAAAGCATGATTTTCCCTGAGATTAGAAATTTGAAATTGTGACTGGATTTTTGAATATCAGGAAATATGGAATAGCCCGTATTCGAATGATTGCTTCCCAGTCTACGCTGAGGACATTGATGCAGGCGGTGATTCATCTCCTTCGACAGCCATGCTGTCTGAAGCTTCTCGTCTTCTGAAAATCACAATAGTTGGTGGCTCCATACCTGAACGTTCTGGGGATCGAGTGTATAATACTTGTTGCGTCTTTGGTACTGATGGAAAGCTGAAAGCTAAGCACAGGAAGGTACTGTCCGAGACGTAACTTACGTGCTGTATGTTACCCATATGCCAATGTTGTTGTGGAAAGTACGGGTTCAACAACTCTGATACTTGGAGTGATGATAGGGCAGAGAAAATTTAATAATTTAATTACTATACTAATACTTTTCGTCACTGGTGGGCCTAAACTCTCACTCAATAAACAAAGTCCAATTAAAATGGGGTAAATTGTATTCGAACTCAAGAACTGAAACCCTGGTGAATTACCGATTATTCTAAAAACTTAAGCCGATAGGAAATGTTGAATTTAATCATTTAATTAATATTCTAACGATTCCCATTCAAAAAATTTAATTTCACACATAGACTATGTTGTTGATATTGGATTATACTTGGCACCCCAAGTATAAAGATTGTTTCATAAATTGAACTAAGCTAACTTACTTTTTCTTGTTATTTTGTGTTAAAATAAGATGTGGTTTGGAGTTTTCTCGTAGATGTCTGATATGGTTGGACTATATCTAGAGTTGGATGATCTCATAATTTATGCATAGTTCTTTTTCCTTAGAAGAAGAAAGGAACCTAAGTTGTGTTTATATAGCAAAACTTCTTCTTGTTCCTCGGCCTCATGTTGAGATATGGTGTCTACAAACCAATGCTTCATGTTTTGTTGTATGCAAATGTCTTGAGTACCATGAACTAACCTTGTAGAGAAGATTTGATATCCTGGGTAGTGTCATTTCTCGGACCTTTTGGTTGCTGGTCGCGACATAATTTCTTATTTACATTTTTGACATACAGGTACACCTTTTTGATATTGACATTCCTGGGAAGATTACCTTCATGGAGTCAAAGACTCTCACAGCAGGGGAGACTCCTACCATTGTGGACACAGGTAATATTTACAATTGAAATTTATATGATGACCTAGACAATGCTCTTTTTAATGGCACATACTTGCTTTAAGTTTCTTGGTAATTTATTGAGTTTGAAAGAGATGTCTTGTGCTAATACGTCTGAATTAGCCCCCAGGATATATGCTTCATGCATAATTTAATCATATTACTCTATGTGGAGTTTTTGGCTGGACAACCCTGCTGTGACTTAATGGTGGGTTGTGGTGTATGACCTTTAAAGAATGAGTTCTGTCTGCACAATCTGTTGGCAACTTATGTAATCTACAAATATGGTAGAAAAGTTCTTTAGTTATAGAAGGGAAAAAATACAAATGCATCTATATTCAAATGGCTGACAAATTCATCTTTTCTTTTTTTGCATTAATGATTCTTGTCTGACCATCTTTTTATGATGATACTAGTATGCTATTCATTCTTTTCCATAGCCTCTTATCCATCATTCAGGAAGTTCTCACTTCTTCATGGATCATCGTAATCATTATTCTCTCATGCAGACGTTGGGCGTATTGGTATAGGCATCTGTTATGACCTTCGGTTTCAGGAGCTGGCAATGATATATGCAGCAAGAGGTTTGTTTCTTCCTTCCATTGACCTATGAAAAGTTAAAAATTTTGCACTACTGGTGGAGTTTATTTTACCAACTGATTGTCAATGACTAGTAGCCAGATAGCAAAATTTTGGTAATTATTTTGATTTATGAACTATTTATATCTGTAAAGCAAAACTTTGGTAATTAGTTTGATTTGTCGACTTATTTATATCTGTAATAAAGAAGATGATATTTCTAGACTTTTTTTTTTTTTAATTTTTTTTTATTTTCGTTTTCCAGCATTGCGTTTTCTCTTGTATACTGCCGGTGTACTAAGGGGCGCCTGACGCTTTTAATAAAACCAGGTTATTACTTATCAAAAAAAAAGTATTCTTCTTTCTTCTTTTCCACAGCTTGATCATGATCCATTCATTTGTACTTTTATATTTGTTTTTTTGGATATGGTGGTATCACTATTTTAAGTTCTATAATTGCATTTTTCAAATATCATTTCTTTATTCAGAAAATTAATGCAAATTAAACGCATGAAACTGTTAATAGAAAAGGTGTAAGCTGAACCAACACCCCCCCACAAAAAAAGAAAAAGAATATGTTACTCAGTTATGCAATCCCATTCTGTGCCTCTATTCTAGTCATTCTTATGATTGTATGAAAGACACCGCATAAAGATGGAATTCTTCTATACGGTTGTGAGATAGTGCTTACTTTTTTATGTTTCTCTGTTTGAGTTCTGTTTTTCTTATTTCTCTTCTGTTCATTAGCATATCCCTTTAGGTTGTGATTTGTTGTAGCAAATACTGTTTTGCACTGATCAATAGTCTCTAGTACGAAATTTCATGACATCTCTTAACCATTCTAAAATTGGTAGTAAGGTGCATTGATAGAAACACGTTTTTGACATCAGGTGCTCACTTGCTATGCTATCCTGGGGCATTTAACATGACAACTGGACCATTGCATTGGGAGTTATTGCAGAGGGCAAGGTAGTGATAAATTTCACTTATTGCACAAACTTATATCTGTCGAAAAGTTCTACTATTGTAAATCAATGTGATAGTTTGATATCTTGAGTCTCTTTCTCAATGTCACCTGTGTGTGTGAGTGTGTGTGTGAGAGAGAGAGAGCCATATCTGGCTGTTGTTTGATCTTATATTTACACTGGTGCTGTAAAATCTAAACAGCATGGAAAACCAGACCATATGTACCTGTTATTTGATCTTATACTTATGCCAGTGCTTTAAATTACTAAATTACATGCAAACCACTTGAATCTTCCTTCAACAACTACAACGAGACTTTTTTTTTTTTTTTGGGGGGGGGGGGGGGGGGGAAATAATGCGTGGACATTGGTCTTCTTTTAGTATCCCCCTTTATCCGTTCCCCCCATTGGTTATTCAGTGATTTCCTGTAAGTTTATGTATAGAAGTGTAATTTATGCTATCTTTAGCTTTACATGATAATTGTAATCATTCTTTTACTCATGTGCGTTGCTTTTCCATGTGTAGGGCTGTTGACAATCAGGTATGCTAACGAAATCCACTTTTCTTGTTGTATATGGCAAGTCTTGTGGCATTTGGACAGAGAAGGTTTGTTGTTTTCTCAGTCCCCGTCTCTGAAGTTTGCATCTTTTAGAATGATTCCATGCCCACTTTATTGATACTTTTCGGTCTCTGTATTCTTATTTTGAAAAGATTGATCTCAACATATAAGAGAATCAAGAATGTTTTTAATGATGGTATTAACAAAGATAGTACAATTTTTTTTTAATGGAAAGCATACCTATCGATATGCTGGACAATACTAGCAGATTAGGGTGCTCACACCATATAGCTAGGACTCGAGTTCTTGGAGTATTCTTTGGAACAGATTCTGTAATTATGTCTTTTATGCATTTCTCTTCTCAATTTGGTCATAGTTGGCAGGTTTACAGAGGAAATTTGGTGACTATTAGCTAGCTTATTCATAAACTTCACAGCTGATGTTTGGCCAATAAACATGATTTAGCATTTCTTTCGAGTCTAGACAGCCTTTCTGCTTCACATGTAATCAAATGACCAGTAATCTCTTGGGAGACATCAAAATTGATTGCGAGCATGTCTTTTTTATTTTTTACAAACTGATGAGGAGTGTCTCATGCGTGTTTATTTTGTCGAAAAATTTAAATCACAGTTATATGTGGCAACCTGTTCACCTGCCCGAGATGCTGGAGCTGGTTATGTGGCTTGGGGCCACTCCACTCTTGTTGGACCAGTAAGTGGATATTGACATATTGCTTTTCTTTGTACAATAGGAATTCCTTGGCAGATTGATGTGTACTACATGCGGAATACCAAGTGATTTCTTCAAAGTTTATTTCACACTTTTTTGTGATAAGATTAGGATTAGGATTGATAATTCAATTATGGATAGGTGATTAGATGAGGAGAGATAATTCGAGCAGTTATCTCTTGAGTAGGGTTATTATTGTAGCTTTATAGGGTTTGGTAGTAGGATTAAATTTATCTCATTTTATTTTCAAGTCTATTTATAGACTTGTTTGAGATCAATAAAGTATGCTGGAAATTTTTTATCAACTTCCTTGTTGTGAGGCCCAAGTTCCCGCTGAAGAACCTACCCCAAGCAATCCCGTTACGCGCTTTCATATGAGCATGTAACAAAATGATATCAGAGCTAGTTATGTCGGATCCATGTTTAGATCACTTAGAGCTGGAGGTGGATTATATTAAAACTATCATGGAGCCGGATAAGCAAAAAATTTGAAGAAAAAGAAGAAATGATCCTTGCTATCAATGCCTGCATAGATAGTACGTTTGTTGAAAGGGCAACGGGATGGAAGCTGATGAAGGATCGCTTGTCCAACAATTTGAAGACCAATTTAGCATTTTGACAAGGCTCAAACAAATAGCCTTTGTGCGTAACTACCACAATCAGTTTGAGAAGTTGCGCAGCCACGTGGGTCGACTGTCAACCAAGCATCAGATAAATTGTTTTGTGAATGGCTTGAAGGACCCTCTAAGAACAGATGTGCAAGCCACCAAGCCAAGCACGCTGACTTCAGCGATGGGTCTCGCATGTGTGTACGAATCACTTCAACTCTTTATTGAGCCGCTGCATCCCCTGCATCATCACCCTTAAACATCCCGTCCGATGCTGCCTTCTCAACAGCCACCATCGGTGTCACCCCAGAATAACCATCTGTCGCCATAGCTCCACTAAACTGCAGGACAAACACAACCATGGATTTTGCTCTAATTGCGATGCGCAGATTGAAAAGGGCCACCTTTGTAGCAATTTGTTCTTCAAGGAAGGCGAACACGCGGGAAACAAAGAGATCAAAAGGGAGACCCAGATGCGAAGGGACCATTGCGGTGCGTCACCGTTCGCAACGGAGCGGAATTGTACGACGTTGTCTGCCCGTCACTGTATGTTGTCGTGTGTTGTCAACCTAGGGGCTCCATCTGCACAGAGTCGTTCGCCTTTTCACCACGGTGCAACACCGAGTGAGAAGTAGACTAGTTCGTAGATCACTGGAGATGAGTGGGCTGCGTGAGTCGATGTACCGTGTGTTGAAGAGGACCCATGAGCTGCGATTTGCACTGCACCTGCCATCTGCTAAACAATGGAAGCAACCCAAGTTGCTTTCAAAGAGGACCTGTGCACTGCGACCTGCTCCGCACCGGCCATCTACACAGATCCTTGTGCGATGTGGGTTGCGCCAAACGAGCACAGAGCTCGTGGAGGAAACAGAGGCGTCGTTGGAGATCCAACTGCGGCCAAAACATATGCAGCTTGTGAAGACGAAAGAGAAGCCGACGGAGAGTCAGCTGTGACAAAAATGTCTGAAGTGCCTGAAACCCATAGCCGAGGAAGAGGAGTCAATGAAGATGCAGTGGCAGAGACTTGGGGGAATGAAGCAGTGAAGGACAAAAATGAAATTGATGTAGAAGAGCCACTGCGAGAGAACGCCAAGCCAATTGGCAAGCTGGCAAGGTTATTCGGGAGAGAGAGAGGTTGGAGGTGCCACGATGATGCATTTGAGCTCAACGACCACTATTATGGGCTGGGGGCGGGGGCTGGGGATGGGGATATTGTTATGCTAGCTCCTGAAAATGTCAAAGAAAAACGTTACGTGGCAATAATTAAAGATATTGCCTAGACCAAATCGGAGAGCAAGATAGTAACTTGCTAGTGGTTTTAAATGCCTGAAGAGGCAAAGCGACAAGATGGTGGAAACTTGCAGTCACGTAATACAAGAGAGCTATTTTATAGTTTTCATTGGATGATGTGCCGAGTTTGTAATGCACAAGTGTGTTGTGCTCTTGTGCATTTTGTTCCCATATACAAGCAACTACCAAGTCGCACATAACACCTTGGTTTTATTGTACAGAAAGTGTACAACGTCAAAAGGAAACTGTGGGAACTAACTGATAACGACTGTGAAGAGAACAAGCAGTAAGAGATTGAGCTTCTTCTTCAGAAAACATTATCTCATTTGGGGAATCTTCTTGACATTAAGATGAAAGCCCGTAATGGGTTTATTGGGGTAGGTTCTTCAGAGAGAACGTGAGCCTCACAACAAGGAACGTGTTAATAAAATTTCTCCATACTTTATTGATCTCAAACGAGTTTATAAATAGACTTCCAAATAAAATGAGATCAAAATTAATCCTACTAACAAACCCTATCCAGATGAAATTATCACCATACTTAAAAGATAACTACCCTTGAATTATTTCTCCGAATCCAATCACGTACCCCAAATTGAATTATTAATGTTAATCCTAATCTTATCTCTGGGCTGAGCACTCAACACACCTATTTATGAATTCGGTGAAGCTCTTTAGGCTCGTAAGTAATCTTATCGCACAAGTACTTACAAAACTGTGGCAGTTTGGAGAAGTCCTGGCAACCACCGAACACGAGGAGGCTATAATCATAGCAGAGATTGATTATTCACTAATTGAGCTCAGGAGGTAATGTTTCTATGTAACAGACTGTTTTCTCCGTTACTTGCGGAAATGTTTTTACAGTGCTTTATAGTATTCTTTTATCCTAATTCTGTGATTAAAACATTCAGGACAAACCTCCCATTGTCAAAGCAACGACGAGGTGATCTCTACCAATTGGTAGATATTCAGAGGCTAAACTCTCAGTGACTGGAGTGAGGAATTCTAGAGGACTGTTCTGATGCATGGAAGGATTTTCAGCCATAAAGGCTACTGCAATGTAAATGGGAGACCATTATATTCAGAGACTATTGCAGAAACAGGCCATTTCAGGTATTTGTGTAATTGTATGTGATGAGTTGGAACTTGAATTTCTGGTTATATAATAATATTGTGTTGGGTATATCATCTGTTAAAGTGTCCTACTTAAGGTGTCTTTTGAGAGTGAGTAAGACCCATATACTTTTATATCATCCAGCTCATAAATTTGCTTAAAAGCTTCAACAATGATAACTACTCGTCTAAGTTTTATCTTTGTCTTATTATGGTTTAAGAATGAAATTACTACTCAGGCTGGGTTGAGCTGTTTTGGTCAAAATCTTGGGAAGACATTATATAATTATCTAATCAACTTAGAAATAAAAGGGGTAAGGATCGGATCAAATGGGGAGACCTTGAGTAAGTTTAGATAGGTTGGTTTAGGAATGTGCATGCTTGCAAAATTTCCTCTTCAGAATCGTTGCAAACTGAGCAAATAGTTAAATATGTTTTCGATAGATAAGTCAAAGAGAAATTTGGGAAATTTATTTACCACATTAAGATAAGTTAAAGAGAAATTTGGGAAATTTGACCATATATGGAGCCATTTCGAGTAGCCATAATTCAAAAAAATTTCTGTGACATTGTCGAACGGCCATATAATTTAGGGTAAGTGTATAATAAATCCTTGAGTCGGAGCGCGATTTGAAACTGGTTCCTCACTTTTTAATTTTGGAAATTGAGTACTTTAACTTTTTCATGTCTTTGAATTGGGTCTTTCAGTCCCTTTTCCTTCCAATTTTGCAAATTCCATAAGTGGCAAGTGTCCATTTTCGCCACATCATCTTAAAATATATTTTTTTAATAATTTTGTTTAAAAAGAAGAAATTAAAAAGAAAAAAGAAAAAAGAATTAAGGGTTTGCTGCCGCCCTCTCGGGGGTTTGGGGGTGGCTGCCGGAGGGGGGTGGCCGGCGCCACCTCTGGGGTGGCTTGCAGGCCACCCCCATGAGCCGGGCTGCTGGAAAATGTGAAGATTGAGAAGTTTATGACAAATTTTTTTTAGAAATTTTCCATGTTTGGACGTGCTGTGGGGATGAGGTAGACGGTGGCTTGGAGCTGAACCACTGCAGCGCGACGGCTTGGACGTGCATCGGGGGTGATGAAACTGGTCGTCAAAGCAGAGGAGAGGAATTTTTGTGTGGATAAGGTCGAGTATAGTGCAATAGTTCACTCATTTTGTAAGGCGGGGCAGATTGACATGACAAAGAATTAGTAAATGAAATGTTCAGAAAGGGTTGCATTCCTGATGTTGTGACTTACACTGCTGTTCTTAATGGTGAGGGAGATGATTAGAAAGGGCTTTCTTCCAACCCCAGTTGATATTAACGTGCTAATGTGGTAAACTTTACCACTTTAATTCATGGATTTTGTAAGAAGGATGACTTGGGGGCTGCCCTTTCATTGCTCGATGAGATGTATCTGAGTAACAAACACCCTGATGCATTCACGTATATTTCCTGTT
Source organism: Alnus glutinosa (assembly GCF_958979055.1). NCBI lineage: Eukaryota > Viridiplantae > Streptophyta > Magnoliopsida > Fagales > Betulaceae > Alnus > Alnus glutinosa. The sequence continues at coordinate 10,984,953 of NC_084889.1, read as the reverse complement.
GTTAAACTTTCCGTGTGTGTGTATGCCCGTGATTGTATGTTTGTGTTTTTTGGTTTGTCCTTGGCAGCACATGCATGATTATTAAACTGGTTAGTGAAGATCCTTAACAATGTTCATATTTGTCTCTGGCTCTTAACAATGCTGTGAAAGTGCAATAAAACTTTCACAGCATCCTTAATGGCTATAGCCTCTGCTCTTCCTCAAATCCCAGCTCAATGCAACCCAGTTTCACTCCATTCTCAAGTTCCACATCCAAGTGTCCCTCATCCAAAGCGCCCATTGACAGACCACAAATCCCACAAATAACACCGACCCAGCAGTTATTTTTTGAGTTTTTCTTGACAAATCAAATGGTACATCTTCTCCATCGCTACGATATCCAGCTCTAGGTTGTGTATTCTATGTGTATCTCGGTTCTATGTGCTATTTATTGGTTAGTAGATTATGGCTGTTTATGATTTGTTTGCTTCATGGGTTTTTTGAGAATGAAAGCAAGCGCACCAACTGTTTGATTAAATTTCTAAGCGAAACTTTTGAAAGCGAAATCAGGAACAAGGTCAACTTCGACAGGGGATGAATGTTACAACATCAGAAGGGAGGTTCATGCAGAAGACCACAAATTTATGTTGCTCAAGATGAAGTTGCCGAAGATAAGGACACATGTAGCTAGGTGTTATCATAACACCTGCATGCCATGAAGCGTGGCAGATGCGAATTAGTTACTTACTAATCCATACAAGAAACAAGTGACAACCAAAAAGATGGCACGAAATGGGTCAGGTGCACGTCGGAAAGGAAGTAAATGAAGGCACGGAACTGGAGAGAAGCAGTTGAGAAAACCCCGTCAAAATATGGATTATGGGTGGGAATTGAAATAGATGGCCAAAACCTCCACAATTATCTGCTACGTCGAATTTGGTTTTGCCACATAAAAAGGGAAACCGCAATTCAACGGAAGAACTCGTTTAGTCGTTTTCAAGGCCCAAGGCTGAAGCTGTAGTAACAAGGCTTTCCGATGGGATCAATGTTCAGCCACAAGAGTTGCAATGGGTATGGAAACAAGCAGGAGGAGACACATAATTTTCTGAAAGGTTTGGCTGAGCACCGACCATCTCTTGGCTCCATAGGCTTGGCAACAGATTGGTTGGCGGCGAAGGGAAAGTGGGAGAGCGGAGAGGCCCGAGCCCATCCCGGCCACTTGATCTGCGATTGAGCGGTTGGACCGCCGCTTCCTCCTCCATCTTCACATTTTTTGGCAGCCCGGCTCATGGGGGTGGCGGCAAACCCTATGATACTGAATTTGGCGAAAATGGACATGTGGCACTACGGAATTTGCGAAATTGGATGGAAAAGGGGCGGAAGGACCCAATTCAAAAACACGAAAAATTTAAGTACCCAATTTCCAAAATTAAAAAGTGAGGGATCAGTTTCAAATCGCTTTTTAATACAGCCTATGATATTGGTTGGCCTTAAGCATAGGTTGTATTATCTTTGGGGAGAAGACTTTTTGAAGAAAAGAAGCTAATAAAAATTGTTTAATGCATCTTATTGTCCTATATTGAGGCAGACTTCGTTTGTTTCAACGTAAAATGTTTTCGTTGAGAAATACTTTTCAAGAAAACGATTTTATCTGAAAACATTTTTCGGTATTTGATTCATACAAAAAATAGTGATGGCGGGCAATGGTTGGTGACGGCAAAAAATGACCGACAACGTCTGATAAACTTTGGTGGAAGGGAAAATGGGGTTTCTTTTCTCGTCCAATGGTAGAGGTCGATTCCTAGTAACCTTAAGAGTTTATGTAGAATTTCTCAAAGCATCTCTAACAGATGCTTTAAAGGGCTCATATTAACTAGATTTTGCTAATATGGGCAGATGCTTCAAAGTAAAATGTTTGTTACAATAAACTTTGACTAATGATCAACGATGCTTCTCCAGCACATGCTTTAAAAGAGCAACGATGCTTCTTCCTTTTGCTCTCCTTCACATGGATGTCCTTTTGGAATTTCTCTATTGATAAGCAAACATAGAGCCTCATTCTTAGCACAAGAATTAGACTTCCTTCCGCGAGACCGAATTTCCCAACAAATATTTTTCATTATTTTCTCCTAATAAAATCATTTCGAAGCTTTCAAATATTCTACATCCACACACCCAAGCCAGCCTACCTACAAAAAAGAGTAGCCTATATATTGTCTTCCATTCCCACTATTTCAAACCTTATCTAACAATGGTATCCCAATAAGTTGGGGGATAGTCCAGAAGCATCAGCAAACTTCTTCAGAATACCATGTTTATCTTTACAATCGATTGAGAAGAGGATAAGATATTAAGATGTATATCATCCGCAAAACAAGAAATTCCAAAAGGACTTGACGCGCTGTCACATGCTGAGTTGCTGACTCAGCTTCTGCTTTGACGAAACTTCAGATTGAAGATGAGGACAAATCAAATTAAATGGTTGAGCTGAAATTCAAAATCCCATATGTTTTCGAAGAGACAAAGCCAATAAAGGAGCCATGCGGTGCACGTGGTGATTGCGACCCCCAAGAAAGCACCCCATGTCATGCCACTGCACGTGAGTGCACCATGCACAAAGCATCTCACACGTATACAAACCTATGAGAAAGAGACGGAAACAAGAAACACCTCACCTAAGAAGATGCTAATTAATTCCGTTGCTTTGTTCATCTGCTCTCCTACCTATTTTATACTAGTTAGACATGTCATATTTTAAATAATAAATTTTGTTTTTTAAGTGACTGACATGAGAAGTTGATCACTTAAAACATGTTATGTCAGTTAGTATAAAATAAGTGTGATAAATGAATATTTCTTCTTTATTTTTTATTTTTTTTCTTTAAAACAACTATTACACAAACATTATTTTTCAATTTTGATTTTATTCTATGAACCATTCAAACATAATTTATCTACCTTTTTTCTTCTTCGGTATGCATAATTTTGAAAAAAAATTAAAAAGAATACGAAAAAATCGCACCCCTAAACATCCCTAAAGAATAACATTTTTTTTTGTAAGTACATAATCAAACAACCAAAAGCAAGTTAAGGAACTAAAAAAGAAAATTATTTTCCAAACCAGGTAGGAAAAAAATTAGAGAAAATAGATTGATTGAGAATGTAGTTAGAGGAGAATCTAGTTGCGGCCCAGATTGACGTATGATGGGTATAGAAATTTGCACTTCGGTTGATATGACTAGCTGACTAGCTAGTTGTTGGTGAGATGATGGAATGGATGTGGGAGATGGTGGACAAAATTCTCTAGTCTTGTGTAATAGCAGGATTTTGAAGAGCCAGAGTAACAATAAGAGAATCTCATTCCAAGGTAAAAGAAGATAGCTTTAATGAGAGGGCTAATCGAACCACCAATAAGGCTGCAGTGGCTTCATCGTAAACTGCCATACATGAAGGACTGATAATTATAGAGCCTTGTATAATTTTGCTTGTTGAATCCTTGCAAACCATAGATTGAGTCGAAAAAAAAATTCCGAATAGCTATATCATAGTTGATCTTGTAGTAAGGCAAATATGGCTTCCTCCAAACTGCTGGTTGAAGAATCAATTTTGAAGTTCAAGCCGAGTGATGTTTCTTGACAATCCCGTTGATTGTACAAGAGATAACTAAAGCATTGGGAACCAGATCCTCATGAAGAGCTTTAATCCTGGCAAACCAAATTTGATCACATGCAACTGCCGCAAAAATATGAAATAAATGTGAATCTGTTTGAGGAATCTCAATTTTCTCTGGATCAAGAATAATTAACAACCAATCTGTCATTGTAGTAACATTTAAAGCAAGAATGCTCATAGGCCAAAAAGAGTGATGCCACACCACTCAAGCTATGGGACAAAAAAAGAACAGAAGTAATAGAGAGTCAGTTGGAAAAGAACATAGGGAACAAGAGGTATCCCGGTGAGATTATGGAATGGAATGAGAACCATTTTTCTAGGAAAAAAGTCGCAATTTGTGATTCAGATTAATCACAACCCCTCATCTCCTCCTTGAGATACCCACCACCACCACATCTCTTTCACAAAATTCATAGTCCACTACTCCACTCGACTTGCCTAGCCAGACAGGCAAACACAAGCTCAGAAAAAAGAAGAAATAACAGGCTTCAGACAGGCACACAAAGGGCTTTGTCCCTTAAAAGTTAAATCCACACCGTCGGATAATTCTCAGATAGGGCGTCAGCGTCATGTGCGGTGATTAATGATGGACCACCGTGGAGTATGGTGGTAAAAAGAAGCAAAGTGCATTCTCATTTCTCACCAACGTGAAAAAAGATCCAGTGGGGGCGGGTCCAAGATTACAATAATTCATACGAGCCTACGCAGATGATCGAGGCGTTTATAATTTATATAGCGTGTGGCCATGCCTTCTCACGTGGTACTCCGCTGAGGAGGCAAGGCTGTGGGCCCAAGGGAGGCTTTGTTGCCCCAAGATTAGACTTCACTGGATGCCTTACGACAATAATCACCCGGCAAATACGACTAATCACCTCTATGTCGCCAAGGACCGGCATTCCTATTTCCTACACTTATAAGATTTCCCGACAATTTTTCTAATCAATTCAATCAGTCAGTTTGGGACGAACCAGGTTTTTTTTTTTTTTTTTTTTTTTTTTTTTTTTTTTTTTTAATAATCGTTTAAAATTTTTCGTTAAATCCTATTAAAATTTTTAAAATACCCATGTGTTTATTTTTTTTTTAAAAAAATTATACACTCTTTCAAAGATTCAGTCATGAGTATTTTTCGAATTCTGACCGACATCTAAATTTTATCAATTTTTTTTCCTAAAAATAAGAGGGATATTTTGAAAATTTTGATAGGATTTTACGAAAAATTCTAATGGAGGGTTGAAATTGAAAAAAAAAGTTGAAAGATAGATATCTTAAATTAACACTTTTTAAAATTCGGATACGTTTTTGAAAGAGTGGTGAAAGATCAAGGATTATAAGTGAAGTTCTCTATTTTTTTTTTGCAACCCAAAAAATTTGAAAATCCTTGTAAAAAAGTTTATTTTTTATACTATAGCTGGGGTAATGATGAATCTTTTTCAACCTTCTACTCTACTACTATGTCGCTAGACGAGTGTTTTTTTTTTTTTTTTGTCATGAAACTTGTAAAAACTAGATTATGTATTAGAAGAGAAGACGAGTTCTTAGTAAATCATTTGATAGATTATATTGAGAAAAAAACTGCTAAAGATTTCGCTATATAAATGATAATGAGTGAATTTTATTCTCTGAAAGATCATCGTCGAACATAATTCAAATTTTGAATTTTTTTTTTTATTTTTACTTTTTTACGTATTTATAGCAAACTAGAAAATTTTTGTATTCAAAAGGAAGGTTATTTTTTAAAATGATCGTGTATACAATTATAATTTTCTATTTAATTTGAAATTAAGTTTAAAACTTGTCTGTTTTAATTTCACATAATCGTGTGCGCGCATACACATAAAGAGACTATATATTTTTATATATTTATTTATTTACGTAAGATTCGGACTTTACTCAAAAAAATTCTGGTTCCACCCAAAGTATGATATAGAAAATAATATATTTATAAGGATTCAAAATTTTTTTCAGGTTGCCAATAACCCAATCACTAAGGGAGGTCCACTCTTGCATGGAAGGGGCTCCTGCCTCCTGACGAGCCTTCTTGCCAAAGCAAGAACTCTTTTATTACTGGAGCAAAGTGCCTATAATTTGCTTAAACTGTTATATCTTTTTGGAAAAAAATGCAAAAGGTTAAATATAAAAAAGTCCCATAAATCAAACGGTCAATTTTAGAATAGTCTCACGAATTTTTAAATATTTTAAAGAAACTTGTCAAGCTACTACCATATTTCAAAAATGTAACTTTTTTTTTTTTTTTTCGATAATACCCTTATCCTTTAAAAAACAAAAACAAAAAATTAATAAGAAAAACTTAAAAAAAAAATCTAAAACGTAAAAGAAATTAAAAACTCTAAGAATTAAAAATTTTTAATTAAAAAAATACAAAAAAGAAAAAGAGTGGCTGCCAGTTGGGCAGACCACCCCAAACCCATGGGGAGGCTGTGAGCCTTCATTTTTTATATTGTAAAAAATAATAATTTTTTTTAATATATTTGTATTTATTTTATTAAGAGTGACACATGTTGCTATTTTATTAGCATTGACATGGCACTTTACGGAATTTGTCAAATTTTTTAACGGTATTTAATGGAGGGAGTGATTTGTATTTTTGGTATACAATAGGAGACTTTGAGTTAATTTTGATACCACATATCTTTTTTCTTTTTTTCTTTTTTTTTTACTAAGAGTGATTTGTCATCATTTTATTGATGGCTTTTTTATTTTTGAGGATAAGGATATTATAAAAAAAAAAAAAAAAAAAGGTGGCATTTTTGGGACACGATGGTAATTTGAGGGATAACTTTAGCACATTTGAAAATTCAATTGATTATTCTAAAAACGGCTGTTAGCTCAGGAGCCTTTTTTATATTTAACCCAAATGCAAAATCAATAATTCATGTGGTTTACCTAATTTATAATTAGCTACCCGTGATATCAAAATAAACTTAGAAATTTCTGAGGTATACTAAAAAAATAATTTACTCTCTACAGTCATATTTCGTCAATTGATTTATCAGATTCCATTAATGTAACTCTGAATTAAATATCACGTGTTTCATAATTTTATTAGCTATAAAATATTACACTATTAAAATATGTTAAATCATAGAATAAAATATGATTATAAAGAAAAACTATTTTTTTTTTAAGCGTACTTTAAAGATCTTTACGTTTATTTTGATATCACAATTAACTGTAGATAATTTTTTTTTTTTTTAAAAAAAAAAAAAAAAAAGGAAAACGTGATGAGAGATGATTGGCCAAGATGTTCCCAAGGGGGGGACTGCGTGTATACGTGTCAAGACTACAGTACAACCGCGTCAGGCGCTTTGTTAGTTCCGTATGTCATGGGACAGGCATTTCAGGGCCAGTACTATTCCTCAGCTCCCACGCGCAGCAACGCGCTACGCGTGATGCAAAATCAGACCGTCAATTATTGGCGGCCGTGCAACACAGTAGATTTTTACCGCTACTGTGTTTTTTTTTAACTTTTTTCGTAGCATGATAGTGGTGAAATATTATTATTGTGAGGTGAAAGCAAAAATTATTGTTAGATTTAAAATTTAATAATAATTTATCTAAAATATAGTGGTGGTTTTAACTGTAGAGAGTACAATTAAAAATATGTATTTGAAAGTACGTAAAGCATTTTTATATGATATATATACAGGTTTTTTTTTTTATTTGGATTTATTTATTTATTTATTTATTTTTGAGTAAAAACAACTCATACATTAGTAGAACAAAGGGTTACAAAATTTAATAGAAGTGAGTTCTCCAACAACAAATCTAAACCAAATAAGCAGTATAGAGAAATTAAACAGAGAAAAACATGAAATGAAATGAGAGTTTTCATGACCTCAAAGAGGTTAAAAAAAATCTCAATCCTCTATCCTTTGAATAAAAGTCAAGAAATGGGGAGCATATAACGGTATAGACGCCAAAAGAGGGGAAGGTGTATGACACTCGAGAGAGCCTTTCACCCAACCAAAACAACTGCTATGTTGAAATTACAACAACATTCGAAAGGAGGTTAAGGAGGAAAAAACACCGTAAAAAATAGAACAAGGCCTATTGTCAAGGAACAAAGATATTCAGTCCAAGAACCCAAATAACCTAAAAAAAAACCAAAAAACCAAAAAACCAAAAAATAATTAAAGGAAAAATTACACTTTACGCCTATGAAGTTGACACCAATTCGCAATTTTAGTACCAATGTTTTAATTACGTCAATTTCAGCCCATAAAGTTGAAAAGATTTTCAATGTACTCCCTTCTGTCCATTGTTACTGTTTGAAGAGATGAAAATAACTCCACGTTCACGGCATGTGCGTTTTTTAGACAGATATTGACAACAATACCCCCCCCCCCCCGCGGTCCCCTTCCTATTCAAAACGCAGCGTTTTCTCCCCTTTCTTAAAACACTTGAGCTCGTCCATTGCTAATTTGTTAACAATTTTACACATATTGGTGATCGGTCAAATACGTTATTATAAATCGAAAAATTAATTCAAGAGTAGAAGGGAGGAAAAAAGATTAATCTGACATGGACTTCAATAATTAATGTATACTTTTTTTTTTTAACTATATATGAAATTTAGATTTATATAATCTTGGAATCAGCTGGGATATTTGATTCCTGGAAAAAAGGGATGAGATTCATGAGAACCAAGAATTGAAACCGTGGGTCTCACCTGAAAGGCACTGATCACGAAGGTCTCCGTCGTACCATTTAAGTTAGAGGAAAGTGGCTTTGTCTAGGTGCATATCTCTGGCCATTCTCGACCACAATATATCCCTACAGGAGGCCGTACCATATTTAATCTCTCCAGCCAAGAGCCAAGATCCATTACCATCGGACGTTGAAAGTACATATATATTTATCAACGCAGGGCGCATGAAGAGTTACAGACGTTGAATGCATCGTCCCTTGTGTCTCGAGGTGGATGAAGATGAGCAAACCAAATATGGAAACACGTGATGCTGGCAAGGATTATGGGGGCAGATTCTGGGCGCCCATGAAGTATAAGCCATTGGTGGGGCTTCATGGATCTTAATGTACGTCCAAAGCATCCTTTTCATTCTAATTAATGATGTTGGTCTTTCAAATGCTAGAGAAACAATTTGACTTATCAACTAGCTAGCTAGGTTATACAAATGGGGTTCATGGGGGACACCCCGCCCCGTTGGTGGGTTCTGGGGGATCCCATTCCCACGACCCCTCCTCTCCGGTGAGTAGGTTGCCGGAGGACATTCCACTCGATCTGCACGGCGCTGGCGCCCGTGGGTTGCAAAAGACCTCGTTAATTCTTAAAATTCACTTACTACTCCTTTTTTCTTCTTCTTTTTTTTTAAAGGAATTAATATGGACGGAAAACTAAAAAGGTATAAACCAAAGATTATCAATGACTAGGAACAAATTTACAAGTTACTTATGATTTAGATGTTTTGTGCATTATATTAATCACACTTAATGCACCCAAATCACATACCATGCATATAACTTAATTGAGGACTTAATTCATAACATGAATCATTAAAAAAAAAAAAAAACCAAACATCATGAAACTCAAAATAAAACAATTTATTTAAAATAAAATTAAGTTCAAATTGATTGTTAAGACACCAACCCTAACAAGACGAGTAATGGCAGATTTGTTTTTGTTATGTTAACTATATAGTCCTCCTATCCATAAATGGCATTCTTACTTCGCAGTTGGTACATGTTCACATTCATTGGATGCATGTGAATAAGTTTATTCAAAAAATAGGCACTTATATATTTAGTCTACCTACTATATTATGAAATCCTTCTGTTCTCTTGATGCTACTAGATTGTGAAGACCTTGTATTTTGATTGTGAAATCTGTAATGAGTAATGCTACTTTTCACACCTATTTTATGTATTGATTGACGTGACATATTGTAAGTGATTTTTTTTTATTATTTTAAAATGAGAACTTAAAACAGGCCCTTTTTATATTTCTATAGCTATAATTTGGAATTTTAGAACAAAGAGAAAGCTTTGAATCTTTGATTTCTTACCAATTGGCTAGTGAAGCAAGTTTTGAGAGGTGCTTTTCAATCAATTTGAAAAATTCGCTGTGATTTGAAAATGCAAAATTTTAAATTATAAACCTGCGATTTTATCAAACGCTTAACTACGTTTTTAAAAATCATTTTTTCAACTAGCACATTTTAAAATTGCTATTTTTAAATCGCATTTTTTGAAATCGTAAATCCAAACGGACCCTAACTCTCAAAAAACATTTGCCATCCATTTTTTTAAAACGCAATTCTCAAACGATTTGGTTTAAAATCGCACATTTTGTTTACGAAATCACAATCCCAAATGCACCCTTAATAATTGTAACAATTTTGGAGAAAATCCTATGCTGACTTGGGTTACTCAAATCACCCTTACATGGTTAATTTTCTTTATTTAATGATAAATAAAATATACCAAATGAAAGTCATATAATAATTAATATATTAAATTTGTCGGCTTGCAATTACTAATGAATTGAGAATTTTTATTGACCAGTTTATACTAATCTAAGCTTTGAAATAGAAAGGTTCCAATTTTGGTGAGAGAGAAGAGAGAAGCAGGGGGAGCTGGAGGAGGCTCCTGGGGTATTTGCCATGATTGAAGGTTAATATTCCAGGCTTCTTCTTCCATAATTTACCAAAGGTGAAACGCCAATTTTGCATCATTGAAGGAGATCTTTCATCCACTTTCTTCTTCTTTCTTCTTCTTTTATTTATTTATTTTCCCTCTTTTTAACTGTCATTTCCATATTTTGGTAATGGAGCTTTCTACCACTTTCAAAATTCAAACAATCATGATGGCCTTCACAAAGCAAACTGGGCCCATGAACTCGATCTATGACGGGGTTTTGTAGAATCTCTTATCTCCTCTGCCTGTAATTCTCATTGGTGGTGAATCCATCGGTAAATTTTGTATGTCTTGGATCCTCAACAAAATCTCATGCTATCATTATAAAGTTTACCTTTGTGCTACCGGGCGCTCCGGCATATACAATAACCATTTTTTGCCCTTATTTTATACGGATTGATGTGGCGTATTTTAAGTGGCTTCTTATATTAATTATTTAAAACAAGTCAAGTCAACGGGTAAAAAATGATTATAATAAATAGATGTGAAAATTAGAATTACTTAATTCAATCAAAATGGCATACTAGCTAATATTCCCCTGAAGAATATATGGGGCCAAAATAAAATAAAATTATATGCTTGGACCAGAATTATTGAAGGTTTGGCTTATATGGATGGTACGGAATTATTTATATCAAAATCATAAATTTTATAAACCTTCCAAAATAAATGACACTATTCATTTAGTGCTTTTTGAATAATATTTTTTACTAAATAACGCTAAATATAAGGATGAGATTCCAAATTAGCATCATTTACTGTTTAAATAGAACTAATTAAAGGTGCTTGAGCCCAATCAACACTAAGAGTTTAGAATAGTTTAGAATATATATATTTTTCTTGTCCTTATAAATATTATACTCGCTTTGAATAATCAAACGACCCTTCTGCCAGCTGATCAATGGGATTTTCATACCTAAAACGCTGAACCTTCCTGTTTCCTGCCAACTTATTTCCTTAAAAACCTTTCAATAATTCCTACCAAGAAATCAAAACCTTTTAATACCGATTGGGGGGTTGTTAATGGTGTAAGATTTATCATCACCTTAGACCGAACCCGGTTCAAATTAAATTTTACAGATTTAATAATATATTATCACATTATTTAAAACTGTATAATACTGTATTTAAACAATAAAACAATTTTTCTCCATTTAATATACGATCACATGCTACTACCTAACACATAGGCTCATAATAATATTCCAGTTCTACCCAACCTCTACAATTAAATTATTCAACTGGAAATTCTGCAAATTCTCTGCTCCACTCCAAATTTTCTCTGCCTTCAAGGCCCCAGCTTTTGTTTCTAAAAGGAATGCTAATTAGCGTTTGTTATACTAATGAGGATTTACAGTAATTATTTGTTCGAATTATTAATAATTCGAACAAATAATATAAAAGACCCGAAACGATGTAAGACAAAAATTTATATAAAATTCATTTGCAAAAATAAATTTTAGATTATCCGACTATTTATCAAAATTACTAAGAGTTAATTACATGAATCTCTCACTTCAAAAAAAAAAAATAATAAAATAAAATAACGTGAATCTCAGTCAGTGTCTGCCACCCACAGTAATCTATTATCCCACGCCAACACGTGGACCCCCCGGTCTGAAGGTTATCGCTCTGCACACCTGCATTTCTCTGCATCGGAGCGCACGCTATTATTACCCATCTCTTGAACTTGATCAACGGCTTGAAATTCGAATTTGGAAAGTGAACGTAGAAGGAATACAGCGTCGTTTCCTGATTGAGAGGGATAATTTGGGGGATCGGAAAAGGCAAGATTGTTGCCACGTCACGGAATGCCAAACTGGCATTGGCTCCCATTCGGATGGACATGCACGCGCGTGAAGACCTTTATAAAGTCTCTCTCTCACTCCCTGTTCCCCTTCATCTCCAAGGCGTGCCATTTTGCTCTCATTACTCTCTCTCTCTCTCTCTCTCTGAGCAAAAACTCCCTCCGACGACAAACATCAATAGCTCTGCTAGTTCATGTTTCCTTCTCTCATTTCCATTACCAAGACATTTTCAGAGAGAGAAAAGCAAATGTATCACTGTATGCTCCAATAATGGCTACTTTCTATAGCTAGCTGTTTCCTTCACATCATTTCCATAGCCTTCTATGCCAGCTTTTGAGTCTACCTTAGCAGACAAAAACTGAGGGATCGACAAGCTCTAAATCTAAAACTTCCGACTTGTCACACTCTCTGTTCCATCATTTTCTTTCGCTCTGCCTCCCTTTTGTTAAATCTCCATCACATTTTCCATACATAAAAACATGTATGGGTGGGAGAAAACACTGAGAGAAGATAGATACAACCCTGAGAGGAAAAACCCATCTTTCTCTTCGACTCTTCTCGACAAAATTTACCGTTCCATCGACGAAGGAGACAAAAGCACTGAAGAATTGAAATTTTACAGGGAAACAATGGGAAAGAAACAGAGCAGAGCTAGTGGCAAAAGCAACAGAACTCTGGAAGAGGAAGGGGCGACGAGCGTTCGCGGATCCTGTTTGATCGATAAATGGATGGAGAAGAAGGTCAGCGCAAAGGTCGGCTCTCAACGGAGACAGAATTTGACGGAACTGGAGAGAAAACCACGGAACTATCATGATCATGACCATGATGTTCTGTTCTTCAGCTCTGCTTCATGCTCCTCAGACTCTAGTTCCGGAGGATTCTCATCCTCTGATACCGATTCCATGTACGGCTTGAAATCCAGTTCCTCGTGTTTTCTACCTTCAAGGCCGAAGCCTGTAAGGACCAGCGTCTCGGCTCGACCGGAGAGATCAGAGAAAACAGAGAGAAAACAGAGGGCTCTGTTTCATGAGCAGAGGGAGGTGCACATGTTTGATGATTACCATTATAGTTCTGCTACAGGGGAGGCTCCAAAGGATGACGAAGTCGTGATTAAGTCAAAATCGAGGGCGCTAAAGATTTATGCCAATCTAAAGAAGGTGAAACAACCAATTTCACCGGGCGGTCGCCTCTCCAATTTTCTCAATTCTCTGTTTACAACAGGGAATGCAAAGAAAACGAAGAACTCGCCGTCCATTGGAGGCTACGATGATGCAGCAGTGGAGAGGAAATCTAAGTCGGTGCAAGCGTCAACCTGTTCATCCGCATCTTCATTTTCAAGATCATGTCTAAGCAAAACTTCACCTTCTTCTAGGGAAAAGCTACGCAATGGGGTTAAAAGGACGGTACGATTCTGCCCTGTAAGCGTAATTGTTGACGAAGATTGTCGGCCATGCGGGCATAAATGCCTGTACGAAGAAGAAGACCCGAGTACTCTAGTACCTGTGTCGGTAGCAACCGCGTGGAAAATCGGACGATCAACGACAAGAAAGAATGAAGAAGAGCTCAGGCTCCAGGTCCTCGAGAAAAGCCGGCGAGTGGAAGAGGCGGCAAGAGAGTTTTTGAGAGATTATCATCAGAATCACAAAAAGAACGAGTTAATAATGAGAGATTTTCGCGGCAAGGATCATGGCGGCGAGTATGATGAAGACGATGATGCGGCGAGTTGTTCAAGCTCGGATCTTTTCGAGCTTGATCACCTGGCAGTAATGGGAAACAATAGGTACCGTGAAGAGCTTCCGGTGTATGAAACTACTCATGTTGAAACCAATCGGGCCATTGCTAATGGCCTGAGAATGTAATTCTGGTTATATCACACAGAGCAAAAGCTATATAATTTCTTTCTCTTAATTGGTTTTTAGCATCACTTAAATCAATGGATTGGGTTACTTTCGATATGACTGATTTGAATTGATTGCGATTAGGATGATGATTGGTGGTGTTGAGATCATTTTGTGCTTGATTAAAATGTACAAATTGTTTCTGCTTTTTTTCTCCTACATGTGTTTACGATGTGGGGGAATGCTGCATTCTTTTGGGGAGAATCAAAGAAAAAGCGAATTGGGAGTTTGATTTGTTCTGAAAAGAGTGATATGGGGATGCGTCAATTCTTGATCATGATCGAACTCTCAGGTAGATACTGACAGTTCAGTTTGACAGGGAAGGAAGAAAAGAAAGCAAAGAAAAAGAGAAGGAAAACGAAAGATTCGAGATCGAAATCACAAGCAAAATGAGAATGAGAGAGAGGGTTTGATGGTAAAGGGAAAGGCAGATCTTCGCCCATGGGAATAGAGAAAGCAAGATTAAAGCTTTTGCTTTTTCTTCTTTCTCTGGAATTGGAATTTCCTTGGCCCCCCCCTTACTTGAACATTGCGTTGGCATTCCCGTACCAAGAACCAAGAAAAAAATCCTCCAAAAGCAAACTCGTCCTCGTTAATTTATTTTATGAGATGTAAAACCAGATAATTTCGTTAGAATTAGCCGTAATGTTATAAAAAACTACTAAAATATTATCTTCTCACAATGTATGTACAATTTTGGGCAGTTCAGATTCTCTCTGTCTTTATAAATTTGTTTTTTTTTTTTTTTTTAATCCTTTTTGGTGGTTGAGAAGTTAATGGTATTCATATTATAGAGTGAACCGTCAAAAGAGAACATGGATAAAGGCTTTCTTTTGAATTCGGGCATGTGATTGTGACAGATTATTTATGGGACTCATTTGACCAAATAAAAATTAAACTGTTTAACCACTTATTCGATTAGATGGGTCCATAAATGATCTCTTATAATTACTTGTTAGAATTCTCTTAAATTCAGACAAATAATTGTAGAGGTTTCTAATCCAAAGAATATGGCCCCATTTAAGCAAGAAGCTAGGGTCCCTAAATTAAAACGAAAACTTGAGGAGAAATTGGTAGTTAGGGATAGGCCACCTCGGATCGAAAGTTTATAATAGGAAATAATACTATATATAATATGACATTAACGATGAAAATAAGATGCGTACATATTAGACGTGGATGAGAAATATACAAAGAAAGAAAGAATGCATGCAATTTTAAATGAACGGTTCAATTCGCCCCTTGTGGCAAAGGAGGTGGTTCAGTTACCCCTTGACTGTTCATTAGGGGAGGCTTAGGTGATTTAAGCAATTGTCTAAGAACCCCATCTAATAATTATATAATAAAGATTTTGACTAAAATAAAAGAAATTAAGCTTCTAATATGGTAAAAAGTTAATAAATAGTTTATAATTAAGGCCCTCATTTAATAATTGTACAATAAATGTTATTTCTAAAAAATATTTTAAAGCTCTAATTTGGTAAAAAGTTAATAAATAGTCTCTAACTAAGGCCCCCCCAATTATGGTGAAAATAATTACTAATTGAAAGTCTCATTATTCATATTCATGGAAAGTCTCAAGATACATAAATTTATTAACGTTTATAAATTCTTGGAAAGTCCTACTAGTTTACTTTTTTTTTTGAAAGTCCCATTTTTACTTTCATGAAAATCCAACGTGCATAACTTTTAATCCAACATCAATTTCAATTAAATGCTTAGAAGAAGATGGAAAGTCTAGTCTCTAACGTGCATAATTTTTCTCCAACATCCATTTAAATTAAATGCTTAGAAGAATATAGGAATTAAGTCATCAAAATGCATAAATTCCATTGTTTTCATTTGCATAACATATACAATTACACCATCGCGGAGTCTTCAAAGTCTAGCAATTTTTGTTTGCATCATATTCCATTGCAAGTCACCCTTTATAACTTTTCATGTTTCTCTTCATATTTTCTTTAAGTCTTATTATTTCAGGTCCTTGAATCAAGAGATAAGTCATTCTATATCTAATAAGTGATTAAAAAAAAAAAGTTCTAAAAGAAAATCTACAAACAAAAGAAAGTGCTCTGATTGACATTAAATTATATAAAATGACTTGATTCCTTTCTAAATACTTGTACAACTTATAAAATTTTATTGACAATACATGTTACAAAAAGAATTTTTTCAAAATTAAAATTGATAAAAACTTACCTAAGATGACAATGTCACAAGAAAAATTAAGGATTAGCCATATTATCACTTGAAAATAAGATGTTAGAAAAACTTAAATATAAAAACTTAATTACTAATTTTGCATCTCAAAAAGTGAGAATAATGATTTTTAAATAAAAGAAAGTATAATATAAACTTTAAAATAAATATAATATAATTAATATTTAAATATAAAAAACAATTTAAAATTGTCGCTTTAGGTTTCAAAATCTATCGAGCGGCCCTGCCATTTATTTGATATGAATGACCCACATAAGAGATATCACATCCGGCACAATATGCTAAGTATATATATGCATCAAGCCACTTGATCTTGATTGTGTACATCTTGTGATGGGTACTCAAGGGAGTAATACTAGATGTTATACCTATATCTTTCTTGTGTCCCTCTAAGAATGTGGTGACTTTTAAAATTACTGTTGTGCTTGTGATTAATCAAAATTAAATTTTGATCACATGGTAATTTTAAAAGCTACATTATTTATAGAGGGAATGGATATGACAGAATTACTCGTACTCAAAGTTGGGTAGTAACGTGAGATGGGATTTGATAGCTTCTTTTGTAGGAGAGACCACAATTTCTCAATTTAGGGTAGAAGAACACCACAATACTCCACTGAAGATAGAAGAAGATCACAATTTCACTAAATCATTCTCTGATTCTCATTAATAACAAAATTATCTTTAAAAAGAAATACAAGTAGATAAAGCCTAACTAAAATGATAACACCTAAAGTTCTAATGTTCAAATTCAAATATAATCTAATCTTAATGAGATGGAATATATTAAACCTATCTAACCCTAATGTTATCCCTATGATCAGCTCGATTAACTCGTCACGCGTGAATAATTCTCGAATTATTCCTGTTTGCTTGAGGTCTCGCCGTAGATTCTTGACGGTCATTATATTATCTTAAGATTAATGCACCAAACCGAGAAAGAGTACTAGAAACTTGGTGAAAAAATCGGCATGCTTTAATTAAGCATAGAAATCAGAAAAGAAATCCCTATGGCGGTTCATTGTTAGTAGACCTCATAATGCCCTATCAATATATTATTAACACGTTGATTAAAAAAATTGAGCTAACAATATAAGATAACTACGTGACAAGCATGCAGACGGTTGTTAAATGTTAAAGAGAAGACCCACTTGAAAGAATCTTTTTTCTCTAGTCAAAAACCAACATGATCATGCCATTAAAAACTGAAAAAACAAATGAAACCTGTTTTTGTTTAAGATGGTGGTGGAATTGTAACAACTTGTTCAACAAAAATATTGTACGGTAGACCACAATCTTAAACTTTTTTAATGGGGACTTTAATTTTATGATTGGAAGTGTTGACAAATAGTTTGTTATGAGATTTATAATAAAGTTAACAGCTTAGAGATGATCGAGTAGATTGGTATCAAATTCTTTTAGAAGATCATTTCTCTATTCTTTCTTGGTGCTCGATCTGTATATATATATATATATATATAGCTTATTCATCAATTTAATTATATGGTTTGAACAGAGTTAAAAAGTATTTGATACCAATCCGGCAATGATGAGAAGAATATTGTTTTCGGGGGAAGAAGGGGGCCAACAACTGCCTAGCTAGGCGTTGATCCTTTTTTCCTGACAGACAATAGTATTATATATATGTGGCGTACAGAAGAACGACGTCTTCAGTACGTGTTTGCGGCGAGAGAACTGAGAGAAACTTCAACTGGATTATTGTCTTAAAATGAAACTCTATTACATATCAAAAAAGGGCAAGTTCTAAGCTAATATGGGAATTACTAAAATGATTAACAATTTAATGCTGAAAATTACTCAGGAATTGGATGGAAATCGAGTGGGATTTAGTTGCCATATATGCGAAACTACTTTCCTTACATGCACGTTCAGCTAGCTGTAATTAAGCTTACCATGGATTTAAACCAATAAAATATGTGTCATATATGTACGTGTATAATCTAGATTCACGTTATTATGCCACACAAACAATTATGCTTAATTAAAAGATTTAAAAAATAATATATAGAGGGTGGGGATCCACTCCACCACCACTCTCCCCCGGCCAGAGAGAGGTGCATGGTAGAGGGTGGCTCCATCCCAACAGAAGGGCGATATTTGGAGACTCCTCTCATGATCACCTCTACGCGCGAGAGTGAATCTACAACGCTGCACCATCACTACCATTACCACTCCCTCTAGAGTGGTGGATTGATCTCCACCCTCGCAGAGGTGTGCAAGGGTGAAGCCACCCCGCCTCTTGTGGTGTGGAGCTCAACCCAAGGTAGGCGGGGTGTCCACCCCTGCCTGCCACCACCCCCTCTCTATAGGGGTGGAGCCATCTTTTAATTACCCTCTTTCTGTGGGACTAGGAGGTGACGGTAGGGTGTACGTTTTTGGACTTAATTGTCTATGCAACATGATAAAGTGGATCGAATATGAATACACGTAGCACATTTTTATTGATCATCTAATGTGAATAAATTTTAATTTATTTGGCAAAATTTGAAACTCAGCCCCTTATTTTATTTGTTGTAAGGATACAACTCATCAACTTTAGTTTTAAGACAATTTCTTTTTAAAATTTTTTATAAAACCAACAACAATAATAATAATAATAATAATTATAATAAGAATCAAACAAAAACACCAACCTAACCTGCTCGAAACATTGCTGTAGAAAGATTGTCGTAAACAAAATGAAAATTAATCTTCATTGAATTAATATTGAGTACAAAATCAATGTGTACGTCGTCATGGCAATAAGGTTAATTGTCTTCATTCAAATTTTGAGGAAACCACGTAAAAGTTGTCAAAGATACGATCGATCACACTCAAACCGGCCAGTCACTAATTTGAGAGGTGGTCCACCAGTTTCCACTTTCGCTTTGCTAGTAAAAGCCAGAGGTATGTGATGGCCGGCGATCCCAAGGTCATGAGTTTCCACGAGATTCGTCATCAGCTTTAGTTTCCTTTCTCCTACAAAGTACGCAGGGATCGGAGAAATGAAGATAATGATATTTAAAGTACAATAGAATCTTACGAAAATGGTAAAAAAGAGAACTATGATTTGGACAAATCAAATAAACGAGAAACGAAAAACACGTACGACGTCACTACAAAAATAGCAGCATTTTGATGCTGTCTACAGTACCTGCTACCGTAAACACGCGTCAAATTAGACACGTGTTTTTGGAGACACGTATCTAATTATACAGCCGTCCAAAATGGACATGTGTATTTAATACACGTGTCCAATTTGGCACGCGTATTTAATACACGTGTCCAATTGGACACGTGTATTAATACACGTGTCCAATTGGACACGTGTATTAATACACGTGTCAAATTAGACACGTGTCTTAAATACGCGTGTCCAATTTGACACGTGTATTATTACGCGTGTCAAACTGTTATTTTTTGCCAAATATATATTAAAAAAAAAAATTCGGTGTTGTATTAATTTTTTAAAACAAAAAAAAAATAAAACTCTTTATCTTATTAATCATACAAATCTTTGAAAATACGGTGTACATAACTTATACACATAAAATTAGGTTTGAAAACTATATGCTATATGTAAATTTTATGGTTGAAATTTATACTTTTTAGGTTCTTTATTTATATATATATAGTATACTATATTGTACTATATGCATAATTAAACAAATTTGGTGCTATATATCTAATTAAACCAAATAGTTCAAATTAGGGTTTAGTTTTGTACACCATCTACGTTTAGAAACAAAAAAAAAAAAATTTAAACATAACAAAGTTAAAAAACCTATAATTAATACTATATATATAGATATGCATGCATGTAAACGGTTTAGAAACTATATACAGTAATCTTGCTATTTATGGCTATATATAGTAAATGCAATTATTTTAAGAGTTTTGCGCTACATAATGAATTAAATATTTATAGTTTAGTCCCTCATATAGTACATACATTTAGGGTTTATGGCTATATATAGTACATACACTTAGGGTTAGGGTTTATAGCTATATATAGTATATATAGTATATACACTTAGGGCTAGGGTTTATACCTATATATAGTATATATACTTAGGATTATGGTTTATCGATATATATAGTATATACACTTAGGGTTTGGGTTTTAGGGT
This sequence comes from Alnus glutinosa, assembly GCF_958979055.1. Classification (NCBI taxonomy): domain Eukaryota; kingdom Viridiplantae; phylum Streptophyta; class Magnoliopsida; order Fagales; family Betulaceae; genus Alnus; species Alnus glutinosa. The sequence continues at coordinate 10,964,574 of NC_084889.1, read as the reverse complement.
TTATAGGTATATATAATATATACACTTAGGGTTATGGGTTATAATTTAATTGATTTTACATTTAATGAATAATAATGTCAATATATTTTTCACGTGTCATTACTGTACACTTTTAAATATATATATATATATATATATATATATATATATATATATATATATATATATATATATATATATATATATATATATATATATATATATATATATATATATATAAAATCATGAGCAGTTCAAAATTAGATTGTTCCGATATATATAGTATATACACTTAAACTTATGATTTATAACTATATATAGTATACATACTTAGGATTAGGGTTTATCGCTATATATAGTATATACACTTAGGGCTAGGGTTTATAGCTATATATAGTATATATACTTAGGGTTAAGGTTTATCGCTATATATAGTATATACACTTAGGGTTAGGGTTTTATGGTGTATAGGTATATATAATATATACACTTAGGGTTATGGGTTATAATTTAATTGATTTTACATTTAATGAATAATAATGTCAATATATTTTTCACGTGTCATTATTGTATACTTTTAAATATATATATATATATATATTAAATCATGAGCAGTTCAAAATTAGATTGTTCCGATATATATAGTATATACACTTAAACTTATGATTTATAGCTATATATAGTATACATACTTAGGGTTAGGGTTTATCGCTATATATAGTATATACACTTAGGGTTAGGGTTTATAGGTATATATAATATATACACTTAAAGCTATGGGTTATAATTTAATTGATTTTACATTTTATGAATAATAATGTCAATATATTTTTTATGTGTTATTATTGTACACTTTTAAATATATATATTAAATCATGAGCAGTTCAAAATTAGATTGTTCCGATATATATAGTGCATATACTTAGGATTATGATTTATAGCTATATATATATAGTACATGTACTTAGGGTTATGATTTATAACTATATATATATATATATACTTTTGGACAGAGGATTAGGGTTAGGGTTTATGACTATATACAGTACGTACCCTTAGGATTATAGTTTATAGCTATATATAGTCTATGCACTTAGGGTTAGAGTTTAATTTTATGGTTAGATTTTAGTTTTTATTTTTTATTTAGGGTTTAATATAGTATATATACTTAGTGTTAGAGTTTAATTTTAGGGTTAGGGTTTAGTTTTAAATTATAGTTTACGGTTTAGTTTTAGCGCGTAAGGTTTAGCTATATGTACGGTACATACATTTAAGGCTGCATGGGTTTGTATTTTTTTTTTTTTTTTTATGTGGTTAAATTATATAAATACATATATATAATTTTTTTTTTTAAATAAATACAATTGGGGACGTGTATTTAAATACATGTCATGGATTGGACACGTGTACTCAGTACACGTGCCCAATCCTTTGGCCAGGACAGCTGCGCGGGAGTTCTCCCGCGCGCCACCTGGCCTTGCTGTGCGTCTATATGTATATATATATATATATATATATATATAAACTTTAAAATTCAAATAATAATATATTAAATATATATATATATATCGGAAATGGGCAGCTTCCTCTACCCATTTCTGATCACTCACTCACTCTCTCTCTCTCTCTCTCTCTCTCTCCCTCTCCGTCGACACATACAGCCGCACCGGACAGCTTCCGGCCACCGCGATCCGCCCTTCCCGCCGGTGAGACGCCCTCTCTCCACCTCTCCTCCTCTCGGTCTCTCTCTCTCTAATATCTCGCTCCGTCTCTCCCTCTCTCTCTACCTTTCTCTCTCTGTCTCTCTCTTCCTCTCTATCTCTTTCTCTCTCTGTCTACCTCTCTCTCTCTCTATCTCCCTCTTCCTCTCTATCTCTTTCTCTCTCTCTCTCTCTACCTCTCTCTCTCTCTCTCTCTGTGTGTGTGTATCTCTCCCTATCTCTCTCTGCCTCTCTCAGTATACTCTCTCTCTCTCCCTATCTCTCTCTTCTCTCTCTCTGTATCTCTATGTCTCTCTCTCTCTCTCTCTCTCTCTCTCTCTCTCTCTCTCCCTATCTCTCTCTGCCTCTATCTCTCTCTGTCTCCCTCTCTCTCTCTCTCTGTATCTCTACGTCTCTGTCTCTCTCTCTGTGTAATAATATGAAGTTAGTTTTTTGTAATTTTGTGTTTTTTATTTTTGCTGATAGTATTAATTTGTTCCTCCCAAAAAATGCAGGTACAAAAAATACAACAATCAGTCGTATATTACATCACAGAGTACAGGATTGTGAGTAATTTTCAAAATTTGTTTCCTACATTTTTTTGCTATAATAAATTTCAAATATTTGTGATAGTATTTATTTATATATTTTTCTTAATTGTTTATCATTGCAGTATTACTATATATTGTTGTATCATTTTTTTGATTTTTCTGTGGTTGGTTATTATGCATGGAAAATATGCATGCATACAGTTGTATATTTTTTGGTGATATATTTTACCATTTACAAATTTGTGTTGTTATTATCATTTTCGACAATTATCATATTTTGGTTTTTGGGAATTCTATAAAACTGAAATCTGACAAAATGACTCAACAAAATGATCCTCATATAGAAAATCACTTTTTAAAAATAAAATTATGGAATTGTTTAAACTAAAATTGAAACAAGTATATCGTACTATTCGTTTTTGATATTTTCTTAAAAAAATAATTTGAGAAACATAAAATGACCCAAAATATTTAATTTATGACCAAAAACCCTTAAAAAAACCAAGCTCCTTAACCCTAAACCACTAAAAAAAAACAAACACCCTAACCATAAACCCTAAATCCTAAACCCTTTAGAAAAAGCAAAACCCTAACCCTAAAGCCCAAACCCTATAATAAAACAAAAACTCTAACCCTAACCCTAAACCATTTTTTTTAAAAAAATACCCTAACACCCTAACCCTAAACACTAAATTCATAACCATAAACCCTAAGCCCTAACTCTAAACACGGAACAATAAACCCTTTTTTTTAAAAAAAAGAAACACCCTAAACCCATATTTGTTTTTGTTTTTTAAAAAAAGAACATTCAACTCTTAAAACAAAACAAAAACCCTAACCCAAGAAAAAACCCTAAACTAAAACCCTCTAAACCCTTAAGAAAAAACTAAAACCCTAACCTTAAACCCTAAACCCTTAAAAAAACAAAAAATTCCTATACTTCCAAAAAAAAAACTAAAACCCTAAACCCTAATCCTAAACCCTTTTTCCAAAAAAAAAATCCTACACTTTCTAAAAAAAATACCCAAACCCTAAACCCTAAAAAAAAAAATCCTACACTTTCTAAAAAAAAAAACCCTAACCCTAAACCTTAAGCCCTAAATCCTAAACCCTAAACCCTAAAAAAAAAATCCTACACTTTCAAACCCTAAAAACCCTAACCCTAAACCTTAAACCCTAAACCCTAACAAACCCTAAAAAAAAAATATCCTACACTTTCTTAAAAAAGAAACCGTAACACTAAAAACAAAAATCCTAACCTTAAACCCTAAACCCTAAGAAACTAAAAACCTAAACCCTAAACCCTAATCCTAGATCCTTAAAAAAAAAAAAAAAAAATTCCTACACTTTCTAAATTTATACCCTAACCCTAAACCATAACAAACCCTAAACCCTAAACCCTAAACCATAACAAATCCTAAACCCTAAACCCTAAACCGTAAACCCTAACAAACCCTAAACCATAAACCCTTATAAAAATAAAATAAAATAAAACCATAAACCCTAACCCTAAACCCTTAAGAAAAAAAAAAAAAAAAACAAAATCCTACACTTTTTTTTTTTTTTTTTTAAAAAAAAAAAAAAAACCAAACCCTAAACCCTAACAAACTCTAACCCTAAACCCTTAAAAAAAAAAAAAAAAAAAAACACTTACACTTTCTAAAAAAAAACTAAAACCCTAAATAAAATAATCCTACACTTTCAAAACAAAAATAACCCTAAACCCTAACAAACCCTAACCCTAAACCGTAAACCCTTACAAACCCTAACTCTAAACCCTTAAAATGAAAAAAATAAAATAATCCTACACTTTTTTAAAAAAAAAGAAAAACCCTAACCCTAAACCCTAACAAACCCTAAACCATAATTTTAAGAACTCAACACACTTGACTGATATATATATTGTTTGTACAATTCGCTTGAACTGAATACGAATTTTTATTATTTGCATAAATTTCGTTGTATAATTTGCATATTCATTAAAAATATATTACAAAAAATATTCTAATTAATTTGTCTACATTTGTTCGCAGATATTGATGGACCAGAGACTCCCTCCTTATGCATATCGGGCACCTCGCCCACCCGTGCCCCCTATGACCACGCCCACTGATTCGACGGCAGTATATACTGCGGCGTGGCCACACCACCCAGACAGGGCTTATAGACCATTGTTGCCGAGTATGGTGGCCGTGCCCACGTCAAATCACGGGCAGACCAGCACAGCTGGACCTTGCAGCTCTCCATTGTCGGAGCTGCCGACATTATCTCAGATAGGTTCACCCAACCGGGTAACGCCTATCGATGGTGGGTGCGAGAGGGGATGGGGTCACAGGGTTATGCGCCGTACTTTCCGTATACGTATAGTGTACCGTCGACGTGTAACCCTGATAGTGAGACGCAGGATGGTAGATTTCCACTGTCACAGACCGGGGAGATGCAGATGCCGGCTGTGGGGTTGGGACAGATACCGGCACAGGCGGTGATGTAGGGCCAGATTTTGGGGGCGAGACAGATGCCAGCATCGGGAGCGAGTCAGGGCCCGGGGCATGTAGAGAGCCAGATGCCTTTACCTGGTGAGAGCCAGATGCCGCTTTCCGGTGAGAGTCAGATGCCAGATGTGGGGGGGAGCCAGAGTACCCATGAGGAGGACGTTGCGATGTTGGGTACCGATCAGTTGGCCCCCGGTAGCCCCCAGGGTATGGATTCTGATGATGATTAGCAGCCTCCACCAGCCGGAGAGGTTGGCGAGGTGGTTGCAGGCGACCCAGCGACCCAGCACATAGGGATTGGGCAGATTCGGTTGATGGGTAAGTACATATTTAGACATCCTTAAAACTCATATTATGTTACCAAAATATTTTTTTTGGTTTGGAAAAAAATAACTATTTGATTACATTTTGTTTATATATATATATGTGTGTGTGTGTGTGTGTGTGTGTGTGTGTGTGTGTGTGTGTGTGTGTGTGTGTGTTATTTAGTGTTAATCAATTAAATGTTGAATATATTTTTCGTTAGGGTACAACCCAGACGGGACCATTTATTATGAGGTGATTGACGACCCAGCGAGAAACTGGGTGCTCCTGAGGGGGAAGAAGGTTGTATTGCAGTACAATGCTGCTATACAACCTGTAGGTCGAGCCTGCAATCGTTTTCGGCAGGCAGAGGGCAAAATGATCAGGAGTGGGTCCTACATACACATGCGGGACGAATGGGTGAGGGTAAATAAGCAGATTAAGCAGGTAATGTGGAACGCGCTGATGGTATGTTTATGAATATAATTTAATTATTTATTTGAATTAAACTTGATATTAATGTTTTCCTTGAAGTTTTTAAACCTATAATGCTTTGATTGAATGTGCAGGAGGAGTTCTATCTACCTGTATCAGTAGACGCGCGCAGGGCACAACAGGAGGCGTTGAATGATATTGGCCGTAAGCACCGCTCGTGGAAGTCGAGGTTCAAAATCAAACTATGTATTGGAGACGGTGACACGCCCGAGAGTATCCGTGTGAGAATGCGGGAAATTTTTTTTGAAGAGTATGATGCAGCAGATGTAGAGTTCCTGCTGAGAGATTGGTGCAGGGAGCATAAAATCGTATGTAGGCCAAAAAAAATGTCAACTATTTTTTAATAACAGTTCATTTAATTTTAGTTTTAATTTAAGTGTGTCAATTGTTACATTTTTATTTTCATGTTCAATGTGTAGGCAACCTCCGGACGGATGAAGAGGCTGCGAGAGCGGAATGACCTTCCCCATTGTGCGGGATCTAAAAGTTATGCCAGATTTAATCACGAGGAGGTAATTAAATATATATGTTCATGTTTTTAATATTTGTTGGTAATTGTTTTTCTTTTTCTTTTTCTTTATACTATTTTTATCGCTATCTGTTTGTTATATATGTCAACTGCATGACGACAGATATGTACATCTGGCACGCCTCCCACTCGCGCCGCGTCGTTCGTGAAGACCCACACAAGGAAAGACGGCACTTACGTGAACGACCGTACACGGGTCTTATGCGTATGCTACTGATTTAGTTTACTAATATTTTTAAATTATGTGTGATATGTCATTATTCAATATATGACTTTTTCATGTTGACGACGTACATGAGAGGATGACGCAAAGTTTATCCAGTGATCCAGCCGCCACGCAAAGCGTCTCCCCAGACACGGTGCGTTGGGCACCGAACGACGCTTACGAACAGGCGGTTGGGAGGCCTGAGTATGCAGGGAGGGTTCGGCAGGTTGGGCCGAACGTCACACCTGTTCGAGGGACATGTTTCTCATATATGCCTCGGTCACAGGGGGGACCATCTCAGGGCACGTCTCGGGATTGGGCCGAACAGTCTCGGAAGATGGAAGAGATCCAAGCGGAGCTACAGGCTGAGCGAGCGAGGAATGACCGGTTGGAGCAGCGCGTGCAACAGTTCGACGGCATAGAGCAGCGCTTGCGACAGTTTGAGGTCTTCATGTCCTCCATGGGAGTACCAGCACCATGTGTTGGTAATCAGTCTTCACCTGCACACGTAGGTAGTACGTCGTCCGTTAGTAGTGCATCTGCAGGTATGATTTATATTGTGTATAGGACAAAATTAATTTCAATTTGTTTTCATTACCCCTTTAATTTTGCAAGTAATATTATATACTTTAATTGTCTATATTATTTGCAGGTAATTCGACAACGGTTGGTACGTTGTCGCCTGTTGGACGACAGCTGAGCCAGCACTCCACTGTCGCTACACCTTCGCCCCCTACACCATTCATTGCGCAGCAATCGCCGGTTGGCGAGAACATGCCTGGGACGGTACCTCGTGATTCGCAGGGACGCCCTTCAGATTTGTAGATATTTTGTGTAATTATTTTTTGTTCGTAAATATTTGCTTGTTAATGAATATGTTATTAACTATTGGTTTGTGTAATATGATTTCGTGTTGTTTTTGGGTAAAATAAATATTGCGTTATTTGTAGTCGGAAATTACAAAACTTGAAAAATTCAAAAAAAATTTTAATTAACCCAAATAAATTTTAAAAAACAATAAAAAAATTATTATTTTTTTTTAAAAAAATCCAAATTCAGTTTTTAATTTAATTAAAATTTTTATTTAATTTTTTAATTGTATTAAAAATATAATTAAATAATTAAATTTAAATTTGATTTAAATAAAAAACTGAATTTGGGTTTTTTTTTTTTTTAAAAAAACAATTTGACACGTGTATTGGAATACACATGTCAAATTTAACACGTGTATTCCAATACACGTGTCAAATTGTGCAGTTCGTGACATGCACATTTGACACGCGTATTACGCGTGTTAAAATGCACGTGTCTAACTGTTTGACACGTGTACGACACTGTACACGTGTCAAACTGCACGTGGCTATTTGCATGCATTTTTGTAGTGCGTACAACAAATTAATATGTTTGTGTGCATGTCCTCGATCTTACATTAACATGCAGTGAGGTACTTCACTACTAATTTCTAATTCAATCCTTTGGATCATTATTATGTAAGAAAGACCATCCTACCACGATTTATATGCAATGCAATTATCGCAATTTCAAAATAATAATAATAACAATAATAATAAAAACAATTTACTAGCCAACCTTTTCATATAATTATTTCAAGAGTGACAATAACTGCACGTACGTACACCGTTAGAAATTATTTTACTTCTTTAATAATAATTTGGAGTGCTACTATTATCCATTACCAACATGGTTACCTATTTGTACAACTCAATCCAGTAAGATTGAAGGTTCGGCATCTTGTACGCAGGACCTTTAGTACTACAATTCGATGATCACAAGGCATGCATGCTAGCGTTTACCTTAGTTGATCAACCAAGACTTGCCTTGAGTGGCTCATTCAACCTAGGACTAGGAGCGCACACTCGTGGCCAGTAGCCCCACACCATGCATGTGCGGTTGTGCTGGCTACAATATACATGACATTTGCATTCAAATTAAAACAGGTGATTTCAACAAAGCAATTTATAAACATATGCTTTCTATCAAGTATTTAGGGCTCAACTCATAGAGAAAACATAACATTTCATGCTTGCGCGCGTAATATTTACATTTTCTATTTGTAAATGTTCATGCAAATAACAAATTTTTCATTTTTACTTTCACAGGATCAAGTTTAATTACTTAATTATCTTGAGCATTAAACTACTCCTCATCAATAAATCCATCTTCATAAATATTCGTTCCTTCTACAAAATTATTCTGACGTTAGTTGGAGTACTCTTAATTATAAAACCCTAATCTACCCTCTACCTAAGTTGTACTAAAACCTAGCTTTAATTAGTTTATGCCTATGTCCTATCTAGGAGTCTCATTATTTTTGTTCTCATTCAAATTTGGGTTCGATTGGGACAGTGACCGAGGTACATATTTGGATCATTCCGTTCAAACAATTATAGATGGAGTCTTCAAATTGGGCTCTTGGATCCCAATTGCGTTTGAACGGTAGTTGCTCCCATTCGAATGCAGCTACTGTTCATCGTATTTCTTGATTTCTCTCAGCCCAAGTTTCGATTTTTATTCCATTTTTCACCTTCTCCACGCACTCAAACAACCTTGGCTTCGAACATAACAAACCCGGCCATGTTCTAGAAATCAACTTATCTTCAAGAAAGCTAAGAGAAAAGGTTTAGATTCTTACTTTTGAAGCTTGATCCACACCTTGCTTGCTCCAAAAACACTCAAAGCTCTCACATTTTCCTCTGTTTCTCTCTTTTTCCTCTCCTATTAGGTCGTTGGTCAAGTGGAAATGAGGGGAATTAAGGGATAGCTGCATGCTTTAAAACCCTAACTCTCCCCATTTTCATCTTTTGGACTTGAATGTTTCGCATGTCCGGATGCGCGCTCCAGTTCGAACGGGACTAGGCCCATTCGAATGCGCCCTTTTAAATTTATGCACATGTACATGGCGTCATTTATATCCGGCCCGTTCGAACATGCATGAGTACTTCTTAGTGTGAAATTCTTCTGCATGTTTGACACTTCCATTAATTACTCTAATAACCCTTTACCCAAATCTGCCCATTTATTTATTATTGATTTATTTTACTCACATCTTCTAAGTCTCCTATCTGTATCTACTCTATACTTCATATTTTAGTTGGGATTATTATGTTTTTAAAACGCAGTGTTACATCGAAGGTTTAACAAAAATCAGATGAGTTGCTGGAAATATATATCCTCACTTAATTAACCCAAGAATAACCAAAAAAAAAAAACCAGTTTTAAAACCTTCTCATTTTTCCTCCAACTCCCAGGTAGGTAAGTCTCTCAATTTTTTTTTTTTTATTCGATGAATAAGTAATCACTATTATTAACAACTAAGACCACCATACAAAGAAAGTTCCACCACTACAACCAAAACAAACAACAGCAGAAGCTGCTGTAGGTCAAAACCAAACAACTGCAGCAAAACAAACTGTTACAAAACAAAACAAAACAAGCTAACATAACCAGACTGGAATTAGACCAAAACAGAATCAGCTAAATTCTAACATTTTTCCTGGTCTTCTTGAACTTACCTTTACCAGTGATTCGGGTTCTAACTTTTCAAAAAATCAGTTTGAGAATCTGCTCCTCAAATTTTGGATGACCATGAAACCTAATTTCATTTCTAGCTCGCCATATACTATACACAGCAGAGCCAAAAACAAGTCTGTAGAGAACCCCCAACATGGTCTTCTTCTTTCAATTTCTGCAATCCTCATTCAGCACATTCTGCCAGACAAGAGAATAGACCATACTAGGACACCTTTGCATACATGAGTGCCAAATTCGAGAGTTAGAGCTACACTCGAAAAAAAAGGTGATCCCGTCTTTCAACACCGTGTCTACAGAAACCACATTGAGTATCATCTTTGAAACCCCACACCAGAAGGTGATCACCAGTAGTTGACTGATTCTGCACAGCCAGCCAATGAAAAAGGACTTGCTTCGGAATGGCATGAGGGCACCAGATTAAATACCACCAATCAACATCAGGTTTCTTATCCCTAAAGAAATCCCAAATATCTGAACTCACATAGGAGCCTTTTCAACCAATAGTTCATACTGGATTATCAACAGGACCAAGATGAATTTCAGGGAGACAACACTGGATATCAACCAAATCCCCCGACCTGGCAGGCTTCCAACACCAAATTTCATTACTCAAAACAGAAGAAAGTTTAGAATCCATATGACTATTGGCATTGTAGATGATCCGAAAATCATATCTCTCAAACAACACTCTCAAAGGATGCTAATTATCATGCCACATATGGATATTCGTTCCATCCCCAACTTCAAATTTAATAAAACTCTTAGCAAGACCTAGAGCTGTAGAACCTTCCTCCAGCACCAAGAACAATCCGAGGAATGTTCACACTCCAGAAACTCCTTCCTTTCAGCACTTCATTGGTAATTTGTCCTTCTAACAACATACGCGGTACATCTATAGACCAGTACGTATTAGCTAAACGCTCAACTAACCATTATAACATGCAACACTTTTTCACAAATATTATCAAACGCTTTGCATACTTTTCGGGTAGTATTTTTCAAACAGCATGTTTTTAGACGGTCATGCTCATGGACAGGATGAGAATATTTTATTTGGAGGGGTCAAATTTATTTTTAGTAGGAGTTGAACTTAATTTTTAAGCTTCAAAATACATATAATATATTTGTAACGACCTATAAAAAAACGCTAGCCACATCTGCGCTATCACCATAAAATGACTAGTCAATTTGAAGTTTTCCTAGAATTCCTTATAAAGCCCAGTTTCACCTAGTAACTAGGCAATGTAGGACTTAACACTCATTTATATCTTGTAAACTACTCACTCTATATGGGTTATTTATCTCTTCCCAATATAGAATCGGGGTGCTACAATATTTAATTAACTTTAATAAAAAAAAAATTAAAACCATGACTCCCTAGCTTGTCTATACATGGGTCTGCATCTTAACGTCTCTCGTGCCAAACAAAAAATCGTTGTTAATAAAAAGACTGTCGGTTGATACTTAGAACTTACAATGAAATTTGCTAATTAGTTTCTAACCCAAAAAGGGTTCAAAAATAATTTGCTTGAGAATGAACTGCAAAATCATTTACCGCGCGCTGATGTATGAAGTACGTTCTTGCGACTTGCATGCGATACCCCACCCTCCCCCCCCTTTTTTTTTAATATATATATATATATATATATATATATATATATATATATATATATTTTTTTTTTTTTACTGACAAAAAAGATATTAATTATGAAAATGTCATCAAATGAAAAGGAAAATAATATATGTCCAAATATATTTGCGATAAATGAAGTGGCCCGGCAGCTCCAAAGCCCAAGGTTTTCTCAAAAAAAAAATAAAAATAAAAAAAATAAAATAAAATTTACCCCGCATTTTTTTCAGATTTGCCACCCCATTTCCTCCCCCCCCCCCCCCCACCAAAAGTTCCGCCCCTGGATAAATGGATCATGTATTGAAAAGGGACGTGTGTTCATATGCTTCTTACATATTTTTTTAATAATTTAAAAGATATGTCGCTTTTAGATGCTAATTTGAATGGATTTTATTTAAACCAATTTGTAAGAAATTTCTGTCCTACGATGATTGTGCAATTTTTTTACGTGTTAAATTTTGACACGTCAAAAAATATTGACGTATCATCTTGACACATCAATTAATACTTATTAACGTGTCAAAATTTGCCATTAATCAATTTTATTTCAATATATTTTTTAAAATTAAATTGACTTCAAATTTAGCCACGTGACAATTTTGACACGTTGCTAAATTATTAACGTGTTGAATGTGTCACGTCACTAATTAGTAACGTGGTAAAAAGTGAATTATTATAGGCAGTTCAAAAAAGGCCCCATTTTTTTTTGTAGTGAAGCCCAAATGTTGTTTCCATTAGTTGTTCTCAGATAATTAAATGTGAAATGTCATAGAAAGTGTCGCCTGTTATTTAATAATGTACGCAAGGCACCTTCCTGGTTCTATATATAGCTTAACAAAATTACACCTTTGTAACAATCGCTCAAAATTAATTTAATTTTAATTTTCTTGGTTCTATGCTTCCTGCATATTTAATATAAGAACACATATTATATCGACTAACAAAGACGTTTGAGTTTAAAAGAAAAAAGAAAAAGAAAAAAGAAAAAATAACCACCTTCTGTTTGTCATATGAGACTTAAATATTGTAGAAGCTCATCACCATATCCGCCCTAAATGTCGTTTGCAGAAGTAAGCAACAAAATGTGAGATACTATAAGCACCATTAGACTTCATTTAAGATAAACCCTCTGATAAGGATTATAATCATGAACATCGTCGGGGGCACCTCTCAGCAGAAGAAGGGCGCCACCAGCTTATTCGGTCCTCGGCAGACCCCAGCAGCGAATTCCCCTTCAAAGCAAGGATCGGGTAGATTTTGTAGGGGACTTAACAGCTGCATGTGTATGGGCTCTATTGTCTCCACAAACAAATCTCCCCACCACGGCCACCACCAGTTAATTTCCAAATTGGTGCAGCAGGTAATTAATTTGGATCGAAATAGTGGCTAGCTTAGTTAGACGAATGAATCAATACTATAATTATTATTACTATTATGATTACATACAATTATACTCTATAAGATATGCTTCAAATTGCTCCCTCCGTATACCTGTCGTCAAGGTTTTTTACGAAAATTATGGCATGTAAGCGTTAGTAAGATCAAATCAGAAACAATAAAATAGCATATATAACAATATGATCTTTAATTAACACACGAAGAGAGAGAGAGAGAGAGAGAGAGAGGGGTGGGTGGTGGCCTCCCATCACCCCAAAGAGGGGTTGGGTTGGTTGGGCAACCCACCCAACCTACGCACGCTCTGGCCATGCATGTGGGCGTGCATGTGTGGGTTGTGCCACCCGCCAACAGAGGAGAGGGTGAGGCACTCTACTACCTCCTCCCGGCCTACGGGCAGAGAGTGGGTTGTAATTCATCTATGCACGCCGTCAATGAGTATGGGTGGGTTGTAACCCATGCCTTCTGCTAGCGGGCAAAGGGGTAGTGGAGCGAACCCACCTCCTTTATTTCAAATTGAGTCGTGACACGCGCATATTTAATGGGTGGTCACCCTGCTTACCTATGCCCACTAGCAGCATATGCGGGTGGTTTCTACTCACTCAATTAGTGGATGGAGCGGCGATGGGGTGACCCTACCCCCATCTATGGAGGGCGTGAGTGGACGTTCTACCCATGCATGCTGCTGGTGGGCGTAGGTGGTGGGTTGAACAACCCACCCATGCCCTTTGTGGGGTACAGTGGTGGCCACCTTGTCGGTGGGAGAGAGGTGGGTGGTCCTTATCCTCTTTTTGTTTTTTTTTTGGTAATACCTAGTTCAAACTCTAGTGACACATTTATATATGTGGAGCTATTTTATCGGGCCTAACATGATTAAACTAGGAATTTAATTTTAAGGGGGTGGGCCTAACATGATTAAACTAGGAATTTAATTTTAAGGGGGTCGATCGAATTGCATTGATTTTTTTTTTTTTTTTTAGGGGCCAAAGTTAAAAAGAAAAAGAAAAGACCTTAAATATTTTTTTAAAACAAATTTAAAGGCTAAAATAATCATTTTTACTGACATTGTCTTATATGTATGCGTCTTATAATTTTTTGTTAAAAACTCGAGCAACACTCTTCAAAAAAAAAAAAAAAAAAAAAAACTCGAGCAACAGAAATACAGAGGAGGCAAATTAGATAATGGAGCATGGCCTCAGTGATTTCTATTTTTTCTTTTCTTTTATGATAAATGAGCATCATTTCATTAACAACATGAAAAAACTATAACATGTGGTAAGTCTACTTGTGAGGTATTCTATATTATTAAGATATAAGAAGAGTGAGTAGTTTATATATATAGCATAATTGAACCCAAACCTACATGTTTAAGCTTTTGGGTTAAGTGTTAACTAAACATATTATATTATGGGCTTACTAAAAAGAACTTTCCTAAGTATTTCTCTAACAATTGATATTTAAGCCATGGTTAGTTTCTTAGGACGAGTGTCTAGACGCGTCTGTTTCTGCTCAATACGTATGACATTCTTGGAAATGTAAAAAGACTAACAAGCGAGAGGATCGGAAGTTGATTCAATGTGGAAGAGACTCATAAGTGAGAGTAGATTGTTGTGAGTGCACTTGTAAGGTGTCATACATTACTAAGGATGGTTTATATAGCACAGTTGAGCATCAACCCACATGCTTAAGCTTTTGGATTAAGTGATGTCTTAACATGCTATATTAATAATTGCAATATTATTTTTTTGTTTTTTTTTTTTTTAAGCATATCACCATTTTTTTTCCTTACTCAATAGGGTATAGGTAGGGGTGTACATGCGATCGATATATATAGACAATTTATGTTTTTCATGTTATAAGTTTGTACTATTATATTTTTATGTTGGATTTGTAATATCTGTTTGTTTTTTTTTTTTTTTTTAAAAAAAAAAATTTATAGTTTAATTGTTATGCTCGTTGAATCATGGATAAATAAAACATAAGGGTGTTTCTTGTGAGTATTGATTACCATAAATATTTGAAGGTTGTATCCATCTTCCCCTTTTTTCTCGGTTCTACATATTTTTGGTATTGCATTATATTTTCAAAACAAGTCCAAAAGATTAAAAATGGGTCAAAATTATTTTTAAAAGTCTTTAAAATAGGCTCATTAAAAAAATAATACATATATATAAAAATAATATCCACATTTTGCATATAAGATTATCACAAATAATTGCACAGATATCCACTATGTACAGGGAGAGTAGATCACCTAATTACCATTATGTGGAAGGTGGCTAAAACAGAGCGAAATTTACATTACTTTACAGACTTGTGAATTTCCTTGACCTTTATTTATGTCACTGGAATTACAGTCTTTTATAGATTAAACGACAAGAAGTTTCTTATCTTATTAAACTGCAAAAGTTTTATCGCCGTTCACATAGAAACGGTACAAGATTTAAGTGTGTTAGGCACTACAACTTTACACATCTAAAGTAAGATTTTAAATTAAATATTAAAAAAATATATAACATTTTAGAGTGTGTTTTAAAAAATTACGATTTGACAAATGTAGAAAAATCTGTATTTTTATAGAGTAATTCTATTCATTATCCTTCGGCCTCCATCCTCCATTCTCAAAATCTATGTGGCATCTTCCCCAATAAAAAAAAATAAAATAAAATAAAATAAAAAAAAATCAATCTCTTTACATAAAATGTTATGAAGGACCACACCACATAGGCTTTGAAGGATGAAAGTAGGGATATATAAGTGGTTGCAGTTGGCGATTATTGCCTCTAACAGCCAACTACTCTGCTCTAGGCGGTTAACGGTCTTAAAATAATCGACTGTTAGCGATTATTGGAACTCATAACTACACTTCATAACCGCTTTTTTGAAGTTAGCATTTTGGGCTTGTTTTGGGCCTTCATTATGAATAAAGATTAACTTCATTAAACTCAAAATGAAAATCCTAAATTAAACACACCAAAACGATGTCGTTTTGTGTATTAAAACAAAGCTCAAGTGGTTTTTTTTTTTTTTTTTTTTTTTTTTTTTAAGAAATGCTAAAAATTACATTTTTATTCCACTCTCATCATAGTAAAACAACATGACAGTGCGGTCTTTAATTTTTTTACCCTTAAAGAATAGGATCCTCTCCATTTCATTTAAAATAGAAAAAAGCCGATTAATTATATATAAAGAGTAAAATTGTCATTTTAATTTGTTGACAATTTCATTCCTTATTTTATAATTAGCCGCCTCCTCTCCTTTTCATTTGGAAGGGAGAGGATCCATTTCTGTAGTTCAATGAGTTGGGGTGAGAAAAAGAAGTGTGATTTTTTAGCATTAATTTATTATTATTATTATTATTATTATCATCATTGTTATCATTATTATTATTTTATTTTTGATACGTGGGGAGGGTCAGAACTAAGTCCATTATTGCGATTGAGATAGGACTGTCATTTTTTAGCATTATTTTTTTTTTCTATTATTTTTTTTGGTGCGCAGGGAGGGTCAGAACTAAGCCCAAGCTCAATCACAAGAATTAACATCATAGAGATTGGACTTTAGTGCATCTTGGGTTGGTGACTAGTCCCATCTGTGCTTCAGCCTTTAGATGAATAATAATAAAAAAAGGAAACATTAACAAAAACATTCCCAATAAATGGCATACCTTTAACAAAAAAATATTATTATTATTTTTCTATTATATTTTTTGGTGCGCGGGGAGGGTCAGAGCTAAGCCCAAGAATATCATAGAGATTGGACTTTAGTACATCTTACGTTGGTAACTAGTCCCATCTGTGCTTGAGCCATTAGATGAATAAAAAAAGAAGAAGGAAACATTAACAAAAACATACCCAATAAATGGCATACCTTTAAAGGATTCACCTATAGAATTCCATTTACATAGGAAACTAAAGTAACAAACATTACCAATAACAATTTAAAATTTCCTGAAATTTACCTTCCAATGCTTGACTTAATTAGAATACTCCTTAAACTATTCTTGACAATGAAGCCAGAAGAAGCTTTTCTCCTTTAATTTTTAATTTTTTAAATACTTGTGTACTTCATATTAAATAAAAAAAGATAGAGCTTGTTGCTCTAAAAGTACATCATAGATACAATAAAAAATCTCTTTTTTATTCAAATATTATTTATAACTTTTTTAACGGCTGTTCTGGCTAGCTCGCATGCAATTTTTTAGAATAATTGTGTACTTCATACGAAAACAAGAAGATAGGGCTTGTAGCTCTAAAAATACGTCATAGATACAATTATTATTATTATTTTTTATTCAAATATTATCTATGACTTGCTTAACTGTTGCTTTGATTAGACGGTGCGCCGCATGATTAACCTCTCTTTTAGTATGACAAACATGCCAGCATTGCAGCATACTAGTCTCCAGCTTTGTTCTCTGGCATTCACAGCATTCACTATTTGAATGGCATCGCCCTCTAAAATAATTCGCTATAATTCTCTCCTTCTTTTTTCCTCTTTTTACAAATGATGTGCTCTTATTTTTGGCATGAAAAGGTAGCCGATTTGGAAAAGGAGGTCGAAAATCAGAAAGAATATCGGCTCATGTACAGGAAAAGATTGGAAAGAACACAAGACTATCTAAGGTGCTGTCTCCAAATAGCACAAGAAAATGGATTCTTGGACCTCATCATTAACGAGAAAGATGATGGACAGCAAAGTTATCTTCTTCACTCCAACATTGTTAATGCTACCAGCCCTGTAGTGCCAACTCTGCTCCACCAACATTCTGACTTCGCAGCCATCGTTGATCAAGCCAAGCTCAATGGATGGCACATCCATCCACATCAGGTCAGTCGACTCTTCAACGAGTACTTTCCACAAACACCCACAAGACGTGTCAATGAGTACTTTCTTGATTGACCCTGTTTTGAACAGGTTGAATTGCAAGAAAAGCTAGGCCACGGAAGTACCGCAGATATATACAGAGGAACGTGGCGTGGCCTTGAAGTTGCGGTGAAATGCATTTACCCTGATTATTTTCACTCAAATGTGAATGGTGTCTCATTTTTCGCTCAAGAGGTGGATACCTTATCTCGGCAGCGACATCCGTTTGTGCTCCACCTACTGGGCGCGTGCCTTGAGCCGCCAAATAATGGGTGGGTGGTGACAGAGTTGTTGAGCACGACACTCAAGGACTGGCTTCATGGACCAGGAAAGAGACAGAAAGAGAGGACAGTGCCGTTTCCGCCAATCGAAGAGAGGCTAGGTGGGGCGGTGGAGATCGCTCAAGCAATGCAGTATCTGCATGAACAGAAGCCCAAGGTCATTCACCGCGACCTCAAGCCCAGTAACATTTTCTTGGATGATTGCAACCACGTGAGGGTGGCGGATTTTGGTAATGCCCGTTTCTTGCCTGATCAACGGATGGCGCTCACCGGTGAAACAGGCAAGATTTATGTCGCATTCAAACAATATCCGGCATCTTTAACAATATTATAAATGCAATAGTAGCGATCAACGGGCATATCTGATAATTTCTTTTTCATCGTCACATGACTCACATCGTCTTAATTGTATAATAATATATCAGTCTATTAAATAATATTATTCATATAAAATACATAAAACCTAATCACCTCTCATATTTGTTTTAATTTGTATAACAACTAGAATTTGTTAAAATATTAATTAAATGATTAAATCAATCATTTCCTATCAACTCAAGCTTTTGAAAGATGCGATGAATAATGCTTTATGGAAGACTAGAGTTCTCCCAAATGTCATGTGGCTTTTAAAATTACCATAAAATTTGAGATCGATGGTCATTATTGAATTTTGATTCAATGGTGATTTTAAAAGTCACATGACATTTTGGATGACTCCTCCTAAAATTGATGTGGCTACATCTATCACCATTAAATGTGTGATAGATCACTATTGGATTTTGATCCAATAGCGATCGATTTTAAAATACACATAAATTTTGGGAGGACTCAAGGAAGACATGAGTTATCTTTATAGCATTACTCATTGAAATAAGTTGTGATTTAACATGATATCTTGTTCCCCTCCCATTTCAATTAAATATTCTAGAGATGGGCCTCATTTATTAAGGAAAAATTTAAACTCATGTAAAGTAGATAAAACTTATTCACGTCTTATATTTGTTTTAATTTATCTAAAAACTAGAATTTATTTAAATATTAATTAAATGATTAAATCAATTATTTACTATCACCATAAACTTTTGCGTTAAATAATGATTTAACCGGATAAATCTAACCAAAGTTTGATAGTGACAAATTCATCCCTGTTTTTTACTTGACAAAAAACAAAAGTTATTCCCTTTATATTTTCAGGAACACTTGTGTACATGGCACCAGAAGTAATCAGATGTGAGCCCTATGATGAAAAATGCGACGTATACAGTTTTGGTGTTATACTTAATGAGATCATTACTGGGGAATATCCATATATTGAGACAGATTACAGTCCCATACAGGTAAATGTAAATTAAATCAACTTATATATATATCCATCTAAACTTCAAAATTTCTACCATAAATGAAGACAAATAGATAGAATGGCTGAAGTTGATACTATAATTATTATTCTCTTTTCATATATACAACGAGTAAATATTTACACTGTTTCCTGCTTGTTTCTACATTAGATTGCCATGGAAGTTGGAGAGGGTAACCTAAGGCCCAAGCTTCCTGAGGACGATGGTAAACTTGGAGGGCTCATTGACCTCATCTGCCTTTCATGGGATAAGGATGCTAATAATAGACCATCCTTCGCAACAATTACTTGTAATCTGAGGAAAATTCAAAAGAGTTTGGTAGAAACTGATTAGTTTTTTATTTTATTTTTTAAGTTTTCATGTGTTATTTTTAGAGTGCTAGCTAGTTGTTTGACCTAAATTGCAATCTTAGGCCGGGGATTGTGAAAGGAGTACTGGGAAACTCAAAGTACGAGGACTGAGTTGAACAAAGCAATTAAAGAAAAAAAAAAAAAAAAAAAAAAGTAAATAATATCAAATTAACATCCATCGATCTTGTTTTTCCTCAGTTTTATTTGAAGACCATAATTTTCTCTCTTTTTATTTATTTATTTATTTATTATTTAGCTTAATTATGTTGTTTAAATGACCCAAATAGCTTAACGTTTAAATAAGTGCTCTATATAATCCTTATATATATATCTCACTTTTATATTTAAATCTTTGTATTTGATTGTGTATAAATACCATGTCATTATGGTTTAATAAAGCTGATCGAGGGCCCAAAGCAACAAGAGTCTAAGAAATAACTTTTAAAATTGACTAATTAATTCGTTACCACGCGTAAATATGAAGCTAGTAATTATAATTACTTTTGAGACAAGATATATACTACTTACTGAATATGACATATTTACATTTTTATATACTTTTTAATGAGTTTTTATGACAAGAGATAAACTGCTTTACGAATAATATGGATGATTATGAGAACAAGAAGACAAGAATATTGGATATTGTCTTTAATTTGATTATTGTGTCGTTGCTCCAAAACAAATAATAAAAAACGTTAATATATTTGGACTCAAGTCCCCATACCGGTGGTTAAAGTCCCTACTGCTGAAAGGTAATAATAGGCTGGTAATTAAAGTCCCTAGTGTTGAAATGTAATTATAGGTGGGTTAAAAGCCCCCAGACTAGTAGTTAAAGTCTCGTGCTGTTAGTAAAGTGAGAACATTGGGTTGAAGTCTCTTAACAGCCGTAAACATGAGGTTAGAGTCTTCTGAAAGGCTGAGGGGTTTGAGCCATCATGACCCATCTCCCTCCAAGGGTTATTTTGGTTGAGGTTAACGTGTGTGCCATTTTTGTTACAGTCTTACCACGTTTAGCTTATTCCCTTTTGAAATATATATCTATTTCCTTTGATATGTATTTAATTGCTTATTTCCTTTGTAGTTATCTATTTTGAGTTGTATAAATAGTTTTGCTCATATTTAATAATGTGCCGCTTGGCACTTATGTTAATTAATATACCGGCGTGTATTTAATATATAAGAACATAATATTCATATTTATTCAATTGATCGAGGTCTATTCATTGATGTCTGATATAATACAATAAAAAAATATGAAAGTGGTTTTTTTTTTTTGGATGAGCAAGTTATCTATGCTTACATTATTTTTGGTGTCGCGTAGGATTAATTCACGTAAGATTAATAATTTTTGACACAATCTGCGAATTAACAGGTTTGGATTGAGGGATTCGACCCGTTAAAAAAGTTGAATTAGAGTTGACCTATATAATTTTATACACGTATATGTCTCGACACAATCCACGAATTCGATGTGAAATTAATGAATTAGAATTGATGAGTCTTGCTCATTTAATTAAATAGATTAAATTAAAATTAATTTATAAAATTTTATAATATATCTTGACATGATTCAAATTCGATATCAAAACATAAATTTTCACGTGAAATAAAAGCACGCCCATGTAATGATGGGGAAAGGACTGTAAGAGAAATTAGGTACCATAAATTCTGATAAATGATCCTTTGAACATGATTAGGCTGCTTAATGATATTTCAGTGAACTTTTTAGATATTCTATAGCTAGAGATTTTCCCGGAGAAAATCTTAAGGAAGTACAATTTCCATTTCGGTGGATTCGTCGTTGAAAGTATTCAATTCCCCTTTTAAAAGAAAAAAAATATTCCTATTATCTCTATGTAGTAGAAAATTGGATATTTTCATTTAAGATTTTATTATATACAGGCGTCTTCCTAATGATGAACGTAAGTGTCTAGCTCCAAATTAACCGTAAATTATTGTCTCTATTTTTTTATTTCTTCCGCTTTTCTATGTAATTTTTTATTTTATTATGACTATCTTCGTTTTGGCTGACTTAGTATAGTTGTTTTACTGTATTTTATTGAATCAACACTATACCTTCTCCCACTAAGAACAGTCACTACCACTCCCACCATATAAATAAGCTTCCTCTTTGTCCTACTTTCCCGTACTGGGCATCCCTGAGTTCACTTACCGAAAAAAGAGGTTTCTGACAAATATTTTCTGAGGCTCGGAGATATTTTCCGGTAAAGCACCCCATTTACAGATATTTTGTTCTATTTTAAGTAATAAAGTCACCCAGTGTACTCGCAAATTTTTGTTCGTAGCATTTTGGCGCGAAATTAAGTTCTCTTTTTGTTACCGAGGATTTGCTAATCTTCTTCCCTTTTCTTTTTTATTTTTCTGAGCAGCCAATTTGTTGAAGGTGAATCTTGTATGAGGAGTTTTATTCCCTCAAAACTGAAAAGAACAGTGCGTGTAGTTAAGTTTGATTCGGTTTGACTTTAAGTGCTTAAAAAAAACGACAGCCGTTGTTTTTAAACCATCAAGATTTGATTTGAGGCTAAATTACGGAAACTCGTGGTGCTTGATGTGCCACGGCTTTGACCGATGGATGGTAAGCAGAGAGCTCTAAGAGGCGGCGAAGTAAGGACGGTGGAAAACAAGGCCCCAAATGAGGATCAAGTGGTCGTTGAAATCAGAGGCGAAGAGACTTCAAAGAACAGTATAGAGTCTTCTCCCAGAGCCTCCGAATCCTGCAGGCAAAGCAAGGCGTGCTCCGAGTCCACTACTGGGTTCTCAAGACCGGCCAAAATTAGCTGCCCGTCGCCGGAGATCTCGAGGTTCAGTCGCAGCCACAGTAAGCCTCCTAAAATTCAGACCACCAATGAGAACCTTGCACAAAGACAGTCTCTGGCAAGGTCAGTATATTCCAAACCACCGAAATCAAGATTCGGGGAACAACCTCATTCTAGTTACGGCAATGTGTGTGATGAGAATGGTTCAAGTTTGCTTAATAACAAATTGTCAAGGAGCGCTATTAGAAGGGTCTCGTTGATGGCGTCTCCGGGGCGGGATGCGGAAGAAGAGATTTACAAGTTGGTCAAGTTGAGAAAAGAGAAGCATAGGAGAGTGAAGATTAAGGTTTTGGTAGAGCTAATTACGTTTGTGAGCATTTTGGCGTGCTTGGTGGCTAGCTTAACTGCCGAGAGATTGAAGATTTTGATGGTGTGGGGTTTGGAGTTTTGGAAATGGTGTGTGCTTGTGATGGTTATCTTCTCGGGAATGTTGGTTACCAATTGGTTTATGCATGTGGTTGTGTTCTTGATTGAAAGGAACTTTTTGCTAAGGAAGAAGGTGCTGTATTTTGTTCATGGGTTGAAGAAGAGTGTTCAGGTCTATATTTGGTTGAGTTTGGTTCTTCTTACATGTGTATTGCTTGTCAATCACGGGGTTAAGCGATCGAAGACCGCCACCAAGCTTTTGGGTTATGTTACCCGGACTCTTGTTTCGCTTCTAGTTGGAGCATTTTTGTGGTTAATGAAGACTTTGTTGCTAAAGATCTTGGCATCGAATTTCCATGTGAACACCTTCTTTGATAGAATTCAGGAATCAATCTTCCATCAGTATGTACTTCAGACCCTTTCGGGGCATCCCCTTATAGAGGAGGCAGAGAGCGTTGGGAAATCAGTGGGCACTGGTCGGTTGACCTTCACGAGTACGAAGAAGAAGATCAGTAAAGGAAACAAGGAGGTACAGGTAATTGATATTGGGAAACTTCATAAGATGAAACACGGCAAGGTTTCTGCTTGGACCATGAAGGTGTTGGTTGATGCAGTGATGAGTTCAGGGCTTTCCACAATCTCGCATGCACTAGATGAGAGTGTTGATGACGAAGGTGATGAGCAGACAGATAAGGAGATTACCAGTGAGATGGAAGCAACTGCCGCTGCCTATAACATTTTCATTAACGTCGCTCGGCCTGATTGCAAGTGAGAAAAATCTACCTTTTAGTCCTAGTCCTTTCCTCTGTATATTGGTCTTTTATCAGTTATGACATTTTCTTATTTGGTTGATTACATTTCCTTGTATGGGTTGATTTTATTATGTAATATTGTCCTGTATTTTCGATTTCAACTGGCATTGTTCAACTATTTCTGTACACAGTTAAATACAGTATTCAGTTCAAACTTCTATTCTGTAGTTATTTTAACAATCAACATCTTATATTTATGAGTAGGTACATTAATGAGGAGGACCTTCTGAGATTCATGGTTAAGGAAGAAGTGGATCTTGTGTTTCCACTGTTGGAAGGAGAGGCAGGAAGGATCGACAGAAAAGATCTTTCAGACTGGGTGGTAAGACAATTTCTTTTTGTACTTTTGAAGTTTCAGTTCGGTTTGCAGTTTTCTTTTTGTTGTCTTAATTAGTAAATGTGTGAGATTTTGTGCAGGTGAAGGTCTACAAGGGCCGCAAAGCACTGGCACATGCTTTAAACGACACAAAAACTGCTGTCAAGCAGTTAAACAAAATTGTGACGGTGATCCTGATTGTTGTGACCACTCTTGTGTGGCTTCTTTTGATGGAAATTGCAACAACAAAAGTTCTTCTCTTTCTCTCTTCACAGCTTGTGGTGGTGGCTTTCATCTTTGGAAATACCTGCAAGACTATATTTGAAGCTATTATATTTGTCTTTGTAATGCATCCATTTGATGTTGGCGATCGATGTGTCATTGATGATATTCCGGTAACCTACAAAAGAACCTGTTTTTTTCTTTTCTTTCCCCCCCACCCCCCTTGAATGTATTTGTTTCATCTTCAGGGGAATACTTCATTAACTAACCCTGTTTGGTATCCGGTCCTTGACAGATGATGGTTGAAGAGATGAACATTTTAACAACAGTCTTCCTGAAGCTCGATAATGAAAAGATATATTATCCAAATTCAGTTTTGGCCACGAAACCCATCAGCAATTACTACAGAAGCCCTGATATGACTAGTTCTGTTGAATTCTCGGTTGATTATATGACACCAGTAGACAGGATTGGGATGCTGAAAGATAAAATTACGCAGTAAGTTAACTAAACCATTGCTCTTCCTTTCATTATAAATAATGATATGCTATTATGTGAGACTATTATATATGGTTATTTGAAACTAATGTCTTTATGCTAATTGGCTTTTAAAAGGAAAATTGGGCATAATTTAGTGCAATTATGTTCTTCTAATGCAAGTTGTTAGAGCATCAAAAAGGTGTTGCCGATTTATTCCTACCAGCCAGTAGTAACTTCAACTTAGATGTATAAGCATTGTAGTCCTAATTCGGTAGAACATGTTGTGATAGTCCTCAAAATGATCATGGAGTAACTGTTGACTTCAACTTGTCTCTCTCTCCCTTTTTGTTTGTTATCGTTACTGAGGCATTAAGTAGAATGGGAACTTCGTTTAAGGCCAAATCTATATGGGATGGTATTATTGAGAAGATAGAGCGTCGTTTGACAGGATGGCAGATCCCAGATGATGAATTTTTCAAAGGTGGGAGGGTGACATTGAGCAAAAATATTTTGTCTAATCTGCCCACTTACTCCATGTCTCTTTTTCCCCTCCCAGATGATGAATTTTTCAAAGGTGGGAGGGTGACATTGAGCAAAAGTATTTTGTCTAATCTGCCCAATTACTTCATGTCTCTTTTTCCCCTCCCGATTGGTGCTGCCAACCGCATAGAGAAGTTGCAAAATACTTTTTTGTCAAGTGGTATTAGTGATGAGTTCAAATTTCATTTGGTTTTGGCATATATAAGGTGTGTTCTCCGATCTCTAAAGGAGTGTTGGGGTCCGTAACTCAAACCTTTTCATAAAACATGTACGTTGAAAATCACATTTTCTTGTTAACATACATGTAAAACATTTCAAAGTAACATTCATATTAGTTATAAAATAAATGAGTTCAATGTATCATATATCTCATACTTTCGAAAAATAATGCAGGGTCAATATATAAGTTTGTACTTACAACTTTGGCTTAAACTCTGATAATGAATCCTGATCAGAAACAGACTCCATACTTTCTCTGCATTTTATATTTGTATATATCTAACGTTTAGACTGACATTTTTATTTTAAAAATCCTAAACTTTAGCCAAAACCCTAAGGTCCTCAAATACCTCAAGTAATATCATTTCTTTTTGTTTCGACGGATTTCATTAAAAAATCAGGGATCAACAAAGGATCTACCAAAGGTCACTAAAACCATATCTAACTTTCTTTCAGATGCTCAGTTGATCAGACAACTCTTGCGAAACCTCAAAGTTTCTGTGACCATCTTGGTAGACCGAGGCACTGCAAACTGCAGTAATAATCTTGCAAACTATCCCAAATCTTGATCTTTCAACAATTTCTTACGTTAAAAATTCCTTAGTTTGATCTTTCAACAAAACTAGCCCATTTTAAGCTTTGTTTTATCTTGAAATCATTTGGGCAGCATTACGATGTGTTTACGTTTGTAAACCAATTGATTCAAAACCACTTTTACGTGACTTTCTAAAAATAACCTCAAAACTTTATTTTTATAAAACCATATAAAATAACATAACCATAAATCTAGCTATTGCGCATACTGAAACTCGAGCATTACATCTGTACTATAAATGCATTACTAATAATGAATTATTAATTCATGCATTATAACATCGTATTAAAAACTAAAACTAGCTAAATAATCAAAAGCTAGAGTTTTAGAAACTATACCCCAAAGACTATGCCTATGAATGCTTCAAACTTCTAGACCGACCGAGCAACCAGTTCCACAACACTCTGACCCTCAAAAGGTCTTCCTTATACACTTAAGGACCCTTAGAACATATTTAGAGAGAGAAAAAGAGAGCTGATTGTTGGTATGAGAAAAAAGTGAGGCAAACTCGGCCTATTTATAGACCTAGCCTCTCGGTCGACCGAGCCATCAAAATGTGCTAGCCATGTCCTTTTCTGCCATGTGTCACTGTTCATTCATTGACACATGGCAAATGTTAGACTTATCCAAAGACACTTGTTATGCCACGTGCCCAAAGCTTCAACTCCAAGTTTGCTGACACGTGTCCCAGCAGCCTCCCACATTTATGCCACATCATCATCAGCCGCCCACGTGCATTACTGTGCACCTCAGTTGACTGAGACACTATGCTCGGTCAACCAAACTTCTTCTGGCAAAAATACAA
Source organism: Alnus glutinosa (assembly GCF_958979055.1). Taxonomy (NCBI): domain Eukaryota; kingdom Viridiplantae; phylum Streptophyta; class Magnoliopsida; order Fagales; family Betulaceae; genus Alnus; species Alnus glutinosa. The sequence continues at coordinate 10,937,693 of NC_084889.1, read as the reverse complement.
AATTCTGCACTCGGTCTGATTTCGACTCGCTTTCGTGTCCATTTGCTCTTACTTTTCTTAGATATTCTCGTATCTTATAATCAAGTATTATAGTGAGTTATTTCATACAATTTGACAACACTTTTTTATTTTTTATTTTATGTGACTTAATCTCGAGCATTACACTATTAGGTAATGATCAATCAACCCTAGGTGATCAATCACCCCAGTGTTGTGCTTGATCACTCCAATGTTGTGATTGATCACTAAGCCAAAAACCCCAGAGTGATCGATCACCCCTATTTTAGTGATCGATCGGTGCCAACCAATTTGCGATGTGAATGCTTCCCAGACTTGTAGATGCGGTAGATGGCTAATTAAGAACCCTTAGTCGAACCCTAACGACCATTTGGTCGACTAGGCCACCTAGGGCACACAGAGAGAGAGAGAGAGAGAAAGATAGGTGTTTTTCTTGTGGGATTTGGGAGATCAAGGCCCTACGAGATGAGCATCGTTTTCCTAGCTTGTATTTTTGTATTGTTTACTATATTTCTTGTAGTGGTGTTGTGTGTGGGATTTGGGAGATCAAGGTCCAACGAGGTGAGAATCACTACAAGGAGAGAATTGTTGTCCTAGCTTATATTTTCATGTTGTTTGATATCTTTCATGTAGTGGTGTGTGTGTGCGTGTGCGCACGCGCGCGCGCGCATTTTTAAGAAAAATTGTGTTCTAAGCATGGTTATGTGTTAAATGTTGAAGACTTTTTAAGAAAAATCCTATCTTTATGTTGTTTGTTGTTTTAATTGGGTTAAATAGGTTTAAGTATGAGCTTTTGGCTCTGTAAGGAGTGGATAAAGACTGTCCACTGAAGCTTTTGAGCAGTTGATAGTGGTTGGTTTGTAAAGTTGATACTTTGTTGCTTTAATGCGAAAAGGTTCAGACTTTAAGTGTTAAATGGTGTTGAGAGCGTTAAAAGGGAAATATTTTTAAGTTTTATGTCTTCTATAGGCCTCATCGGAGTTAAAAACATAAATTTTCGGAGGTTGAAAAATATGAACAGTATTTATGATCAATCACTGTTCATCAACAATCTACCAGTTGTCGTGCACTGTTATGAGTGAACAGTGTCGATCGATCATTGCCTGAGTAGTGATCGATCATTTCTTGGTGATTGACCAGCCCAACAGGGGTGATTGATTAGCCATAGACAAGAATGTAAAATTTGGCAATTTTAAGGACTTGGGTTAGGTTGTAGCTTAAGAGGCCCTTTTAAAGTCAGGATATTTCGCAAACGAATGAGTCAGAGTGCATGACAAAGAATTCCAAGAGGACATTTACAAAGAAGGTGAGTAAACACTCACGTGAAACTACTTATCGACATTTTTGGCATGTCTATTTTATACCAACATGAAATGCTTTGTTATTAATGCTATGAACTCTACATTTTGTGCAAAAAAGGAATATCTAAGGAAAAGAATGATTGTATGATTTTGTAAATTTATACATTGATATGAAAATAATAAACATCTCTATACGACATGGCTACAAATGAAAAAATAAGTGAAAAGTATAAAGCTTGTGCATATGATGTATATATGCTTGACCCTATGGCCCATGTTAATTTTTAATGTTTTCTACTATGGATTCGAGGGCTAAAGTGATCGACACAATCATGTACGGATGGCGATCATGCCTTGCGGCATCACTAATTGTGTAGATCATCCGAGGTTGGATTTAGTCGAGCAACTAAGAATGATTGGATAAGTGACCCTATGGCACTTGAAGTCCCACGGGACGTGCAAACCTCACCATAAAAGGGTTATAGGTACGGATAGATCATATGGAGGATGGTTGACTTGTGATACATGTGATATTGTATATTATTATTATAATGCATCAGCATGATTTTCTGCCTTATTTACCTGTCAAAAGCCTGATTAAATGATGATGCATGTGATTTATCATATTTTTTTTATAACAGATTGAGTTAACTTCACTTTGACATGTTTAACGTGTGCTTAACTCATTAAGTCATTGACTTACGATTTATCATATCCATCTGTAAATCATCTTTGTTTCTATCTTCGGTCAATCTTTAGAAGATGGTTCACGGAGCCTTGTGTAACACCTTGGTCCCATATTAGGAAGAGATGAATAACTCACATAGAGTGAGTGGTTTATAAAGATACTCATAGGCGCTAAGTCTCACATTGCCTAGTTACTAGGTGAAACTATGTTTTATAAAGGATTATAGGAAAACTCCAAATTGACTAGTCTTTTTGGAGTAATATCGCAGATCTAACTAGTGCTTTTCCCTAGGGCGTTATACCTTGTGTAGGAGGATTTCATTGGATGACTTGGCTAGGCTTTTCTTTGCGGCCAACCCTGAGATGGTGGCCTATACGGAAGCCCATCATTATAAGAAAGGCTTTTCTTTTCTAGCACTTGTGTGGTGGTGGTACATAAGCTTTGTTTGAGACTTGTGAGGATTATTTGATGGACTTAAGTTATTTCTTTTGTATTTGATGTTGCCTTTACTTCTAGACTTTGATATGTATTATTTTAGAAACCTAGATTTGATACCCAGTCTATGACCGAAATACTTTATGTTTGTTCTTTTTACGCTAAGTTATGTTATGTTGCTTTTAGTTATCTTGCTCTAGTTATTTATTCATGCGACTTAGTTCTATGACTATCTGGTTGGAAAAAAAGAAAAAAGAAAAAAAAAAAGACATGTATCATTCATTGCATTGTTCTCTGATTAAGGAATCTATGTAACTCTTCAGATTATTTACTTGTTAAATGAGCTCGAGGATGTTACAATGACACTTCTAGTTAATTAATTTTGGGGGCATCACAATAGCAATAATAATGAGAATAATTCTCGCCTAGTTCTAGTGGTTAATATTCACTTGTTGCCAAGGGATATTAATTGCGGGATTAGGTTGTCATTGCATTCTATATATTATGGTTTGTGGGTATCATATTATATTGCTTGTTTGCAAAATTTATATGTCCTAATCGTGTTCATGTTTATTTTTTTCAGATTGAAAATATCGTCATCTTTTAGCCCTCTTGCCACTATTCTGAATCAAAACAAATTGACTGGACCAAATTATGTGGATTGGAAGCGTAACTTGGATATTGTGTTGACTGCTGAAGGGCACAAGTTTGTGCTTACTCAACCATGTCCTGAGTTCCCAACTCTAGATGCCTCTCAGGAGGACAACCAACGATATGATCGTTGGAATAAGTCCAATGAGATGGCCAAGTGTTACATTTTGGCATCTTTGTCAAATGCACTCCAACATCAAATGCAAGCCATGTCACTCGCTTCAGACATCATGTTTAATCTAAAGGAGATGTTTGGTGACCAAGGTCGTGCTGCTAGGCAGGACACAATGAGGAGCCTTCTTAATGCCAAGATGACTGAAGGAACTCAAGTTCGGGATCATTGTCTAAAAATGATCGCGTGTTTGAATGAGTTGAAGGTTTTGGGTGCAGAGATTGATACAGAATCTCAAGTGGATATGATCCTCCAGTCCCTGCCAGAGTCGTTCAATCAATTGAAACTTAATGTTTCTATGAATAAAAAGGCGTATACATTATTTGAATTGATGAATGAGATTGTCGCAGGGGAAGGCATCCTAAAAGCCAAGGCGAGTGTGAATATGGCTCAGGCTTCCACTTCTAAGTCTCAGCCAAAAGGAGAAGGCGAGAAGAAGAGAAAGGGAACCAAGCAGGTAGGCAAGCAAGTTGCCCCAGAAGTAAACATGGTTGGAAACAAGGCAGCAAAGGCAAAAGCAAAGAAAAAATGTTTTCACTGCGATGAAACGGGGCACTTGAAGAGAAATTGCCCCAAGTATCTGGCCACTAAGCGCCAAGGTGGATATATTTCCTTACTTGAAACATTTTTTGTGGTGAATCCCACGGGTTCTTAGTGTGTGGATTTAGGGTTCGCTAATCATGTTTTTAATATGTTGCAGGGGTTCCAGGAGACCAGATGATTGGGTGATGGTGAGATGTACTTGACAATTGGAGATGAGACGCAAGTTCTATTGGATTTTTACATTTGTATTTTAGATCTAAAGTTTTAATTTTATCAAGTTGTCTTTATGTTTACTAATCCACGAGAGGTATCTGCCAAAGTGACTCGTTATCACCATATCTGTTCTTAATTTATGCGAAGGCCCTAAGCTCGTTATTACATTAGGCAAAACACACAAGGAGTATTAAAGGGGTTCCTACCTTTAAAAATGGGCCAAGGCTAAGCCACCTTTTCTTTGTAGATGATGGTATGCTTTTTTGCAAGCCCAATTATGGAGAAGTCTGTTGAGAATCCTAGGTATTTATGAAGCTGCGTCGGGGCAAAAGCTTAACCTACAAAAAACTTCAATCTTCTTTAGTTGTAACACGAGCCATGTTAAGAGACAGTAAATACTACGCATATCGGATTTGCAAGAGGCCCAACAGTATGATACTTATCTTGGCTTACCTTCTTTGGTTGGAAAATCTAGAGTTTAGTCTTTCCACAACATTAAGGATAAAGTATGGAAACGTTTGAATAATTGGAAGGTGAAATTTTTGTCCCAAGTTGGGAAAGAAGTCTTCTTGATAGCCGTAGTTCAAGCAATCCCCACTTATAGTATGTGTGTGTTTCAACTCCCGATATCTTTGTGCAAGAAGATAAATAGCATGATGCAGAAACTTTGGTGGGGGCACTTAAAAAATAATTCTAAGATCCACTCGATGAGTTGGGAGATGATGGGATGCTAAAAAACAGTATGAGGATTGGGTTTTAGAGATCTAGTTATTTTCAACAAAGCCTTCCTAGCTAAGCAATGTTGGAGGTTCTTCCAGAATCCATCATCCCTCACTGCGAAAATCATCCAAGCAAAGTATTACTCTCATTCCTCTGTTTTGGAAGCTCTTTAAGGAGTGACGTTCCTTTGCTTGGAGGAGTATCCTCTCTTATCGAGCTCTGAAGCAATAAGAGATGGTTTGGAGAGTGGGTAGTGGGCGAAGTATATGGGTGTGGGGGGGATAGATGGTTGCCCACACCTATTTCCTTCTATGTTCAATCTCCTAGACGAATTCTAGGTACGAACGCAAGGTCAGTAGATCTTATAGACCAAGACACAAAGGGGTGGAATGCTAACCTGCTTAATGACGTGTTTCATGCGGAAGAAGCTTAGGAAATTTCTAACATCCCTCTAAGCCCACTCCAACCACAAGACTAAATGATATGGAACAGAACTACCAGTGATGTTTTTCCTATTTGAAGTGCCTATCACCTGGGGGAGGAACTACAGGCACTAAGCAGAGGTGGGTGCTCACGAGTAGGTGACAGAATTGAGGTTTGGAAGGTACTGTGGAGCCTCAAATTTCAGAATGCAGTCAAACTTTTCATGTGGAGAGCTTGCAATAAACCAACGAAGGTGGATTTATTTCAAAAAGGTGTTGTGGACGATAAGTTGTGCCCACTTTGTGGAGTGGAGTGGATGATGAATCTGTCGTCCATATTTGATGGAGCTGTCCAACGACGCAGTATGTGTGGGGGTGAGGACCAATAATTTTCCAAAAGAGCTGTACTTCGGGAGAAAGCTTTGTGCAAGTGTTCGAAACTTTGATAGGACGCTGCAATAAGGAAGACTTGGATCTTATGGCAATCATAGCACGCCGGATCTAGTTTCGTAGGAATTCGGTTGTTCATGAAGGTGAGTTCACCCATCCTAACCAAGTCTTTCGTGAGGCGGCAGCATCTCATGAAGAGTACAAAAGATGTAATTTGAAGGAGACACAACTGTTTTGTTTGAGGGGCAAGAGGCCAATATACGACCAGCTTTAAGGTAGCCTCCACCTCCAGGTTTGATCAAGGTGAATTAGGATGCTGCGGTGAATAGAAAGAATGGTTGCATTGGTTTTTGGATTATTGCTCGTGATAGTCAGGGCTGTCTTCTGGCCGCCCAATGTACTACCCAAAAGCTTGCAGTGGATCCAAAGGTAACCGAAGTAATGGCAGGCTGGTAGCCCTCTCTGCGGTGATGTTTAGCAAGGAAGTGGGCTTCTTCGATGTTATTTTTGAAGGTGTTGCATTGCATATTGTTCAAGAGGTTAACTTGGAAACCCCATAAATGAATAGAATTGGTCACTTTGTGGAGGCCATCAAACAAGGATTGGACTTGTTCATATCTTCATGTGTTGACTATGTTAGAAGGGAAGCTAATTCAGCTACTTATACCCCTGCAAGGGAGGCAACTACTCATTTCATGGACTTTGTCTAGTTGGAGGAAATTCTAACTAGCACCTATGGTATTGTAAAGTAGGGAACACGTTGTCCCTAGGCCCTGATCTTGGATAATATTGATTTATTCTATAATAATGCATTTGTTGAAAAAAATAAAAGTATGTTTCTTCCAAAAATTAAAACTTAATAATCATTTTACAAGTTAGACACTGTTTTGAGTCACTTTTCCAATCTATTTTACCCAAATCGCTGCCTAATTACCATTATGGAAGAAGTGCGTCAACCTAATTACCATTATGTTTTTTTTTTTTTTTAAAGAAAAAGAAAAGATTGTTGAGGTCAATGTGGTTTAACATTTTATCAAATCACTCTATAAGGTATGCTCTGTTGTCAAATTGCTCTCTCCGTACACATGTTGTAAAGATTTTTAATGGAAATTATGACATGTAAGCGTAAGACCACACTGACACAATAAAATATAGCTCCAAGTATGTAGCAATGTCATCTCAACTTGAAACCTGGCAAAAAAAAAAAAAAAAAAAAACGAATGGGGAGGGAGATGGGTGGTGGCCTCCATTACCCTCCCACCAACACCCCATAGCACTCGCACACAACGTGCATGTGTGAGTTTTGCCCCCCACTAATAAAGGAGGGGGTGGGGATGCTCCACTGCAGGGCATGGGTCATAACCCTCCCATGCGTACCGCCAATGAGTGTGGATGAGTCGCAACACATTCCCTTTGGCAAAGGGGTAGCAGAGTGACCTCAACCCCCCACCCCTTATGGTGATTGGACTGTAACTCACCCACACGACTTTAGCCAATAGATGGGTTACCTCACTCACCCATGCCCAGTAGCAACATATATGGGTGGGTTGCGTCCCACGCCCTCCACTAACAGATGAAGCGAGCGATGGGCAACCCCACCCCCATCCAAAGAGGGTGTGGGTGGACCTATGGCCACTAGTGGAGGGCACGGGTCCCGACCTATCTGCGTGCCCTTCATCAATGAGGGCATGGGGGGGCAACTCACCCATGCCCTTTGTTCGGCGGTGACCACCTCACTACCCTTAGCTAGTGGGAGAGTGGTGGGTAGTTCATGTTTATATATATTATTATTACTAATTTTGCAACATGTCAAGCAAAGTAACACATCTGTACAAGCAAAGCTATTTTATTGGGTTTGACCAAGGACAAGATTTCAAATTTAACTTTGGGTTAAATACGTTTTTAGTACCTGAGTTTTGTGAACTTTATTTTTTGGTATCTGACTTTCAATTCGCATCATAGATAGTATCTCTGTTTTGGAAAAAGACCAAATTAGTACCTTAGTCAAGTTTTTCGTCCAAAAACTAACGATCCGCCAGGTGTCAACCCCTGAGGGTTGACACGTGTTTTAGTATAAAAAAATAAAAAATCTTTAAAAATTAATTAAAATATTAAAAACTTAAAAAAAAATTGAAAAAAGAAAAAGAAGAAGCCACCCCTTGGCCACCATGGGGATGGCCGGCCACCCCCATTTTGGCCAAAGGGGTGGCTCTTGACCGGTCTTGGGGGGGTTGGTTCGGCCACCACCAAGGCCCAAAACCCTTGGACAAATCTTATTTTATTTTATTTTATTTATTTTTTCTGCCATGAGCCACCGTCTTCTTTTTCTTTTTCTTTTTTCAATTTTTTTTTTAAGTTTTTAATATTTTTTTAATTAATTTTTTTAAGATTTTTATTTTTTATTTTTTTATATTAAAACACGTGTCAACCCTTAGGGGTTGACACCTAGCAAGCTGTTAGTTTTTTGACAGAAAACTTGATTGTGGTACTAATTTAGTCTTTTCCTAAAATAGAGGTACCATCTGTGATGCGAATTGAAACTCAAGTATCAAAAAATAAAGTTCCTAAAACTCAAGTACTAAAAACGTATTTAGCCCTTTAACTTTGAGGGTTGGACTTCATTGAAATTATTTTTGTGGGACCAAAGTATAGAAAAACAAAAATAAAAAAAAAAAAAAATACCTAAAATATTTCTTTAATAAATTTAAAGGCAAAAATATTTTTTTTGGTTGGACCCCCTTCGGTCCATCACTATGCCTAACATTTTCTTATGCCTACGTGTCACAATTTTTGTTAAAAACCCTAACAATAGATGTGCAGAATGAGCAATTTGATAACGGAGCATAACTTTAGGGATTTGATTAATTTTAAACCTTAAAGAACTAATTTGATAAAAAGGTTAACCTTTGTGAACTAATTTGATTTGCTTTTCTTTTTTCTACTCAACACAAAGCAAAGGGGCTACAGGGGGAGTAGATCGCCTAACAACCGTTGTAAACTCTGTGTCATTTAAGTGACTTGTGAATTTCCTTGACCTTTATTTATGTCATTGGAATGACAGACTTTTATGGATTAAACGACAACGAGTTTCTTATCTTATTAAACTGCAAAAGTTTTATTGCCGTTCACATAGAAACGGTACAAGATTTAATGGTGCAAAATTTATCGTGTATATTTTAGGTGTAGAGCTAATTTATTTTGCCCGCTTGCTTGTCAAAATTTGTTGTGTATATTCAACGACTTTTTTTCTTTTTTTTAAATGAACTTTTTGAATATTTTATTGATAAAAAATCACTAGTATAAAATTCTGTGAAATTATAGCCATATGCTATGAGGTTAAAAAGAAATAGATACAAACAAAATTTTAACAATAAAGTATTATCTATGATTTTCATTTTTCACAAACTCATGTACAAAAATAGTTAAATAACATATCAATTCCGAGCAGGCTAGATCTAAGACAAGGGTAGCCAAATATCATAGAAAACTTTATTTAAACCGGCTGTGAGAAATAACCCTTCACATCAAACTAACCTTTATCCCGTAGATTGTCCATGATGACAGATTCATAGAGAAAAAAAACTCTTATTCAAAACAAAAATACAATCAGCAAAAAGCAGAAGCGGCCATGGAGGATATGAACGGCACAACACGGAGGTAGATGGACGGATGCATAACGGTGATGCAGAAATTGCTGATCTGGTCGAAGAATACCTACAAACAAAAGAAAAAAAAACTAGAATGAAAGGGAGAATGTAGGAGTGGGGAGTTGAAAGGAAAAGTGAGAGGAGGGATTAAATCAGATCGATCTGTTTTATGAGAGTTGTGTATATTTTACAACTTAATTTATAAGAAATTTATGTTCATTTTTATATTTCTTTCTTTTTACAAAGGTTGTGCTTTTTTTTTTTTTTTTTGGCATGAAAAGGTAGCCGATTTGGAAAAGGAGGTAGAAAATCAGAAAGAACATCGGCTCATGTATAGGAGAAGATTGGAAAGAAGACAAGACTATCTAAGGCACTGTCTCCAAATAGCACAAGGAAATGGATTCTTGGACCTCATTCTTAACGAGAAAGATGATGGACAGTAAAGTCTTCTTCTTTCCTCCGCCGTTGTTAATGCTTCTAGCTCTCGATCTAGTGCCAATTACTCTGTTCCACCAACATTCTGACTTAGCAGCCATCGTTGATCAAGCCAAGCACAATGGATGGCACATCCATCCGCACCGGGTCACTCCACTCTTCAATGGGTGCTTTCCACAAACACCCACAACACATGTCAATGAGTGCTTTCTTGATTGACCCTGTTTGAACAGATTGAATTGCAAGAAAAGCTAGGGCACCGAAATTGATTATTTTCACTCAAATGGGAATGGTGGAAACTTTTATCTAGGCTGCGCCATCGGTTCTCCCATTTGGGAATGCTAGTGCCCGTTTCTTGATTGATTAGACAGATGGCGCTCACTGGTGAAATAGGCAAGAAATTTTGTTCTTGGAATAATATCAGGCATCTCTAAAATGTTTTCGACATTTTTTTTGTATTTGGTGGGGTGAAAATAATGGTCAACGAAAATCATTTTTAGTTTGACCGTAAAAACCTCTTTAATTTTTGAAAAATGATTTACGGTAAATCTTCTCTTTTTAATTCACTTCTTATTTCAATTGAATACTCTACTTGTTTTAAAATTTACCTTCTATTTGTTTTTGTGATTCATTTTTCATTTTGATCGAATATTTTACACGTTTGGTTTTACTTATTAAATGAAAGTTTAATGAAAACCCATTTAATTGATTTAAGAAATGAAAATAAGTTTAAATAAAATAGAAAACCATTGTCATGACTCACGAGGGGAGGTTGAATGGTGGCGAAACTACACAAATTTTTGCCAAGATGGGTCAATACTATTTATTCATACGAGGAATATTGATCTTAGGAGCCTTTCTTGATGATCCATGCTCCTCTAATAAAGTTAAAGGCAATGCATGCCAGCAAGTTGATTTAACCTTTTTTAAGTGAAATTAAACAGTATTATTATGCGGGCAAATATGGTCCACTAAGTAGTGGTTGACTATCAAGTCAGTCATCATATATATGAAAATATAAACAGTATCATTCTTAGAAGCATTCCATTCACACAGGAAAAACAAAATAAACCATTACATTATTTACGTTTACAAAATTTTGAAAAGTCGTAATTTTTTTTAAATATATATTAACAAACGTTACAAACCAACTAAAACTCTTAAAATTATTTTTATTTTTATGTCACATTATAATATTTTTTTTAAATAAAATACAAAAAATACCCTTTAAAAACAATTAACAAACGGATAATATCAATCTTCTTCAACCCTCTGATTGATTGTTCAAATTCAATACGATATTTGTAAATGGAGCTTATATATAAATTGAAAAATCATGTTAATGTTATAGTATACATTATACGAACATATAGTTGCTTATAACAACATTGTTACTTTTTTAAAGAAAACTTAAAAATTCAAAATATAATTAGAAATTAAATTCATTAAAGAATTATTATCTGTGAAATTACTAAATTGGGGTTTAAAAGTTGATGGTTTTGCAGGAGAGAATAACTTTTATAATGTCTTGGCTTGTTTGTGCCATCCAATGAGAAATAATTGACAATTCACCCTGGAATAAGAAAAACAAAGGGAAAAGTATACATAATCCCCTCAAACTACCACTCAATTGTCAATGTACCCCCTAAACTACTAATTGTGTCAATCTCCCCCCTTAAACTACCAAAAAATATCAATGTCCCTCTAAGACCAACAAAAAGATAAAAATGACTCTAATTTTTTTTGAATAAGACAAAAATGTCCTCGTGAATTCAAAAAAATTAAAACTAAAACTAAAAAACTTAAAAAAATTAAAAATTAAATTAAATTAAATTAAATAAAAAACGAAAAAAAAAATATTTTTAAAAAAAAAGAAAAAAAATTTTAATTTTTTTTTTTAAAAAGTAAATAAAAAATAACTGATTTTTTTTTTTTTAAAAAAAAACAAATGAAAAAAAGAAAAAAGAAAAACCAGTTTTTATTAAATTAAAAAACGAAAAATAACAAATTTTTTTAAACAAAAAAACAAAAAATAACTGAAATTTATTTATTTAAAAAAAATAAAACAAATGAAAAAAAAACCAGTTTTTATTAAATTAAAAAACGAAAAAGAACAATTTTTTTTAAAGAAAAAAAAACGAAAAAGCAAAAAATAACTGAAATTTATTTATTTATTTTAAAAAAAAACAAATGAAAAAAAAACCCAGTTTTTATTTAATTAAAAAAACGGAAAAGAACAATTTCTTTTTTTTAAAAAAAAAAAAAGAAAAAAAAAACTGAAAATTATTATTTAAAAAAAATAATAAAAAACAGTTTTAATTTTTAATTTTTTTGTTGGAATAATTTTTTGTTATTTTATATTTTTTTAATAATTTTTTTTAGTTTTTATTTTATTTTAATAATTTTATGAAGGGCATTTTTGTCATTAGGAGGACATTAATATTTTCTGGTAGTTTAAGGGGGGAGATTGACACAATTGGTAGTTTGGGGGGTACATTGACAATGATGTGGTAGTTTGAAGGAGTTATGTGTACTTTTTCCAAAAACAAATGTTAGCAAAACACATCTAACCCTTCTTTCACTCTTTCAATCCCAAAAAAAAAAAAAAAAAAAAAGAAAAAAAAGAAAGAAAAGAAAAAAGAAAAAGTTGGCCCTCTCAGCACAATCACCGCCGCTAGTTCTATTGCTGCTCCTCCATCGATAGTTTCAATCTCTCTCTCTCTCTTTAGTTTTAGTTGATTTGTTCAAGAATGGAACTGGTGGTGGTGATTTTCAAAGATCCCAGCTTGGGCAACTACGTCTGGCTTGGGCGGTGGCTATGGATGTGCGTGCGTTTTTTGGTGGTCGTGTTGGAAGGACTTTTTCTCAGGCTGAATAAGTAAAAGAAGGATTAAATCTGATGTTTTGCTAATATTTACTTTTCTTGTCGCAGGTTGATGTGTCAAACTCTCATTAGGCGGTACAAAGTTCTTGGTTTATGCCAAGACCTTATGGAAGTTATTCTCTTTATAAGAATTAGATCAAATGGGCTTGTGGCCACTAGTGTGAAAGTTCTGGCTGTATGTGGAGGAAGTTGATTTTGGACCGGGCTTGCTGGTTCATACTGTGATCATTACGGGACAATTGGTGGCTGGGGATCAAAATCTACCATGTTTTCTTATGTCTGCTTTCATAAATTTGTTGAATTTGTAATTTTTTTGTTACTAATTTTAATTTATATGGTTGCTATGGTGGTGGGGGTAGTGGTGAGGAAATAGAAAAAGAGAAATAATATTTACAATGAATTATATAAGAGAATAGAAAACCTGTTAAGAGTTTATATAGAAAAAAAAAAAGAGAATAATTTCTAAAAGGACCTGCCACAAATCAGGTTCTTTGTGCTTTCTAATAAAATAATGACACATCAACGTGAAAATAAAATAAAATAATAATAATAAAATGAAGAAAACATCATATTATTTGCTATTATCCTCCACAAGACAGTTCTTTGACGTCTTTGATGGAGTTGGAGCAGATGAAGAAGGTGAATTTACTCAATGCAGAATAGAGTACAGAATAGAGCAACGAGGGCTGTTAGATGTGGATCCTCCTTTAGAAGATCGAGGAAGCTCATCAAATGTCTAACCGCCATTGTGAGGACTGGAGATGGAGAATAAAAGAGCTATTTTGTTCTAAAATAGTGAAACAAAAGACAAAGCTCCGAGAAATCTCGCGAAGAACGCTTAGTCAAAAAGATTAAAGGAGTTTTCTTCATCTTCAGCTGATCTTTTCTCTCTTTCCCAAAATCTAGTCTATTTTTCATTACTCAGAAAACCCAATGCAAGCTAGTCTCCGCCATCAAATCCCTACATCCGAGCGTTTGCAATTTTTTTTTCTCTTTATGCTCCGTTTGTTTCGACGTAAAATAATTTCTTCGAAAAATACTTTTCGAAAAAAAATATTTTCAGAAAAAATAATTTTTTAGAAAAATATTTTTCAGTGTTTAGTTCTCACGAAAAAATTACAAAATGCAAAAATCAGAATTTGGCAAATGTCGCCGGAATCCGGCAACGACCAGATCTCGGCTATTTTGGCCGGATCTTGGACGTTTTGGAACAAACGGAGCATTAATCTCATATTCCAACCCTTCTTTTCGCCAAAAAAAAGATTTAAAATAAAGAATTCTAGTTGTTTGACGAAATATGTTAGATTAATGTTGCTGGACGTGCTACATGCTACCGATGTGTTTCAAATTATAAAACCTGTCTCTTCTAGAAGTGGCACGACATACGAACTGTACAACGAGAACGTGTCAGAAAAAGCACGACGACAGTGCTGGCGGTCCTCCCATCTGCGCGCTGGTTGAGCTGGTAGCGACGACCAGTCCTTTCCTATTCTTTCTGCATTCGAAATTTCGAGTAGCTCTATCTCTATATGTCGTACACGTAGTCATCCATCTCATCTTAGCCCGTGCCTTCATCTTCATTTTTTTGGAAGAGAAATGATAATTTTATATTTTCTATACATTTTTTTTTTTATATCTTATTTTTAAATTTATGATATTCACATTAAGTCTCATAAATTCACTAATAGATTTAAAATTTGATTATATAAAGATGTACAAAAAAAACATATAAGAAATGTAGATGTATTATTTCTCTTTTTGAAAAGGTTGTAGGAAACCTTCTTGGTCCGCGTTAATTAATTTTTTATTAATTTGGGCTCAATTAATATTACACTTGTTTAGTTTTGCAAATCAACTGGTAACAAAACGCAAGAAAGGATATATCGGTTACTTCAAAGAGTCGTGATTTTCATTGACTACTTCGATGAAATTTTAACCTCTAAAACACTGTAAGCTATATTCTAAAATAATAATCAACTCGTATTTTTGTTATTGATAATTTCCCTTTAAATAAAGAATTTAAAATAAATGGAGATTTACTCCTTATTAGTCTCTAACTTAACTCAAAAGAAAATTACAGCATTGCCCTTCCTTAACAATTTTGTTGTCCCCAATAAAAAATTCTCAAACTAAACTACTAGAGAATGAAAACCGATTAACAATAATAAATGAATAAATAAAAAACAATGCTATTATCAAGGACCAAATCTTGACTTTACCCGGCTGTCGAAGCCATGATTTTCATCATCATCTTCTTCTTCTCCTTCATCTTTTATTTATTTATTATTATGTAGATATGTTTATCAACTTTAGTTTGCTTTGTTTAGAACATTCCATCCGTTATATATTTCAATCTAAAATAGTTAACAAAAATTCACTGTATCTAGTTTAGCTAATGAGTTTTAAATGGCACCATACATCCAATTATCTATTCTTAACTCTATATTATTTCTTTATTACTTTTTTCACTATATAATTTTTTTGTTGTCTTTTTTTTTTTTATTTTTTTTTTATTTTTATTTTTAAAGAGACAGAAGATGTGGGGTTGGTTTGCCTATCTGGTCTGATTTCATTAACGTCAATAAATTTTCTCTGCAACAACATTTCAACGGCTCTTAAGAATATTTATTATATTTCAACAACATTTAATTTCATGTAAATTACATCTATATAATAACATCAATATTTATTGCATAAGAAAGAAAGAAAAAGAAAGCCGAAAGAATGAAGAAGAAAACTTAAAGAACGAAAAAGGAGGTGAAAGAAAGAATAAAATAAAGAGAGATCTTTGAGTGGAGTTGTACTATTTACATATGTAAGGAAAATATATTTTAGATTTGGTTTATATAATCGGTTGGAACAGCATTTTAGTGTTTTTGTTAATTTTTCTAGAAGCCTGTGTTTAAATCGATCCATTTTCCTACTCTTCCGACTTCCTCGGCATGTGTATTCTCTTTTACTCTGTCCCTCTCTTCACACTGTTTGGTCATCGTAATGCATTTATTTCGAAATAATGGGGACTGAACCCAAAACCAAACCGAACGTCCTAAATTTCTAATATATCATCGTCACAATTCACATACATTATTAAACAACCTCTGCCTGATGTCGGATTTTTGTCAGCTTCTTCATTGAATCAACGTCACTACCTTCTCCCACTAAGAAAAAAACACAAACGATCCCTACCACCGATAACCTTCCTTTTGTTCCCCGTACTGGGCATCCCTGAATCGTACTTACCGAAAATGGTTTTCGGACAAATATTTCTTAAGACTCGGAAATTTTCCGGTAATGTCACCCATATACATATATTTTGGTTTTTTTTTGAAGTAAAGTCACCCGCGAGTAGTCGCAAATTTTTGTTCACAGTATTTTGGCGCGGAATTAAGTACAGTTTTGTTACCAAGGATTTGCTAATCTTTTTCGTTTTTTGTTTTTGTTTTTCTGAGCAGGCATTTATTGAAGCTCAAACAGCGAAAGGAGATCCCAGGAATGAGTCTTCAAGGAGGAGTTTTATTATTCCCTCAAACAACCGAAAAGTGCGTATATTTAAGTTTAATTCTGATACGGTGACTCTCAGTCTCACTAGCTGTCTGCTTTGATCGATGGATGCTAAGCAGACAGCTCTGAGAGGCGGGGAAGTAGGCATGGTGGAAAACAAGGCCCCAAATGATGACCAAGTGGTTGTTGAAATCCCAGAGACCAAAGACGCAAAAGGGTCTTCTCCCAAAGCCTCTGAATCCTGCAAGCAAAGCTGGGTGGATTCGCCTCGCAAACCGTCCGCCGAGTCCACTACTGGGTTCTCAAAATCGGTCCCAATTAGCTGCCCCTCGCCGGAGATCTCGAGGTTCAGTCCCAGCCCCAATAAGCCTCCTAAAGTTCCCACCGTCAATGAGAACCTTACACGAAGACGGTCTCTGGCAAGGTCAGTGTATTCCAAACCGAAATCAAGATTTGGGGAACAGCCTTATTCTACTTACGGCAATATGTTTGATGAGAATGATTCAGCTTTGCAAGAACAAATTGGCGCCGGCTCGCCTTATAGGAATTCTTTTAATGTGGCGTCGCCTAATAACAAAATGTCAAGGAGCACTACTAGAACGGTGTCGAATACTCCGAAAACGCCGTTGATGGCGTCTCCAGGGCACGATGAGGATGAAGAGATTTACAAGAAGGTCAAATTGAATAAAGAGAAGCATAGGAGACTGAAGACTAAGGTTTTGGTTGAGCTAATTGCGTTTGGGTGCATTTTGGGGTGCTTAGTGGCTAGCTCAACTGCAGAGAGATTGAAGACTTTAATGGTGTGGGGTTTGGAGTTTTGGAAATGGTGGGTGCTTGTGATGGTGATCTTTTCGGGAATGTTGGTTACCAATTGGTTTATGCGTGTGGTTGTATTCTTGATTGAAAGGAACTTTTTGCTAAGGAAGAAGGTGCTGTATTTTGTTCATGGGTTGAAGAAGAGTGTTCAGGTCTTTATTTGGTTGAGTTTGGTTCTTCTTACATGGGAATTGCTTTTCAATCACGGGATCACGCGATCGAAGAACGCCACCAAGATTTTGAGTTATATTACCTGGACTCTTGTTTCGCTTCTAGTTGGAGCATTTTTGTGGTTATTGAAGACTTTGTTGCTAAAAATCTTGGCATCGAATTTCCATGTGAACACCTTCTTTGATAGAATCCAGGAATCAATCTTCCATCAGTATGTACTTCAGACCCTTTCGGGGCCTGCTGTTATAGAGGAGGCTGAGCGGGTTGGGAGATCAGTGAGCACTGGTCAGTTGAGCTTCCGGAGTACGAAGAAGAGTAAAGGAAAGAAGGAGAAAGAGGTAATCGATATGGGGAAACTTCATAAGATGAAACAAGAAAAGGTTTCTGCTTGGACCATGAAGGTGTTGGTTGATGCAGTGATGAGTACAGGGCTGTCCACAATCTCGAATGTACTAGATGAGAGTGTTAATGACGAAGGTGGTGAGCAGACAGATAAGGAGATTACCAATGAGATGGAAGCAACTGCCGCTGCCTATCACATTTTCAGGAATGTCGCTCAGCCTGGTTGCAAGTGAGAAAATCTACCTTTTAGACAAGTTTCTTGATGTCCTAGCTAGTCCTTTTCTCTCTATATTGGTCTTTTATCAACATCTTATATTTATGAGTAGGTACATTGATGAGGACGACCTTCTGAGATTCATGATTAAGGAAGAAGTGGATCTTGTGTTTCCACTGTTGGGAGGAGGAGAGACAGGAAGGATCGACAGAAAAGATCTTACAGACTGGGTGGTAAGACAATTTCTTTTTGTACTTTGAAGTTTCAGTTCGGTTTGCAGTTTTTCTGTTGTCTCGTGAATCTCTTCGCTCATAGCATGCTTTTAGTACCTGAGTTCTTTTTCTTGGTCATTAGAATATGCAACACTGAAACTGCAAAAGTTTTTCACCTTGTATACTTTGAGAAAGAATATACGAAGCATATTGTAACAAGGGAAGTCAAAAAGAGAGTTTGATAACCTATGCTTGTTTTCCAAATTTACCTTTTGTTTTCTTCTTCTTTTAGGTGACAATACAAAGAAAACCAAACTTTTAAAGTTTCTGATGTGTCTAGTTGATTATTTTCGTTTTCTCAAATCTTTCATGTAACTGCAAGACAGTGGAAGCACCATTTCATAATTATGCATCGGTTTCAGTTGTCACAACATGGAGTTTCTGAAGGTTAACCCGTATGGATTTCTACCAAAATGAATCTTGAAATATAGTAAAAAGAGTTGCTGAACTTAATTATGATGTGTTCAATGTAGAGAGTGCTTTTTCATTCATGTCTGTGATTGTGCAGGTGAAGGTCTACAAGGGCCGCAAAGCACTAGCACATGCTTTAAACGACACCAAAACTGCTGTCAAGCAGTTGAACAAACTTGTGACAGTGATCCTGATTGTTGTGACCATTCTTGTGTGGCTTCTTTTGATGGAAATTGCAACTACAAAAGTTCTTGTCTTTCTCTCGTCACAGCTTGTCGTGGCGGCTTTTATGTTTGGAAATACCTGCAAGACTATATTTGAAGCTATTATTTTTGTCTTTGTAATGCATCCATTTGATGTTGGCGATCGATGTGTCATTGATGGTGTTACGGTAACCTAAAAATAACCTTTTTTCTTTTCTTTTTTCCCCCTTCAATGTATTTCGTCTTGAGGGGAATACTTCATTAACTCTGTTTGATATCTGGTCCTTGACAGTTGATGGTTGAAGAGATGAACATTTTAACAACAATCTTCCTGAAGCTTGATTTTGAAAAGGTATACTATCCAAATTCAGTTTTGGCCACGAAACCCATCAGCAATTACTACAGGAGCCCTGATATGGGTGATTCTGTTGAATTCTCGATTGATTTTATGACACCAGTAGAGAGGATTGGGATGCTGAAAGATACAATTAAAAAGTAAGTTAACAAAACCCTCGCTCTTCCTTTCATTATAAATAATGATGCAATTTATGTGAGACTAATATGATAATTTGAAACTAATGTCTTTATGCTAATTTGCTTTTAAAAGGATAAATTGGGCATAATCTAGTGCAATTATGTTCTTGTAATGCAAGTTGTTAGAACATCAAAAAGGTGTTGCAGATTTATTCCTACCAGAAGTAACTTCGACTTGGATGTATAAGCACTGTACTCTTAAATCGCAAGGACATGTTGTGATAGTTTTCAAAATGGTCATGAAGTGTTGAGTTTTAATGTATATAAACTAAATATCTCCCCATTTATTGAGGCTCTTTAATTTGGCATATGCTAGATAATGCGAGGCCTACTTGGGAGCTTGCATAACTTAATTTAAGTTTAGTTGGGTTTTATATTTAATATTTTGACTTATTATTGGTATTGGGTTTTATTTATGGGGTTTCACTAGTTATTTGGTTTGGGCTTAGTAGTTAAAGCTGAGTCTAAGTCCATTATGGTTGAGCATTAGATGTCTAGAAATAAGAATGTAAGGGTTTTCTTCTATGATGATGATTGAAAAGTATTTTGTCAAGACCACTTGGAGTGCTTGCTCCATGCTATATACTGGCTGCCGAAGCAATTCTCATCTTATCAACCTTCATACCAGTTTTGGACCGAGCTAGCGATGGTGGGGTCTTCCACAACTTGACTTCAAGTCTTAAGCTCATCAAATTTCTGCATATATTTCTCCCCCGACATGTTGCCCAGTTTTAAATTGACTAATTGCTCACCCAATTTATCATATGATAATCAGCAGGCATATACTTCTCTTGAAGCTTTACTTTCATTTCTTGCCATGTGCCTATAGACGGTAATTCCATTTTTTATTTTTATTTTTATATCTCCTTCAACACTTGTCCACCGTATTTTTGCATGCCTACAAGCTTCATCTTGGCGAATCTCACTCTCCAAACATTCTTCATATCATACCAATCAAAGTATTATTCAGTAGAAGAAAGCCAATCACTAAATAGCGTAGGATTTACCTTTCTCTCAAAATCGGGAACTTCCATCTTGACTGTTTTGCGAGATCTCCAGCGGTACCATGTGATTCGTATTGTACCCGCTCAAATAAACCGCTAGTCTAATCAAACATGGGATTTTAGGGTCCGATCAAACATGGTATTGTGAGATCCCCTGACGTCCTAGAGCCCTAAAGATGCTTCCTTTTCTCCCCCTAACACTGTTTTAAGCTTAAAATACAATCTCTTTCAAAAGATCACAACTTTCATCCTCCTCCATGTTCTTCTTCAACTAGCTCTTTAAATGTGACCTAGACTTGCCCATCAACACTCATCAACCCTAAAAACTTCTCCTCTACAATACCTAAACTCATTTGGGGACACAAGCCCCTTCAAAACACTTCTCCTTTGAAAAACCCTTGCTTTCTCTCATTAATCACTTCTCCAACACACACTCACACAACATACATCACCACATAACTTGAATACACCTTTCAAACGAAAGAAACTAGAGAAAAGGTTGTGGTTTTAACTCTTGGAGCTTGAACCTCAAGCCTTTTGCAAGAAAACTCCTCTTCTCTCTCTCTCTCTCTCTCTCTCTCTCTCTATCTGGTGGCTTTGGACGAATTAAATGAGCATTAGGTTCATGGATTCAAGAACCTTTACTACCTTGTGAGCCGTTTCTAGATTAGCTCATTGAGGGCGTCAACTTCTCTTCCTGTCTTTTTGCTGCTTTGGGTTCCATCTATTCTCCCTCTCGTTGGCGTGTGTCGAAACCCTTCTATTGTGTGTTTCCGTTGTGCTTCTTCTTGGGACTTGAGCTAACGGATGATGGGATACATGAGTTTGTTTTACATAGAGTCTAAAGTGTTTGAGTTGTTGGTGCTTGAAGGAGTGTCATTCCTGCGTTTGGTTGAGAGAAGACATGGATTGTCCTGCGTTATGTTGCTTGGAAAATTTAGCATTCCTTGGCTAAAAAATTGACAAAGACAATGGTTCGTTTGCCAAAGGACACAACGTTTATCAACTCATCTAGGGAGGGGAACAAGGCCTTCATTGCACAAAAAGGTTCTTACATATCATACCGGTTTTTGGTGGTGGGGGAGTACACTTTGGGTGGTCATTGTGGCCTCATTGTAGTCCCATAGGGGCAAGATGAGTGGGGATGAAAGATTTTCGCCTCTGAGTTGGGGAAGGTGGTGGCCTTCTTCGGCTCAACGTGGCTTGATTTCTACTCCAAGAACCTTCGCTTCAAAGCATGGAAAGATTCTTGGCACACAACCCAAAGCACCCATGTTATGAAAACAATGATAATGATGCTTGGTACCAAAAGGCTTTCTAAACCCCTATGAGTTTTCTTGAAAATCGTGTAGGAGAGAGCTACTCAAAAATTAACGGAACCAGCCTTTAAAAGAAAAGTCTGATTCAATTCTGCATGGCAGCATCCGGACATGAGTTGAGCATGTCCGTAGATGATTAGGGTTTCATGTGTAATCAAGCCACCATGTCCAGACAACAGCAAATATGTACTCTCGGACCTCTATCAGACACATGTCCGAACACCATCTTCAGTGATGTACAAATAAGAACTTTTGTATTGTAAACATATCAAATTAAATAAGAGCAAAATGTAGCCATTAGGAAAATTCCAGTGGTAGATGCAAGCCTATAATGTTGAACCACTTCAAATCTCATCTCTCTTTCCTTTTGGCTATCTTCTGCAACATTCTCATTAATTTTACATTTTATTACAAAACTTTACATGGTATCAGAGTGAAATTTTGAGTTTGAACCTTCTATATATTATTTGCATCCCATTTCAATTAATATTTCACATGTTGGGCTCATTTGTTAAGGAGGAGTTTAAGTCTGCATATGAAGAGTGTTAGAATATTAATTAAATGATTAAATTCCCTAATTCCAATTAGCTTAAGCTTTTGGGATAAGTTGCCTATCTTTTGGCCCATTCTTGGCCACTGTCTGATCACCACCTCTGGCCACTGTTTGGCTGCCACCTCCGGTCACCGTTCGACTCCCGTCTCCAACAGCCACCTCCTGGTCTCACGCCTAGATTTGGCTTTGTGTCGCACTTAATTCAAGACTTGGCCAAGCTCACATCCAAGCTTTTGTTCCTACAACATAGGATTGTCATCAGCTTCATCAAAGGATCAAAAGGCTGAGCTCACTTTTGACATTGGTCCTTGCTGCACCAGATCCATTTCAGCAAAATAAATAAATAAAAAAGCTGAAAAAAAAAATGTCATAAAAGAAAAAATCAATTATTTCCTTTCCAAACTCAAGCTTCCACCTTGAGTTTGAGTGGGGATGTTAGAATATAGAAATTTTCCATATTGGGTTTGGTTCAAATTCCTTATTGACCTATTTACCATAGTTGTGTATAGTAATCAAACCTCTAGGAGTTCTTTACCTTTTCTTGTATTCTCTCTACCTACCACAATTTTCCTATAAATAGGGACTTATGTATTGTAAACATATCAAGTTAAATAAAAGCAAAATGTAGCCCTTAGGAAAATTCCAGTGGCGGATGTAGGCCTTTAAGGTCGAATCACCCCAAATCTCTTGTCTCTTTTTCCTTCCGCTATCTTCCGTAATATTCTCGTCAATTTTACATTTTATTACAAAACTTTACAGAGACCATGTTGATTGGCATCAAATACTTCCTGTGGTTGAATTTTGGTCTACAGGTCGTATTCCCTTTGAGAGTGTAATGGGTTTACTTCCTAGGAAGTCAATTTATTTGGTTCCTTCACTTATTCAAGCACACCCTAGTGTTGAAGTTGATGCTTTTGCCAAACATATGCGTGAGATACATAATGATGTGCAATAAAAGATTGCAATCAGCAACGAGAGCTACAAAGCACATTTTGGTTTGGAGAACGTTTGTTGAATTCAAGGAATGAAACATGGTGACAGTTCGAACTAACAATGAAAGATATCTGAAAGGCGTGTATAAGAAGTTTCATTCAAAGAGTGCTGGCCCTTACAAAATTTTCAAGAGGATTAGTTCTAATGCCTTTGTTCTTGCCTTGCAAGAGGATATGGGTATAAGTAATCTCTTCAATATTGAAGATCTCGCTTTATGCCAAGGGCATGATGAAGATGAACCTAATGATGCTATTGTTTGTAAACTCCTACCAGCCCCCTGTGTGCAGTAAGAGATCGAAGATGTTATTGATCATCAACTCATGTCTACTAATGGAAGTGGCCATCAAACGTATCTCATCAAATGGAATGGGTGTCTACTTTTTTATTGTACTTGGATCACTGATTCTAAGTTCCAACGCCTCAACCCCAACTTCATGCCCTTAACTCGTTAAGGACAAGTTTTCTGAAACCGGGGAGAGATGATGGAGACAAATGGAAGCACCCTTATAAAGTTTATAAAAGGCATAGAAAAGATGCTTTCAAGGCCCAACTTTAATTTGGCATATGCTAGATGATGTGGAGCCTACTTGGGAGCTTGCATAATTTAGTTCAAGTCTAAGTAGGTTTTATTTTTGTATTTTGACTTATTATTGGTATTGGGTTGAATTTATTAGGTTTCACTAGCTATTTGGTTTAGGCTTAGTAGTTGAAGCCAAGGAGTCCAAGTCCATTAGGGTTAGGCATTAGACGCCTATAAATAAAGATGTAAGGATTTTCTTCTATGATGATGATTGAAGAGTAAAAATTCCAGCAACTATTGCCTTTAGGATTGTGTGATGCAACCTTATCGGAGGTGTGATGCTTAGGTTTGTCTTTGTCATTTATGTTTTCCTTTGAAATTTCCAACAATTTTCTAGGAAACCTTCGAAATTTAGACCAATGCTTTCTTTAAAACCCTAATTTTAAAATCCTAAACCACCTAATACTCATATGATTCACAAACGGAAAATATTCGTCATGGGTACTGTTTATGTGCACTGTTCACGAGGTACTCGACTCAGTTTTGGTCTGCATCAAATTTTGGTTCAGAACTTTTGTTCTACTTCAATTTTGGTATCATAGTTTTAGTTCTACATCAGTTTCATAATCCAGTACGTCAAATCTCCATACTCTAGGAGAAATCACAGTGATCTAACAGGATTGTCTTAACAGTGAAAAATCAATTATTTATAGTTCTGATTTTGATTTGCATAGTCTCTTTCTACTCTACCATTATCTGAGATTTGATTACACTCTAATAGAGGAGCCTGATGATCCAGACTTGGTTTATCAGTTCTCTTAGAAAATTGGGACTTTTTCTGACGCCCCCAAAATTAGATAATGGTTCTATTTAACTTAGAGAGTTACTAGCAGTGCCTCTAGAACAATTAACTAGTAATTGCCTAATGGAACCACCCTTATTATCTTATCAGAGTTGAAGATTATGAAATCTGAAAATCTAAAATAATTTAACCTCAAATAATGATATCATCAATCATAGACCAAGAGTTATTCAAAATTGAATCCAATCTAAACAAACCTGCTACCAAGGGACCATTCGCTTGACGTCTTCATCCTAGCAAATTTATCGGTCCAACATTGGAACCTGCTAAATCCCAAACACTGTGGTGTTTAACGAGGAGGGGGGAAACGGATACTATGTAAGTTTAAGACTTGGTAAATAAATCATTACAAGACTGGTTATGTAATTAGCCTCAAGTACTCATTTAGTTATGGAATCATAAACGTGAATTTTCAGAAAGATTGCTTGTGTTGCTCTCGTTACTATGCATATAAAAAAAATTCTTGTTTTTTGTCAGTTCCGAAGGCATAGTTCTAGTAACAAGCACTTATATTTTCATGCAAAGAAAAACATGCTATAATTATATGTCATAGTTCAATCCCTCATGGTCTATCCAAGATATTTACCCATTCCTAGTAGGGTTGGTATTGTCCCGAGAAACTTGTAATATCACACAGGTGTCCCAAATATGTACGCACACCTTCATATACTAACAGCCCGACTGAGTCCGATTTCAAGTGGCCCACCCTACAACAAAGCCGTAACTGTGACCCACATTCAAGCATGATGTGCTGGTCACAAAATAACCATTGGATCCAAGACCCATCATAACATATCATAAACATTTAACCATAAAGAACAACCCATATAATAGTAAGCCCATAACCGTTATTCCACACTAAACAGTGTACCATGTCATACAATACAATAGTATGGTTCATTTATTGTTATTACAAAATAGTAATAGTTGTCTTGAAATAGTTATCAATGCTATGGAAATTTAACAGGCTTATAACATATCATTAAGAAAAGTAAATCATGCTTAGTCAGCTGACATATCACATCTATTGTGAAATTAGTTTTGTAAGTATTTACTTACCTCGTCCGTTCATCCATAAACTAGGACATCCTAGGTTCTTGCTACTGCAAAACATATCCTAAGATTAATAACACTCCTTAATCTATAAATAAAACCATATTTTCAGAATTTCTGGTACACTTCGAATGTTCGGCAATAAGAATGATTGTTCGGCTCACGGGTAACGAACGTTCGTGCAAGGCTCAGAGAAAATTTGGCGTTACCAGAATGCCTAAAAATCTAAAGACAATCTATTTTAACGTGCTAACTCTTAATTTAAGGCTTCTAATAGCATAATAAGAGCATTTTAAAACATGTCACTGTAACTATTTATGAAATCAAGAGTGAGCTTATACTTTTGTTGAGAAAAAACATTTTCTTTCAAAGGATAATTTTTAGAGCTTGCGTGCTTGAAATTTGTAAAAACACAGAACGTAATAAGGATAAAATATTAACAGTATGAAAAGAGAAGTTGGACAACAAGGGTTACCTCTGGTGGATTATCTACCAAACTCATCCCTTTATCTCTAGAACTTTCCTTTAATCAAAAGTGAGATAAAATAAGTGTATGAGGAGAAATGGTGCACGGAAAACGTATGGAAAGAGGTATTTATAGGGAAAATAATGTAAAGGATAAGAATCAACTAATCTATCATTTGGCGCACATTCTTCAAGTGAGGCTCGAACGTTCGTGTACTATTTAGAGTTAGCAAATGTCCGTTGTACGATCTTACACATATGCTGAATGCGTGAGATGTACCCTTTGACACATAGTACAACACGTTATCAAACGTTTGCTACAGGGGCTTCAAACATTCGTGGTGGGAACTTCGAACATTCGGAAAGGGATAAAGGATGGTTGGCTGCATCAACTAGGGCTTCCATCGATCGTTCATGAAAGAATAACGATCGGGGGAAAAACATTCAAAATTTAACAAAGGCATTTTCGTAAAAACTGTTTGTGGGGGTGTGTTATAGGAATTAATCGCTTTTAAAAACATTGATTTTTATACGAGACATCACACGTGGGATTCCTTTGTGATGCCAGACTTGACAGTGTTAAGCTATAGTAGATCAGGAAAAAAAAAAAAAAACTATAAAGAATTGATAGAGGTTTCAAACTAAACAGGCAAGTCAAAGTTAAAATCAGTTTTTCTAATATAACCTGACTTGATTGGTAAAGATAGTGACATAACAACACCCAATCTTTATTTAAGATCCTGAATTCGTCTTGATACTACTTATAAGTTGTTCCATAAGTACGTACTACTCTTTTGCCTTAACCTTTTCCCTGTTCGCTTTTGTTTGGTCAGGTTTTTGGAGAAAAATCCACAACACTGGCATGCTAACCACAATTTGGTGGTGAAGGAGATCGAAAATGTAAATAAGATAAAGATGGTTCTGATTGTATTTCACACAATTAACTTTCAAGACATTGGAGAGAAGACCAGGCGAAGAACAGAATTAGTTATGGAGATAAAAAAGATTTTTGAGGAGCTTAATATCAGATACAATCTCCCGCCCCAAGCAGTTCATCTTGGCCATACATGATCTGAAACAACAAATGCAACCAACAGATGATTTTTGCTCATCGCTTCAGATGGCTTTTGTAATCTCCAAGTACGTTCCTTTTCTTCTTCTTCTGAGGATATGAACTTGTATAATTGATATCACATTTCAGTTTGCCATTCAGCCAATGTTATGTAAAAGTGCCTCTGCAATTTGGATTTGTGTTAGAATGTGGGACTTAAGTTACTAGTTTTCTAGTGGCATTCCATTACCACTGCTTCATGTTATACCAAATCCATGAATCTGTGGATTTCAACTCCGTTAATGAGCTTGTCTTCACTATCAAATCAACTGAGATAAGCAAAAGTCGTGCCCCCAATTGACCAGAGCTACAGTAGCTGGCCAGCGGCTTAGCTCATCCGAGGCCGTGCTAATCCGCATTGTTTAAGGCCCTCGCTCACTATGGATCTTCAATTAAATGTGAAATTTCAGATATTTTTATTTAATGATATCAGGATATGGGGGGCCTCCTCAAAGAAGGGTGTAGTTGAACTGTTTAGAGTTAAAATTATTTAAACCAGAAGTTTTTAATATTTGTTTAGCCTGAAGGCAATGCAGCTAGAAAGTTGAATGTACAGGATATGTGTTTGTGTTTGTGTGTGTGTGTGTGTTGGATTATGTTATCTTAAATTCGTGACTTGTAGTAATGTGTGTTGAGTTTCGAGGGTTAGGGAGCTTCATACTCTCAAAAAGGCATTGAATCAGTGATGAAGCTCAGCAGACTGGACATCCTAACAAGGCTGATTTGCTTGGCCATATATTTAAGGAGAGTGGAGGCGGGTCAATGGAAAAAACATATACAATTTTCTTTTTCTTTGTTATTTCGTTTTTTCTTATTTCGGAGGATATTAGGGCCGTAGTTTTTATTGTACCTCTCAAATGTCATGTGACTTCTAAAATCATAATTGAATTATTGGATTTTGATCCGGTGGTGATTTTAAAAATCACATGACATTTAGGAGGACAAGAGTCCTTATAGTATTACTCGTAGGGTAATATGTTAATCTCCTAGATGATTTTGAACTGGGAAAGACTTATGACGTGGATTGTATGGAAGTGCTAGTATTGATTTAAAGAGATCAATTTAGCTTTAAGTAATTTGGCTTTAAGTGCTGTAGCTTTTTTAACGGTTCAGATCTAATTTTAAGTTTCATAACGAGTTCTTAAATATATATATTTTTATATTGAAAAAATTATGCAGCGATTTCAAAATATAAAAACTCGTCAACGACAACTGAATAAATTAACACTGAAGCGTGACAAAATCAATTGTAAGTTACATTTATATGTTTTAAAAAATAATTAAATTTTTTTAAATTGTTTATTTATTTCTTTAGTTATATTCTTTAATATATTTAATCAATTTTTGTTCAAACTCTAATTTTAAATTTTGCTCCTTATAAACCAAAATTTTGGCTCTCCACTCCTACGAGATGAGTTAAATGGATTTGGGATTAAGTGCAACAAGTGCACGGGAGAATTTATGTTTCATTTTATCGAAATATTTAAGATATATTATTTTGGAATATCTTAACAAAAAGGGTTTAAATTTATTTTATAAATATAATTGCTCTGGTTATATTTATATGATTTTTAGCAGAGATAAAGAGAGAATAACTAAGGCTACATCTTGAATATATTGAAGTATGATTTAACTGTATTGCAATGAGTGATACATATAGAGGGATAATGTTACAATCCTCTTGATTTGGGAAAATAAATATGTGCTAAGACTAGTAACTATTTCACTTCTTTTCATGTAATCGTTATTCTCTTTATTTTCTTGTTAGTCGTTGTTTTCACGTTAAGTAGTAAAGTCAATTCTAGTCATATTAGGTACATAATATTGTGCATGTATTTTTATAAGAGTATTTTCATAAGAGTCGCTTAATTGATGACTCAGTCATAATTTTTTTTAGGGACATAATAATTTCTCTATTTAAAGGTTGATATGTTATAAATAAAGGAATAGAATAATTAATCAAAATCAGCGCTTAAGTTGTGAGGTTCAAGTTCCTTCTAATAACCTAAATTATCCCATTATGAACTTAGGTTCGTAACAGATTATGAATGTCGAAAAAAAATAAAAATCAAGAGGATAGACTTATAAAACAAAAATAGAATAAATGCATAAAATAGAGAATATTTGAATATTCAAACACCTGATAACATTGTAGTTATTAGATTAAAATATTTAAAACCTTCATATGATGCGTGAATCACATCAAATCTTTTAGTGGAGACATGTCTCACACACTTTCACCCACTTTCATGTTTCATGGTCTTATCCCATCTTCCTCGATCCATTATATAGACGACAACGAGAAGATTCACCTTATATGTTTTTTTAAAAAATAAAAAATAATAAATTGTACTCACTAATTGCCTAATTGGGTTTTAAAATTGTGTTTGAAATTTGAAGCAAGTTATCTTTTGATTTTTTGATTTAATTATTATTTTAGAATAATGCTATATGCAAGAAATTCCCTTTTATCTTTAATGTGACATGGCTTTTAAAATCACAATTATATCAAAATTTAATAGTAATCCATCATAAATGCAATGTTAATTTTATCAATTTACTCTCTAAGGTTCTAATCTATTTGATAAAGAACATTAAGGAGTAAATCGATAAAATTTAAATTTTAGGGACCAACTTGATAAAAAGTGATACTTCATGACTTCATGACCTTTGAAGCATTTTACCCTTATTTTTAAGTTAACTAATGCTAGATGTTATATTTTCATCCTACAAATGTCCAACAAGATTGTCGAGGCACTTCAAATCAACTCTTGGATTTTTTTCATTATTATTTATTTAACAATGATTAATCTAGTAGTTAGTTGGAAGTGTCATGTCCGTCTTGCTGGATAAATGATAGATAGAATTATAGCATTTAAAATTTACAATCAAAGCATGGCTTGTGATACTCATAAGTAGGAGTACGGTGTACAAGCAGGTTATATGGTGCGATTATGAGTTTCAATAATCGTTAACAGATGGTTATTTGAAAACTATTAACCGCCTAATTAAGATAGAACGGTTATGGTTACAAAAATTCAATAATCGACTAAGGCAGTTGTGGTTGGCGGTTAAAAGCAATAACTACTAACCGCAACCGCTTGTACGTCCCTACTAATCAGTTGTGCATTTTGCATATCTAATTCACAGGTGACGATAAATTTATATGATATGCATGGTTAGACAACTTAATTGCTAACTTTATGTAATAAATTTCATAGTGCCTTAAATAATTGTTTTAGTAAAAACAATAGGCATCAATTGATGAGAATTCCACCTGGCCAACCATCTCTAAGCCATCAAGTGAAATCTAATTCTAGTGGATTCAATCTAGAAGGATAACCTTATCCTCCAAACCCATGTGGAGAATCCGCCACGTAGGACAACTTCCAAGCGACACGTAAGCTACAAATCTCTAATTTCCACCTTCCATCCTCGTCCCTTCATTTGTCTATCTACCAGAATCTAAACCAACACAACCTGCTGCATACCACAAGCAAATAACACGTCCCAAAGGAAAAAGGGAAAAAGTTGAACTGATCAGAAAAATGGCTGCTTCTGTTTCAATGGCTATGCCAATAACTTTTGCCGCCCGGAACAAGCTAAACCAGCCAAGCTCCGAGTCCTCCTTTAAGCCTTTACCTGCAATAATATTGCCATCAAAGAAGGCCGTGTCCGTGAAGCCAAAGGCCAAAGCAGGCAAGCTTGGAGCGCAGGCCTCTCTTAAGGAAAAGGCAGTGACCGGCCTAACAGCGATTGCGTTGACAGCCGCGATGGTGATACCGGAGGTGGCTGAGGCGGCCGATCCAGGCCTCACCCCATCTCTCAAGAACTTCTTGCTCAGCATTGTTTCCGGTGGAGTCGTGCTCTCTGCGATTTTTGGAGCTGTTATTGGTGTTTCCAACTTCGACCCCGTTAAGCGAACCTGAGTATGGAAGCTTTAATTTCTTCGCTACTCTTGACTTTGTTGTTTTTCGTTTTTATGGGGTTTATGTTAGCGTTATGCAGATCTTCTACTTATTAATATTATTGCCATGAAACATTTATATTTGGAAATTTAATGTCTTTCACTTTGGCACATACCATACATACTTTTTTTTCTTTCAAACACATACGTCTCGATCCGCCGGATATATAGGAGGCGTCGGGTGCAACGGTATCGCTCTGCTCAGGATGACGGCTCTTAAATGATAATTCATAGAATGCGATTTTGAATACCATACATCAATGAATTTTAGATGAGATGGATGTCATCAAAGGCTCAATCCAATAGATGGAAGGAATTTCAATTCATTCACATCATGAAAACCAAGAACTACTTCCATCATAACAATCTGAATGGAGGAATGCCTCGTATTTATTCATAACAGCTAAAGAAAAATGTTTGGTTCATTACAAATTTTACTATAACTTCTTACAAACTCGTTTAACAGTCTACGTGTTATGAAAATGAGTATAATCGATCTAATCTGTTGCGGTGATAGTACGTTCACGTTTGTAAATATTATCACATGGATTGACACTTCAATTTGTAAGAAACATATAATAAAAGCCATAATTCCCTAACATCCATCGGTTAGAACCAATGCGTCAATGATTTTCCTCTGCACAGCAATAACCCCCACTAAAAAGAAAAAAAACCCTGGCCTTTTGCTTGTGACTTCAATGGCGGTAAGCCACCCCATGTCCATGAATGAATCTTGCACTTTCTTCTGTATAGATATGGGTTTCATTCAACAACCTGAAATCAGACATATATAATATTTAATTGAAACGGAAAATGAGTTGGTAGAGATATACAAGATTTGAAATCAAAATTTTTGACTCTAATATCACGTCAAATTAAGAAAGATGTGATCACTTACGATAACGCAACCGTCTTATTCATGGTGGCAGAGGAGAGGAACGAAGCACCATTCAAATAGAGTAATTCGCCATCAATTCTTGCCTCAATCCTTTGGTCCATATCCTCAGCATTAACAGGAAAAGGTTGGTCTGAGGCCTGGATTAATTGAAACACACATAAATATATATATATATATATATATATATATATATATATATATATATATATATATATATATATATATTAACGTAAACAACGATCGACCAAGCAAGCTCGAATTAATCCATGCATTAATTCTATCCAAACAAGCCTCTGTTAATTAACATACCATAACCCATCCCCATGTATCCGCAAAAGATGGCACGTGAGCTGTATATACCATCACATCTGCAAACATGCGGAGGAGATCGATGTTATAAATCTTTGACCAAGTGCACTAGTGTTTCGGGAGAGACGACTTACACTTGAAGACCTGCTTGATTGTGTTGTATATGGAGGTGAAAACCTCCTTGTGGGTGAAAATGCCTGCCGGTCCAGCCTATAAAAATTAAAGCAGGATCGATGTTTCCGGTCAGTTTTATTTACCGGGCCAAGCAAAAAGAAGAAGATCGATGACCTTTTTTGGAGTGACGACCGACCTGGGTCACAAAGACGCCATTGTCATTGAGCTTGGGTTTGAGAATGTTGTCGTAGAAGGATTTTGTGTAGAGTTGATAGCAAGGCCCTCCTTCAACTGGGTCTGCTAAATCTCCGACTATGATATCGAATTTCTCATTCCTCTTCTCTAGTTCAGCCCTTTAACAACAACATTTAATTTGCTCAAATACAGTTAGCTTTATATCATAACAAGTGACAATGGGATGCTGAACAAAGAGCAAACTACTTACTTGGCATCGTTAATAACAAGATTAAGCTTCTTGTGGGAAAAAGTCTCCTGATTTACAGTCAAATATCTACGACAGAAATTTACAACTTCCTGCAACAAGCGGTACAAACGAATATGAAAATTACTGTATATAACGAATTAAAAATAGAGATAATATTTGAGTAATTCTACCTACTGCATAAATATCTCACAAAACTGAGTAGCCCTTAATCGGCCATTGTTATAATATACATATATATATATATATATATATATGACACCACTCATTCTGAGACTCGAAAAATTACTGAACAAAACAATTTTGTTAATCAATCTTTTCATATCATTGGTCAACAACTTGATCGAACAGAAGAAAAGGTTGATCATACAAAATCTGTTGAAAAATCTATTCCTCTGGCTATTAAGGTTGATCATAAAATCCACTCACTTTGTTCACAAAAATTATCTATTTCATACTTAGCTTTCTTAGCATTGTTAATTTGTTCTCTTATTTTATCATTACTTGCATTCCTGCAAGGTTGGTTTTACCGCCTGATTACGTATCCTCTCCCCTCATACCATAATTATTTTAATGTTCTTCAAGTTGTTGGCCAGTTGCTGGTGCAACAAATAATTCCGCATTAGATGATATCCTATTTTCAATAAAAAAGACCTTGTTAACCGTCTTAGTAAAGCCTTTGTCTTTTTTAAGTTTGATATGAAGTCAGGATTTTGGCAAATCCAAATTGCTAATAGGGATAGTATATATATATATATGAGGAATGCTAGGCATCCAAACACTTGTTTCCAGAATTTGGTTCCAAACTGATGTGTCGCAATCCTATAAGATTGTGACACACTTCCCAAAATGATAAATCTTATGGGATTGTGACACATCAGTTTGGAACTAAATTCTGAAAACAAGTGTTTGAATGCTTAGCATTCCTCATTAAATATTGTTCTTTGAAATTATTACATTAAACAAATTAATTAATAAGTGGCCCAAACCCACCGTATAATTATCATTTCAAATCCACGTTTAAATAAGGTTGCCATTACATTAAGCAGCCAAATGCAGCCAAATGCAGTTGACTGTAAAATTAAATAGATTTTTTCTCAACAAACCTTCAAAAATTTTATTTAAAATATTTTATATACTATTTTAACTACCACCACCCCTCTCCCTGTGTTGGCAAAATTTTATAAAACGACACCCTACCAGAGATGGTGTTATATATAAATTTCCAAGTGAATCTGATTCGAAGCCGGCCTGGAACAACTACAATATAATAATAATAATTATTATTATTATTATTTAATTACCTGGTCAATATCGCACATAACTACTTTCTCCATTGATTTGTGCTTGAGTGCTTCCCTGGCTGCGGACCCCTCGCCACCACCCATTATAAACACAGTTCTGGGACTGCACATAATAATTAAAAATTAAAGAATTTAGGCCATTTAATCCAAGACAAAGTCCGGATTAAGAGTTAATAACTCTATTAGGGTGTTTGTTGGGATTCCCATCCCTTCCTTTTATAATTTTTAAAATTATTATTTTGTTCAGAAATATAAAAGTATCGGGACTATTTAAATATTAAACAATAAATAAAGTGCAGTATACAATAATGGGATTAGGCTCACTCTGGGTGACATAAGAGAGCGGGATGAATCAAGCATTCATGATAAATAAACTCGTCCACCTCGGCACTCTGCATCTTCCCATCAATCACCAAAACCTATATCCGATCAACCGCCAAAAGGTTAGGCCTGCAGGATGATGATAGTACTACACTGGGCCCGGTATTAGAGGATCAAATATCAATCTCAAATAAATGCAGATTAAAATTACGAAAATCCACTTCACATGTTTTATTTACACGTCGTTTTAGTGCATATCAAAATATATTAGGTGTGAAATTCATGCATGAGGTATTACACCTAATGTGTCTTGATATACACTAAGATAATGTACAAAAATCATTAGCTAATCCACTTAGCACTCTCAAATGACAACTCTTTTTTAATTTTCAGACCACCAAATTTTAGATAAAATATTTATCATTTTCTAACTATTACCTAATTATAAATTATATAACCTCCATTAATATTTGGCGTTAAAATAAATAAAAAAATGTGCATTTGTGTCGTATTAATTTTTTTGACTTTAAGTTTTCAAAATGCTCTTAAAATTGTTAAAAGATTTAAAAAAAAAAAAAAAAGAAAAAAAAAGAAGGAAGAGGTAGCGGAACCACCCGTGTTTCATTTTTAGGGGTGGCACGCAGAACCACCTTTACAGAGTCTTACATGCTATGCGGGCGATTCTGACAACCCTTTCATTTTTTTTTTTAATTAATAGTTTTTAAGGACAATTTAAATAGTTCAAGATGCGACATTTTTCAATATGTTTTAATGTCCTATGCTCACAAAGGCATAATTTATAACCGTCTAGTAGTTAAATGGAGTCAAGTTGCACATTTTAAAATTTGGTGATGAAAATAACTAAGGTCGGTAGTTTAGAACTAAGAGTAAAGATTATTTTACAATATATATATATATATATATATATATATATATATATATATATATATATATATATATATATATATTGGAAAAAAAAAAAGAAAAAAAAAAGAAAAGGAAAATGAGAACTAGCTTGAGGTACAAACTTATAAAAGGAAACTGCAGATACCTTCCCAAAACGCTTGGTATCTAAGAGAGCTATGTCCTGATACTCGCTAGTTCCTTTATGGAGTACCCTGCACATACACAAAATTAATTAGAGATATGATACGTTATCACCCCATAATACAATTATTAACTTTTTTAATTTTTTTTATTAAACAAAAAATCACAAAATCAAGAAAATTAAATGAGTTGGGGTCTGGTTTTGTATTTTTTTTTTTTTTTAAAAAAAAAAAGAATCAAAAATAAAAAATAATAATAATAAAAAGGCAAATAATTGTGTCAATAATTGTCTTTAAGTTGCAAAATATCATTTCTCGATTAATTAACAAAGAAAACGAACAATTAGTGTAGTGGCCGGAAAAGGCAAAAATGCCATATATAAACAAACAAAGGGCAAGGATTTATGTAAATTATATAATTAAGAAAGAATAATGTTATGTAAATCACGATATTGAAATATTGGTCAATCTCTAGCATATCTGGCCTCAGAAATTATTTTCTCGACGGTTTGACAATCACATTCTTATTTGGAGAGATTTGTTGATGGACGAAGATTTTGTACGAACCTCTTCAAAGCAAAAGACCATTTGAGATCATCATCAATCTGTTCTTCATACCAACTACAGGCGATAATATTGTCGAGCTGATTGGTTTCTTCACAACTCTTTGAGAACCCATTGGAATACCCATTGGCATACCCATTGGCGTGGAAGAACTCAACAGCCTCACCCATTCTTGAAAGACGAAAGGAGAACCCAAAACATACGAACACACAAACAAACACACAGACACGTTGAGAGAGAGAGACAGACAGAGAGAGAGACAGAGAAGGGAACAAGAGTGGACAGTAGGAAGAGGGTCACAAACGAGGCTTTTATAGCACTACTAAAATAAAAAAAAAAAAAAATAATAATAATGTTAAAAGCCACTCCTAATATATAGTCGATCGGCTAGGCTAATGATTCTGTCGAAGGCAGGCTGCAGGAATTTCTTGGAAATTCTTGAAATTGTAGGGTTGCAAATCCAAAAACCTTTCAAATGGATGGTCTAAATTGGGTATAGTAAGCATTTTTTT
Source organism: Alnus glutinosa (assembly GCF_958979055.1). Taxonomy (NCBI): domain Eukaryota; kingdom Viridiplantae; phylum Streptophyta; class Magnoliopsida; order Fagales; family Betulaceae; genus Alnus; species Alnus glutinosa. Next base: position 10,901,353 of record NC_084889.1, on the reverse strand, counting down.
TTTAAAATAATAATAATAATTAAAAGTAAGTAAAAGGATAGCTAAACTATCACTTCAAATGGTCAGCCACCCCATGGGAAGTAGTACGTGTTCAACAACTATTTTATCCTTTAAAACGATTATTGGAGTGATTAGACCACTCCAATCACTCATAGGATAGCTGGCCACCTCCTTGGAAGTGAGGGGATGGTTGACTATCCCTGAACCTGAGCCATTAGGAATGGTCACACCACCTTGTTTAACTCTCAAGTGTGGTCATACTACTCCGAGACATCGGGGTTAATCGCACCACCCTATCAAGGCCTCTAAGTATAACACACTCTAAAATATATATACCATATCGTAATAATTAAAAATAAAAGGAAAATTATATAGTATTAGTGAGCAATGGAAACAAACAAATAGTGAGAAAATGGACATGTAGGCATTTGATCATTAGGAGTAGGTGATGCTTTGGTGTTAGTTTTAAATAATGTGTTTTGGGAGAGACTTTGATCTATCAAAGCTTGGGTTCGATGGATCATATCGGGATCGAGAAGGGCACGTGTGCAAAATGTGAGAAATGACATGCATTAAAGTATTTAACAGACTTCGATTGATCAAAGTGCACTCCAATTGATTGATCAATCAGAAAATGGGGCATGCAAGTAGGTGAGAAATACTGGACGTAAAATTAGACTGACAAACTTCAATCGATTGAAGCACGTTAGATCAATCCGATTGAGATAAAAGCCAGTGAGCATGTGAGAAACAACATGCATTAAGTGGGGCTAACACATTTCCATTGATCGAAGTAGGACACAATCCATCCAAATCAGTTTTAGGCATTCAAAGGAAGATGTTTAAAATATATAAATGAGGAGAAAAAAAAAATAGTATGACGTTTGAAGATGGGAATAAAGAACAATAGAAGGGAATGAGATTTAACTTGATTTTAACCTTGTGTACATTTGAATGTCATTGGTGTTTTAATGTTTGGATTGATTAAAGAATGGAAGATAGTTGAGTGTGTTGGATTTGAGATGAATGTAAAGCTATATGTGTACAGCATCATCTTAACCGAGATAAGGATATAGGATAAAAATGAAAACAGGAAAAGGGACGTCCGCGTGTGATAGTGGTGGGTGCGCACTGACACGTGGATCACATTAGTACATGTGGCGGTTTCCGAGTGCAGCAACGAGGGACGTAGGGGCACCAAAAAAAAAAAAGAAAAAAAAAAAAAAAAGGTGGATTTTCAATTAGAAAAATATGTTTTTGCTTTGTATTCTGTACCTTTTCAGGCCCAGCCATGGACAATTAATGGTTCCCACAAACACAAACTCGTGCGCTGGGTGGGTGGGCCTTACCGTATCCCAACACATGTCTGATGTCTACGGCCCACGGGTCCCACAAATGTTGATCGGAGTGTGCGCGGCCGTGGGGGTCATTCCCCACTCACAATTTTTGTGGAGCGGCCACTCTTCTCCATCATATGCCCACGTTTGTCTTTGCGTGCTCATAACTTTGACCACACCTCTACCAAATGACCATACTGCCTTTATATATTCCTCTCTTAAACTGAACATAAAACGAAGATATTTGATATTTCTTTCTAAACAATTAGGTCCGTTTATTATCAATCTTATACAAACAATTTGTTCTCCCTAATAAAGCATACAAGTTATTCGATCTTCGACTAGTCCGGCCAAAACAAAAGCAAGAGACATGTCGGCTCTGTCGTTATCAAAGTCTTTTGCAGTCCTCGGATTTTCCTCGTAAACAACTTCCCCATGTTCAATCAATATTCATTATTGAATCTGCCCAGAAAAAAGGGAAAAAAAATTCGACAAAAATCCGCATTGAAAGCAACGGTAAGAATACATCATTTATAGAAAAAGAAAGAACATTTTGTAACTTTTGTCTTGATAGCAACTACTAAAATTAAAGAACATTGAACGCTTACAAACTTCCCCAGATGGGGAAACGGGAAACCACTCCAATGGACTGCATATATAAAATCCGACGACAGATATTAGGTGAGAGCATTTCGCAAAGAGTTAAACAGACGCAACAAAAGTTTGGAGGGGAATCATCGTGAGAGTATCTCTGAATTAGTTGGGAATATTATTTCAGAAATGGCAGGTTATTTTTTTAATTAGCTTGAAAGGGCATAATAGTCACTACCCTGATAAAATTAAGTGCTCCTTGGGACGTTGCAACCTTTTCCCACTCCTGTAATGGGGAGACAAGAGTGCAAGCATTTTTTTTTTTTTTTTTTTTTTTTTTATTATTATTATTATTATTTTGGATGTATTTAGTCTTTATTCATTGCTAGGGCGGTTTCACAATCATCAGTGGACTGGAGCCTTTGTGACGTCGTTTAAACAAATTAAACTTAATTAATATCCAACCTTGGCAAATGGCCTTATTGTAAAGTCAATTGCTTTAATAATCAGAGGAACTGATCAGGAAGTGGGTTCACTAGGGAAGTCAAAATCCTTTCTTGATTTCACTTTCCAGGAGCAGCTTAACACTACTTAACATCAATATATTGTAGATCATTGGGAAATCTATTCACGATTCTTCACTTGCAACCAAAAAACCAATAAGCTGTACTATTGATCCAAAAAATAATTTTTTTTAAAAAAAAAAATCTACAAACTTAACTATTGAAGATCCCAGCTTTCAATTTGATAAATTCGAGACTCGAATTTAGGTTTATTTTAAATTAATTTGAGACCTATGTCAGCATTTTTCATCAAATTCCACTTCTAAAAATAAAGCCCTTATAGGTGTTAATTAAGTTGGCATTATAACGTTTTGTTGGTGTATCTCTAGCATATATACCACTACAAAACAATTGCTCATTAGCGTCGACAAATTCGACACTTGGTAGACGCTAAAAATCCTTAAGTCGACGCTATTGAGTATTAGTGTCGACACAAATGCTCCGACGCTGACAATCATCAGTTGATCATCAGCATCAACTTAAAGGTCAACGCTAATGATACCCACTAGCATCGACATATGTCGATGCTGATGATATATGTGGTCAACACTAAAGATTGTAACATAGATACCATAAGTCGATACTGATAGGTCTAACTTTACCGTCGACATCTAAGTCAACGCTAATAGTCTATCATCAGTGTCGAATCTTGTGAATGCTAATGACTTAAACATAAAAAATTAAAATTTATTTTGAACAGTCCATTAGCGTCGCTAATACCATAAAGATTAAAAAAAATTAATCGACCATTAGCATTGAGAGTGTCCATTAGGATCATGACCTGATATTTTTCCTATATATGTTTTATATATATATATATATATATATATATATATATAAACAACTAACTAAACTTTGCCCATTTTCAGTCCATAACATTCTAAACTTAGGTTAAATAAAATTTGGGAAATTGTACAAAAATCCTAAGTTTTCAGCTTTTGTCAAATAAAAAAGTGTTTTTTTTTTTTTTTTTCTCACCAAATAAGGACTTAGGATAATTGATATTATTTGCCAAGTAGTCTTTTCGTCCAATTTTTAGTGGAAGACAATTCAGGTGCCTATTTTACACGTCAAACCCAATAGAAATGTGTTCTGTGTATTAACTAATATGTTAGTTTAATTTATAAAATCTCAATCATATCCTTACAAATATTATTCAAACAAAAACAAAAGATCGACACGTAGAGAGTGCATGTTTAGGGGATGGCCGGGATTCTTTTGGGGGGGGGGCTCAATATGTCGTTAAAAGGATAACATAAATTGGATGAATCCCAAAGCATTGTTCGAATTAGGCCTATAATTAACATTCATAGTTCAAACAAAATTAAATAGAATGCTTTGACTGCTCCCTATATATATATATGGTTAATATATTATTGGGTACGAGCCAAAAATAAATCATATGGTAGTTGTTTCCATGACGGAAACAATTAATGAGTTAGCCATATTATAAACAATGGCAACCGAAATTTCTCAATTATTATCGACCAATCCATAGAAAAAAACCAAATCTCATAAAACCCATACAATTATAGATGAGTGGCTGTTTACCATTCAAACTAGCAGACACCCTTTTTTTTTCTTTTTTTTCTTTTTTTTCTTTTTTCTTTTTTCTTTTTGAATGGATATATATAAAGAAAACTAGGGTTTCCAAATATATATATATATATATTGGCGTTTAGTGGTGATTAAAATAATTCCATTTTGTAGTTATTTAATTATTTAAGGGATAATGGGGGTGAGACGTCGGTCCTGGAGGAGTTAACAAACATCAGGCGTGCTTGGTGGGCGTGTCCACTACCGCCAGTTGCATGTATACAAAAGATTTCCAAAAGATTTCAACAACCAAAGAAAGGCGGCTGGGGATCGACATGATGCACTTCTGTTCTTCAACCTCTCTTTTTATCCCACTGTCCTAAAAAGAGTGGGTTATGCCGTCAATTTGTCCTGCACACGTGCTCTTAGTGCTTCAAAGTGATAAGATTTTCAAGGGATTTATCGGACACCAACTAGGCATTGTTTTGTAGATGTGCGTGGGATCATTATTCACAAGATCAGGTAATTAAGTGAGAGCATGCCCGCCCAAATGACCCAAATCCATTGCATTCCAATGGTTTCCTAGCTAGTGCCATTATATATAATTAGGTGCACTTAATTCACACCTCTTGAGTACGATGTTGGGTTAGGAATTTTTTATATGATCTATAAATTTGATATCATCTTAATACTAAATTAGTGAGTTATGATTGATGGTTTGGGTCTAATTTGTTTAATTAAATAGGTCAAGTTAAGGTTGATTTATATAGTCTTATATCTATTCCTCGACACAACCTAAACCCAACATACGATATAAGAGCTGTCAATTTTTTACACGAATCTAACACAAAATTAGTGAGTTGTGATTGATTTAGCCCTTTGATGTAGGCATAATACATGTATGAAACATAACCTTGAGCATGTGAACGCCAAAATATAAAAGATGTTGATATCAATTTTGCTATTGAAAGGACGCCGCTGGGTCAAAACCACATTCTAGGCGAAAAGGTAGTGCATCATGGGTGAAGTAGACTAAACCCAATATCACATCAACCCTAAGTAAGAGATAAGGCATAAGATTAAATATTATTTTGGTATGTTGAACATCTTATTGGAAAAATAACAAAAACAAAAAAATAAATTCAAAATGGACAATTTCAACCTCACAAACCGTCAAACTCTTCAAACCCTCAATTTAGGGGTGTTGTAACACTTGGAAACATAACTTTTTGGCATGCTCCTAGTTCGATTTTAATCTAATCAGTCGACTTTCGATCGGGTCAGATTAGTAGTTGGAAGGGGCTTATGAATTCAAACAAAAGTAAGGTTGGAAAAGGGTTGAAAATTCGACTAAGTTCCAACCCGATCCAGCCTCCCTAACCTTTGGTTTTTAATCCTAAACCAATTGAGCAGTCACATCTTTGGCTTTTCTCTTCAAACCAGTGTCACAATCATTTTTTCCTACCTAGGGATATAAATAAACTAGTCTGTCCGACAACTCGCTCAATACCCGCTCGGTTAAACTCGACCAGAACTCGAGCTCGGCACTGTACAAACCCACTCGTTACTGTAGAAACTCGCTCGATTAATAAGTGATACATACCCAACTCGCTTAACAAAACTCGATAGGAGTTCGCGAGCCTAGCTCGTTTAAAGCTCGACTCAACCCGACTCGTTTAAGGGCTCGCGAGCCTAACTAGCTCGTTTAATATATTTGAATATGTTAATCAAAATGAGTTATGTACATTTAAGTATGTATATTAGTAATTGAGTAATATATGTTATATAGGTAACTTTAGCATAACATACTAACTAGTTAGTTAATAAACTAACATTATTTATTTAATTAATATATCTATATATATGTGTGTGTATTATCTAGTAGCATTAAGTATTAACATACTAACTAGTAACGAGTTAGTTAATATGTTTGTAGTTAACTATAAGTTATATATATATATATATATATATATATATAGGTTACTTAATATTTGTATGTGTATTATATATGTATATGTTAGTATTAACGTGCTAACTAGTTAGTTAATAAACTAACATATTAAATAGTTAATATATACTAACTTAATATTACTAAGTAACTAATTAAGTTAATTAACATAAGTTATAAGTTATAACTATATTAGTAGTTAGAAAGTTAGTTAATAGGTAATATGTTAATATGTTACTATGTTTGTGCATATCAAATTAGTAGTTAGAAAATTCCTCTCATTTTGTCTGTGCCATTCCTATTCTTTACGACCGGCCAACATTTTCCATCTTTCAAAGACAACCTAAAAACCAAACTCATTTCATCATATCGATCTCCTCGATCACCGGTGAATCACGGAGACTCATGACACACTCCCACGGCTAGTGGTGGGGCTCGTGTTGTGTGTGCAACACCGTTAGCAAGATGATGCAGTTTTTTGAAGGAAATTCATTGGTCTAGTTCTCCGAGGCTGCGTATGGATCGTGGCTCCCACAGCATACCGGAGATGTGCGGCTGTTGCAGTTGACAGCGTGAGCGTAGGGATGTAAACTATGCTTTCAAGCTGACTTCTGCCCCATCATTGTCAAGGTTGGTTTGACTTGGAAAGTTGGGGTTACATAATACATGTCAGTATCAAAAGCCAAAATCGACCTTTGACCATCGTCAAGCCAGAACTCAAAACTAGGCATTCTGACCTCAATTGGGTATGCAACGCCTTCAAAATCTAGTCCTTATATTAGTACGTAGCTGAATGCGCTACTAACTACACATAACCTTAATTAACGAAGCGAAAAATAAAATAAATAAATAAATATTATACAAAAGTCTGAGCAATGAAAAATTCAAATTTAAAACTTTTCTCATTACTTCTATACACCAGAGCTTCTAATTTCCCATAAAACCATAAATCATTACATAGGCTTGTCAAATCCTTGAATATTGCATTAATTTGAACTTTTATTCTTTTACCTTGTCTTTCCTGCTGTTGATTATATATGTTCTTGTTCTTCTATGTAAATAACATTTATAGGTGAAAAAATAGTCTATGACATAGTAAATAAACACCAATCAAAAGAATGTGTGATGTGAGCCCTCTCTATTGATCTTATTAAAACCTCTCTTAATCTTTTTCTTGAAAGGAAGGAGACAGTAGGGTTCTGAATTTATCTAAAACCTCTTACTAAGAGAAATCTTTCTGAATAAAACCACTTTTACTTTTATTCAAATAGAAAACAAATAACATTTTCTTTTCTTGTAACGTAAGAGAGTTTTTTTTCTTCTTCTTTTCTAACTTTCAGCATGCATAGAAATGCTGAAAAGATTCTAACATAAATATTACTTTCTGTTCATAAATTTGCTTGTTCTAAATTTTCTATCATAAAATACTTTCTTGTTCTAAATTTTTCTGGCTAATTAATTTTGTAACTTTCGCCCTTGGACTAACGTACATGAAGTACAAACTAAAAGTAGGGAGATGCTTCTTAATTGAACATGACTATATTCACGCCATCATGCGTAGGGGTGTAAATGAGCCGATCTCGAGCGAGCCAGTGCCGAGCTCGTGCTCATTCATTACAAGCTCGAGTTCATTCATCACGAGCCCGAGCCGATCTCGAGCTCATTCATCACAAACTCGAGCCGAGTTCAAGCAGTAACAATTAAGCTCAAGTCAGCTAAATGAACTCGATCAAGCCGAGCTCGAGCTCATGACGAGTTCTAAATATTAAGTTCGATTCGGCTGAGTTTGTTGTAAGTTATATAGTTTAAAAAAAAAAATGATGTAATAATTGTTAAATATCTAATGATAATACTTATAACATATAATAAAATGATTACATATCATATGACACAATGTTATATTATTATATGATCATATATTCCTTTAATCCTATCATATTACATAAATAATATGATTAAGTATTTGGATTGTCATCATATCATATATATGACTAACAATTAAATATTGATACTATTCATTTTTACTATTTTTTATTCATATAACCAATAAATTATAACCAATTAATATATACTGACTAATGACCACTGTTATTTGTTATTTAATTTATACTTACATTAGTATATTGTTTATTAATATACTATATTATAAAAATAAGTTATATATTAACAAATTAATATATATATATATATATATACTTGCGAGTCGAGTTTTAATAAGCGAGTCGATCCTTATACGAGCGGGTTCACGAGCTTTAACTAAGTCGAGCCGAGTTTGTACGAGTTTGTATCGTTTAATAATCGATCATATTTTCGTGTTCACGAACAGTTCATTTAATAATCGATTCGAACACAAGTCGAGTTTAAATCGAGCCGATCTCGAGTAAACTCGCGAGTGGCTCAGCTCGTTTACACCCCTAACGTCATGAGTGGCACACGAACATGACTATGCTGACACCATGAGTGGCACCTGATGATGACTGTGTTGATGCCATAGGTGCACTAAACTAATTGGGAAAACACATCATTGCCTGACCACGACTATGCTAACGCCCATGGGTGCACTAAACTAACTAAGGAAACATATCATTGCTTGGCCATGACTATATATGTTGACACTATGAATGGAATAACACCATGGGTGCACTAAACTAATTACCAGACAAACACATACTTGTTCAACCATGTCTATGTTGATGCCATGAATAGCACACTATATACCATGACAATGATAACTTCATGGGTGACATGCGATCATGACTATACGTATTGACACAATGGGTGACAAACGATCATGACTATATTAAAGCTATGGGTGACACACACAAGAAAGGAATTTCAAGTAATATCTCACGAATTAAGATCCCCTCAAATTTTTTGCCCGAATTTGATAGAATTCGGGCAGGTAGTTGTGAGTGAGCATTTATGAGACCCACCTGACCAAATAAAAGTTGGGCTGCCCAACTGCTTATCCGGTCAGGTAAATCTCATAAATGCTTACTCACAACAACCTGCCCGAATTGTATCAAATTCGGGCAAAGAATTTGAGGGAATCCTGATCCATATCCCACATCCTTATGTAATTGCGTTGTGCTATCGGGTTGTACTGATTTTTTACGGTTCCGATGAATGTTATGCTAATCTATGTGTGTGTGTGTGTGTATATATATATATAGAGGCACATGTTCGTCCTCTCCCTATTCTTTAACATAACATATTCACGCTTTCATACCTAAATATACATGTGTATTTTTCTTCTTTCATACTAATAAACCTTCTCATAAAAATTTTCCTTTTTCCTTTATGAATAGTCATAATAATTTTACTAAATATTTCATGTCATGAATAACTACATCAAATTGTGCTCATTCCAATTAACAAATCATAAAATATTATTTTATCTATTTCAAAAGGGAGTTAAATTACTTTGTGCGCTTAACTTTCATTTTCCCTTTTCCAACGTTGCGTGTTGCACTACTCCTCTATACACGAACCTATAATCATATCCACATAATTCCTTAATTTTCTAAACGTTTCCGACAAGACCCTAACTAATCATCGAATAGCGGAAATTGAACCTGCACTATAATCCATCATTCCTACCCATCCAAGATTGACTAGAAGCCTACTTATAACTTTATTGTTTTGGGTCGATTGATCCGACTGCGATCGAACGTTCCCTCATTTGATTGATTAAACTCCCACTTCGACCGATCAAACCCACGTACAACACATTGTTTTACTCACATGCATAACACACTTTCAAACTACAATTGGTTTGATTACAACTTATCGTCTTTTTCCGAACTAAAAAACTCCAAAACCCGTTCAATAAACGATTAAGCATTCTCAACAGCTTTCTTAAAGTTAATTTTCTTCCCTAAAGAAAAATCTAAAAACAATCGCACAAAAAAAAACACATAAGATACACATAAAATATATATATATATATTAAAGAAAATTAATGAAAGTACTCCAATGGGTTAGAGAGATGAATTTAGATCCTCTCTATTTGAAATGGAGAGAATCCTCTCCATTTATGCTCCGTTTATTTCGGTGTAAAATAATTTCTGAAAAATGATTTCGACATTCTACAGTGTTTGATAGGGGCGAAAATAATAGTCAACGAAAATTATCTTCAGTTTGACCGTAAAAGCTTCTTTAATTTTTGGAAAACGATTTAAGGTTTTAAAAACTATAAATCGTTTTCCGAAATTAAACGTTTTATTCTTGCACGCACGTTTGATATCCAATTGCCGAAATTCGGCAATAGTCGGTCGTCGGAATCTAGCCGGCACCGAAATTTGGCAACATCCAGCCACCGAGAACCTGCTGGCGCCAAAATTCGGCGACATCCAGTCGTCATCGCCTGAGCTATGGTCAGAAGTCGACCAAATCTGGACAAATCCAGCCATTTATCTGGCCGAATCTAACCGGATCCGGATGAGTCCGGCCAGAATTCGGCCATTTTGGCCGAATCCAACCAAACTTGCTCGCTAGAATCCGGCAACGGCGACTGGAAGTTGTCCGATTCTGGCGACAGTTGCCTGACTTTGATTTTCGCCTTTCGTAATTTTTTCGTACAAACCGAACGCCGAAAAATATTTTCAAGAAAATCATTTTTTATTTTCGACGAAAATCATTTTACGTCGAAACAAACGGAGCATTAGTGTAAAAGTGAGGGTGTAGTTGTCTTTTAATATTTCAAGAAAATGTGAAAAGATAACTATGCTCTCACTATTACACTAAATAGAAAGAATCATCTCCATTTGAAATGGAGAGGATCCTTGTCTAGAGAGATACGGCTGCCTATTTTTACAGTACCTACTAATCCGACACGAAATTAAAAGATTAGAGTTTTACCACTTTTTTTCCCCTATTCTTTTACCACTTACGCATGTCTTGGTCTTTCATTTTTGTTCTTCGAAAACTAGCTCCCCCTTCTGTCACACTCTTTAGTTCCATATTTGAAACCTAAATTCATTTCCCCTTAATTTTCTCATCTTCTCTCTTACATACATCACCCCCTTGTATGCAGCTCCTTGCCCCTTCCACAAGGGCAACTCCAAGTTGGAGTCTCCAACCTCTTCTGGGCCTACGTCCATCAAACCGTTCATAAGCACGAACAACCAACTTATTCAAGATAATATATATCTCAAACGACCATGTCATGTGAACCAGTTATTTAAATGTTATTAGATTTAAAAGTTTGACACAATTAGCTAAAAAAGACATGTTAAGGTTGACCTTTAATGCCCTTTACAGACTCCATAAGGGTAGCAGGCTAGCAGCCGATGAGAAAGGTGACTACGGTATCCTACCACCACCTCGGTCACCGTTAGGCAGTAGAGAGCTACGCTACAGGTAAAGCTCCACGTCATAGTAAAGAGATTAGGACAGCAAGACACGAAGATCCCTCTGCAGCTTTAGACATTGAACATCAGCAAAGAGACGAGGATTTAAGAGTTGCAGAATGAACAAACCCCAGAAGTTCAAATGTGATAAAAGTATGAGATATGAACCATTGCTCCTGAAGACAATTTTCATCTTCGGATAAAACTTTTTAGTTCCAACAACATAACATCATGCAATAGTAACTTAGTAAGCACACCTAGCAAAGCAGCAAGGCATCAAAACCCCATTCCCCACTTAACGTCTTCCCCCTCTTTCCTACCCCACGCCCAAGAAAAAGAATTAACTTCCAAAAAAAAAAAAAGCCTAACAGGACTAAGATATGAGAACCCTGACAAAAACGCTTTTTCTAAGTATTCTCAAGCTCTGAAAATAGAACAAAAATGTATTACATGATTCTGCAGAAACATCCATCTCTGGTTTTATGCTGCTACTGGAATCTCCAAGGGTGTTATCACCTCCACTGTGGGAGCGTACTCTTCTTCCTTGGGAGTATGTATGGAGACCAGATCAGGCATTGGTGTGGTTGGGCCCACCTTGCCCTTCGGATCCCAGTCAAGCATGATCTTGACCTTTATACCAAGTACACCCTGCTCCCATCAAAAAAGAGTGGGGAAAAAGAAAACACATTGTGTAATCAGCATGAATCTTGAAACAAAAAATAACAATGTGATCCAATAAAATAAGTAAACCAAATGACGGTAAACCTTCACCTACTACCAAGCACCACAATTGGAATACAGAACCTAGCCAGAAAAGAAGAGGGGCCAAGACTGACCTGTCTAAGAAGAACGTGCCTCACGGCTGAGTCAATGTATTCATTGACAGGTTGACCAGAGGATATCATATAACCATCCTTAAACTTCATTGACTTGGCACGCTGAGCCCGCAGCTTTCCACTGACAATGACCTGAATGAAGATTGAAGAAATCAAACATTTAAATAACCAAAAAACACATACACATAAGCATCCACATATAAGGAAAAAACAGTCCATAGTTTTAGACATACCTCACATCCCTTTGCCCCATTCTCCATGACAAATCTCAGGACACCATAGCAAGCCCTACAAACATGACAGACCTTATCACGCAATTAAAATGCAAAGGAACAAACATATGTTTTAGAAGAAAGACCATAAATAACCATCTCCAATTACTTTCATTACTTAAAAGAACCACATGAAACCATCAAAAAGGATAATACAAAAGCATTTAATATGGAGCGCTAGAAAGTGACGATGTCAAACAGGAAAATGTACTCAGCGATTCGAGAAACACATTGAAAACAGGGGTAAAATATGGGCAAAACTAGCAACTAAACTACATATTAATAAAGGTACATGTGCAACTGCACAATAGGGATAAAAGATGTGGGATGTAGGAGGACATTCCAAACTCCAAGCACATTAATAGCAGCACAAGAAGCCTGACTGACTCCGAGAAATCTTTACTGTGAGCATTGATAAGGAACCCCCAGAGCGCACGTAGCAAGGCAGAGAGGAGAAAACAATGCTCATATGTAAGGGCCCATATCGTGAAACCCACAAAAGACAGTTTTGTATGAAAATAAAAGGCTTCGATAATTAAAAAAAAAAAAAAAAAGACAGGAGAAGAGCAGGGGGGGTTCTGTATAGAAGTGGACTCTATCTGTATATAGATATTAAATGCATCCAAGGAATATCTTTTATTTATTGATTTTTTCAATTCAATTCATTGTGTAAGCAAATCAGCTTTGACCAACTTCAAATTTTGATCCTAACCTAATCAAGAATTCCAAATTTATGAATTTCGATATAGCTAACAGGGGGAGAATGATGGCGATGCAGTAAGAATTATTAAATGAGGAAATCTAAAGTAAATAGTATACGCAAGGGACAGAAAGATGAAAGTAAAAATTCAGATAGATTTTTTTTTATAAGTACAGTCTGTATTATAAAATGAAAATAGCCCCAACATTGATGTCCCACATTACCATAACTCAGTTCCACAAAATTCTCTCATCAAGCATACAGTTAAGAAGATTAAATTCCACAATCTAAATACCCGAAATGATTGGCAAAGGAAAAGTTCATTGAATATATATATATATATAATCTGAATTTCAAGATAAAAAGCATTATAATCAACATTTTCCATCAAAACTTAGTCCCAAGGAATGTGAACTCATTCCTTGGCTAAACAGAATGATGGAACCATCAATATAGTCATCCTCAGACACAAGATAGGCATTTGTTAGTAACCTACTCGCTGTAAAGATGACCTGAACAAGTAAATGTGAGAAGGAAATAGAACTGTGTGATCAAACATGGTCAAATGCACAAAAAATGGACAAAAGAAGTATAAAGCATCAACTGCTTAAACATAAATAACATATATGAAGGACCAACATGATAACTTCATAAAATGTGAAGACATAATTCACTCAATCAACAACTCATAAAAAAGACATTAAACATACCTTCGAACAGCGAGGCCGCCAAGGAGCTTGTAGCGGAGAGACTCGGCCTGAGCAACGGCACAGAGACCCCTGTTGTGGACTTTCTCGGCATAGAGCTCCACAGTGTTCTCTGGGAACTTGAACCGTTTCTGAACAACAGAAGTTAGTTCCCTTATCCTTCTTCCCTTTTCACCTGATATTGAAAATAATAAAAAAGAAAAGAAGTTAGTATTGACAAAGCACTCGAAAAAATACCTTAACAATTGTGCTCTTGGCTAATGAGAAGTTGATTTCCTAGATGAAAGCGTAACTCAACTAAGCCAGATAATTGTGCCAAAGCTCAAATTCCAGATGATATAAACACCACAATATTGAGCTTTGTCGTCCCTTCTTTTCCTACCTTTCTCAAACAACCAAATGTACTAACGTTTTTGTTGATTGCTTTTCCTTAGTCTCAATAAATTACATCTGCGTGTAAAACTGAAAACTAAATCATTGAAACCCATTGACTGAGTGGACAACTTGTTTAAAGAGAACGTATTTTTCCTTTACATCTCTTTTCTATACTTAAAAAATAAAAAATAAAAAACAACAACAACAACAACAAAAAATTAAACAGCAAACACACCAGAACACGAGATGTACCAAGAACATTCTGAGTACGAGTGGCCCTGATGATAATCTCGGTGCGCATCGGTGTGACCCTAACTTCCACGCCGGAGTAGCCGTCCTCCGCAAGCTCTCTGGTAAGAACCTCATTAAGCTCCGCGAAGAAGACTCCATCAGCCACGAACTGTTCACAAATGCACAACATCAATCATCAAGCACACGCACACAGACAGAGACAGAAAAAATAAATAAATACTCCTAAACAAACAGAAAAAGACCTACAGTGGATTAGCAATATAAAACGGAAAAAAAAAACACGCAGCTACATTCGAAAATCTCTTTCCATTTCTTTTCTACACTTTTAACAGCAAAAGCACCAACCAAACGAAGTTTCACCAACAGGCCCGCCCAAATAATACAACAACTAGCCAGATCGATCCACATTATCATATATCATAAGATCGAAATCGAATGCTTTGGTTTTCTCAGAAACCCGACAGAAAAGGTAGAGGGACTGACCTTCCGCTTCTTGCTCATCTGGGTCGCCATGTTTCGGGGAGTCCAAAGAAATGAAAATCGAACGCCGGATTTGATGAGTTTCGGCGCTCAGAGTTCAGTTCGCGAAACCCTAGCTTTCATGAGAGTGGTACAAGAGTATGGTTTCCTATATATAGGATTGCTAAACAAGGGATCAAGATCCACGGAAATTCCCGGACCCTCAATTTTGCCATCTAGGCCGTTGGTAATAACGAACGGCCTAAAAGATGCCGCGTGTAAAAAGTTTTAAATTCAAAATTTAAACATTCCTTTTTCAGGGCTCGTTTCAGTCGTTTGAGTGTCCGATTTTTTTGTATTATATTTTATTATTTTATATTATATTCAAAATTATGAATACCGTGAAAACTTGTTTTTTGAATTATGTTTGAATAATTTAGAAAATTTGAGACAAAATTAAAAAAAAATTGGATAAAATCTGAGTAAAATTTGAATTCTAAAAAACAAACCAAACATGTTTTGAAAAATAATAAAATATAATATAGAAATAATAATTATTACCCAAATATGCCCTAGTTTCAGACAAAACTCACTCATTCATCTATTGAGTAATTCTATCAAGTGCCCATAAAAAAATGAGATGGCTTTTAAAATCACCATTTGATTAAAATCATCATTTGGAGTAATTCTAATAGTACATTAAGTGTCCATAAAAAAATGAGGTGCCTTTTAAAATCACCATTTGACCAAAATCATCATTTGATCAATCACATGCTCAATGGTGATTTTAAAACGAAGAAGAGGAAGGGGTACAAGTGTAGAGAAGAGGTGGAGACGGGACTTCTCAAGAGAGGTAGGCTATTTGATGAGTTTGTTTCTATGTTACCTATTTTTTTGGCGGAGGCTGATGAACAACCCCGCTTGTTCAAATGATTATTTTGAGTTGGAACTGTCGGGGGTTTGGGAACCCCTGGATAGTTCAAGTCCTCAACTGGATGGTAAGGACAAAAAAATCCAATTTAGTTTTTCTCATGGAAACCAAATTAAATAGTAAAAAGATGGAGGCTATTTGAATAAAACTTGATTTTGATGCCATTTTCGTGGTTGATAGTATTGACAAGAGTGGTGGTCTGGCTCTTATGTGGAAATTGGATAATGTGATGAATATTCAAAATTACAGTAGATGGAATATTAATGTTGTAATTCAGACAGACAGTACAACCAAGGAATGGAAATTTTCGGGGTTCTATGGTCATCCCGAAGTGGCCAAGAGACCGGGGTCATGGGCTCTTCTTCGACACCTAGCAGTTTTGGCTCCGAATCCATGGTTATGTGTAGGTGATTTTAATGAGATCACATCTGCTAATGAAAAATCAAGCAGAACATATCGACCTCGAGGCCAAATGCAGGCTTTTCGAAGTGCATTGGCTAATAGTGGTTTGGCTGATTTGGGTTTTCATGGACCTAAATTCACCTGGTATAATGGGAGAAGCGAAGGAGATTTGACACTGGAAAGGCTAGACAAGGTGGTGGCTAATCTGGGATGGACTGAGATATTTAATGTGGTAGAAGTCTCTGTTCTTGCTCGGGTCCAATCGGACCACCATCCCTTGTTGGTGGAATTTTCTAGCAATCATGATATAAAATGGCCCAAGCACAAGAGATTTAGATATGAAGTGAGTTGGACTAAACAAAAAGACCATAAGGAAATTATCAAGAAAGAGTGGAAGAAGAAAATTACTAACTTGAGTCCTTGGGCTACTATCCAGTCCAAGCTTTCAGGTTGCCGCAGATCTCTTAAACAATGGGTTTGAAAACAGGTGCACTTAGTTGAAGAGAAAATTCAGCAGAAAGAGCATGAGCTAAAGGAAGTCCAGATGCAAGCTTCTTCTAAGATGGCCACTAAGGAAGAACCAATCCGAATAGAATTAGTTTCTCTCTTGGAACAAGAATAATTGAAATGGAAACAGAGGGCAAAGGAAAATTGGTTGCAGTTTGGGTACCGGAATTCTAGTTTTTTCCATGCAAGTGCAAAACAGAAAAATAAACGAAGTATAATGAAGCAAATTAGGAACAAGGAGGGGCAAATTTGTTCTACCAAGGAGAATATAAAAGGGGCTTTTCTCTCATACTTCAGTGAACTTTGCACAAAAGGTGAGAGCCTAGAGGTGACAGCTTGTGTTGAGCTTTTGGCAGCCAAAGTTACTTTGGAGATGAATAAGCAGCTTCTTTCTGAATTTACTATTGAAGAAATATCGGCAGCTCTACAACAAATGTCACCACTTAAGATACCAAGACCAGATGGTTACTCTGCATGTTTCTATCAACATAATTGGTCCACAGTTCATCCTGAGGTATGTGCATCCATTCTTTCTTTTTTGAATTCAGGTACCATGGATCAAGGCATAAATGTCACCCACATTGCATTGATTCCTAAAGTTGATTTCCCCGGGTGTGTTACGGATTTCCAGCCTATATCATTGTGCAATGTTATTTACAAACTGATTTCTAAGGTACTAGCGAATAGGTTGAAAGTAGTCTTACCTAAAATCATATCCTGTTATCAAAGTGCTTTTATCCTAGAGAGAATGATTAATGACAATATTATTGCTGCATATGAAACTATGCATTCTATGCAGACAAGAATGTGGAGTAAAGTGGGTTTTATGGGGATAAAAATTGATATGAGCAAAACATATGACAGGATTGAGTGGGACTTTTTAGAAGCTGCTATGTTAAGATTGGGTTTTGATGCTAGGTGGGTGTATCTAATCATGGCATGTGTTCGATCAGTTTCTTATTTAGTGGTTGTGAATGGGAATCCAGTTGGCCCTTTTAGTTCCTCCAGAGGCATAAGGCAGGGAGATCCCATCTCTCCCTACCATTTTCTAATTTGTGCTGAGGTATTTAGCTCACTACTCAAAGCAAAGAAGAGAAGTGTTATAACAAGAGTACCTACATCTCCCAGGGGCCCCAGTTTAAATCACCTGTTTTTTGCAGACGATAGTCTTCTTTTTTGTAAGGCTAATTCGGTGGAATGGAGAAGGTTATTGAAGATCCTTGGGATTTATGAAGCAGGATCAAGGCAAAAACTTAATCTGAGCAAGACTTCATTTTTTTCAGTAGAAATACTCCTTTGGAGCGCAAGCAGGAGATTTTGCAGCAATTTGGCTTGGTGGAATCTACTAGGATTGAATCCTATTTGGGTATTCCCACATTTATTGGAAAGTCTAAACATTTGGCTTTCCAGGATATTGTTGAAAGTGTGACTAAACGGCTTAGCAATTGGAAAATTAAATTCCTCTCCCAGGCTGGAAAAGAGGTTCTTTTGAAGGCTGTGGCTCAAGCAATACCAACCTACAGTATGGGGATGTTCCTATTACTGATATCCTTGTGCAAGGAGATTAATAAGCTAATGCAGAATTTTTGGTGGTCTCATATGTCTAATAATTCAAAAATACATTGGATGAGTTGGAAAAAAATGGGGAGGGCAAAGTCTATTGGAGGTCTTGGGTTTAGGGATTTGGTGTCTTTTAACAAGGCTTTACTTGCTAAACAAGGGTGAAGATTGCTACAGAACCCGTATTCCATGGTGGGAAAGATCCTAAAAGCAAAGTATTTTCCCAATGAGAGTTTTTTGGAGGCCAAGTTGGGATCAAAACCATCCTATGCTTAGAGGAGTTTATTTGGCTCAAGGGATTTATTATTTCAAGGATTATTATGGAGGGTAAGAGATGGGAATTCAATTCGGGTTTGGGTTGATCGATGGTTGCCTATTCCGATCTCTTATTCAGTTCAATCTACCCCAAAAATCATTTCTGCAAATGCTACAGTGGAGGAGTTAATTGATGTAGAGATGAAAGTGTGGAAATCATGTCTTATTAATGAGGTTTTTGAGGAGAATGAAGCAATGACTATTTGCTAAATCCCTTTAAGTCCGGGCCTTCCGAAGGATAGGATGGTTTGGATGGGCACCAAAATTGTGAGTTTACTGTTAGAAGTGCTTATCATTTGTGCAAAGAAAAACAAGATAGAGAAGGGGGCCAATGTTCTAGTGGGGTGAAGGGGGAGGAAATCTGGAAAGCAATTTGGTCCATGGAGGTACCCAATACGGTGAAGGTTTTTTGTTAGAGAGCTTGCAATAATATTTTACCCACCAAAACCAACCTTTTCCATAAAAGGGTGGTGGATAACATGAAGTGCCCTTTGTTGTGAATTTGAAGATGAGACCATTTTACATGTGTTATGGGAGTGTCCAGCAGCCAAGGATGTATGGGGGGGACAAGCTTCATGTTTTCATAAATGCTCTTGTAGTGCACTTGATTTTAAAGCTTTATTTGAATATGTTATGAACAGGTTCACTAAGGAGCAACTTGCTTTGATGGCAGTGATTTGTAGACGCATATGGCTGCGGCGAAACTCGTTGATAGTTGAGGGTACATTTCTACACCCAAACACCCTTATGATTGAAGCTATTAATGCCCAAGATGAGTATAGAAGATGCATGTCAACTGAGTTTAGAATTGAAGAAGGCCGAACCTCTTGTTGTGATCGACGAAGTAGGTGGAAACATCCTCCGGAAGGTATTTATAAATGCAATTGGGATGCGTCTGTTAATGTCACAAAAGGATGGGTTGGTTTGGGCATAGTGGTCAGAGACTGCTATGGTTTGATTTTGGGAGCAAAATGTATTACGATGGAGATGGTGGCAGATTCCAGTTTGGCGGAGCTAGTGGGTGCGTTATATGCAGTGTAATTTTGCAAAGAGGTTGGTTTTTTTGATGTTTTGTTTGAAGGGATGCCAATACAGTAGTAAAAGAAATTAATTCGGCTCCCCCCCCTTTTTTTTTAACTAAAATCAGCCAATTCATTGAAACTATCCTTGATGAGTTGCAAAGCTTCAGATTGGCAAAATTCTCTTTTACACCTAGAGAATGTAATATGGCGGTGCACACTTTAGCAAAGGAAGCAACCCGTAATAAGGTTGAGCAGATTTGTTTAGAAGGCTTTCCTTTAAGTATTTTATCTATTGTAACTAGGGAATAACACTGTCCCTAGATCCTCTCTGTGGGATCAATGGTTTTTCTGAGAATTGATTTATGTGATATTGGTTTTCGTTCCCAATAAAAAAACAAAAAAAGCCACTTCATTTTTTGATTGACACTTAATGTATATGTAGAATTACTCCATCATTTGATCAATCACATGCTTAATGGTGATTTTAAAACCCACCTTATTTTTTAATGGACATTTAATGTACACGTAGAATTACTCTCATCTATCCCCCCCCCTCTCTCTCTCTCTCTCTCTCTCCCCCCCACCCCTTTTTAGAAAACCTTAGAGCGAATTGAATCACACTGGCTTGGCCACTGTCAGTGTGTGGTGGACAGCCACTAAGGTGGCGGACCTTGGGCCAACTTCGGCGAGATCCACCCACACCTTTGGTCCCTATGTTTCTTGTTGTCCAAACAAGAATCAGATGGGGTAAGTGTTTAACTTTAACGAAATTTCTTGATGTTTTGAATTGTTAGTTTTGATTTTAGGGTTTTAATTTTTTGTTCTTGCCATGGCCAATTGGGTGTTTCTCATTGGTGAGATTTTTCGGTTGTTTTCTTTTCGGTTGGGTTGAGCTTTGACTAAATCAAATCAAAGTAGGTGATAATATGGTGTTTGGCCATAGCTCAAATCAAAACTAGCTTTATCTTAGAGCAGTCATGAATTTTGCATGTGAAGTAACATGTATAAGAAAGAAATATGAGGTATTTTTTAATGTTTGAAATATTTATAACCAACTAATTTTTGATGTCTTCAAATCAACTTCAAAATCCATGGTTAATTTTGATAAGGTTAGTGGAGGAGACAATATTACTAGGTAGCTAGCCCACTTTTCCAACTGTTGTAGCGGTAAAAATGGTTAATGTGTATACATGTCTTATTTACTACCTTACTACCTTAGTTTCATGGCCTTTGGGAGCACGCAAATTTGTCTTTGCATGAATTTCTTACCTGTGGCTCAAATTCCTTTGGAATGAAATGTAAGATACCTCTAAATGTCATTATATCATTTCAACATAAAATCAATATCTAAAATTATATTATTTGAGTTCGCTATGGAGTGTGTTAGTTTAACACGAATTAATGTTCATTTTCTATCAATGCTTTTGTTATTTCTTTTTTTGTTCATCGATTTGTTTGTTTTCTGGTTTTCACATTGCAGGATTTTGCTACTCAGCACAATGCATGTGTTGATATTATCTCTCATAATCCTAGTCCTTGGAATTGTTGTAGATAGGGTAAAGTTGCGAACACATCAATCTCGACTTCTAATGTTGACTTCTGGTGCTTTGTCATGGGGTTTGGGCTAATCCTCAACATACTCTGCGTAGAAATCATCTCCATCCGAGTTCATGACATGCATTGCCATATGTGCCACCCTCAGATTTTGGATAGTTCATAGGTGACATCATTGTCACCTACACACTACTAGTGATGCCTTATATCATGGTATTTGTTTCAATGGAAGTCACAAAAACCAAAGGCATGCCCCTTGAAGTGATTACCGAGTTCTTCTCAGTTGGTGCAAAGTAGGCTGCCGACAACAAAAACAATCGACTTGTTCACTGATGGATAAAAAATAGTGTTTATCTTTCTTGTTTCATTTGGGTTCTTTTCTTTGGGCTATGGGAAGCTTGAATTCTGTATAAAACTAGGGCTGGCAATTTTGACACGACCCGACAACCCGACACGAACACGACACGAAATTAGCGGGTTTGGGTCTACCTTAAACGGGTTTGGGTCATAAACGGGTCTACCCGTTTATCTTGGTTTGGCGGGTCGGGTCGCGGGTCACCCGCGGGTGACACGCCAGACACGATTAACTTCTTCTCTTTTTTTTTTTTTCTCTTATTTCTTTTTTGGGTTAAAAAAAAAAAGAGAGGAGAATGGCCTAATGGGAAATTGTCAAATTGGGGGAAATGATTTGAAAAGTGAAAAGTTGAAAACAAAAGATTCAAAACTCAAAAGAATCAAAATAGTGAAAACACAAACAAATATATATATATATATATATATATATATATATATATATATATATATTCATAGATTCTTAAATTCTTAAATTCTTAAATAATATCACAAGTTTCTTAAACTCTTAGCTTGTTAGTAAGTAGTAACTTAATATATATATTCATAATCACTTACTAATTTTATGTTTATTTTATCTATTTTTATGTAGAATTTTCTAGCATTTGATGGAGTCGATCCTGATGTACAAAAGACTCAATTGAAACTTTATTTGGATGAACCCAAGTATTTGGAGAAGAACACGACATTTGACATCCTTTTATTTTGAAAAGGAAATGAATTTCGTTATCCTGAAGTAGCTGCCATGGCTCGTGATGTTTTAAGTATTCTTATTTCTACTATTGCTTCAGAATCCACTTTTAGTATTGGTGGACGTGTGATTGATCAATATAAGAGTTCACTCAAGCCTGATATTGTTGAGGCATTGGTTTGCACTAGAAATTGGTTATATGGAAAGCAAGGTAATATAAGTTATTTGCATATTTAATTTCTTCATTTACTTGTATTTTTTCATCTTATTTTAATGAAATTAATTTCTTTTATTTTTTGATATAGAACAAACTTCAATGAAGGTGGATAACAAAAAAAAGGATGTTTTGACATTGGATAGTAGCAGTTCCTGTGAGATCCCCTATTTTTTCTTTTGTTCTTATGTTATTGTTTGTATTTTAGCATGTGAGGCAAAATGGTACAATCTGTTATTGATATTGAATTGTAGAAAGTAAATGATGTTAGTTGATATCTTAAACTTTTTCACCTCCCAATGTAATTATTCTGTTTTTTTCCTTTAGGTATTGGAGTTGAATGACAAAGATGGGCATGTCAAACTAACCTGCGTTGGACTCAATCTGATGGACAATTATAATGCAGTTTGTTGTATTTGTAAATTTGTAACGATGATGTAGTGTTTTTTTTTTTTTTTGTTATTTGATTAGACAATTAAACATATTAAGTGATTTGGTGCTAGCCTACTAGGAGACTAGGAGTAGAAGTTTAAAGATGAATTACTAAAATTATTATTATTTCATTTAAATACCAACAAAAAGCCTACTATGCGTCACATATGCATAGTGGAACTTAAAATGCACAATTGATCAACTCCATATACTATTTTGGGCCTATTAGAGTCACTTTAAAATAGTAAAACAAAGTATTTGATATCACACACATAATCAATCATTGCCTATCGGATTACAAAAGGCACCAATAATAGTACACATCAGAATGCATCTTATTTCCACTAATAATAGCAAGAAAGATTAATTTCAATTTATTCAAACAATTGTTCAATTGGTGGACATAATACATCTAAGCCATAGACTTGCCTTTACAAAATGAATATAGATCTTACTTTCATCTTTGTCCAATAGAAATAGGGATAATTGCATCGTTGGTCCCTGTGGTATGCCATAATTATTTTTCACTCCCTATGGTTTAAAAAGTTCATGGGAGGTCCTTGTGGTATGCAATAATTACGTTACTCCCTGGGTCGATTTTCCGTCCACCATTTTGACGAAATTTGTTAGCCCTACACGTCAGCGCCACGTGTCGCCAATAAGATGGCGACACGTGTCCATCTTAATAAAAAAAATATAAATTTATTTAAAAATAAATAAATAAACTTATTTTTTAAAAAAAAGAGAAAAAAAGAAAAAAAAAAAAGAAAAAAAAAAAAGGGCAGGCCAGCCACCCCCAGCCAATGGGGGTGGCCGCGCGCCACCCCCAGTGGCCTGAGGGGTAGCTGGCCTGCCCTTTTTTCTTTTTTTCTTTTTTTTTTTTTGTTTTTGTTTTTTAAAAAATAAGTTTATTTATTTATTTTTTTATTAAGATGGACACATGTCGCAATCTTATTGGCAACACGTGGCGCTGACGTGTAGGGTTAACAGATTCCGTCAAAATGGTGGACGAAAAATCGACCTAGGGAGTAAAACGTAATTATTGCATACCACATGGACCTCTCATGA
Organism: Alnus glutinosa; assembly: GCF_958979055.1. Classification (NCBI taxonomy): domain Eukaryota; kingdom Viridiplantae; phylum Streptophyta; class Magnoliopsida; order Fagales; family Betulaceae; genus Alnus; species Alnus glutinosa. The sequence goes on along the minus strand of NC_084889.1, from coordinate 10,877,379 downwards.
ACTTTTTAAATCATAGGGAGTGAAAAATAATTATGACATACCACAGGGACTAACGGTGCAGTTATCCCATAGAAATATGATAGTAAGCTATCATATTAGTTTCATACAATAGTAACATAATTTTAAAATTAAATCAATTCCCATTGATCACAAAAAGGCTTCTCCTGAACAATACCATCCTGCCAAAATCCCAACAACCACAATCAACACCACTACAATGATAAACTCGCATCACCACTGATCACAATAGGGTGTGATTAAGCTCACAATGAACTTCAAAGTTGATGGCCAAAAAAGAGGCTCTACCGATGAAGGATTTAGCATACCCAGATGGATCTCTTTGAAGACGATCTACACCCCACGCCAACATTTCACAAATGCAATTGAGAGATCCCCCTCTAGCAACAAGATGAAGAGTACTACTTCCCAGGCAGCTGTAAACAACAATATATCAACCCACCAAAAAAATTGATCATAGATTGATATCAAAAAACCTATGCAAGTATTGTTATCCATATCCGCCACTTGAAGCACAAACAAGAGCTCCACCGTCTAACATACACATTCGGGTCGACTTTGATGGGTCGTCTCTAATATTCACAAACCACGCAAATCCCTTGCAAATAAATCACCACAAATAGCATTGTCAAAAATCTGTAAACCACATCAATCTAGAGGGATCACCAAATCAATTCAAAGAAAGAAACAAACCAACCAACCAAGAAGTAGCAATTGTACTAGATTGAGCAGCAGAAAAAATTACTAGATTCACCACATCTGGATTTACACATCTATAAAAATTAAAAATTAAAAAAAAAAATAATAAAAAAAAAAATTGACAAAATTTGCAACAAACTCAACCCATTAAAATTCCAGGAAGACCCACTAGTCAAAACCTCAAAAATCCACAAAAAAAAAAAGAGCAAACTTTGAGAAATGGAAAAGCACCCACCTCGATTTGGCCATTGGCAGCCGCTATATGGAGTCAGTGAGGCAATGGTAGACCGTGTCTTGGTGTAACAAAGTTGGCTCTCTCCCCATCACATGGTGGCAATAGTAGACAATATTATGAATCGAAACCCATAAGCACCTTTTTCGGTCGTCGGCCTCGAAATCCACCTCTGCTGTGCAGTTGTGCCATTACTGTGGAGAGGTGGAGGTGAGGTTTGTTGAGCAGTACAGAGAATGGGTTGTGTGTGTTTGGCTTGTTGAAATGTTTAGGGTTACTTTGAGAGTCTAACGCGGATCAATGACATGGCATGAACACGGATCTCTGAGGTGGCTATTTTTTGGCCATTTACTATAACGAACAGCTTAGATTTCTAGCATTGCTACCATGGCAATTTCTAAGAATTGTCGTGGATCTGAATCCATAAACAAGTCTAGTCATGAATCTTTCTTATTTCTTTTTCGCTTTCTAGATGCAGTATAGTTGACCATGAGCTACATGGACCCATTGGATTAGTCTATAAGTAGTGATTTTGGTCATTCGATAACTTCGCTAGATGTAAAAGAAGGACTTAAGCCCATACTTTTTCTTTCTTTTTTGTCTTTTTTTATTAAAAACTTGGGGATAATTGCAAAAAATTTAAAGTTTGATACACTAAATTGAGAGCTTTTAAACTTTGGAGAGTAATTACAAAAGTGATGAAAATTCAAGGGGATTAAGTGAAGTTTTCCCATTTTATTTTCTCTTTTCTGCTTGACTTTGCATATCAAGAAGCTAGTGGTTGGTGGGTTGCATTTGATAAATGTGTACATGTGTTTTGAAATGACTTCTCTGTATTTGATTGAATATTTGAGTTGAAAAGATGTAGCACGTGAATTTTCTTCTTATGTTTTGTTATTCTCTTATAGCAATAAGAATTATTTTAATGATTCATTTTAGAGTTTGTTACGGTTCTAGTTGTTGTGGGAGGATGTTTTTCTTCCTCTGATGGAGATCTACAAGCATGTTTGTTTAATGGTTTATTTGTATTTCTTTTTTCATATGGTTGATTTTTTTAAGCTTTATAAGAATTATGTCTCTTGTGAAGTTCAATCTAAGACTATATATACTATAATACTTGTTATTGTATGACCAACCAATTCCTTAAAATGAAAGGATTCGAACAAAAAAAAAAAAAAAAAACATTTTCTACAACCACGAAAATGAGATTTCTAGATTTCATCAGTTCAATCGCAAAAAAGTATGTAGAGTGAGAGTGAAGTCTAAGTTGAATAAGCCTAATTGATATTAGTGTTCACCATTTTGTGAAACTACGAATATGAGGTTATAGGCTATAATTTATAGTATATCATGAACAAAACCCGTGCTATAGGCTTGTTAATATATAAAGATAGAAATCTCAACAAGAACTCATCAAGTTTGAGATCTCAATAGAAGTACAAAATAGACATCAACATGTTCCAAGAAAATGTAAGTATACGAAGATCAATATCTCTACAAGAGCTCATCAACATCGGGCTTTGAACAATAGCTCCATCAAGTTTTGACAAAAATCAAAATATCAAAATCTTTGTCAAACATGGCGAAAAATACATGCTATTAAAACAACATGTGCTTCTAACTTAAAGTAGATATAATAATATTTAAAGGAAATGGCTTAGAGGAGACAAAAGAGACACAGCAACTGAGCTAAGACTTCCAACTCCACTGACAGTCTCTATGTTGTGTGTGTGAGAAAGAGGGAGAGAGATTACCAACAGTCTGTGAGTGTGAGAGAGAGGGGGAGAGAGATTGGTAAAGACAACATCATTGTCCAATCATTTTGTAGGGGTGTACAACCGGTTGCGATTGCAATTACAACCAGGGTACTCGATTATTTCCATTTCAATAACCCGGTTGCGGTTTTTACCAACCGTCGATTATCCGGTTATTAAAAACCAATTATTAATTGGATAACCAATTTTTATATATTATTGAATCTTTTTTTAAAAAAAAAAATATTAATTCAATATTTGGCATTCAATATTCAATGCAAAATACTAAATAGTAAATACCACTCTCTCTCTTTCTCTGTTCAATCAGTGCAATCTTTCACACTCTCTAAAACTCATGGGTAAATTAGCAATGATTTTAGAATTTTTTTTTTTTTGGTGTTGTACTTCGCTAAATAGATTTTTATGATCTCTGAGATTCTCACTGTTGTTGTGTTTTCCTGGTTTGATTTTGATCTGATTGTTTCTTATCTTTTTGTTTTTGAATGTTTGTGTTAATTATTAATGAATATATATATATATATATATATGGACAACCTCATAAAAGGATATTGAACAATCACCCGTTTTGACGAAAGGGTATTAAACTAGCAAACGTGTCAAACCTGGGGTTTTAACTATCAAAATGACTCCCAGAAGGGCATTCTGTCTGGTTTCGACGTTAAATCCACACGGAAGTGGAGTCACGTGACTTCCACGCAACTTACTTAAGCCTAAATACCCGTAATGCCCCTCAGCTCTCTCACCCAGCTCATTTCTCTCTGTCCAAGGCAACTCCTTCTTCGGCACCCCTCTGGCCTCATCAAGAACCCGTCCGTGCACGTCGCTATAATTGAGCAATTTGTCAGCCTTGGTGGCGGTGTATGGCTCGGCGGCCAACTCTCCTTGACGAGCTGGGCATCGAGCACGACGAGCAAGACAACTATGTGGTGATAAAGCACGCCGCTCTCTTCACGTATGTAGGAAGAATTTTTGATTGAACAACGGGTTTGGAACAAATACGGATCCTATAAGAAGTTACTGTGGTATAAAAGTAATTAGGTTCTAAATGCAAAACAAGATGAAAGATTAATCCTTAATCTTCGGTCTTGTTCAGGTTCGTGTGTACACACCCAAGAGAGTATTCCAAGAGCTGGAAGTTGAAAAAGAAGAGTATATTTGGGCTACCTTTGGTGTAAGCAAGAATCATAAAATTAAGAAACCAAAGATCGTCAAACCTCGATGTCCCATCAGAAACACTAAGAATAAGATGCTCCTGCATTAACGGATTGTAGTTCCTCTATTTAGCTTCATAAAACAAAGGTTAACAGAGACAATTGCAGCACAACATACTTAACATCTCTGAAACCAAATCAAAAAGAATCGATTACACCCATAGTAAACACCACACAAAAATTTGAAAAAAAGAAAAGAAAGATACTTCTAGATGATAGAAGTTACAATGCAAAGTTGCTTGGATTGGCGTTGGAGAAGAAAACAAAAGAGGTAGTTGATCCTCTCAGCCTCTAAATTCATTGCTGCTTACAAATCAGCCATGGAGAAAGATGAAGCCTTTGGGACGACTCCAGAGGGAAAAAGAAACTTTATGCAACTACTATAGACTCGTTCTTCAATTTTATGAATAGTTTGGTACTTAAATTCTTTATTCATGAATAAAAATCAAATTATAAAATGAAATCTGTTAGATTTCGGTTAAATGTTCTTAAATAAACTCTAATATTAATTTAAGATTTTGTTTTATTTGAATCCTATACTTCACTTGTTATTTGAAACAAAGCGATTATGAGATAGTCAGAGAGATATGAACATACTATATCTTCACTTAAGATTAATGGAAACTATTTTGCTTCCCAAAACCAACAGGTACACTTGGCTTCTAATGATGCATACACATGCACATGCATTTCTCTAGAAAGAATGTAAAGGTCAGAGACACGTGTTCCACGCACATGTACGTGTCTACGAAATTCTCTGGTCTACTGAATTCATGTCCCAACAGAGAGTTATTGGCCCTTGCATTCGTTAGTTATTGTTCAAGAAACAAATGGAAGGAGTGAAGACCATAAGCCGTCTAAGACACCGGAATTGGTTCAACTTGTTGGCTGGAGCCAAAAGTGTGATAGCTTCCTACTTGTATACGAGTACATGCCCAATGGAAGCTTAGGTTATCATTTATTACGCATGCACTGCGTAATCTGGAGAAACGCAGCTTATCCAGTCGTGTTGCCACGGCCAGAGGACCCGCTTGACTTGGACGAGAATACGCTGCATAATCTGGACTGGGATTCGATCATCAAGGAGCTGGGATTGAATGACGATCCTGGCCCTGCTTTGAAGAATGTTCTCCAATTCAATCCCTGTGAGCCCCAGGTTCCCCATCACCTTCCGGAGCTCCCACACTCCCAGCATTTCGATCCCTCCCAATTTGCTCACCGAGTCACTACCGTCGTGCCAGAAGAGTATGTTGTTGAAAACAGACTGATCAAAGAAAAACTTTCTCAGTTCGCTCAAGAGCTAAAGATCGGACTCCAGGTCGACTTCGTGCCCTTTCGCACCTTTGAAGCACTATCTTTCAAAGCTGTCAAATTCATCGACGGCGAGAAGACCACGATGCTTCTATCTCCGACCATCTTTCGTCGTCTCAGCTCGAACAACCGCATCGCCACTTTCTTTAACGATCTCTGACGGCTTTGAGGAGGGACACTGTGCAAGAGAACGTCGAGACCAAGCATATCAAGCACTTCAAGACCCGACTCTACGATCCGTATCACAGGCCCAACGAGACTATTCTCTAGGCCGACTCTTTTCAGAACATATGCTCCTAGATGCTCAGCGACCTCATTGAGCGTCACCGAGTCCTTCGCATCGGCGTTGTGCTCGCCTTCGGCCTCCTCCAGGCAATCCAGTTCCTTTAGCTCAGTTGGACCCAGCTTACCCACGACATCCGAACTGGAACTCTCAACCCTCAAGTCAAAGATTGCATGACCCGGATCCTCAAAAGTCAAAACCTACCAGGAAAGGAGTCATTTTGGAACAAGGCAGGAGGGAAAGGGAGAAAGTTCGTTTGAGTTGGAGAATGGGACCCAGATGGATGTTGGCTCCTACTTGACCTCCACAGGGTTGTTGCTTGGCAAATCAAAATATGCGGAGGCATTAGCATATCTGCATGTTTTGTGAAGTACCTTTGTACCTCCGTCGCACACCGGTGTGGAGAAGAAAGCTCTTCTGCGTCGTCTTCGTAGACGACGGGTTTGGAAAATGGTGGTGGTGGGGTATATGGGAAATGGGAATAATATGGTGCTTCATGAAAGACGTGTATGAATTAAGGTTAAGGCCATAATGGGTAAAATAGATTAAAAAGCTCACGCTGAAGTCACGTGAATCGATTTATGTCATGTTTTAACATCGAGAACAGACGGAAATGCCCTTCTGGGAGTCATTTTGATAGTTAAAACCTCGGGTTCGACACGTTTGCTAGTTCAGTACCCTTCCGTCAAAACGCGTGATATTTCGATACCTTTTTGTGAAGTTGTCCCATATATATATAAAAAGGGTTACCGGTTACCCGGTTATTAACCAGTTTTTTAAAATGCTATAATCGGTAACTGCAACCGGTTATCCGGTTGCGGTTATTAGCGGTTATCGGTTATTTTCGGTTAATAACTGCCCCGCTTGTACACGGACAGAAATTTCTTACAACCCAAATATAAAAAAGACTTGTGTCTTTTAAACATGTGAGAAGCACATATTTTTTTATTAATGCTATTAAAAAAGCATGTATGAAGCACATGCTAAATCTCACATGCCAAGGGACATATATTAATCTTATATGTGGGTTGTAGGAAATTTCTTAAAAACCGGTTTGTAGGAAATTTCTGTCCCTTGTACACCTTTATTTCTCACATGTTGATACAATTACTTTGGTGACCTTATCAATATAATTAGAATAAATCTGATAGAAAAATAATTTGAATTTAGAAATGCTGCCAAAAATTGGTATGGAATAAATATAAAAACTAAAAAAATTTAAAAGAAATCACATAGGCTTAAATTTGATGAGCTCTGGTTGAGATCTCAATCTTGATATATTCATAACTACATTGAAAGTAAATATTGAACTTTTCATGAAAGATATTGATGATTGCATTGCAAAATTTTTGTACGACCTAATTACCATATCAAATGTGGATTTAAATCTTTTCATTTTGCTCATCCTAATGTGGTGAGCATTGCTCTTTCTGAGATCTAATTAGTGATTTTGAATCACAGATCCGGCTTCTGTGCTGTAGTTTAAAACTACAACACAAAAGCTGTAAAATAAAGGAATGTCCGAGATGTTTTGTAGATTTAATGAATGACCTAGATTATTTTGGTTTTTTTTTTAAAAAAAAAAAAAAAAACTCAAATGACAACATTTGTATACTCAAAGCTGTCTAGTATTTGCAAATATTTGAGGGTTTTCTATTTGACGTTGTTTAAGAGTAGATGTTCGTCTCTTGTCAAAAGAAATAAGAAGAATAAGATAGCATGTATGGCTTCTAAGCCCTCTATAAGCGCATTGATCGCATTCTCTCGCTGGTGGTTGTGTCATGGGCTCAGTTCAAGCTGGTGGGTATGGTGGCGCTGGTCTTAGCGTTCAAGTACGATGAAGAACGGTTCCCTTCTGTTCTGGAGTTCAACAAAATCCCAGAAAGTTACTTCACTTGCTTGTTTCACGATATCAGTTACAATCAAGAGGAAATCAATTCCATGGAAAGCAAGATCCTGAACAAGTTGGGTTGGAAACTTATGGTTCCGACAATCCATACTTTCTTGCTTGAATTTCTTCGGTCTTGTGGGGACGCCGATCGAGCGTTCAAGAATTTGGCGTTCTTAATTTTCAAGAGAATGTATGGCCACCGGCGTGAATGAATTTGGTGGGAAAAAAAAAAGAAAGAAAGAAAAAAAAAAAGAAGTTACACCTGCTACCTATGCATGTCAAGAGTGAATTTGTTGAGTTGGGTCCATTTTTACCAAGCTTGGAGTGGGGACAATAGGGCTGGGAGTGGAGACAAAGGTGGTTTTGAGGGGTTGAAAGCCGAATAGCTTTGAAAAGAGACGAACGCCTACTCTTCAATGGCGTCAAATAAAAAACCCCACAAATGTTTGCTTCAGGCAACTTTAAATATAAAAAAACGTTGTCGTTTGAGTTTTTTTTTAAAAAAAAAAACCCAAAATAATCTAGGTCCTTCATTAAAGCTACAGAACATCTCAGCCATTCCTTTATTTTATAGCTTCTGTACTGCAGTTTTAAACTACAGCACAGAAGGTGGATCCTTGAATCACATTTCATCAACAGAAATGGATAACTTTAAAGAAAATTAATGAATAGTCGATAATGATTGAATAAGCTACAAACTCATGAGTTTTACATATATGTACTTCTCCTAATTACCAAGAAGAACAAATTTAAAAAATATTTTATAAAAGTATCAAATGAAGCCACTTATTCATCCAAAAAAATGCCAAAGGAGATATTGATAAATTTACACTAGACTAGAGATTCGGTAGTGGAAATGCATTTAATGTGTTACATTATCTCTTTCCTTTTATTTTATAAAACTTTGGGTAAATATAGCATAAATTCTTAAATCAACGCGCGATTTGAAATTATTTCCTCACTTTTAAAAAATAAACTTTTGCTCCTTACCTTTTTCGTGAATTTGAAAAGAGCCCTTCTATGTTTTTTTCGTCCATTTTTTCAATTTCCGTTAATGACACATCAGAATTTTTCCACTTCACCTTAATATATATATATATATATATATTAGAAATCCAAATCTAATACTCCACAATAGGTATGAAACAAAACCCAGTCTAAAGTAGCCCCTGCCCTCCCAATTCCCATGGTCTTCTGCCATATTCAAACCTTTTTGGCCTTGAACATCTAGAATAACATAGGTTGCCTGCTTGGGCACTAGAGAGTGAGTGATTCTACATGTGCATTAAGTGTCCATAAAAAAAATGAGGTGGCTTTTAAAATTACTATTGGGTATGTGATTGATCAAATGATAATTTTGATCAAATTGTGATTTTAAAAAAGTTACTTCATTTTTTTATGGACATTTGATGGACACTTAAGGTACTCCTAGAGACCGCACAAGTCCTGGTTGAGGCTGATGTTTCTTGGTGACATGGTGTGAATTGCATGCTATTTGCAAATGCAATGAGGCGGTAATGGCAGCAGAAGCCATGGCTTTTTTAAGAAAACTCTTCCCTTAGCTCTTGTTTTCGACTGATAGATAGAAAGTATGGAAGAAAATATTAGAGGTTGCATGCCCTTCAACCGTTTCTTGCGTAGATATTCTTACTTTGGCGACTCGTGACGCCGTTGCTCTAGGTAGAGGCCCCAATTAAACATTGCCAACCGGAAGATGCGATGGGCTTGTTTCGAATATGAAGAGGGTTCTTGCCTGGCCGGCATTGTGACCCTTTTAGGTGCGCACACTGTCGGAGTAGCACATTGCTTCTTCTTTGACAATAGGCTTTCCAACTATCAAGGCTCCGGGGCTCCTGACCCTTCAATGGATCCTGCTTTGATTGCAAAACTCAACATCACTTGCCCCATAAATGAGGATGCAACTGCAATTTTGGACCAGAGTACATCTTTTGCCATGGACAATCACTACTTCAAGCAAATTCTTTTGAGGAAAGGTACATTACAGATTGATCAGGAACTTTCTTTGGATAATTCTATGGCTAGCATTGTCTCTAGTTTTGCATCAGGTTAGATCGTTTTCCTGTGGGTTTTGAGTGTGAAGAGGATTGCATTTAGTTTTCTTGTAGAGGAGATGATGCCTTGTTGCGGTCTGCCCCATGGACTTTTAAATTATTTTTTATACTGTATTGAATGATTTATAATTTAGATCAATCATAGAGACTAATTTTGCATTTATCATTTATTTTAATCTCTTTTTCTTTTGATAACTTATATACGGGTCACACTTTCACTTGTCAATTTTTGCTTTGGTCAATGTAGCAGATAAAAAAGATTGTCCCACCTTTTTGTAACATGAAGAATTCAAACAACCTAACACTAAGGGGTTTATGACAAGTCAAGGTCTATAGAAAGCCAGTGAAACCTGGATGAAAGATACATCAAACAATTGCATGATTGTGACAACATTGATTGCCACTATAGTTTTTGCTGCAGCCTTTACTATATCAAGTGACAACAATCAAGAAACAGGCGCTCCAATTTTTTTGAAAGTAACCGGTTAATGTTATTCTTCATATCTTCATATGATCATATATGATGCAATAGCACTATTATTCTCCTTGACTTCGATAGCAATGTTCTTGTCAATTGTCATGGAGTGTGTATGGATTAAAAGTAGGCAGAACTCGCCCGTACCAGCAATTCTGCCTTGCTTCGCACTGCTCTGAGTCTCTGACCCGTGAGTTGTGAAAACTATGTGCAAAAAGGATGATGTGGACTTTTTTTTGGCTGACCCGTGACTTGCGAGGCGGCTTGCCAAAATTGGTTTCTCCCAACCCGCAAACCCGCCCCACTCCAGTCTCCACACATAGAAAGGCACATAGACAAACAAGCAGTAACATATCTTTCTGCCTTTATGCTCCCAAAACAAAAAACCATAAGGCCTCGTTTGGTTTGCAGAATGAGTATTTCATTGAGAAATGAAATAGTTATTAATAGGAATAAAAGAGAGCGGAATGAAATGATTATTCCTACTATTTAGTTTGGTAACAACTCATATACTTTAATTGGAATCCAATCAAAATTACTAAAACAAACCCACATTATTTGTTTTTTTAAAAGAAAAGAAAAACTTAAATTATTAAAAAACAAAAAAACAAAAAACTGAAAACCAATGGGTGGTCGGCTAGCCACTGTAAGGGTTTGTTTGTTTGTTTTTTTTGTGGAAAATATAATCTATACCTGTAGGAATAGCTATTCCTCTAATTTTGTAGAGAAATATGTATTCCTCTTCGTAAGGGAATAATTATTTCAACTATTCTATGGAATAGACCATTACCATATGGAATACTCATTCCATTCCAGGCAGTGATGGAGCTAGGATTTTGGTTCAGGGGAGTCAAGAGACCTTAGCTCCGCCCCTGATTCTAGAGAACTATTCTGTAAACTAAACGAGGCCTAAAAATTCAGAATTGGCGCATCTCTCCCTACCCAGCCAGCCCACAACTCCACTCCGATCCTGTTAGTTCATCGATCTTCAAGGCAATATCCCTAGATTTCACAAATGGCTCCACAAATGTACTTCAGTCGCAGAAAGGTACTCTTATTTTATCTCGCTCTGTTCCTATTTAGTACTTCTCTTATCTTCTGTGCCTACTCAGAATCTCAGCTTCAAAGCAAACACTAGTTCCATGCTAGAAGAAGGATATTAGAACTTAGAAGTAGAAGAAGAAGACCAGCCGAAGAAGAAGACCACCAGCCTGTCCACCAAGAACCAGACCAAGCTTATCAAGCCTAGCCTATTCTCAAAAAACCAAACCAAAGTCTCAAAATTAGTTTGTCCAGGCAAAACCAGACCAAGCTCGCCAAACCCAGTTTGTCTTTGTCCAGTAAAAACCAAACCAAGTTCACCAAAGCCACCCCGCACCGTGAGACCTGTAATCTAATAGATTAACAATATAAATTGCGGGTTACGGATCACGGGTTTCAAAGTAGTAACTTGCGGGCCGAGTCTAGGAAAACCGGCCTGGGCCCACCCCTAGACTATAGATAATGGATTTCTTCTATTATCTGTCAATACAATAAAGTGGGATAGACACATTTGAATCATCCACATGTATGGATCTTATATTAACGAATAATTCTATTTAGTAGACAGCTATATAACTGTCTTACAATTAGGATGACGTGACAATAAAAATCAATTCTTTTTATTTTTTATTTTTTATTTTTTATTTTTTATTTTTTACAAGTGCTAATCCAATAACAATCTACTAAATAGTATTGCTCTAATAATATAAGAGTTAATGCTAAAAAAAACTACATTTTTATTCCACAATGTTTACATAATGGTCCAACCAACCTCATATGGATGAATGACTTGGAGACATATAATCTAAATGAAGCAGTATTAGTCTCATAAATCAAAATCGTATTGATTTGTGTGCCCTGAATGGAACAGACTTACTAGGAGGATGAAGCCACATTCTCGTACAAAATCAGTGATAATAATGTTGAGGAATCCCAGTCTCCATATGGCAACAAGTGAAATTATCAATCTATTCTATTTCTATATATATAAACGGATCAAAATTATTTGCATATGAATACAATATGGCCTCAATACTGCTTGTCTTTGCCAAAGGCCACTAATTGATCTTGTGCTCCACTAGAATTCGGTGAGGACATCTTATTTTCTCAAGTTATGTGAAAAACCCCGCCACTTGATAAAATGATACAACTACACTGATCACTGTCAACGACCCCTTATTTTCAGATTAATAAATTACGGCCTTGCCATCCTCAGCGTGTTGAACAATGGGGACAACTTGCTTGGTTACAATTCGTTGCTCTTCTTTTGTATTTGTTAAAAGACCGGTGTCTACCATAACCAAATACTAGAAGTCCGAATGATATAAACAAACTAGGCTCGAATGAGTCATTGGGGTGCGACAGAGAGGACATTCAGGCTTCTCATTGCACCACTCCATAATGCAGTTCCTACAAACAGAGCTCGTCAAACAAAATAAGGTGAGGAAAAGGATGACAAAGGAAACAGAAGGCAATACCAGCAAAATACGTGGCCACAAGGTGTGGCTGTTGGGTGTTGCCGATTACTCAGGCAGAGCGTGCATTTGCTTGTCGCTTGAGACTGCAATAATAATAATAATAATAATAAAGGTAGAGAGAAATTGGCAAAATTGAATTAGCCATCTATAAGTAACTTGGAAGAGATCATTCCAGTGGAGCCTCTTGAACCAAATCTAGTTAGATGTTTGATATGCAAGTTATGACATTTTTAAGTGAGCAGGACAGAAGATTCGTATATCCTATAGCATTTGTATATCTCCCCCTCCTTTAAAAATAGAGTCACTGAGAAGACTGGAAAAACAAACCTCAGAAGTTGACGAAGAATCAGGCACCCAACTTCCTTTGTTATTATTATCTGCAGATATCAAATTGCCTTCCTCGTTTAAAACAGGCAAACCTCGCCCTACAAACCAAAGAATGGAGGAGACAAAATAAATATTACTCCAGCAAATTCTGATACATACAAACATTTGTACGTATGTAAAAGTAAAAAATTTACTATAAATGTCAGATACAATGTGAGATAACAAAAGATATAGCTAGTGTATGATCCTAGATAAACTATAGGCTATTATTCTTTTTTCACCAAGAAGTTGGTGTTATCTTGATAGAATGTAGTTTTTAACTTCATGTGAGCTTCAACATCCCCACCCCAACAAAAAAGAGAAAAAGAACAGCGCAAAGATATTGATATATGAATGATTATTTAAAACAGTATGGAATCAGTAACCTGCTGAACTTGAATGGGTCCCAAAGGATGTCTGGTGAACTGAACTTGCAATAGAAGATAAGTTGCTACGCCGCAATCCTTCAGCAGCAATGACACATAGCTGAATCAGTAGGAACACTCCTAGTATTTGGTATCTGCATGGAAGCAAATTCAAAGAGTGAATATTTTAGACCAGTAAAACCTCAGATGGCTAAAGGTCAAAGATGGAGTCATTAAGTCATATATATATAAAAGCCGAGTTCTAACTTAGAATTGGCATAGAATTGTGATACGTGGCGTGAACCTATCATTTTTAAACACTGAATCGGTTTATTAAGTAAAAAACCAGTGAATTTTAAAGGTTGAACTACTTTTGTCATGATTTTAATAAATTTATTATGCTTTAATGAAAAGATCATGGGTATGAATCTTCATAAGACCGAAATAAAGACTTTTTCACATTATAGCATTAAGTTGTGAGAATTTTTTTAAAAAAATCTAAAATTAAAAACTTTTCAATTAAAAAACGTAATACATATCACACTAACAATATCAGAGATTCTTACTATTAATCCTACTATTAATGCATGCTTTGATAATCAGAATCCGGGTTCTTCTCTTGCTACTTTTTTCTCTTTACGCTTCTTTCCATTTTAAACTACACATTTGAGAATATTTTAAATGTTTTAATTTATATGGATTAAAACTAAAATAATGGTTCTTTTGATAGTAAAATTTTATGTGATTTATATATTCATACAATGTTCTATGTGCAATGGAGATTTTTTTTAAGTTTCAAAATTAAATTATAATAAATAATCCTGCGCATTGTGCGGGTTATGAGCTAGTTTCTTTAACAGTTGAGAACATACAAAATATTTTGCTTGAGCAAATGAGAGAAAATCGCCCAAGAAAACCGAAGCACATGTATTAAGCAACCCAACATAGTCAGGCATTAAATTATCCACACTGTGACCACCAAGAAAAGGAGGAAATGGGTTTCCAATATGAGTAACATGTTTCTGTCAGTGATGATTTCCTCATGAAATCAAATCACAAACTTAACTAGAGATACCCATCAGGATATGAAAATTGCCAGACATACAAATGCATTTAACAAACAAACACATATTCAAGTTCCTATCTTCAGTCAAGGAAAGTGAACTTGGGTTGATAAGAAATGCCGAGAAATATTAACTCGATCTATAAGAAATGATATATGTCTCAATAGGAAAAAGGATCACTGTGACGTTATAATGACACTGGTAGGAACAATTTTGCAAAGCAACTCTACCCTCAACACCCACAAAAATGATGGCCAGGAAAAGGAAAAAAAACTAAAAAAAACAAAGAAAGCAAACCATCAAAGCTAGGGAGTTACCATGATTCATTTCTGATATAAAACCCCATACCTGGGCCTTTGATTTGATGGTTTTCCAATGAACACATAATGAATGCCTGCTGCACGTTTTGATATATGATAATAGAGGCCTGCAAAGAAAAACAACGGTAAGATTATTAAAATCCCACTCCTCCCCAGGGCCTTCCTTTGACTTCTACTGCAGTATATAAACCTCTGAAAGATAGGAATAACCTTCAAAGTAGAAGAGCATGAGGTTAGCACGAAGAACCAATTGCAAAAGTTCACGAGCTATAGGGAGCACCTGAATGCAGTACCATAGAAATTTTAAATAAGAAAAGCAGTTCACCAGGTGTTCTAAGAACCAATTGAGCAGCTAATTTGTAATACTGATCACTTAAAAAGAGAGGAAATAAAAGAGGGGAAAAATGGACATGTTTCCACAAAAGAAGGATACTAAAGGAACAATCTATCGTATAATTTTCAGACATAGGATCTATTTAAGGACAAATAAATACATAATAGTAAATTTGTAATTCAAACTAATTACATATAAAAATTTGAGTTAATTTCAAAAGATGACATCCAAAACACATAGATCAAGACTTGAACGAGCAAGCTGTCTAATAGATAACTATACCGTAGGCCATCTCCGAACTGCATACAACCATAATCGATTCAGTTTCTCTTTCAGCCATCTCAGAGATGAAACGGACGCCACTGATGTGGATGATGATGGAAGATTAGTCACTGCAGAATGCTGAACATGAATGCTTCCTGGAGCATTGTTGTTGTAGGGCTCATCAGACTGTGAATCAGCAAGGACAATGCCGCGGGAAGCAACTCTAGAACTGCAAAACAGACAATTGAGCAGTTTTTGTGAGTAACTTTTCAGTGTTGGCTAACAGCTCAGTAACAGTTACAAATAAATATATGTATAACTGAAAATCAAAGAGAAAGCCTTCTTGAACCTAATCCGCTCTGCAATATAAGGAACTGCTGTCTGGTATGCGATGAAAAGAGCACGTCTTGCTGGGGTTGGAGGAAGTCCATAAGGTCCTGCAACCTATCAAAACAACTATTAACCAATTTAACATAGATGAACTTGTAAAAAATAGTAACCACAGGGCATTGATGCACTTAGTATCAAGTAAAAAGAAAAAGAAAAAGAAAAAGAATAAAAAAAAAAAAACTAGAATCTCAACATGGGAAAAAAAAACTGTGGCGGCAGATAGTGCAAAGTCAATAGATATTATGAGTTCCCTAACAAACTCCATAGGGTTAAGGACCTTAGGTTGGAACATTCGACAACCACTTCTTATAACACTCCAGTCCCACATTAGAAAAATGAATAGCCCACATAGAGTGAGTAGATTATGATGCTCATGAATGCTAAGTCTCACATTAGTTTCTTACCAAGTGAAACTGAGCTTTTTAAATGATTTTAGGGAACTTCAAATTGATAGTTATTTTTGGGTGATAGCACAGATGTGGCTAGTACTTTCCTTGAGTCGTTACACTTCTCTTATTTGACGTTTTTGTTGACCACGACATAGAAGATTTAGACAATTGACCAATTAATCATATAACAAGGTTTATGTCATCCAAAGCATCTAAATATGCAGCTCAGAAAAGGGGGGGGGAAAGGGTACCTTTATTTTTTTAATTTATATAAGTAATTCGAACTAGTAACCTCTGCTTCATGAGGCGTGATTTCCAGCCAATTGAGATACCCCTTGGGGTTAGCTAAAGCCAATCATTAGAGTACTTAAAAAGGCCCATTTGATGAATATCAAGAAACTAATGCCCGCGAACCTGAGTGATGTCACAGTATTCCTCTCCCAGTGTTTGCTGCCCCGAACCAGTCGTTAATACAAAATAAAGCATCTGCCCCAAAAGTTTTGTCTGCAAAACAAGAAAACCGAAAAGCTAGTAATTATAATATGTTATCCACATTGCATAACAAAAATGATATTGGCTAGTAGCAAGGTCTAAAAAATACAAATGAAATGAGAGAATCAAAGTCGTAAATTTGGAAAGATTCCGGCTGCATTGCTAGCAGAAAGAAAAACTACACTCTAAAAACCATTTTCACATCTGAAAAACAAAAAAGAAGAAGGTGCTAGAGAGCTTGTGAATTTCAAATCAAGAACTTTGAAGGGGGTAAAAGGAAAATACAATAAAGATTATTAAAACCATTTTTTTCCTTTTTAAAAAAATCTCCAGAAAACAGACAATTTTCATAAATTATAAATACCAAAACTTTTTATCAAATGTATCCCTTACGTGTTATTTTTCTTTTTGTTTCCGAAACAGAAAAATGCTTGTCAACTAAGGTATTATTCAGCCCTTGGGTTTCTTTCTAATCTAATTCACACTGAAGAGAGCAAAAGGTGAAATGGTATAACTGGAATTTAGCTCTAATAAATTAAATTGCATCAAGGTTCCATATTGAACACTACTTCCTGTAACAGAGGCCTTAATTTTCAATGGACAAGCACCAACAGTCCTGTTCAGCTATGCAGCACACGGGGACCGTATGAAAAATGGACCTTGCCAAATGCATGCTCAATTAACCTAAAGGACAACATATTTAACTCTTCAAACCTAAATTCAGTTCCTGTTCTCGTGAAAAGAAAAACGAAAGTTGAAAAGCTAACCTCGCTCTGATAAGCTACAGCAACCCTCGTACCTACACCAGAGAAAGAGGCAGTCAATTTTCAGAGAGAGACAATGAAAGGCAAGGAACTAGTAAGTATAAGATAACCAGCAAAAATTTCACACAGCCAGGAGATGATGGGCCAACAATCACTTGTAGAAGTAATACAATTGAATCTCCTAAAATTGAGAGAGAGAGAGAGAGAGAGAGGACCAAAGAGGTGACGAAAAGCGTCGCGACAGGCATCGTAGACGAAGGAGGCGTACTGCTCGTCCTTCTCGGCGGCTCTCATTATCTCCGGCTGAGCCGCCAGCGGGAATCTTCGTGGTACGGACGGTTCGCTGCTGGTGCTGCTCTGACCCGCTTCCCCACTGGGACCCGGGCCAGATGACCCGCCCACCTCCTTACTTCCCAATCCCATCTCTCTCAGATAAGCTCTCAGTCTGAAATTGGTTAACACCAGAACTCGGAAAGGAAAGAAGAGCGGAGGGAGAGAGATCAGTTACCAATCCAACCAAGCTCACTCACGTCAGTCGCGTGGTTAAACATATAACGAAGGAAGGAGACGACGTCGTTCGATTTAGCAGATCCACACAAAAAAAACGATTTAGATGAAAGGAAAAAAATTTACGCCGTTGCCGGGGATCGAACCCGGGTCACCCGCGTGACAGGCGGGAATACTTACCACTATACTACAACGACTCGGTTGATTAAAATGTTAACAAATATCAAATTAATATCTAATTCACCGCTTTTCGCACAACAAAAATGACATTTATTTTTGGCAAGTAAAAATGATACAATTAAGAACAAAGACTTTTTAGCAAGCCGGTTGGTATCCGCTCACCCGCAAGGGTTATGAGAATATTTCTAGCTTAGTAACCAGGCAGAGGAAGGCCCATATCACTGTCCGCCCATATGGGAGAGGATAACATATTATGGGTAGGCAAGCAGGTGGCTAACATATCCACTCGTCTGCCTACCCTCCATATATATATATATATATCAAACCAACGTTATTCTGGCAAGTGAGGATTTTTTCTAGAAATCATTTTCCATGCCTTGCACTGTACCATTTCGCACAACCTTACTTATATTCTCTTTTCTTTCTCTGTTACTTCACGGCTATACTGAATCATTATGGTCTGTCTAAGTATTGAATTTTTGAAATCAGAATTGAATATTTATTGAGTTTGTGAATTTCAAGATAAAGAAAATGTGTTTAAATTCATTTGTGTTTGGATGTTATATTTTTGAGATTAAAAAGTGTTTTTTAATGGTAGGAAATGATTAGAGATATAAAAAATTGTGCATAATGATTAGTATTATAAAAAGAAGTGTGGAATAATGATTGAAATAATAATTATTTATTATAAAAATATTAAAAACTATTATTTAATTTAAATAATTATTATTTGTGTTTAGTGGGTGTTTTTTGCTAATGTTAGGTGGAACAAGCGTAAAGTAAGATTTTTTTTTTTTTTTTTTTTTAAAAAAAAAAAGACTTGATTTTCGGGTAAAAAATAGGGTGAATCCGGTTTGTCAAGTTTCTTTTTTTTAAAAAAAAAAAAAAAAAAAAAAAAAAAAAAAAACCAAAAAGATTCTTGTTTCTTTTTGGTTCTCAAACGCATCATTAGGGTTTGCTATTTTTTTTTTTCTTTCTTTGAATCGCATTCATCTCTCAACCACTCGCTACCGATCTCAGCCACTCTCTCTCTCTCTCTCTCTCTCTCTCCCCAAATTTTCGAAACCCCCCACTTTTAATGTGTAAGGGATATTAGGTTAGGGCCCTTTGGACTAGGGATTGAAATTGATTAGTTAGTTGAACTGAATATTAGTAGTTAGGCCTATAGTTAGTTGAGTCTATATAAGATTTAA
The DNA here is from genome assembly GCF_958979055.1 of Alnus glutinosa. NCBI lineage: Eukaryota > Viridiplantae > Streptophyta > Magnoliopsida > Fagales > Betulaceae > Alnus > Alnus glutinosa. The sequence continues at coordinate 10,858,265 of NC_084889.1, read as the reverse complement.
GAGAAGATTTTGTATTAGATATCAAAAGAATTATTCAATAAAATGTATTTTGAAGATTAGTTGTTCTCAAATCAGCCATTGGAGTTCTTGGGCTTCTCGAATTGCCTTTCCTTATTCATCATCCATCTTTCGCATTCAATCATCATTATCAATTCCATTTTCGATCTCATTACATAATGTTTAGCCATACCTTGTCTTTCTCTTCTTAGGTCCTAGAAACTGCAATTTTCTTTATTGAAGATGGAAGAAAGGTCTTGGTTGCTTGTTTAATTGGATTAAGTACAAAGGTATATATTGTAGTCAGGAAACACGCAGAGACGTTTGCAATTTGTTGAAGATGATGAGTTGCCAACAAAATCAATTGATCATGTCAATACTCACTAAAAGTATAACAAACAACAATTCCATGCACCGCAAGATTACACTAGACATTGATCGAATGGGTAATATATGCTATAATCTAGTGGTTACCTTCCTCAAAAATGTTAAAAAGCTAGCTTTAAAATGATTCAAAAACATGTGTCCAAACAGAACATCATAGAGCATGGCATCCACCGTAAAGTAAATTGTTCTCACTCAATCTTAACATCATCTTATTATACTAGTATTGTTGTAATAAAAAATAACAAAAACAACAGCAGCCCAACACATCTTTAAAGCGAAATTCTTTTTTGATGACGAAGAACCCCTTTAAGGTAGGGCCACTTCGTATACCCACCCCAATTAGGTGAATCTCGAACCCACGTAAAGTGCCCCTCCAGCTTTGCCGGCAAGCTGGCTACAAAGAATTGTTTACACCCAAGGGAATTCGAACCTTAAACCTCATGGAACTACCATAAAGACCAAAACCTTTACCACTAGAACCAATCCTTTGGGGTTTCTTTAAAGCGTAATTCTTATCCCTTGTGCGGTACTACTCTAACAGCAGCCGAATCTGGACATAGTGCTTCTCCATATTCGCCTTGTATTTTGTCAGTTTCTTGCCTAGCAATTTCAGCTCGCATTACTTCTTCTGTGTCCGTCAATTGTTCCATTAATCTTGTTTCACAAGTGGCCATTTCATGATCAGCCCACTCAAAAAACCCAGTCTCCAGTTTTCTACATGAGAAATAAATATGAAAAAGTGTCACAAATTACCAAAGTAAAAATAAAACAAATAAGAAATGGACGTTCGCTAGATGCATAGCTATTTGCCAACATTATTTTCTTATGCCTACCAAAAATAGAAGTATCATTCCTCGACCCGTATATCCACCTAAATAACTCATTTCAGCAACTCAAATATGTCAGTCCGGAAAAAATCCACGTAAGCAGCCCTTTCAATTTTTGTTTGGAACAGCCAATTCGTCAAACAACTTAAAGGCACTGAATCATGAAAATGAACTTCGGCCACACGAAGTCAAAAGTTCTTTTAAATTTTTTGACACGACAATTACCATTAACAGACTGCATTGAAAAGCCAATTAACATTTTGAACAGTGAAAGGATAGCTATGATTAAGTAATTGTACCGCAAGAATGATGCATTACCCAAATACACAATTACCACAAGTAATTGTGCTCAGGCATTATGAATATATGCATTGTACTGGAGCTATCCATTCCAACATATACTAAGAACTCTCAAGCCATTTGACAAATGAAATTTTCAAAAAATGGATATTGTGATGCACAGTTTTGAAAACAATTTTCAGAAAATTATTATCAAACGAAACACTTACACTAAAAAAATAATACAAGGGCTATTGTATAAAATAGCTATTAAATTCTGGAAAATTTTATTAACGTGGATGTAGCATCAACCACTTGGCTACATTCACTAGTGACACTAGCATCAACAAAATTAGGAGAATGAAAAGGACATTTAACAACAATCAATTCAAAATTCTGGTCGGCCAATCCATGACAACCCCACAACAAAGAGTAAAATGCCAAGCCCCTTCTCTATTAAAGCAACAAGCATGCCAAAGCAGAATATTCACGACAATACATAAAATAAGTCATAACCAAAGAAGCAATTCCCAGTCATCACCATATTCATAACCAAACCTTGTGCTGGACCATCTACAAGCTTCTAGAATTTAACAAAACAAATACCACTACTTAGTGCTATTTTCTTGGCCTCCAATCTTCAGTAAACTAATCATCACCAAACACACACGCAAATAAAAAATAAAGCTCTATAACAGTTAGAATGCCTTTTGGCACTCAAGAAACAAGCATTTTTTTAACTCTATCTTTGCAGCAATGAAAAAGGTAAGCCCCACCACCATAGCTTTAATAAAAATTTACAAGACAAAGACATAACCAATCATATCCTAATCTATTGCCATGAAAGTACATTTCCAACAAAAATTATGATATTCATCACTTCAAATTAAGACAAATATACCCAATTCGACAAACAAAATAACTAATTATCAATCACATTCTGTGAACCTTTGATCCCATTCTGACCCCAACTGAAAACAAGAGAAACCCAATAAAATTTCTCCCTTTGACCCATTTTCGCCGAGCAGCCCCCGCAGAGAAAGCTAAAATTTTCCCCTAAACACCCATATTTCGACCAACACAGCGGACCCCAAAAAAAAAATCTGACCAATGCAAAACATAACAAAACAGAAACCAAAACTTCACCCAGTACAATAACCTCCAGTTTAACCAAACTAGAACAATTCTGCAGAACGAAATATATAATCAACCCAAACCTGTAGAAAAACTTCACAACCAACCAACGCAATATACCCATAAAAATGATTAACAGAACCCATGAATAGCTCAACGGAGAGAGAGAGAGAGAGAATACCGGTGGAGGGTGACCGCCGCCGAACAAAGATCGCCAAATACAGAGAACGCCGGCGCCGATCAAGGATACCGGCGAGAGAGAGGCAGACTCGCCGGTGGCTTCGACGCCGAGTGTCTTGAAATTTTGACGCTGGTTTCATTGTTTTTTCCTTAAAAAAAAAAGAAAAAAGAAAAAAGAAAATTAAAATTGCCACGTAGGCAAGGAGTGGACAAGTATCATATCTCCGAGTGAGATAACATTTCTCTGGTAGAAAGCCCATGCCTTATCGGCTTATCTCTTCCCTAAATAATAAATATAGCAAACTAAACAAACGAGCGTGACGGCACGCCCAAGGAGAGAACGAAGAACAAAATGGCTGTCTCATCCACCACTGCAACAGTGTACATCTCCCGAAAAGATTTCTCGACTCAGACGCCGATAAATGGTGCCATATCCACAAATTCCATCACTTTTGCAACCAAGCTGCGCAGATTTCACATTAGAAGCTCAGGTGAAGTATCCGCCGAGACCAGTGCAGCAGAACCAGATTCAGAAAGTCCTATTGAAGCCCTAAAAGAACCACCGTCCTTGATTTCTGCTCTTAACGTTGAAAGAGCACTTCGTGGCATACGTAATGACAACTAATCCATCCATTAATATTTAATTTTGCATTTTTATTTCTACTTTATATATATATATATGGGTTTTAAGATCTTACTGCTCTCTCATGATGCATTTGATTGATAAAATTCAATTTAGAATGCAGCAATAACAGATGCCGATCACTATGGTAGACTTGGACTACAAAGAGAATGTTCTTTTGAGCAGGTCACAACTCAAGGACAACTTACATAGTTTTAGGTTAAACTCACGTTTTATTTAGTTATTGGCTATGCAAATTGATATTCCTCTCTCTCTCTCTCCCTCTCATTGTTTTTGATTATCCAGGTTACAGTTGCATACAAAACTAAGGTTGAAGAATTGAGGAATCAGGGATTAAATGAAGAAGAACTCGACGAGAAGCTGGAACTTCTAAAAGTCAGTAACTGTCAAAACTTCTTCTGTTCTCTCTTCTTTCAGAAAAAAGCCATATAGAGGGAAAGCAATTCTCACCAATCTGTAAAATTGATAGGAATCATACACAATTTTGTCAACCGAAGAAGAGAGAAGGATGTACGATTGGAGCTTGGCTAGGAGCCAAAAAGTTGAAACATATGTTTGGCCCTTTGAGGTTGACAAAACACCAACTCCTAAAGAGTCTCCTCCGCCGCAGGTATGCTTCGCTCTTTCTCATCTCGATAATCACTGTTACTTTAAAATGAATTTTTATCAGCGGTGCCGGTATGAATTCTTTTTTAGCTCAACACCCATACTATTTTATTTTGATGACGGAAAACTCTTCGAGTAAGATTTTGGTTTCGGCTTCGCATGAATTGAATGAATTGTTTACATCAAAGGAAATTTTAACCTCATACTTAATGGAATTCCGTTAAAATTAAGATCTCATTTGGTTTGCGGAATTAGTATTCTATTAGAAAATTGAATAGTAAAAGAGAGGGCGGAATGAAATGACTATTCATACTCTTTAGTTTAGTAACAACCCATATACTTTAATTAGAATCCAATCAAAATTACTAAAAAAACCTCACATTATTTTTTTAATAAAAAAAAGTTATAAAAAAGGAAAGTAGACTTTGACCCTATGAAGTACTCACGCATTTACGTTTTGGCGTCCAATGTTAAAAAATCAGCAATAGACCACCCCAATGTAGCCAACTTTGGTAAATAGTACATTTTATCCATGTTGTCAGTCTCTTTGGATGGAAACAAGTTCACGTGCAACGCACGTGGCCTTTTAAATCGAGACCATTTTGCCCCTCCATTTAGAGAAATATTCCTCTTCTAGACCGTGATCAGCTTCTTCTTTCATTTCCATAGACCGCTATCTCCAAGGAATTGGCGAAGGAAACACAACGTTGTCCATCAATTTCTCTTCAAATTTTACATGATCCAAACCTCCTAATTCCACATTCCTGTTTTTATTCTAATTGATTGAAAACCTTTTGGAACTCTGTTTTGAGTTAGACCTACTGTTATACCCAGAGGAGCCACTAGATTAAGAAATAGTGGAAGAATAACACCTAGAAACGACGAGACCTCACCTTCAAAATGACGGTCAAACCCGCCATGTCGGACTCTGAGAAGCTAATCCCTTCACCCAGAACCTACGTCATCCACATTTCCAAGGACCAAGTCTATCGTGTCCCCCCACCCGAGAACGCTCACCGCTACGAGGACCTTGCTTGCTACAAAAGCCATCGCCGACCCTACTGCCTCTACATTTGCTAGATCTTCGGCCTCCTAGTCGTTTTCCTCATCCTCGTCGGCATTGCTGCTGACATCTTCTACCTCATCTTCAAGCCCGAATCGCCCAACTACTCCATTGATGCCATCGCCATCAACGGCCTCAACCTCACAGCGGTGGCAACGACGACAACGACAACAACGTCGATCCTTACGGTATTGCCAGAGTTCAACGTGACCGTCAGAGCTGATAATCCCAATGAGGGATCTACTACCGCAAAGACAGCTCCGTCGAGATCTACTACGCAAACGTTAAGCTGTGTAATGGCGCATTGCCAGTGTTTTACCAGCCATCGAACAACATGACGATCAAAAGGCACGCAAGTTGAATGGAGGAGGGGCAAAAGTGGGAAGATGCGGCCTTAAAAGGTCATATGCGTTGCAAAAGTGGGAGGATGCAGCCTTAGTTACACGTGACCTCGTTTCTGTCCAAAGAGACGGACAACTTGGATGAAAGGTACTATTTACCAAAGCTGGCTAGATTGGAAAAGTCTATTGCCAGTTTTTGAACGTTGAATGTCAAAATGCAAATGGGTGGATACTTGGGTAAAATGTACTTTCCCAAAAAAGAAAAACTTAAATTAAAAAAAAAAAAAAAAAAAAAAATTCAAAATGAGTGGTTGGTCACCCACCAAATAGCCAGGGGTGGCCTGTGCCACCCCCAAATGCTCTGGGGGTGGTGGAACCACCCTGGCTCCATATATGGCTGGCGGCTAGCCACCGTAAAGAGGGTTTTGGTTTTTTTTTAATATAAAAAAAAAAAAAAAATTAAAGAAAATAGAAAATAATGAGTATTTTTTTTTTGAAAAATGTAGTCTATTCCTTTGAAAATATGTATTTCTCTTCGTAAGGGAATAGTTATTTCCAATGGGAATAACTATTCCAAAGAGGGAATAGTCATTCTATTCCAGAGGTTTGTTATGCGAACTAAATGAAGCCTAAGATCGTTACTACTTGAGGCAACCCATCGGGTAAAACACCCATACTATTTTGCTTTGAACATCTTTAAAAAAAAAAAAAAAAAAAAAAAAAAAAAAAAAAAAAAAAAAAAAAAATACCTTTTTTGGTACCTCAAAATACAAGTTGTACTTCGTTAAAGCTCAAATCATTGAAATCCCGTCAACCCTCATTTTAGTTATTTCCTTCATGGTTTCTTTGGCGACCATTTCTTTCAAAAGACTCTAAGGTTTCTTGCACTAGGAAACTCTCTTGTTCATGACTTTCAAACGTGATAAAGGGTTAAATACCTCGAGTTTGTGGTTATTCAAATAATTGTCATCTATGTAAACCACTCTTCTCTCTCTCTAAACTTGTCAATAATTTTTACTATATAAACATTGACATTACAGGAACCGGAGGACGTGGGACCAACAAGATTGGTGGGATACTTCATTTTAGGGTGGTTGATATTGTCCTTCGCAGTATCTATTGCCCTTAATCAATAAAAAGTCAAAGGGAGATTAGTGCATTTATTTCACATTGGGGAAGGGAAAAGGAATAAAAAACGTTAGCCCCTCAAAGTATATTATCATGAATAAGCACCGTCTTTTGTACACAGAAAAGCATTTCCCTGCACACTAATCGACTTTTTATAAAATTGTTTATAAAATGTTTAGTCCAACTTGCAAAGGTGAGGGCTTTACTTCTTTAGGGAGGAATGTTGATGAGTGATATTGTTCAACCAATTATTTGCATTAATTAATGTAAATCAGTTTTTTTTTTCCAAAAAAAAAGGAAACTTCGGTGCACTTGCGGATGCAATTATTTGTAATATTCGCAAAATACAAATATCACTTTTAAATATCCGCATTCGCATCATATTTTTACTAACTGCATCCGTGTGATTATTGTAGTTATTAAACACTCCCGAGAAAGCAACACAACCAATCAAACTAATGTAAACATAATTTATATTTAATCTAAAACAACGTTATTTTGGTATTAAACATGAAAACGATGTCGTTTTGGTAAATGTATTAAATATAATATCTATATAAGAAATATATAAAATAAATATTCTACATAAAGAGTATTCAGATGCGATTATTAACCGCATCCCCTAAAATTGTTATTCACATATGCAAATAGTGGTTTTTACTAACCGCATTTGCATGTGCGAATAATAAATAATTGTGCATAGAGAATGCCGTAGGTTGCTTGTCTTGATAAAGAAATCTCCATTAATTTTTTTTTTTTTTAAAAAAAAAATAAAAAAGCTAAGAACATTACCACCTACTAATTAATTGAATGAAAGTCTTTTTTCATAGACCTCCAATTTTAGACTTTTTGAGCATGGCATTAGCCCAAATTGATAGTCCATGTAACACCTAAAAAATTTAAGGAAAATTATGTCTAAACCACATTGCGCTGTCACACTTTTTGACATTGAGACTACAATTTTCAATTTATACTCTGTTTGTTTCGGCGTAAAATGTTTTCTGAAAAATGTTTTCAGCATTTTTCAGTGTTTGGTGGGCGAGAAAATAATGGTCAACAAAAATTATTTTCAATTTGACAGTAAAAGCCTCTTTAATTTTTTGAAAACCGTAAATCGTTTTCTAGATTTGAAATCTTTATTCTTGCACACACATTTGTGAGAATCCGCCACCGTCGGACATTGGAGTTTGTTGGTAGCCTAACTCTACCACCAAAGATCCCCGAATTTTGGTATCCGATTGTCGAAATCTGGCCAGTGTCGAAATCTGGCCAGTGCCGAAATCTAGTCCGTCAAAACCTGGCGACGTCACCGATTTTCGATAGACCAAATTCTGGCGAAACTGGCCAGATTTAGGCAACGGTTGCTAGATTTCGTTTAACACCGTTGGTATTTTTTCGTAAGAGTCAAACGCCGAAAAATCTTTTCAAAAAATCTTTTTTTTTTTTTTTGTGAAAAATTATTTCGTTGAAAATATTTTACAATAGAAAATATTTTACTTCGAAACAAACGAAGCATTAATGAAATTGAGACTCGTGTTTTGAGCATTTGTAAATTGAGAGGCCAAATTCAGGCGATGGTTGCTAGATTTCGTTTAACACCGTTAGTAATTTTTTCGTACGAGCCAAACGTCGAAAAATATTTTCAGAAAAATCATTTTTTTTTTGAAAAATTATTTTGTTGAAAATATTTTACGTCTAAACAAATGAAGCATTAATAAAAATGAGACTCGTGTTTTGAGCATTTGTAAATTGAGACCTCTACCAATATTGTAGTCAAATAGATAACAGAAGTGACATGAAAATACTATTATACTCAAATCAAAAGTATTCATCTTTGCATCTCTCCATATCAATATGTTTTTGTTCCTTTCAGAAGTATTCAAGATAATTATATTATGGCCCATGAATTGCTACATACTCTCAAATCGAAAAAAGGTCTTGGTGGTCTTATTGCTGTTAAGATTGACATGGAAAAAGCATTTGATCGTATAGAATGGTCTTTTATCTTAGCCATTTTGGAAAAGCTGGGCTTTCATACTACTTGGATAAATTGGATTCAAATTTGTGTTACCTCTCCGTCTTTCTCTATCTTGATTAATGGAAGCTCGTTTGGGTTATTTACTCCGGCTAGAAGACTTTGTCAGAGAGATCCTCTATCCCCATTCTTATTTATCCTTGGTATAGAAGTTATGTCTCGACTTCTTCACCCACAAGAATCTCTTGAACTTCTAAAGGATATTAAAATTGCTCAGAATTGCTCTCCTATTACACATCTCTTATTTGCTGATGATCTCTTTATCTTTGCCAAGGCTACCTCAACTGAAGCTCATGTCATTATATCATGTCTAGACACTTATTGCAGCTGGTCGGGGCAAGCTGTGAATGATTCTAAGTCCTCCATTCTCTTCAGCAAAAATTCCACAGCCTCTACTATTTCTAGTATCAAGAATATTATTCCTGATCAGATTTCATCTTCAGCTCCATATTATCTGGGACTCCCACTGATTATAGGTAAATCAAAAAATGAAGCATTTCAACCTATTTTGAATAAGGTTCAAAGAAAAATTGATGGATGGTGAGCTAAAACATTGTCTCAAGCTGGAAGAGTCGTCCTCATCAAAGCCACCGCTGCCACCATCCCCTCTTATACCATGAGTTAATTTCTTCTCCTAGACTTGATCTGTACGACACTGGATAAATCATTTAGGCACTTTTGGTGAGGTTTCCCCAAAGGTAAATCAAGAAATCTTTGCTTGAAATCTTGGAGCTCTGTGTATTCCTCGCAGCTTAAGGGGATTGGGTCTTCATCTTATGAAGCAAACCAATCTAGCTCTTGTTGCTAAGCTAGGTTGGAAGATCATCTCAAATATGGACTATCTTTGGGTTCGCCATCTCCGAAGGAAATATATTTAGTATGAGTATTTTTTTCTCAACCCCCACCTCCCCAAATGCATCTATGATCTAGAATGGTATTCTAAAGAGTAAACCTCTTCTGCGAGCCAAAACTTGCCTTCAAGCCTCATTGACCTCACATCTCCCAATTTGGTCGACCTCTTGAATTCCCTTTATCCCTTCCTTTAAACCCTCCACAAAAGTTCCAAGTAACCGTACCCAACCCTCTCTCCTTTCTGCGAGCCAAAACTTGCCTTCAAGCCTCATTGACCTCACATCTCCCAATTTGGTCGACCTCTTGAATTCCCTTTATCCCTTCCTTTAAACCCTCCACAAAAGTTCCAAGTAACCGTACCCAACCCTCTCTCCTTATCACAAATTTGATGGACTCGAATACCTATCAATGGCGGCCCTCTATTGTTAACTCTGTTTTTTATCCTACCAGTGCTATAGAGATTCTCAAACTGGGCATTGTAAATAAATCACATGCACGATATATTTGGACTCCTTCTAACTTTGGTAAGTTCTCAATCACTTCAGCATATACTTCACTTATCCAATCTCACCTGTCACAAAGTGGTCCTATAGTTCCATTATCCTTCTGGAAATTCTAATGGAAACTCAATCTCAATGATTGGTTTCGAAACTTTCTCTGGAAAATTGCTTGGAATATTCTTCCAACAAAGGCCCAATTAAATGCCTTATTGCCATCCACCAACCTGAATGAATGTCCTCTTTGTAAGTTAGCAGGGGATTCTCTTGAGCATCTGTTCTTCAATTGTACATTTGCCCAAGTATTATGACGCAATTCCTTCTGGCCATTGGACTCTAAGACTCTCAATTTCTCTAATATGGTTGATTGGATTAAGCTCATTATATCCCCTTCTTCTCTCGACATTCCCACTAATGATCATCACAGGTTTCAAATTTTTGCAGTTGTGTCATGTGATCTTCTGTAGCATTATTGTAACAAGGCCTATCATGATGCATTATTCTTTGATGCTATCCAAGTCTCACGGCATATTAATAAGATTGCTATGGAACATTTTGTGGCTTGGCATAATGTTTCACCTCCTATGGAACGCTGGCTTCCTCTAATCTGTGTTGGATACAAAATCAATTTTGACTCGGCAATACGTGATACCTTCTCAGCTCAAGTAGCGGTTTGCCGTAATCACAAGGGCCTTATCTCGATGATCTCCCAGATCAATCCCCCCTATCTACCAAATTATGGTGAAGCCTTAGTTGCAAATCTTGCATTTTCCCTTGCCATCTCCAAAATTTTATTATTGAGGGTGACTCTCAAGTTGTTATCCTCTCTACAACACCCCCAGAATATGCTTGATTGGCGTATCTCATCCGTTATATTAGATATCATTGACTCTCTTCCAGCCTCCTTCTCTTGGAATGCTAAAAAAATCAATAGAAATGCAAACTTCTGTACCCACTCAACAGTAAATTAGGCTGCAACCAGATATTTTTCTGACCGCATTCCCACTACTCTCCCTTTCCCCCCCTCTATTCTCATTGTAAGTGGAAAAGATCCACCTTCTCTTAGGTTAAGTAGTAGTTAGCTTTCTAGCTAACAGTTAGTTTACTTTCGTTCTTAAGCTGGTTAGTTGTTCTTTCTTTTCAATGTACTTACAAAACAGGAAAAAAAAAAAAAAAAAAAAAAAAAGGTTCAAAAATAATAATAAAAAAAGAGTGGCAAAGGTATCACCCGTCACAACCATGATTGGTTCATTCCTAACCATTGTTATGAGTCTTGTGACTACCATGGCTAAGAGAGACCCAACCACAACCATGTTTGGGATGTGCCCAACCGTTATGGATGTGTCATCTCTCGGCCACAACAGTAGTAACCAATCATGGTGGCTAGAATGTGCCTAGCCATGATGGTTGGGTCATTTCACTACCACAACATTGGGCACGAACTAATATTTTTTTTAAAAAATAAATAAATATTGAGATTTGAGAGAAGATGATGATAATAATAATCCATTTGCACAAAGGATGAGTGCCATTCATTTTCTCGGTTAGAAAGAAAGTAAATGTGACTTATAACATTATAAAAAAAAATAAATAAATAAGGGTTAGACACACTTATGGTCTCTGAGTTTTAGAAACTTTATTTTTTAGTCTCTGAGTTTCAATTCGTATTACAAATAGTACCTTAATTTTGAAAAAATGCCGAATTAGTACTTCAATTAAGTTTTTGGTCCAAAAACTAATTAACCACCACGTGTCAACCCCTGACACTTGTTGTAGTATAAAAAAAAATTAAAAAAAAAAATCTTTAAAAATTAATTAAAAAAATTGAAAAAACTATAAAATAAAAAGAAGAGGGGTGGCTCTTGGCCAAAATAGGGGTGGCTCTTGGCCGCTAGTGACGTGAACTTCCATAAATTTTTGAATGAAAGTTTGACAAAAGTATCACTTTCGCCTTTAGCCGTAAAAGAAACACTATCTAAAATACGAAATGAACCACAAGAACAAAAAATAGTCTCCTAAACCACGAGGCAAAAACATATTTAACCCAAAAAAAATTACAGGAAAGCTTGTAATGCTTTGTTCATTTACTTATGTTCTTAATGGGTAAATAAATAAATTAAACCAAAAACTAGAGGTTACCAATATATTCACAAAATGGGACTAAAAGGGCAAGCAACTCTTAGAACACATTTAGTACACAAAATGGTTATTCTTTTAAAAATATGAATGAACATTACTAAGAATAGAAGACATTGGAATGAAATGACAATTCATATTATTTTGTTTGATTATAACACATGCTCTGATTAGAATAACATAAACCGGGAGTTATTGCACCACCCTTGATGGAATGGGGACAAGTCACACAGAATTCAATCATAAGTTTTTTAAAAAATAAATAAATTTCAGGATTTAAAAAAAAAATAATGTGGAGATATTTTTTTTTTGAAAAATACATTATGTTCATATGGGAATAGCTATTCTTCTTATTTTTCTTAAAGGAATAATTGTTCCTCCTTTTACCAAGAATGGTATGCAACCAAACCGTTCCATAAAAGCGGTCTATTCTTCATCCCAAATGTACCCTTAATTCTTTTCAAAATTGTTACATTCTATTCACACCATGTGAACCAAATTCTACCAATTTTTTTTTTCTTTCCTAGAAAAATTACATCTATATGTAGTCTTAAACAGCCCAAAAAGCCTAAAAAATTAAGAAGAAAAAAATTCGCATATCCCATTCAAATTACCACTTGATTTTTAATGCACTCCTAAACTAGCGTTAATATCCCCCAAAAAAATGACAATGCCCCAAGCAAAAAAAAAAAAAAAAATTTATCTAAATTTTTTTTTTTCAATCAGACAAAATAACTCAAAAAAAAAAAAAAAAAAAAAAAAAATTGAGACTGAATATAGGTCGGACGAGCCACCCCCTTTGGCCAAATGAAGGTGGCCGAAACCACTCCCATGGACATTTAAGAGGTGGTTGAACCACCCCCAAATAGCGAATGAGTGATTCGCCCACCGAAGGCTGGATGAAGGAGGTGGCTAAACAACACCAATGGCCTGGGGGGAGGTTCTGCCAAAGGATAATTTTAGTTTTTTATTATTATTATTTTTTTTAAAAAAAAAAAGAATATTTGTCATTTAGAAGACTAACAAATTTTGGTAGTTTAGAGAGAACATTAACACAATCTTTATGGGTAATTATCTTTTCCCCCATAAATTACCAATCATTATCAACATACCACCACGGACTGACACATCAACCATAAGAGAGCATTCAACAACCATTTCCGTACCTTTATCCCCCTTCTGTCAGGTTATTTCGTTAAATCAAACGGAATATGCAATATTTAGACGTTAAATTTTGTTTAAAGATAAAAAATACCCTTCAACAGTAAATTAATTAAAAAAAATATTAAACCTAATATATATATAAAATTAATTAAAATTTTGTTTAATTTTGAAGGTATTTTTTGTAAATTTTGATTTTAAGTTGAGGTATTTTAGTCTTTTTACGAATTTAACTGGCCGATGGGGATAATAATACATAAATAGTAGTTGAATGCTCTCTTATGGTCGATGTATCAATTCATGGTAGCATGTTGACAATGACCGGTAGTTCATGAGAAAAAATATACTTACCCCCAATCTTTAATTTGAATGGGCATTGATAATCGCGTATTAGTTTAAGAGATGTATGTCCAACTTTTTCCCCCAAAAAAAAAAATACCTAGGGTACTGGTACTTTGTTACCCTTAATTGACTGATATGACAACCACAACTTTAAAATTAATGTGAAGATAATTATCACTTAATCCTCAAATAAAAGTAAGGGCCTAACTACGAGAATCCAAACCCATAACATAGGCCACTATCCATATGCGAATTATACATGCATGAGTCTAGACATCTAAGGATAGTTTGCCTACAACTTTGGCCCAGCACAATTGCTATTTAGTACCAAGTGCAGGAGCGAAATTTGTTAGGTCCCATGATTGGATTAACACGGATAGTTGGGATTACAACCATTCAACTTACTCAGATTACCAGAACTTGTATAAACAATGGCTACCCACGGATCCAAGACACCCAAGCACCAAGCTAAGCCCCAACAATTCTGAATCGATCAAAACTCTCGACTAAGAGTGCATTTGAGATTTGAATTTTGTCATTGATCTCGTAGACAAAATATACGATTTTAAACAAAATCGCAAATAATGAACCGTTTAAAAATTACATTTAAAAAAAAATGGTATTTTTAAAACGAAAAAAAAACATATGCTTTTAGTACGTGTAGAATGCAAAATTTTTAGAATGAAAAAAAAAAAAACAAAATCGCAATCAATAGGGTACTTTTTTTAGAATGCACAATTTTAAAGGCTAACTTACGATTTTAAAGGCTAAATCACGATTTTGTCAAATGCTTAATTGAGTTTTTAAAAATCACTTTTTTAAATCGCAAATTTTTAAAATCATACTTTTTGAAATCGCAAACCCAAATGAACCTAAAGGTTGAGAAAACAGTTTCAATAATTTAAAATTTGACATCTTGATTTCATTTCTTAACACCTCAATAGCCAAATTGAGGAAAAGACAGATCGTGATAACCGCAAACCACCTGTTTGTTGTCTTTTTTTCTTTTTTCTTTTTAAAAAAAAGAATATAATTTCTTTGTGATAATAATGGATGGATATAAATTTTCTACAAATCCAGTTCGAAAGAATTCTTCCAACCAAATTTCTAAAAATGACGTGTTTCTAAACATGCGAGAAGCACATGTTTGTTTTATTAGTACATGTGAAAGGCACATGCTATTAAAAAAAAATTGTGTTTCACACATGTTTAAGGCATACATGACATGACACTTTTTAGAGACTTTGGGATAAATTTTCCGACAACCTTATTTGTAGAAAATTTTTGTCCATAATGTATGACCTGATAATAAGCATGCACGTTTCAAAAGAAGTTTCAAAATGATGTTAGGTACTTTAACCATGCTTCTACTGAATGTTTGATGACCAGCTACTGAACCTCGAATAATAATGTGTTCTAGCCATCTATACTGAACCTTAGATAGGGTTGGTTGCAGGGTAAGTCTAAAATCGGTTGCCCCAAGAAATCTTGCAAAGAAAAACCCAACCAAAAATTCTTTCGAAAATAAGAAAAACGTAAGTATCAACCAACAGGAATCTAATGATTCTAGGCCAAGAAAGTTAATGATGACACCTAGCTGTTGATATCTCACAACAATGATTGCGTGCAACCAAATGATGGAACCTAAAACATCTATCACTATGGACTCTCAATATTGTTCCTTTTTTCCTCTTCTGGTTTTCAGGTGGAGTAGCAAGGGAGAAGGGGGTTTACATGCCTACATGAAAAGCTATAGCATAAAACGAAACTTAATGTACCAAGGCCCAAGGGTCAAGGGATGTTATCACTGAAGGCCTTTTACTGTTTTTTTTTTTTTTTTTTAATTTATTATTATTATTATTCTTATTATTATTATTATATTTTTTTTTTTTGAAAGGAAAACATACCTTCACCAGCAGCAACAATCTCTGTAAAGAGAAGTTTAGGCACGGCATAATGCTCCAAACCCTATATTAAATTTACGGATGCTGCTCTGGTTAAAACTTTTGTTTGCAAGCATCCAGACCTCAAGCTAAAAAAGTGAAGAGGGTTAGTTAACAGATATTAACAAATAGTTACAGTTTGAAAGCGATCAATGAATTAAATCTGTAGAAAAAACAGAAATTGACATTAGCTCATAGCAAGCCTATATTGGTCCACAATAGGTGTCCTAAATCCAACACTTCTAGGCAGACTAAGGATGGTAGAACAAAGACAATAACAAACCAAGTTAGTAAGATATGTATATATAAATGAGAGAAGGGTAACAGATTGATCACCTAAGTTGATATGCAACACATATACACATTTACCTCAGTCCGGTTCGCTGCTTCTTTTAATGAACTCTTTTCCGTTTACAAGAATGATACTGTTCTCCACTATCCTTATCGGATCCACTAACCATCTGCCACCTGTCATGACTCAGATTATCAGTACCAGACTTTGGATTGTGCTTAGAATGTCTGGAGGTGTGACTGCTCTCTTTCTGTCGCCTTTTCTGATCAATGGAAAGACTTTGGTCCACACCAGATTCTGTGTGGCTGTGACATTTGTAATTGTGCCTTTTGTCGTCAGGCCTATTTCTCTTCCTGTCAACTTCTTTTTCTTTATGAGTTTGATGATGACTCCGACTAGAATCACTACCACACTTATCTATTCTTTCACTGTGCTTTTTGGAGCTTCTATGATGATATTTGTGCCTCTTTTTCCTATGCAACTTGGGGCAACTGGGCATATCTTCTACTTCTGAACTTGATCTTTCCAGGTGATGATATGACCTCCGATCCCTAACAGCAATTGAAGAATGAGAACTCTTCTCAAGTCTGTCATCATCCGAGTTGTCGTGATCTGTATAATAATCATGCAGATTTTTCCTCTGTGACCTCTGAGTAAAACGGGAGTTGGAGTAGCTTACACTTTTTTCTCTCTTTATACAAGATTTATAGCCATATGATCTTTCTGTCTCATTATACGGGTGCCCATTACTAAAATTATCATCATCGTCACGATCATCGAGAGATTGTTTTCTGGTGAGCAAAGAAATACTAATAGAAATCAGGAAAACTTCAGGAACAATGCAGTTAATATTGTTCAGTGAGAACGTAAAGGGAGGGAGGGAGGGAGGGATTCCATCTAAATATATATTTTTAGAAATTTCTGAAGAGATTATTAATATTTAGTTAGCAGGAAAACTCTAGTTAGAAATGTCATACACATTAAAATTCAGAATAGTACAAAAGACCTAGACACGAAATCTTATAACAAGAAAAATGATGAAAACAAATTTGTACAAAATGCAGAAAACATTACTTGGTACATTGGCAAAGCATACCTCAAAAGAACAGCCAATCTAACAAAGAGAACCATAAAATTTAACATAATTGATTTGAGAACTTAGTGTAACACCCCGGTCCCATATTAGGAAGAGATCAATAGCTCATATAGAGTGAGTAGTTTATAAATATACTCATAAGTGCTTAGTCTCACATTGCCTAATTATTAGGTGAAACTGAGACTTACAAGAGATTTTTGAAAAGTTTCAAATTGAATAGTCTTTTTGGGGTGATAGCGCAGATCTGGCTAGCGCTATTCCCTATGTCGTTACAAATGACATTAGAGTCACCTAATAACGTCAGACCATGTGGTACTGGAGTACCGCATGACGTGGCTCTGATGAGGATGTCAGGAGTTTTTTGGGGGGGGGGAGGGGGGAGGGGAGAATTTGTAACACCCTGGTCTCATATTGGGAAAAGATTAATAGTTCACATAGAGTAAGTGATTTATAAAGATACTACTGAGTGCTTAGTCCCACATTGCCTAGTTACTAGGTGCAATTGGACTTTATAAAGGATTCTATGGAAGCTTCAAACTGACTAGTCATTTTGGAGTGATAGCGCAGATCTGGCTAATGTTTTTCCATAGGTTGTTACAAATTTGTAATACTCCGGTCTCATATTAGAAAGAGATAAATAGCTCACATAAAGTTAGTAATTTATAAAGATACTCATGGGTGCTAAATCTCACATCGCCTAGTTACTAAGTGAAACTAGGCTTTATAAGGGATTCTAGGAAAACTTCAAATTGACTGGTCCTTTTGGGGTGATAGCGTAGATCTAACTAGCGTTTTTCCTAGGTCATTACAAATGATATTAAAGCCATTGTCCAGCCTAAGATGGGGGGAGTGTGCACAAGCCCATGAAGGTCGCATGTGGGCACTCACTAGGACACCAAGAATGGGGTGATCCCACGAAGGTTGCCAGCTGGGATGTTAGGTCTCAAGCGAGGGTAATTGTGACCTCTCACATCATTTGGGTATGGGAATGGGAATGGGAATGGACTTATATGTATATTCGCACCCTTCTTGACACAACATGTTTTAAAGCTATGATGGCTACAAACCTATCAGAACTGCGCAGTTAAGTGTGCTTTTGCGAGAGTAGTGCTAGGATGGGTGACCTCCTGAAAAATCTGGTTTAAGGAAACTAAAAGCGGACAATATTGTGTCGTTAAAGTCGTTACACTTAAGAGTGTGTTTGGCAAAATTTTCAAATACACTTCTCAATTTTCAAAAGCTGCAAAACATTTCTCAAATAAAAGTTTTTTTTATATATAAGTAACCGAAATTCATTAAAAAGCACAAAGACGCAATCCAAATACAAATACAATATACAAGAGAAACACCTAATTAGAGAGAGAGAGAGAGAGAGAGAAAGTAAGAAATTATGAAAACAAGAAACATTATAGGCAAAGGCAGCTGGTAAAGTGCATTGAAGAAAAGAGCCTTCAATTCCAACATTATCCTATCACGGACTTCAAAATTTCGACCATTTCTTTCCCTTCAAATACACCACATTAGACATGGTGAAACCATTTTCCACACTACTGCACTATGAAGGCTACCAAACTACCCCCTCCAATAGACGAAGAGATCTACCACTCGTCCAAGAATGACCGAAGCTAACCAAACACAACTAGAGATAGTATTTCATAAAGCACTAGCAATCTCACAGTGGCGTAAAAAGTGATCAACAGATTCCTCTTCTTACATATGCAACACTAACCTACCACTATGATATATTGTTTCTTTAGGTTATACATAGTGAGGATTTTCCCTAAAGTGGCCGACCAAGCAAAGAATGTCACTCTCAAGGGAACCTTGTTCTGCCAAATACTCCTCCAAGGGAAAATGAGTACTATCATGGAGGGCAAAGACATTATAGAATGATCTAACATTGAATAACTTCTTGGAAGAGGCCCAACAAAGCTTGTCTTCACCACCCCATCTTAGTCCGAAGGAGTACAATAGATTGAAGAATGGGGTAAAGAAATCCACCTTTGAGTCATGCGTCACTCTAATTAAATAAACATTCCACTAATAAGTGTCACTAAAAAACTCCAAATGATGAATCATCCTTGAAACCAACAATATTGAACAACTCTAAAAAAAGGGTCTGCTTTCCACACCACACGTCATGCCAAAATCTAATCTTGGCGACGTCACTCACCTCAAATCTAGTATGACTAAAAAACTCCCCTAAGCCCATCCTAACATTTTTCCATAACCCCACCACATACGACCCATGAACATCATTTGAACACCACCCAACCCACGAGCTGCCATATTTAAAATCCACTACCATCCTCTACAGGGCCTCTATCTCATGCACGTAGTGCCATAACCACTTCTCCAAAAGAGCTCGGTTGAACAAAAGAATATTTCAGACCCTCCATTAACACACTTTTCAAAATAAACATCAAAACACTTCTTAAAAAACAAATAGAAAACACTCTTCAAAAAATAAAACACACTTTTAAAAAAAATTGCCCATTCTTCATATAGGAATTTTTTGAAAACACGCTCATGTTTTCAAGTGTAGAGGTTTGCCTTTGATATTTATAATAAATATATAAATAATTTTTAAAAAAAATGGAGTATGGCCTCCATTGGTGGAGGCCACCGTGGGGACACCAGGTAGATCCTGTGGTGGCCACCACTAATCCATGATGGGCCACTTACATGGCGATCATCGCAAAGCCGCTAGATGTGTCTGGAGCCACTACAATGGCTGCCGTCAAATCTACGCCACAGCCATCATGGTGGCTGCCGATCTGTCTGGTAGCCCATGGTGGGGCCGGATTCACATGGTAGCCAACACAGGCCACTAGATCTGTTTGGACACCTCCATGTGGCCACCAACAAATCTGCGTGGTGGCCACCACCCATTGAGGCTAGCTCCAACTGACTCAATTTTTGTGGTTTTTTTGGTTTTGTTTAATTTATTTTTTTGAAAATACCTCTCATTTTTTTTCTTTTCAAAAACACTTCTTAGTTTACCAAACAAATTTCTTTTGTGAACCCCAAAGAAAACAATTTTTCAAATATGGTCCCCACCAAAACATTACTCAATTGTCACTTTTTCCAAGACTCTTTTCAAAACTCAAAATACTTCTCAAAACTTTACCAAACCAATAGATTTGCTCTAAGATGTACCAAAAACACTATTTCACCTGC
Organism: Alnus glutinosa; assembly: GCF_958979055.1. Classification (NCBI taxonomy): domain Eukaryota; kingdom Viridiplantae; phylum Streptophyta; class Magnoliopsida; order Fagales; family Betulaceae; genus Alnus; species Alnus glutinosa. The sequence goes on along the minus strand of NC_084889.1, from coordinate 10,838,146 downwards.
ATGGTGTTTACAAGTGTGTGAGAGCTTGCATGTGTTTGTGCCTTTGAGATAAAGAAGGGGGAGGGGGGAGAAGATGATCCTTCATCAGCCCATCCTTGGGTCTGATTGATGGAGTCCCACTTAAGACTCCACGTCTACACCAAGTTCCTTGGCTGTGGAAGTTGCAGATCATGGCCACGTGAAGGACTGTAGAAGTGGGTAGGGAATTTTGTTGTTATGACGTGCATGGGTAGTGGAATACCTCTTTGTTCGTTGGGTGTTCAGAAAGCTGAAGCTTGTTTCTCTGCTCGAGGTGTGGCAAGTTCAGGCTGTTTAATTGAGGGGTCTCGTTTGAATTTGAACCTGCGCACGTGGAACAAAATTTTCGTAAGTTTAAATTTGGCTGTGGGCCGGGTTATTGGGAAGCTTTTGGGTCGCCTTGCTGGGTTTGATCTGGGCCTCAAGTGTTAGGGCTTTCAGCTAGGTCGATTTTTGCCTAAGTGTAAACACAAAGTCATTTATCAATTGAAAACTTCTAAGGGCACAGGTATGACGGCTGCCTATCGGAGATTTCTTCAGCCGGAGACGTCGTCGGGGGCAGACTCCGGGGTGGCTATGGGCATGTCTCCCCCCTTGCCGGTTCCGGATGTGATGCCTCCAACAATTCTACATGTTTCTCCTGCTCCGTAAGGTCCTCGGCAGGTTCTGGTTTTCTCGGTTCTACTGCCCCTACACCAAGTAGCTCTGCTAGTGGTGTTGGTGCTGAGTTGGCTAAACCTATCCTCCCTTGTGTCCCTCTCAAAGGCGGCTGAATTGAGTGAGAAGTTCATAGCGAGGATGGGGGTCACCGCGAGAAACTCTTGGCTATCCTGGATGAGATGATAGCTCGCCAAAAGAGCCTTTGTGGGTCTTGAGGTGTCCTGATTTCGGGTTTTGGGTTTTTTCCTTGTGGGTTTAGTTGGGTTGTTTTGTGGGCTACTTCTTGGGTGTTCCTTTTGGGTTTTGGGGTTTAGCTCTCTTTGGGCTTGTTGGTTTCCTTTGTGGGTTGGCTATGGGTGTTCTTTTGTACACTCCCTATGTACTTGGGGGCGCCTTACTTTTTTTAATAAAATTTCTCTTGCTTATCAAAAAAACATTATGTTGTTAAAGGTTATCCTTTTGTATCCTTGTTTTCCACTACTAGTCAACGTGGGTAGAAGCATGATACAAGTAGTTTCTTTATTGGATGGGTAGTTATTAGTTTCCTTATTGCATGGGTACTTATTTCGTAAGTTAGTATAAGACTAGGACTAGGAGCAAGGTTCAGAATTATTGAATATTGTATTGACATTTATCATTGTGGTTTGTATACAGCCCAAATTGGATTCATTTGTGGTCTCTCCAATCTGAAAGGAGTTCATTATCTATCTTTTTCTATTCAATTAGCCACTGGTTCCTATCAACTTGGTATTAGAGCATGGCTACCAACAAGGATCACATCGAGAAATTAGAATTAGAAATACAGGAGCTAAAAGAAGTAATTCAGAAGATGAATTCGGAATCACAGTCCAGCTTTGTGGAGCTTAAGGAACTCTTCTTCAAGGGTTTTGAGCAGGGTGAATCATCTGCAATCAAAGGAAAATGATCGTTTCAGGGTCACGAAAATCATCCTTCCGGGCAGTCAAATGGTTCTAAAGGATCGAGTGATTTCACTAAGTTGGAGTTCTCTCGATACTCGAGAGACGACCCCAACGTGTGGCTGAATCAGGTAGTTCAGTACTTCGATTATAAGATACCGGAGGAGCAAAAGGTATCCCTGGCAACCTTTCATCTCGAAAGTGAAGCCAATCAATGGTGGCAATGGGTTCAAAAGTTGTATAAGGAAGAACAAGTACCCATCGCATGGGAAGCCTTCGAGAGTTGCTGATTCAATTCAGTCCTACCGAAGTTGAAGATTATGACGAGGCACTCAAGAATCCAACAAGAAGGGACATTGCGGGATTATTAACAAGAATTTGAGTGATTGGCAAGCCGGGTGGATGGGTGGCCTCAAAAGGCACTCGTGGGAACATTCCTTGGAGAGCTGAAACAAGATATTGTATCTGTCGTGCAAATGTTCAAACCGAAGACCCTCCGTGACGCCATTGCGCTAGCACGAATGAGAGATGATAATCTCTCTAGAGACCGAAGATTGCAAGAGGTGAAGGGTCAACTGTGTCAACATATTCAGCCAGGTACTCAACAAATATTACACGCCCATATTCATCAGGTGCTGCCAAGAAACTGTCGTGGGAGGAGATGCAGAAAGGAAGGGAGAAAGGCCTCTGTTTCGATTGCAATGAAAAGTTCACACCGGGACATCATTGCCAAACATCTCAAGCACTCTCTATTGAGGTTTCTGTAACGCATGAAAGGTTTGAGGAGTTCGAAAATGGCGACGCCAAAATTACTTCTTCAAGGGAGGGCGAATGATAGAGTCCCACATAGGACTCCACTTCTAAACCAAGTTACTTGGCCGTGGAAGTTGCAGATCATGGCCACGTGAAGGTCTGTAGACGTGGGAAGGGAATTCTGCAGTTATGGCATGCATGGGTAGTGGAATGCTGCAGTTATTTACTATAGTTAGAGTTATTACGTTGTTAAAGGTTATCCTTTTGTATCTTTGTTTTCCACTACTAGTCAACGTGGCTAGAAGCACGATACAAGTAGTTTCCTTATTGGATGGGTAGTTATTAGTTTCCTTATTGCATGGGTAGTTATTTCAGAATTATTGAATGTTGTATTGACATTTGTCATTGTGGTTTATATAGCCCAAATTGGATTCATTTGTGGTCTCTCCTACCTAAAAGAAATTCAGTATCTATCTATTTCTATTCAATTAGTCGTTGGTTCCTATCACTGATAGTAGGTGGGAACTGTCCGTATATCTTCTTTATAGTTACAAAGGATACTAAAGTGAACAAAAGAAAGTATTGTAGACAACAAAATCTCAAATAAATAACAAAAAAACAAAAAGAAGCAATGCCGAGAAACAATTAGCCAAATGCCTTCCATCCAAATTGTTATATCCTGATATTATTAAAGAATTACCTCCTATTCTCATTTGAGATTTTCTGTCTCTTTTCAAAATTTTGAAAATCCACATATTCTTGATGACTTAGATGGTGTTTCTCAATCCCTCCAAGTTGAGGTGCCACAGCTCCCATCGTCACATATCCACTGCAAAATGCTCAAGTGTCAAATTTTATATGACGCAATAAATGACCGAGTTCTTTCTTTTCTTTTCTTTTCTTTTTCTTTTTTTTAACGTGGGCAAGTTGATCAGAACCAATATATTAAGAAAAGAATTTACCTGAAGCCCGGAAAGCCACCATACATAGATGGCATATATGTAGGAACAGCATAAGGGGCAGCGGGGACCATGGTTGCATTAAAGGGCATCATCCCAGCATTGCAATATAGGTTCCCATAGGGCCTGATATGGGACAAGGGGGTCCCATTCCAAAATGGTCGTGCATAACCCTGCATAACTCCTGGAAACATAGCACTTCCTGAAATTACAAAAGAAAGTTAACATACCAGACGAGCCATAAACAATCATATACTTAAGAGAAATACAACAGAGGAAACCAGACTATACCTCTCTGATGTGGACTGGAAGCAGCTGGGCAGTCCCTTACAAAATGGTCTGGTGAACCACACATGTAACACGTACGGTCCCCCTGATTTCAGTACAGTAGCTTGGATCAGTTTAAAAGGGGAAAAGTAAAGAATAAACGCCCTCACAAAAGTTTACCACATGCACCCAAAACGTTTTCACTTTTTCCCCTTTTTTTATTTTTAGTTTTTCAGCCTAGTTAATAACCCAAACAGGTAGGAGATTTGAGGCAATGCAAATTCCAACATAAGAATCAGTACAGGAATCATATCCCATGATATGCCAATGCTAACCACCAATAAGAACCAAACTACTGAGTGAAACAGTTTTCAGGTGTATCAAAACAAGGAAAGAAAAGAAAAATGAAACATGAAACGGAAATTCCAACACAATTTGGCTCAAGCAGATTCAAAACCAAGACTTTTACATGAGAGCATCAGGTACAATCTTATAGAAGGGGCCAGAGTAGATGGACAAAACCAGAAGTTTGTATTGTAAGCGCAAAATTTTGAACTTCACAAAATCCCAGCAAACAGATTCTCAAAGTCAAAAATCAGATTCTTAAGATAATGCCTCTACTTGGATCCCCATGTGGGCATCCCTAATTCTTCGTCAATGTTCTTAGCAAGCTTGTCCTCACATAATGAAAGACTTTGTAATGTAGATTATAATGATCATTTGGTAACTGGCACACTAATAATGCAAGTTTTTGTCAAAGCTAATACCTTTTTGTGTCTTCCAATCTCCAAGAAAGTCCTGTCTCTATCTGCATAATTAATGCAAGTGTCAGAACAAACAGGAGATATACTGGAGATGATGCCCATATGAGGTTAGAAGTGAGGCCACAAAAAAAATAAAAAACCCAAAGATGTAAATACTACCTGCAGTACTATTAACCCAAAATCCCTTCTTTTTCTTGAGATTGGATTCAGCTGGGGTAACATCCGAAATAGAAAAATTAGAGTTGCAGAGCCAGAATAAGATAAATATCATACAGACTATACTAGACATTTTATGCCCACTAAAGAATACATCTGCTGCACTATATCAGGAACAATATCATGGTTACAGCCTGATGTCTAGAATGCAGCTCCAACATTGTAAACAGTATGATTATCATAGTTAGAGAATTAACCAGAGAGGAAGTCACAGAATTTTTTGATAAGTAAGAGATGAAGTCACAGAATTAATAAGATAATACCTTCAAAATGGGTGGGCTGACTTTCTCCTTGAAAGTCATCAAAAGCAGCCAAGTCCCCATGTCTATTTTCCATATCCACAGGAAGACAAGAACCATGTTGATTTATCTTGTGTGGCAAATGAGGTGCTTTCAAAGGATTATTCACATTGACACGAGAATTATTGCCACCCGTAGACGCATTGTTTCTGATCAGTAGGTCATAAGCAGATTCTACCATATTTTGATTGGATCCCCTCCCTGTTGTAGAGGGAGAATGGGGCTCTAGCTCTCTTTGAAAGATACTTACACCACAAGACACATCTTTTGCTTGAATTCCAGATTCACCATCTGTTTTTGCATTATTCAACAGTTATTCACCAGAATTTAGTTGGTGTAAGGAAGGAGATTTCAACAATAGATAATTTTCCTACCTGGAGCATATTGATGAAAGGCAGTGCCTGAACCAGTGGTTAGAATTTGGGACTCAAGGAAATGCTCAATTGCTTGCCTGAGAGATACATTTGGTAGCAAATCGTCTACTCTGCATCTAGTAGAAAAACACTTGGGACACCTTGTTTTCTCAAGCAGCACCAGACGAATACCTGCACCCAAAACTCCACAATCAAGATACAAAAAGAAAACAAGTGAGGGTCACCAACGCCTCTCAAAACTTGAGGCAGATAAATTGGCTGTAGAATTTTGTAGAGGAAGAAATATAAGTTTCTCACTAGGCTCAAAAAAATTTTAGCCTTAGCAGTTGATAAAAAAATCCACAAGTTCTATACACTTCAATGAAAAATAAAAAAACTCAAAAGGAAAGAAAGGTTCAATTTAGCGGATGATTGTCTGTACCATACCAAAAACTTACATTTCTGACAAAAACTATGCTGGCAGCAAGGTATCATCACAGCCTCCTTAAAAAATGAATCGCAAAGAGAGCACTTTAGCTCTGATGGCAAGTTAACATTTTGCATGGCTGGAGGACTGGTATCAACAACTCTTCATATTTCCATGAGGCAAAAAGAATCAGATATTTGAGACCAAACAACCAAAAGAAATTAAAAGGAAATGACTAACTATTATCCTACTTTTCTATGTTTGTATCTTCTTCAACTTTATGCGTTGGTTTTTCCTGGGACATATTCCCTTCAATTTCACCATGTGCAGGACCTGATACTGAAATTGAAGCATGGTAAGCATAGAGCTAATATCTTGAAGATTTTTAAAAATATGTATGGACACATTACATACCTCTAGGAATAGCCTCACTAAGGTCACTTTCTTCAAGTTTCTGATATCCTTCCGTACATGGCTTAGAACATCTGAATGCACATAAGAATCAATTATGAAAAGAAGGGGGGGAAAGCCAAGAATTAGACAAAAGTTTGATGCATCTACAACAATCCTGCACATATAGAATCCCACGGAAAAAAAGTATACCTTGCAACATAATCACTTTTCTCATCACTGCCAGTGCATGCATTCTTGTCAGTATCAAGATCAGCACAAGATAAGGTCGCCTCAGGAACAGGATACAAGTCAACCCCAAAGTCATCAAAATTGTCCAATTCAATATTCTGAAACATATAAAAGTTATACTGAGGAATAGAAAAGTAAAATAAGAAAGCAGGCAGATTTAAAAGTTATAGTAAAATAGAGCACAACGCCATCTCCAGAAATAAAACTACATGATAAATATGCACATAGGCTTTACAGGACAGCACCAACAGGTTAGTCACAGACAGCAGTTGCTGTTTGGCCTCTGGCCTGAAGGTGCTGAAGTCGATCCAAAATCCCAACCTTAAAACCTTCTTGTACTTCAACTCTTGAAAGATTCTAAAATAGAACTTAATGCAGTTGAATACGAAATAAAATAACTATATGATGGATTCACATCTAACGAATGATAAAAATATGCCAAGGAAGTCCTGTAGCAACAGTGTAAAGCTAAACCATTTATCCATCAATCATCATAAAGCAAGCAATCATTTTCATTTTTATCAGTGAAGCATTCGGAAAACCTCTCATCCATACCCCTACTATTGGTTATTCTTAATTTTCCATTCTTATTTATTTGACAGCTTTTAAACTAGGTTCCTAGAAAAGCAAATTTATTGACATACCGCTGGAAGAGTTGAACTAACCATCCTAGTGACCTTGTTTTGAAGAGTCTCAAACGAGTTAAAGTTTGCCCTGCAACACAGCATTATTATGTAAGAAAAACTGCATGATAAATATCAATACAGCCTCAACTAATATAGAAAAATTTGCAAAAGTTTAAGTTAGACTTGCGTCATCATTCACACATACATACAAATTGACCTCGATTGCTAAAAACTTACATATTGGAAGGAACTGATCCAGCAGGCACTCTTTTGATTATCACACTTGAACCGCTCGGAATTTGAAATTTCTCGTCAGTGTACTCTGAATTAATCCAAACAAATAAGAACAACAAATTGTTATAACAACTCTATGTCAGAAAACTTGAAAGAAGGGGAAAAGAAAAAAACAGAAAAGTACAATTAACACAAATGCTCTTCAACTCCTTTGAATTAGATATTTTTCAATTTAGTACTTCAAGTCTAAAGCTGGCTTCTCAAAAAGATTATAGTAAATATATGAATATAAGTTAGCTTAAGTTCTTATGTAAAACCTAATTCAAGCAACTGAAGCCACCTTGTGCTAACAAGTAATTGGAAATCGTGTTCTGTACATCGCAAAAGCTTGCTATGGCTAAGAAATTGGTTTTGTAAAGAAGGCCCTAATGAAATCAACCAAATATGAAACTCGGAATACATGCAACCAAACACAAAGAAGAGACTTACGAAGAAACTGCACACAGAGAAAAAAAAAAACAATTGAACTCGATTCTTTTGGTCCATCTTCTCGGGAACCATGCACAAACGAAACAGATAAAAGAGAGGGGGGGAGAGTTGACCTTGACCAGTGAGGGCATCAGAGAATAGAAGATCCAAGTCTTGGCAGATATCAAGGTTCTTGTGGCGAATAATCTTGGATTTCAGATCACGAACCGATACGGAAGGTCCTCCAATGTCTACCGAGTCGAAATTCGCAGAACTCCTGAATTTGAACCGAACCGCCATGGCCGAGTCGAATCGCTGGGTTCAATAGAACTCTCAGACAAAGAATCGCTCGAATAGGAGAATTCAGTGTTTCTGGTTTTTGGTACGAAGGTTTTAAAGATACAAAACCTACTGCCCTTTTAACCTTTTTTAATTCCTTTATTGCTCGGCCCAAAAGAAAAGATTAGCTTGATGTTTGGGGAAACGGGATCCTCTCCATTTCAATAAAATGGAGAGTCGGTCCGTTACTTTAAGAGGGGATAATATTGTCATTTCATTTTATTTTAGACAATTTTATTTCTTTAGAATAAGAGACCGGCAAAAAAAAAAAAAAAATGCTTTGCAAATTTTCAGGGTATCAACACGGAGCTACCTCAGTCGAGCAGATTTGGACATCTTGTCGATGATATCAAAAAAAAAGTTTTGTTTTCCTTTTCTTTTAGGGTGTTACATGTTAAGAGGGATGTAAATGAAGCAATTTCATGACCTAACTCAAAAAGTTGTTACTTATGTCATAAATTTAATTTGGTTGGAAGACATTCTAATCTATGATATTGTCTATAAGGAATGTTCTGTCCCGTTGTGTTGAGTTTTAGTTTAATTGAGTTCTATCAATAAGAAGAGAATTTGTTAAAAAAAATAAAATAAAATAAGAGATTAGTTGATATCATTTTAAAATGAAATGGAGAGAATCAATTTCCGTTGGCAAGACCCTAATTGTTGGAAATAATTTTGGATGGTGCACAAAGTTCTTATTGAAATAAAATAATATCAATATGAAAATTAACAATTAAATAAATAATTGTTAAACAAATAATTGATTGAAAAATTATTGTTGATACTAGACCATATTGATCCGAAATAATAATAATAATAAAATAAATATTGTACAAGAGATTAAAATTAAATTAAGGAAAGATCTCACAATACTATAGAATCACGCAAGAGCGTTGTCCTTAGAGGTTGATTCGTGCCTCCCGGAGTGTATAACTCGGTGTGATCGGATCTCTTGACACGCAACCTCCCAGGATTAGACTATAGCGTCTATCTTCGTTAAGGACACACTTCCAAAAACGAAGATCAAATAGAACAACCCTTTAATCAAAGTAGATGGGGGACTTAAGAATAATTTTTCTTGTAGAAAAGCTAATAATATAACAATAGCTTTATGGCTTAAAACCAAATTCACGTTGGAATATATGAATGCACACTAGAAAAATATGTTAGAGGTTTTAGCCAAATAAGAAGATTGTTCTCAAATGCATTGGGAACTCAATTTATATAAACGGTCAAAAAATGTTAGCACTATAGATTTTCTTTTAAGGCTCATGAATGACAAACGGTCATAAGACTCATAACTATTAACTGTTACAAATCAAAAGTAATAAACTTTAATAATGACAAAATGTTTGAAGATCAAAAAGCCATAAAAACAATTTTTTAATAACCAACGGTTACAAAATAAAAACTCATAAATATATATTTTAATAAATCAATTTTTTTCTTTGCCATAAAAACTCATGAATATATTTTAATATCAAATGGTAAAACATTTAAAGATGGCTAAAAATGAAATAATGTTTGTAACACACATATTACAACAATCCCCCACATGTTACAAACACAATAATATAAGGAGATTGAAAGCATGCATCAATGTGGTACTCAAGGGTTTTAACCACACCTAGGATAAATAAGTAGGAACTTAATGAATTGTGGTAGAGTTAAAGTCTTTTAACCAAATTCACAAGTTAACCAAACTTATCACCCACATAACTTTCTTCAAAAAAATTGGGTTGTTCTATAGCGGGTTGGCGCCTTATATAGGCCATGCGCCCCTGGGTTTCATAAGCGCTCTAGAGACCTACCCTAGTCTCATAGGAGGCGGCACCACCTCCACACTCACATAGGTGGCATCCATCAAGAGTGTGTGCAGGGAACACCCCATCCCAACACGTAGGGACTATGGATCCATTAAGAGTTTTTAAACTCATCCTTAATCACTCTGCATCTTGTACTGTCTTACACCATAGGGATGGACTCATCACTATCTTCTCAACAAGATAATGGATAAACATAGAATTACAGTACCTCAACATGATCACTTGTGACTTCGATTCCCATTAAACCTCATTCATGGGATCTCCAATCACAGAGGTTGGGTATCAATCACAGTGTCATAATTTGGGTATTAGTCCTATCCCCCTCAATGCTTTACTCACCAGCCTTCTTGCTGGTGGCTTGGTCAAAGAATTTGCAAATTTCTTTTTGACCTCACAAAGTCCATGGACATTATACCGGTCTCAATAAGCTGCCTCACAATATTGTGCACTTTTCTCATTATAAATCTTGCTCCTTGCTTGAGCTATGGCAGCCTGTCAATCACAATCAAAACACAAATGGAACTGAATTAGTATATAAAGGCAAATCAATTGATTAATAAGCTCCTTAGCCATTCATCTTCAGTTCCTGCCTTCTCCAAGGCAACTAACTCTGACTCCATAGTAAACCTTGCTATGTAATTATGTTTTAAGGACCTCCAAGAGATAGTCCATACAGCCAAAGTAAACACATAAAGTCACATATAGACTTTAGATCATCTGAATGATCAGAAATTCAGTTAGCATCACAATATGACAAATCAAAATTAATTGTGCCCTTTAAGTATCTCAACAATTTTGAGATAGCATCTCAATGCTCAACGTCATGATTAAGAGTATATCTACTCAACATGTCAACAACATATGCAATATCAGGGCGTGTATATTTTGTCAAAATATCAAGCTATTAATGAATTGTGCATATTTTTTCTTGCATAACATCATCATCGTGATTCTTTACCAAATGTATTTTGAATCATATGGTATAAACATGGACAAATAATCAAAGTGCTCAAATCTTTTAAGCATCTTTTCAACATGATATGTCTGAGATAAAATAATGCAATCATTATCTCTAAGAACTTTAATGTCCAATATGACATTAGTTCTACCCATTTATTTTATATCAAAATTATACGCAAGAGATCTTTTAATTTCATGCACAATATCAATGCTAGTTTATAAAATAAACAAGCTAGTCACCAATATATATAAACAAATAATGACACATTCATTATTGTAAAAACATGCTATGCATTTACTTGCACTATTAATCAAATATGCATTAGACAACATCACCTTGTCAAACTTTTATGCCATTGTTTAGGAGCTTGCTTTAATCCTACAAGGATTTCACCAATTTGAACACTTGTGTGTTCTTGAACAAGGATTATAAGTCCCTTGGGCTGCTCCATATAAATCTCTTCACCATTTAGAAAAACAACTTTGACATCCATTTGATGTACAACAAATTTATAAATAGAAGCAATGGCAAATAACATTTTATAGATGCAATTATAGTAAACAGAGAATAAGTACTAAACAATCATCATTTGGCCTTTGCTTATAGCTTTTAGCTATCAAGCTTGACCTGTACTTATCTATCATATCATCCAGTTTAAGCTTTTTCTTAAACATCTAGTTACAACCAAGTGATTTGGTTGAAGGAGGTAACTCAATGAGTTTCAAATATGGTTAGACATAATTTATTCCAATTCATTATTTATATCCTCTAACCAAAACTAATGCATCAAATAGATTTAATTGCTTCACAATAACATGTTGGATTATCATCAACAATATAAGCAATAAAATTATTACCGAAATTCATTTCTTTTCTAGCTCGCTTGCTTCTTCTTAATTCTTGCAAATCATCAACGAATTTATTAGAAGCAACAGAAGATTCATGCAATAACTTTTCCTTATTTTTCAAAGGAAATACATGCTCAAGAAAAATAGCATTTTTGGATTAAATAATAGTATTGTAATCTAAAACATCACTTTTGATAATAAGTAATCTATAGCATGAACTACTGCAAGCATAACCAATAAAATCACAATCACAAATTCTAGAATCAAGTTTCCTTATTTTAGGCTCAGGCAACATAATCTTTGCCAAACACCCCCACACTTTGAGGTATTCCAAGATAAAATTAATAATATATTTCTAAAAAGTTCGTAAGAAGTTTTACTAATTTTCTTATGAAGCACTTTATTATAAATGTAACAAGCCAAAAATTGGCTTCCCCCACACATTGGTGGATAGTCCAAAACTAACAATTGTAGCATTCATAATTTATTTTCATTCGTTTGATGTAGCCAAGATTCATATGCATTTATCATATCAAATATTAATAAATAACCCAAGTAAGAATAAGAAATCAAATATTCATTAACAGCACACAAGTGCTTTAAGAAATGTGACTTACATGAGCCCATCTTTCTCTAAGTATGATCTGTTATTTTGTCTTCTTTCTTTTCTCTCAATTGAGAATTTTCTAAAGCATTGATTTTTTTTTTCTCTCTTTTATATGAATCACCACTTGTGATATTCTAAGGTACTTCACTAAATAATTATTACTGCTTGTAACAATTTTTCCAAGTTCTACCAAGATGAAAAAAAATCTTTCCAACTTAAGCCACAATAAATATGCAAAGTATTAGGCTCAACCATGTAATAATCAACTATTATTGGCTCATTGTTATAAATACGCCATTGTTATGATCAATTTTACGATATGATAAATTTTTTTCCGATTATAAATGAACTCTAATAGGAACATCAATCATCAAAAATATTTTATTTCTAATCAGCATGTTAGGAAAATTGAAAGCTAAATGATATAGATGAAAAATTAATTAGCAAATACTTTTAAAGTATTCATTCTAATTTAGCATACCATAGCTAATATAAGTGCTAGATGCTATTTTTTTTTTTTTTTCTCAAATAGATCAATCAAAAATATGTCGCTTATCAGATACAATATTCATATAATTATAATTTTTCATCAGCTTTAATTCATTCAAAGAGCACCTTCATCACTTGATATATTTTTTTCATGAAATTGTATATCATGTCTTAAAAAAAAATCAAGACATAGGAAATATAATTTAAGAACTCACAGCGGAGCCAACGGTTTTACTCAAAGATCCTCCAAAATAGGTTAAGTCACCACATACCAATTGGGTGTCATGAAAACCGATCAATTGAGCATGCATACCACATCTCTTCATCTTACATGTGCTTACCTACAAGAATATTCAACAAAATAGTATTCTTTGCACACAATTAGCAATGTTTATTTTCTTTTTTACAACATAAGTAATCATTCACATTTGTTATTATTAATAGATGTGAATGTTCTCCAACAAACTCAGCACAACAAAATAGAAATTACTAAGTTCTAAAATTCTATAAAAGTTTCAACTTTTATTGCAAGATTTGTGACCTAACACGAAAAGATTATTTGACAAGCAAATTAAATAATACAAATTTGAGTTCAAATAATTGAAAAATTCTTTTTGTCAAAAATATTTTCACTTCCAATATCGACAAATGAAATCAAGCTTTTCTTCTGACAAACAAATCAGATAAATTTTTTTTCACAACAGAGTTTTCATCTTTTTAACCACTAATTGATTTCATCTTTCTTGTATGCGAATTGCATACCGTAAACTCCAATTGTATTTGACTTCTCATAAGTTCAAATACTATTGTTATCATCCTAATCAAAATATTTGTGCAACCATCAACGTGATTTAACCTTTAAGATTATTGGAAATAATTTTGGATGGTGCACAAAGTTCTTATTGAAATAAAATAATATCAATATGAAAATTAACAATTAAATAAATAATTGTTAAACAAATAATTGATTGAAAAATTATTCTTGATACTAGACCATATTGATCCGAAATAATAATAATAATAAAATAAATATTGTACAAGAGATTAAAATTAAATTAAGGAAAGATCTCACAATACTATAGAATCACGCAAGAGCGTTGTCCTTAAAGGTTGATTCGTGCCTCCCGGAGTGTATAACTCGGTGTGATCGGATCTCTTGACACGCAACCTCCCAGGATTAGACTATAGCGTCTATCTTCGTTAAGGACACACTTCCAAAAACGAAGATCAAATAGAACAACCCTTTGATCAAAGTAGATGGGGGACTTAAGAATAATTTTTCTTGTAGAAAAGCTAATAATATAACAATAGCTTTATGGCTTAAAACCAAATTCACGTTGGAATATATGAATGCACACTAGAAAAATAAGTTAGAGGTTTTAGCCAAAAAAGAAGATTGTTCTCAAATGCATTGGGAACTCAATTTATATAAACGGTCAAAAAATGTTAGCACTATAGATTTTCTTTTAAGGCTCATGAATGACAAACGGTCATAAGACTCATAACTATTAACTGTTACAAATCAAAAGTAATAAACTTTAATAATGACAAAATGTTTGAAGATCAAAAAGCCATAAAAACAATTTTTTAATAACCAACGGTTACAAAATAAAAACTCATAAATATATATTTTAATAAATCAATTTTTTTCTTTGCCATAAAAACTCATGAATATATTTTAATATCAAATTGTAACACATTTAAAGATGGCTAAAAATGAAATAATGTTTGTAACACACATATTACAACAATGCGTAACGCCATAAGGCCATTAATCATGAAGGTCACATGTTTGGGCACCACTTGTTTTTTTAAAGGGAATTACTACACTTTTATTTTCACACTCAATCATTATTAAATTAAAATTTAATAGTAAGTCATCATTTATTTAATAATAATTTTAAAAATTATGTTAGAGACTGAAAAAATAAAAATGTGTTTAACATTATTTATTTATTTATTTTAGCAATAACGGGGGAAGGAGATGGCGTGACATCTATTTATGTGGAAATGATTTGTGGGGGACGTTTTACCGTCCCACAACCGACATTTTTAATTAAAAATGATTTTTTTTTAATCAAAAAGTAACTTATGATGTAACATCAAAAGTTACTTTTTGATAAAAAAAAAAAATTATTTTTTCTTGAAAAGGTGTGAGCTCCTGTCCTCTGTGAATCACGCCTCCTATTTATGATGTTTGCGAGTTTGAAACAAGAGATGAGAAAATAATTGATCGAACAGAATTAAGTAAAAATAAATTTAGGTATTCTCTTTTCCGTATATTTATGAGTTTGAGAAATGAGAACAGATTGAATAAGAGTGTTTAGCAAGTGTTTTGAAAAGTGCGTTGAAATTTTTGTGATCAAAAAAGTGTTTTTGATTATTGAGGTTTAACATTTATTTGGTAAATTATTTTTAAAGTGTTTTGAAAATTGAAAAAAGTGAAAAGTGTTTGGATGTTGGAGTACCCAAAATGTTGTAAGGTCCAATGGGCCTTAGAGGAAAGGCCTATTGGCGCAAAGGCGGGCGTAACCCTAACCCCAACACTCGAGCTCACCAATCAGAGGACATACGGGAACATCTCCCTCTGCTGGGGCCCAAAACGAAAGTGAGCCATTGAGGAATCATGATCCATCCCATTAATGACTTGCTAGTTAAGAATAGGGATAACTTCACAAAAGGGTACCCAACTATAGCGCTTTTTTACTTAAGGGTACTAATGTAGCAAAACGTTCAATCGAGTGTATGAATTTATCAAAACTGTTCAATGTAGGGTATTCCGTCGCCCTCCGTTCTAAATCGATAACAGAATTCAAAACACGTGGATTTCACGTGACTTTTTAAATGAAACTTTCGATTATGCCCCTCACTCCTTCGCTGGCGTTGTCCGCTTTTCTGTGTCTCTCAACTCCAAGCTGAGGAAATTTATGTCCTCTCAGGCTCTCACAGACGCTCTCTGTCTCTCGGCCGCCCAACGTGTCGTCCTGCTACAAACTCCTCAATGCAAAGCTGCCAAAGCGGCCACGTAACCAAAGCTGTTCAAACTCGAAGTCGAGGAAGAACTCGAACTCCTCTCTGACTCTCTCACTCTCTCTCTGCAAAAAGAAGAAGAACAGGAGCCATGGCCGTTTCGTGCCCAGAAGCCACCAACCTCACCCCTGCACCCTATTCAACAGAGCACATCCTTTCCAACACAGACGCCGATAACGCCAACAGGACCTTGTCATTCTCTACAGTCAAACTACCCCACCTCACCGACTTCGTATTGCTTAATCAAACTACCCCCCGCATCGATATGCACATTTTGGTGTTCTGCAAGAAGTTGTTGATTTTCGTTCTTAGCTGATCGTCGCTCATGCTTTCCACTCCTTGAGGAACTGGCTTCCTTTTTACCCGGTAGAGTTGCTGAAGCGTGTCTTTTAGGAGCTCTTCCATCTTAAAGGATTGAGAAACAAATAGCCAAGCACGGTATTTGAAGTGTAGCTTCACTTGTGCATCATCATACACTTTCCTTACCAAGGTGGTCTTGCCCAACCCACCCATGCCGACCACCGAAACCACTTCGCGTCCAGTGTCACCCTGGAGAAGCCAGCTGATAAGCTGCTTTTTGGGCTTTTCGATGCCCACTAGATCAGCCTCTTCTAGCAGAAGGCCGTCCTGTCGACGGTGATCAGGCCATGTCTTGGAGTCAACTAGTGTAGTTTCGCCCCTGAATCTCTGCCGTCCCTCCGAAATACTTACGACTCTGGATTTGATGCGTTGTATTTCTGAAGCAAACTGATGGCGAGCTTTCAAAGTCTTTATAATCTTAGTAAGAGAGGCATGTAAAAAATCATTGCCAGGTTGAAGTGTGAGGCGAAGCCTGTACTCATCAAGAGCATCTTCAATATCATAAGCTACATCTCTCACCTGCTTCACCCACACCTCGAGTTGAGGAGTCCTCTCTTCCATTTCATCAGCAGCTCTTAGGAAGGCCTTGATTTGCTCAAGTTCGTCTTCGATCGACGCAGCTGCTTCCTTGACCCCCTTCAATAGTTGCACCTCTTCTTGCGCCAAGCTCGTGAGGTTGTCGAGGACATAGTTTACTACAATTTCAGCCATTGTTTCTTAATTTTTCTTCAGCTAACCAGCCTTTCTGTTGTTGATGGTCTTTTGTTTTTGATCAGACTGTAAAGAAGCAAGGCCAAACCTATTTTGTTGTCTTTCTTTGGTGCAAAAACAAGGGTATACGTAATTGGTGATTTTTGACTTGCACTTTAACTAGCATCGGTTACTTTAACAAACACCAAAATCAGCTAAGATGCGGGGGGCTCTGCCCCGGTCTCAACACTGTCATCAGGGAGCTGGTGGTGGCCCTCTGGGACCTCTACGGGATTGGACCCGTGAGCGAGTTCGTGTCCAGATGCTGTAACTTGCCGTTGGAGCCCAGCTTTTGAGGGAGAGTTCCGTTCAGCGAGTTTGTCCATAGGAGTAACGTGTCAAGTTCCGGTAACTCGCCGATATTTTCCGGTATTTCGCCGCTCAGCTCGTTTTCCAGTAGGCTGATCCTGGTGAGTCTCTTCAAGGAAGCTATTTCTTGAGGAATTGCCCCTGATAGCTGGTTTTGGGACAGGTCTAACACCTTTAGAGCTTTAAAGTTCCCGAAACTTGCCGGGATTTCGCTCGAAATTCGGGTCTTGAAGAGCAGCAACTCCTCAAGCATCTTTAGGTTTCCGAATACAGGTGCAAGAGTGCCGGAAACATTGGTATTGGAAATGTCCAAGTACCTGAGATTCGATAAGAAGGATAATAAATTTAAATGAATATATTTTTTCTTCGTAGAGGGGCATAAAGGGAAAATTTGTTTAAAAAATCACGTGAAAGTCACGTGATTTCATTTCCGTCATCGATTTAGAATGGAGGCTGACAGAATACCCTACATTGAATGGTTTTGATAAATTCATACACTCGATTGAACGTTTTGCTACATTAGTACCCTTAAGTGAAAAAGCGCTATAGTTGGGTACCCTTTTGTGAAGTTATCCCTTAAGAATATGCAGAAAAGGAAGGTGAACCGTTGGTGGTCTCCTCTCTAAAGAAAGCCAGCCAAAGTCTTGACTCATAACTAGTCTGCCCTTTGGAACCCATTCGATGAGGGAAGGAGGTGACAAATGGAGCATTCACAACAACTTTTTTATAGCCACTTTTCTTTCTTACATATAGAAAAAATGTAAAAAAAAAATTTATAAAAAATCACCCACAACAGGATATCTTATCGGTTTTCTAAGCATTGAGAATGCTACAGTTTTACTCAATGTATAAAAAAACTATTGTGAATCCTCTCATGAAACAAAAGGAAATAAAATAACCACATTTAAATTGTACGAAGGGATATGTCGAACTCATAGCCCACATTTCTAAGCACTTCTAGAGATGTCCACTTATAATTTGATAACCATTTTAGCTAGGATGTGAAATTATTCCAATTTGTTTACTTTTCTTTATCTATTCAATTAGGTTTCATCTAGTTCGCGGCAGATATCCTGGAATGACTATTCATATCATTACTTTATTTGACAAGGTCTATTTCTTGGTAGAATAATTATTTCCTTATTACGAAGAGAAATATATATTTCTTTAAAAAATGAGAGGAATACTTAATCCTAAATGAATAGATTATATTTTCCACAAAAAAAAAAAAAAAAAAACCAAAACCAAAACCAAAACCCCCTCTTTACATAGTGGCCACATATAGAGTTGGAGGTGATTGCACCACCCCCGGAACACATCGTGGGTCCCAAGCGTCATCGGGGGTGGCCTGATAAGTATTTGGGGGTGGCTGACCCACTAGTTTTCAAAAAAAAAAAAAAAAAAAATTGTGTGTTTTTTTTTTTTTTTTTTTTTTTTTTAATAATTTGAGTTTTTAATAATTTTTTTTTTAAAAAAAAATAATAATGTGGGGTTTTTTTAAATAATTTTGATTAGATTCCAATTTTTTTTAAACAAAATAACCGGAGCTACCATGCATTAATCTAAAGAGGCACGAAGGCAAATACAATGGATAGAGGTACATCGTTACCCTACACACTAAGCCAAAAAAATCTGACTTGAATGCTGCCTACAAATAAATTAACAAATATTATAAGGACAAATGTTTGAGCTACTCTTTAACAATAAAGCACCACTAACAAAGAAAACATGGCTTATTTAGCTAACAAGCTATAAAAAGTTTAATAAAATCTGCAAATTTAACAGATAGACTTTCAATAACTACTCTAAAAAAACAAAGAAAAAAAAACTACAGAGAGCACCAAACACAAGTTGACGTCGAAAGAGAAACTGCGCGTGTCTTGCAGAAACCGGTAGAAAAACATAGATCTGGCCTCAAAAGTAGATGTAAAAGAAGAAAGTTCAACCAAACTTTCGCCGGCGACACGGATGAAGAGGCCGCTTCCCTACGAGACGTCTTGTGTTAACCTTCTTGCCTAAAGAAATTAAAAAAAAAAAAAAAAAAAAACACAAAGCTCTATATTCTTAGAATGACTAGGAGACCCAAATCTCTATAGCCCTAGAGCCCTAGAAGGATTAGGAGAATAAAAGATCTATAGTCCTAGAAGGATTAGGAGAATAAAAGCTCCACTAGATCTAAGCCATAGGGAGAACAAAAAACCTTCATAGCTCTAGAATAACTAGGAGGGAAGCATCATTAGGGGGAGGGAGGCGTGGAGCCTCCCTCCTCCTCAAACACATCTCTTCTTTCTTATTTTTCTCTCTAGGGCTGGCCCTCTGGCTACGTTATATTTTTAAAGTATATAAGTTGTTATAGAAGGATTAGGAGGGAGGCGTGGAGCCTCCCTCCTCCTCAAACACATCTCTTATTTCTTCTTTCTTATTTTTCTCTCTAGGGTTTGCTCTCTGGCTACGTTATACTTTTAAAGTATATAAGTTGTTATCAAATTAAATAGTAGGAATATCCATTTTATACCACTCTTTTATTCTTGGTAATAATTATTATATTTTTCAATAAAATACATTTCGCAAACCAAACGAAACATTGAGCTTGTTTGGCAAAGACGTGTACAGAACAGAATAGAACAGAATAGTGGACTGTTTATTTTGGAATTAGTAAAAAGTGATGATGTGATATAAAATTAAAAAAAAAAATTGTATAGAAAAGTGAAAAAGTTTTGGATTGTGGTGGATTTTTTTATTTGAATAATAATAAAAAAAAATTATTGATGTGATATAAAAAATAAAAAAAAAAGTAAAAATATTTTGATATTAATTGGTATTAAAAAATATAAAAAAGTGTAAAAAGAAATACATATACAATAACCGTATTACTGTATACTTCCGTCGCTTGACAAACAAGGACATTAATTGTTTACTTGTAATCACAACTGTGTTACCATAGATAAGTCAAAAGGCCTAAAGCTTTGAGCCCGATAAATACTCAAAGGCCTAAGAAAAGTACAATCATAAGTCCACTGTCCACCAAGTGTTATTCTCAAAACAAGATAAAGAGCTTATCTTACTAAATTCTTTCTGTTCTATTTTTTCTCTATCAATACCCTACTGACGTAACTATCATAGGTTTACGGCTGTCACCGCTTCTGTAGCTGTTTTCTTATCTTGAGGTGGCCCGTCGACCAGTCCATCTATGCGAAAATTTGCTTTTGCACGCTGAAAATCATTATGGCAAATGACATCTTCCGTATCAATAGCTAATAAAAGTTTCTAAACAAGCTATGTTTTTAACTTTTCAAAAGAAAATATTATTGAAAGCATTTCAAACAAATCAAGAGGGATAATGGGATATCGTTACTCATTTTCTTTTTGTTCAATTTTATAAGTCCCATGCCTATATAGCATTAAATACTCTTTTCACATATAATATTGTCATAGATTCATTACCACTCAGTATGGCCATCTTTCATTTATATATAAGTACACTTACACAGTTTTTAAGAGATAACTCAATCGATTGAGGACCATATTTCATGAAATAGAAGTCACTAGTTCAAATCTCTTATCTCTTTTTTATTTGGACATGTAAAAAAGAAAATATATATATATATATATATATATAAAAGAACCCCAATCAATTCATGGCACTAACTGGTAAGCAAAAATCTGTGCTGGGTGTCTGCCAACACAAAGTTGTTGAATCTTAGGCAGCTTATTTTTCAGCAGTTGGGTAGACTAAGGTTTTTTTTTTTTTTTTTTTTCTTTTCTTTTTTAATGAAAAGAAATCCGTTTGTTGAGATTTAGACTAAGTTTTTCGCTTTTGTGGTTCCCTTCCGATTCGATGAAGCGGGTTTAATTGAAACTGATATTTTGTTCTTTGGCTAATTTGCCAATTTCTATGATCTGCTCTGCTTGGCCGGGATTTTGTTTGGAGATGGAATGTGGATGAACTCGGACCTCCCAAGTCCCAAGGGCGGGCAACAATACAGCCTTCCGTCCAACTCCAATCCCATTGCTTAAACGGCGTAAAAAAAAAAATCATAAGAAAACGTCTGCTTAAAGCGACAACATTAATTGGCTTAAAAGAGACTTGAGTAAATCTAGACCATTCATTTTTTTTTATTAGCCAGATCCTCAAAGAATTCCCCTATCAACTTGGGCCGTTGAAAAGTATTATGTATTTGACTTTTACTTCATTACCTTGTTTGTTATAGAAGCCACGTGTCTTATTTTTCCCCCCGCCTTTTTTTTTTTTTTCTAATTAAATAAGGAAAATGGTTACATAATAAGAGGATTATTTCCACTCCTGATTCAAAATAAAGAAGAAATTAAAATCGTATAAATGAAAAAAAAGGTGGGCACTACAACAATAGACCCAACACAAAATAAAACAATGCTGAAATAATTATAAAGGGTAAGGTAAGAAATAGGTAAAACAAATTACTATGTACTCTCAAAAGGCCTCACAAGGTGATTATAGAATTGGTCGCCGTGATGTCGTTGGAGGATTGGTCGTTAATGAAATTCGGAGAAGATTTGGCGGTGGTCACTGGCGAAATCTGGCGGCAGGTGGCTGAACATGTGGTGGGTTTAAAACCGATTGGGCTCTTTGAAAATGAAAAATATTGGGTGCTTTTCATGTATAGTATATGCTTTTTAATGACGTATCAACTCTTTAATAGATGCAGTAAAATATCATTTTTAAAGTCCATCTTTCTAGAAGAGACTCTTTATTAATACCTAATTATAAGCATCTTTAGATTAGCCGACTACGCCAACTCCTACGTGTCCTTTTTCCTATCACACCATCATTAATACTTGACGGTTAATAATTTCTTACAGTTGTTCAGACCTTGAATGCAAGCTTTTGCTTACAGAAGAATAATTGTGAATTATATCCCAATATATATGATTATCTCATTACGGCTCTTGCTGTTATTTCAACCGTTTGTGTACAATGAATGATGGATACACATGCAAACTTTACGGCCTTTGTTTCTCAAAAAAAAAAAAAACCTTTACGGCCTTTGCTTCTAGAAGTTGTCTGGTTGGCAATTGGGAAGACACAGCTTTGCTCATCACGAGACCAGAATGTTTAGAGTGGATATAAGTTAAAAACAAAATCTTAAAAATGGATTTTCTATAATTTATAACTAACTGTTCAAGCTCGATCTTATACAAAAACATGTTTTATGTAGTAATATTCATGTTCAAAAATTATAATATACCTCAAAAGCTTAAGCACATATAAAGATACATATCAGAAAAAGAGAGAAAAACACATTAGTTATGCAAATTATTGAATTAGACGCTCCTTTAGCAAATTAAGGTCATCAATTATTATGTATGTATTTAAGAGAATTGTTGATGCTAATTTTTTACCGGGTGACGTGGCGTGATCAGAAACGTTCATTCTTCTATGTGCTGGCCTGCAAAACAAGAAAGACCCGCCGGGGGTTGGCTGGCTAAGCCTCCTCCGACGATCAAGTCAGTCCAGTGTTTATGTGAAGAGGGAAGACAGAGAGAAAGCGAGAGAGAGTCCAAGAGAGAAAAATCCCCCCGTCAAGTAGTTCTTATAGCCCTTTTATATCCCTGCATGCTAAATGTCTGTTTTACCCTTGTCAAGCACACTGTCCAATGGGGACGTCTGATATCTTCTCTGACTTGATTTGACTGGTCCCATAATTATTGAAGGCTTCCTGCGACCAAGGCTCACTTCCGGGGACTAACCCATTCCGGGGTCCGAAATCCCACTCTGGGACAAACCTGGCCCCACTCCAAAGTGGGGATAAATATTTCCCTAACAAGAATAATTTCTATAGCAACTTTACACAAATAAGGTTCTTTGAATGTGCCTTTCAATAAAATAAAATAAAAAATTGCCACGTCAGCATGTAAGACAAAAATTTTAAAAGACAAAAAAATACCATATTATTTCTTGTTCTCTTTTACCGTCTTCTAAACTCCACAACATCTCCATGCCCCCAATTCTAGATCTTTAGTTCTTTTTGAAGCATCTTCTCTAGTTAATCAAGTTTGCATTTTTTTATTTTTATTTTTTCAAGTTTTTTAAGGAAATAGATTAAAAGAAATGATTTTATTTTCACTCCTGATTCGAAAGAAAAAGACCGTAAATGCCGATCGTGAAATAAAAAAAATAGTAAATTTCTCAACAACAAATACAACACAAAATAAAAATAACAGAAAATACATATATGCCGTGATCTTGTCCCTCGTGGGCATTGGGAAATGTTGCTGGTGATTCTCCTAGATGCCGTGATCTTGTCCTTGGACATGGGCTACAGTCAAACGAGATGCCTCTCTCTCTTTTTGTCTCAAGCTTCTCTTTTTATTTATTTATTTATTTTTGTCTCAATTTTTTCTTTAATTCTCATGTTATTCTCTGTGAATGAAAAGGATATCCTAAAACGATGCTACGTCACTCTAGAGAAAAAAGGCAAGAAATTTTGGTGACTTAATTACACGGGAGCAACAAAGTAAATAATCTTCTTCCTTTTTTATTTTTCCACAATGACGTGGCAATTTCTTATTAGAGGGCGTAAAGTCCATATAGAAATTATTCTCAACGTAAATATTTAGAGAATCTTAAAAAAGTTATCTTCTATTTAATTTCGGAGACGAATTTTGATAATACTCATAGTTGATAAAACTAACCTAGTAGTAGATGACTTTAAAACCAAAAGAGTTAATACCATGTGAATCAATCTATCAATTAACTAGATAATAAATTTTTATCAATACTCTAGTAAAAAATTGTGGATAAACTTTGGAAATCTGAATGATGAGGCACATTATATATGTTCACATGTGCCTGCTAGTCCAAGAAATGAAACTTGTTCACATGATCAGCTTGAAACTTGTAAATCATTGAGCACCATGTTCACATTCTCTGTACGTGGAATGAATCTCTTTGCGGTGATTGGAATGAAACTTGTATTCATGGAGAGGTCGGTTTTAAGGTTATAGGCATGCTTTCTTATTTGGAAGATGAATAATAGAGTTTTGGTGGATCCAAAGCAGAATTTTGAGTAGCAAAATTCGTGAAAATCCAAAATAATGACTGCAACATTTATTATTTAATTTGGCCAGTGTTAGATCCTGATTTGCAAGGTTTTCTGTCAATAACCATAATTGTCTTTTAAGGATTGGTCGTCACGATTCACGTGGCATTAGTGAACCGTGCGCTAGCTGTCACAACTCACATGCCTTCGGAATCAGGAAATACGGAGACAATCATCCTTTTCCATGGAAGCTATATACCCAAAAAAAAAAAACAATAGCTTATAAATATTAATGACAGTGCGTTAAAAGTGGCCGGGTTAACCGTTTGATTTATTAATTAGCTGTATTACTTTTAATGATGGTAGTTGATCTAGATCCTTTAGCTAATTAAATTACATAAATTCACTTCGACGAACCAAATTATCTGGCATATTATCATTTTTAATTTGTTATTTTAACTAAAGTTTAGCTAAAAAAAATCTATTTTTGTTATTTTAACTACTATTTTTAACAAACTTCATACATAAAAATTTTCAAATATTTCTCTATTTTAACTAAACACCGAACTAAGAGTATTCCCAACAAAGGCTCCAAATTTTAACTAAAAAATCTACTTTTGTTATTTTAACTACTATTATTAACAAACTTCTTACACCAAAATCTTCAAATATTTATCTATTTTAAATAAATATTAATTTTTTATTGATTTAAGCAACCACTCCTAACAAATGAGGAGAGAGGGAAAAGTGAAAAATAAAGTAAAAGGGGAGAGGAATTCTAAAAAAATAAAAAATGAATAGCTCAGAATTTGTGAGCCAAATTTGGGGTGAAATTTTGACAAGAGGCAAACTAGAGAAATTATAGAGAGTTTGCTGAAATGAGTTTTTTGAGATATTCACTAAAATTTAGTGAAAACTTATTGGAATGCTCTAATGTGGCAGTTGTACCCATCAGTTTTGTGGACGTACACTGCCATATCAACCGAGTGTCGGGATAGGGATAGGATATAAACTTTTTATAAACTGGGTTGTAAAAATTCCTCCAATCCAATTTATAAAAGTATTCACTCTAGAGAACCTAGAACTTAGTCCCAAAAGGAACACAATATCCCAAGGCCGGCCAAATCCAGCCAAACTCCAGAAAACACCTGCAACCACACAGAGAGCAGAACACAAGCACCCAACAAACATCAATCAACGCTCATGTCTTAACATCAGACCAAGCACTTGATCTCAGAACCAGCAACAACAACTAAACAACAGAAACTCAGACAACACCCAACTACAAAACATAGCACACTAAATCAAATTCTGCAGATTTCATCTAGAAACAAGGAACAGAGAATTTTGGAGGTTCTTGAAATTAAATGTCCTTTAGCCACGATCCTAGCCTAGAATTCCCACCTAATATGAGCCAAGATTGCTTTCTCAGTGCAATTCTGAAGGTGTTATAAAAGTATTATGTGTCTATTGAACATATGATAAATACATACTATTAAAAAAATATGTGATGTCATATGGTAAAGAATACACGGCACTTTTTTAAAAAAATTCTTCAACTTAATTTATAAAAAATTTATGTCCATCGAGATGCAATGGAGTATAATATTATTTAACAATTCTCATTGGCGAAGAGTAGTTATATAACCATTCCTAATAAAAAAAAAGAGTAGTTAACCATTCCCCCATTAACGCGACCATCATTAATTCTTACAAAAATGTCGTTGGCCGGGTCGACGTATCGTGTCTAATTGTTCAAATCTCTGGTCAGCCTGGTGGGTCTTTGTGGCTCCTTATTCCGCCCGTACGGTGAGATGATATCGTAGTCAGGTCAATAAATAACCTTTTTTTTTTAAGTTGCGCGCAGTGCAAGTAAGTATTAAAGGTATTGTGGCGTAACTTGCCTTCTCTCTTTGAAAAGGCCAGCAGGCAGCGGTGGCAACTCCCGGGGCCGTGAGAGGGTTTGGAGCTAATTAAGGAGTGCACTTAATTTCTCTTATCTTGGGCCGGAAGTAATTAAGCCAGATTTGATGATGCAAACTGAGTTTCATTTCTTGAACCTTGACGGTTGGCATTCCGTCCAAACTACACCTTCAAACTATACTTGCGACGTAACATGCATCCTGTTACTTGTATGTCTTCAAACTCAATCACACAATCGTACGTTGTTGTTCATTACAAGTTTTTGTTGAACAATTGTTTTGCCCGAACCCAGGCCTTCTTTTCTTTAATTTGCACGTGTCTTGTTGGTGGTTGTATTTCAATTGCATGAAAGCGTCTTTCCATTAATGCGGACAATAATTCACAGACAACGTATACTCAAGTTTCAACAAAGGAGAAAAAAAAGTTTCAGATGGGATTAGTGGTACTGATCACTAGTGCGTAAACGGTCCAAACGGATATATATAACGTCTACACACTATAAAAAAAATTACATTTTGCCACTTGCAGGTCGCCACGTGTATCGAGGCCATATACGTGGCAAAAAGTTTGCCACGTGTAAATCAGTTTGCCACGTGTAAATGGCCATGTGTGCTAGGCGTGGTAGTTCTGGCCGTTGCGAATTGTATAATTTGTGTATAGTAAATACACGTGGCCACTATGCCACGTGGCCCATAAAACACGCGGCTGACAGTCTGCCACGTATATATTACACGTGGCAGACTGTCAGCCGCGTGTAGTAAATTACACGTGGCAATTTTTTAAATTTTAAATTTTAAATTTTTTAAATTATTTTTGTTAATTATTATTTTTTTTTGATTTCTTATTTCCGCCCAAAAATATCACAAAATCAAATTACATAAATCAATAATTAATAACTTGTTTGTTAACTACACAAATCAACACAACAATATCTGCAAATTTGAATACCATATATTAATAAACGTGTTCGTTACTGACAAACAATAATCACGCAAAATATCTACAAATCTGAAGGGCATTCCTGCGGATCACAAGGTATCGTCCCAGGCGTGTACTCGCCAACCGGCAATTGCTGGGCAATGGATGCTATAGCGGGCAATGGTGTCCTGACAGGGGAGTACTGGCTCAGCTGTCGTCCAATAGGCAACAACGGACCAATCGTTGTCGCATTACCTGCAAGTAATAAAAACAATTAAAGTATATAAAATTATATGCAAATTTAAACAAGTAATGAAAACAAATTAAAAATAATTTTGTCGTATACACAATATGAATCATACCTGCAGATGTACTACTAACAGACGACGTATTACCTACGTTTGCAGGTGAAGACTGCTGAGCACAGGGTATACATGTGATGATCCCATAGAGGTCATGAAGGCCTCGAATTGTCGCATGCGCTGCTCCAAGGCGCCATTCCTCTCTCTCTCTCTCTCTCTCTCTCTCTCTCTCTCTCTCAGCCCAGGATCCGGACGTTTTGGTCAGGGAAACAGATCCCGGCCGTGATTGGAGAAATCACGAACGACCAGATCTGGTCGTTTGTGGCTAGATGATTCTACTGGCCGCTGGATCCCGGACAGAAGGCAGACGTCCGGCCATGGAGTTCTGGTGGTCTTGAAACGGTGATGTAGATCCGGCCCTTTCACGTCCGGACAGACGGCGAGAAGTCCGGCGAGCCATCCTTTGACGAAGCGCTGGTCTTGAAATAAGGTTTTTGCTAAAAGGGCATTTTTGTCTTTAAACATATGCCACATCAGTTTGTAAAGTTTTCTTTGTAAAAGTTTAAGTACCTTTAGCATTTCTCCTAAAACAAATGGATCCTAAATTTTTAATTTTTAATTTTTTGGTAAATTTTGGAAAATGTAAAACTAATCCTTAACCTATCAATTCTATATGTGAAAATAGTGCATACATGTTCATATATATATATATATATATATATATATATATATAAAAGAACTAAAACCAAATTGTGAGTCGAATAGATAAATTGTAAATGAAATAAAACCAATTCAAAAATTAAACTAATTTTATTTTAGAATGAATTAATTTGGTTTTTAACCAATTCTATGATTTGTGGAGCACCTCCTTACTTTTATACGAGACTGTGCAAGTCTCTGTTAGGTTGCTTAACCTATTGACAAGTCACCTTCTCTTTTCACTCAAGTCAAATAGGTTGCTAAAAAAAAAAAAAAAAGGAAAGAAGAAGAAGAAAGAATACCCCGCCCGGGCCACCCTACTGTTATAGCTAATTAGCTACGGAACACCCACCCGGGCCACCCTATTGGCATAGCTATAATCTTAAAAGTAATATTTCTTCATAATTTTTGTATAATATTTTTATACAATTTTTAATTTTTTTTTTTTTTTTAAGATCAACAATTGAATATTTAAGGCCCACGTGTAAGAAAACAGATCCAATGATTAATTATTAAAAAAAAAGAGAAAGTTGTTAGAGTTGTATAAAAATTATACGAAAGTTGTACAACAATCATTTCTCATAATCTTAGAACTATATGGTTCCACTTTCTAGTTATGGAACACCCGCGGGCTACCCTATTGTTATAGCTATAATCTTGGAATTAAAAGGAATGAGAGTAATGCTAAATAATACATGGTCATTTTATTAGGTTGATACGACAGTGCTTATTAATTTTTTACAGTAGGTGAATATAAGAGCGGATATATACTATCACATTACCTACGGCTCATTAATCTAATGTGCAGTAGCTTTTCTTTTTTTCTTTTTTTATTAAATAAAAAAATTAGATTTCTAATTTAAGATCGAGGGGAAAGGGTCTAGAAGGGACAATGTGTGGAACCTTCCTGACGCACAGGCAAAACTTTTTATTTTTTATTTTTATTTTTGTAAGGACTCCATGACGAATGCCTCCTGACTATAAGATAGCATCTTTGGTCAGTCCATCTACTCCCAAAAGACTAAAACAAGCTTTATTTTAGAAATATTATGGCAGTGAAGCTAATTATTTTTCAGTCAATTCCTGTTCTTAAGTGTTTCCGTAAAATCTCTTTTATGAAAGTCCTGATTGTAATTTGTAAGCACTGATGCAAGCTGCAGCAGGAGTGAGTAGCCATTATTTCAATCAAGTTACCCATGAAGTGACCTTTGATTTGGTAGACCACATAAGCGTGAATTTGATGATTAATTCGGTAGGCTATACGTCCATCTAACGGTCAAATCAAGGGAAGATATTGCATTACCCACCACGAAATTTTCTCAACTACAGAAACCTTAGATATTATTTGTTAGTTAGGGATATGGCAATATCAGCCTGTTCTACCTGCAATTCAAAGCCCAAAAAAAAACAAAAAAAAAACCGAGTTTTGGAAGCCAATTCTTAGAAAAGAAAAATCATATAAAGACGGGATGCGAATCCTTAGAAGAGAAATCACTAAGACTAATGATTTTTTATTTATTTATTTATTTTTTTATATCAGTTTGGTGTACACTAAAGGTTCTTTTGAATTTGCGATTTTAAAAAGTACAATTTAAAATAACAATTTTAAAATGTGCGATTTGAAAAAAGTGATTTTTAAAAACGCAGGTAAGTGTTTGACAAAATCGCAGTTTAGCCTTTAAAATCTCAAATTGGCCTTTAAAATTATGCGTTTTCAAAAAAGTACCTTCTTATCTGCGATTTGAAAAAGTATATTTTTTATATTTTCAAATCACAATTTTTAAAAACGCAGTTCTCAAACGATTTATGTTCTGCGATTTGGTTTAAAATTGAACTTATTGTCTACGAAATCACAATCTCAATTGCACCATAAAATACATTGAATGTAGAAAGTGTTACAAAAACACTCTTTACACACTTTTTACACACCCACCCTCTCACATGAAATGAAATTCACATCACATGAACCCACCCCATATATAATAGTGAGTACATAAAAAAAAAAAAAAAAAAAATGTAAGAAGTTTCATTTTATCTTTTCCCTTTTCCCTTATGAATAACACACCTCAACCACTAATGCTCATATAACTATGACAGGACAAACTGTCAATGCTCAAATAAGTCTTCACCAGCTTTAAGAAGAAAGTTAAATTTTCACCGCACAATTGGCACACGCAAGAGGAACATTGGGTCCCCGTGACGACATCATCGGACAAAACAAATGCAAATGAAATAATTCCAATGATCATAAATTTTGAACGGTGGTCCTAATTTTGTATCTTTTCTTGAAAAGAATAATAACTAAGAAAAAAGAATAATAACTTAACGGTGGAACCCATAAACAGGCAGGTGGCTTAGACAAGCTTTGAACTTTGCCAAATTTTGGCCATTATGAATTTATGATTATTTTCGTGCAAAAAGTTTTAAGTGCTTTTTAAAGATGGAAATGATCTGGACTTACATCTACAATGTCAATTGCAGCAACCATCTCTCATAAACTATTTTGTCCAAAAATATCCAACAAGGATTTTAATAAGCAAATTTGCTGAAGAAATGTTAGAGGTATTAAATTTTTTATTAAGAGATTGGTACTGAGATGATGTAAAACTTATTTATTAATACATGTATTATTATTCTTTTATTAATTGTTTTGATTATTTCTAATAAATGAACTCTACATCATTTTAGTACCCATCTTTCGATAGAAAAGAAATTGGTAACATAGTATTTCTCGAGCTCAAAATAGTGATTACTTACGAGACAACAACCTAAAAATAGTAATTACTCATAACACAACAATCTGAAAACAGAAAAAAACGCAGGCTTGTTATTTATTTATTCGGAAATGCTTGCTGCACAGTTGATAATGTTGTCGTCTTCTTCTTCTTTCTAATGTTGACAATGTTCTTTTTCCTGTGTCATGGCCACTCCTGAGAGTCTAGCAAAAATGCCAAAGATTCTAGATCCAAATTAGCGTGGTCCTCAAGACAGTAACTTGCGGTCCAATCCTTGAACAGTGTTTCGTCGAAATGTGGGGACTGATCAGGACCCATGCCCATGTTGTTGTTGAAATTATAGTCCCCATCTGCGTATTCATGGCAGCTCAAACTGAAGAAATCGGAGTCTGGAGCACAATTCTCGTGAAGCTCTTCAGTTCCATGGTGAAGTACTTCTAAATTATCCTTATCTTGACTTTGAAGTGCTTGAGGCTCTAATGGGTCTATGGCAGTTGAGTTGAGAGAATGATGTTCCTTTGTAGATGGCAGTACTGGGATCAGCACTTTGGTGCATCTAATGGCCTTGGTTCGGATTACGTGGGACGGTGCCTCGCCTTTTTTCTGAGGCTCAATTGTCATCTTTCTGTTTCGAGATCTGCTCAGGGAACTTTGTCCGGCAGGTGGTGAAGAGGATTGGGGCGCCTTGGCTTTCTTTCCTAAGGTGGTGTTCCAGTAGTTCTTGATTTCATTGTCTGTTCGCCCAGGTAGCCTTCCAGCTATTAGAGACCATCTACATGTGACGGAGAAATTAGTTTTACTCCTATAAAAATGACTGAACCAGAGAACAGAGTGAGAGGGAAAGGAGTAGCACCTGTTACCAAGAAGATTATGGAGTCGGACAATGAGTTCCTCTTCATCATGGGATATGTTACCTCTCTTAATATCTGGCCTCAAGTAATTTAACCATCTGAGTCTACAACTCTTACCACATCTCTTCAGACCTGCATTTTTAACGAGTAATTTTCTCTGATATCTTTCATTAAAACAGAGCAAGAGACATTCAAAAATGGTTTAAGAAAATGAAAAAATTTGGAAAAGAAAAAAAGCAGCAGCAAAGTTTTGCTTGAATATACTAGTATATATGTATGTACCCGCTCTCTTGGGGAGGTTTCTCCATTTGCCTTCTCCATGGGCTTTAATGTAAGCAGCAAGTATTTTGTCTTCCAAGGCAGTCCATGCTCCCCGGTTGAGTCCTTCTTTGGAGCAGCATGGACGCCTCCCCATCTCTCTCTCTCTCTCTCTCTCTCTCTCTTGTGAAGGAGGCCCCATGGTCTCTTTATAGCGCATCAAGTCAAGGTAAACGCCAGTGAAGTCGGACAGGTGGCTGTCATAAACCAACTTTTTCTGCTTCGTCAGTCATTGAGGTGGCAAATAAAGTCTTAACAACAATAATTATTGTGTGTGGTAGGGTTGGATAATTGGATTTCTATGACTTACAAAACCATATATTATTGTGCTTTTTTTTCACTAGACACGTAAATGGAGACCGTTGGTTTGTTGGAGACACGGACTCACTAGCTCGATCTAATGAGTTACAAGAGCTCTTACATCACTTTGATATATGTTGGGAATTGGGTCGACAGCTCACTCGGCCCACAAAATACACATGTAAACCCTCAAAAACGATCCATAAGTTTAGGTAGCAGGGAATACAACCCAATAACAGTGAGGTGCGCTCCAAGTTCTCAAATCTCACAAAGCCGGATATATTCATAATTTAAGAAATATGGGATGCTTAAGCCTGAGTCATCGCGGCTGAAACGTGACAAGAAGGTAGTCACGACAAAAACACCAAGTCCAAGCAAGGTAAAAGAGATTTTTGGTCTTGATCTTATAATTCATACTTAGTGCATTCATATTTTTCTCAAATAATATTGACTTAAATATCAGAGTTATTTCCTGCCGGCACTCCCAACAAACTCTAGTGCTTATTGGATCACCTAATGATCAGCGCCAGCTCAGTTCACGCACAGCTGAATCCAATGAAGATAGGCGACATCTCAGTCAACAACTAATTGAAAATAAACAATCACTTTGTAACCATTACAAATACAAGCACTGCTAGACGAATTTAGTAGGCAGCAAATTACATTGAATTCTCTTATTGTTTATGGTATCAGAGCCTCAAATTGACTAACGTCTTATTCTCACCATGTCTACTCAAACAAACACCCCCACAATCATTTCCACCACCCACATCAAACTCACCAGATAAAACTATCCCTTCTGGAAAGCCCAAATTGTTCCCAATCTTCAAGCTCATTATCTCTTTGGTCATGTTGATGGGTTAATAACCTGTCCTCCAAAAACTGTTTGCGATGCAACCATAGATACCAATATAGTAAACCCTGCCTTTACTATTTGGTACCACAAGGATAAGTTGATCCTTTCAACCATCATCTCCTCCCTCACTGAAGGGACTCTAGCTCTTGTTGTTGGACTCGAAACTGCTCGAGAAGTTTGGCAAACACTGGAGCAGCATTTTGCATCTCAGTCCCAGGCACGACTCCTGCAAACTAAACTGCAGTTGGCAACCATGAAGAAAGGTGCCACCTCCATCGCTGATTATTTTCAAAGGGCACGAAGTTTTGCCCACACACTGGCTGCAATTGGACAGCCAATTCCAGATTTAGAACTGGTCTTATATATTCTAGCAGGTTTGAGTGTGGAATATGATCCACTCCTTACCTCCATTACTACCAAAACTGACCCCATCTCTCTGGGCAATCTTTATGGTCATCTGCTCTTGCATGAGCTTCGTATAGAACAGCACAACTCTGCTATGGACTTATCTATTGCATCTGCAAATGTTGCTCAGTGCAACAATTTTGTTCCATAGGGCCAAGGCCATGGACCGTTTTACTCCTCTGGACGCTACAACTCACGCAACTCTCAATGTGGCAGAGGCATGGGATGGGGCAGAGGAGGCCCCCATTCCAATTCTTTTACATCAGTAGTTGCAGGATCACACCGGACCACCTGTCAGGTCTGTCAACGACCTGGTCATTCAGCCTCAACATGTTGGCATCGCATTGATCATGCCTATCAATGCGATACTTCCCATCTATCTGCATATGTCACTACTGCTCCGTTTGTTTCAGCGTAAAATGATTTCTGGAAAATAATTTCGGCATTTTCCGGTGTTTGGTTGGGGCGAAAATAACAGTCAACGAAAATCATTTTCGGTTTGACCGTAAAAGCTTCTTTAATTTTCGGAAAACGATTTACGATTTTTAAAACCGTAAATCGTTTTCCGAAATTAAGCTCTTCGTCCTTACACGCATGTTTGATATCCAATCGTCAGAATTTAGCAATTGTCAATCGTCGGGATCCAGTCGGTGCTGGAGTCCGACAACATCCAGTCGCCGGAAACCTGACGGCGCCGGAATCAGCGGCCGGAATTCTGCCAGTGCCAGAATCAGGCGGCCGGAATTCTGCTATTACCGGAATCCGGCACTGGCAGACCAAATTCCGGCCGGAATATCGCCGGTTTCCGGCCAAGACGGCCGGATCTGGCCAAAACAGTCGGGATCCGGCTATTGATCCGGCCGGATTTGGCCAAAACGGCCGGGATCCGGCCGGATCCGGCTACGGATCCGGCCGGATCCGGAAGATTCCGGCCTGAATCCGACCATTTTGGCCGGATCCAGTCAAACTTTTTCGCCGGAATCCGGCAACGGTAACCGGACGTTGCCGGGTTCCGGCAACAATTACCAAACTCTTATTTTTGCATTTCGTAATTTTTTCGTGCGAACCAAACACCGAAAAATATTTTCGAGAAAATCATTTTTTCTGAAAATGATTTCGTCGAAATCATTTTATGACGGAAATCATTTTACGTCGAAACAAACGGAGCATACATTGCAACAATCTCCTGACTATCAGTGGTGTGCGGACACCGGCTCCACGAGTCACACGACCAATGACTTGGTCAATCTGAACATCAGGGCACCTAATGGTGCTGACGTTCTTTCATTTTTGCAAGTGTGAACTAATCCAACATCTAACACTAAGAAACTATTAGAGCATTCACAACAGCTTCCCAACCATTTTGCCTAAATATAGGGAACAAAACTACATTTTGCTTCCCTAAACAAAAACACCCCACAATAGCTTCCCTTCATCTTTCCCTATAACATTAAAATATTATTTTTAATTTTTTTCTTTTGTTTTTTTATTCATTTCTTTTCTTCTCTCTCTTAGACTCTCTCGTCATCTCCCCTTCTCTGTCAGAGAGATCTCAAGGAAATTGGGTTAGCGTAGAACGGATCAACCGGAGCCGTGGTGGAATCAGACGACGACGAAATGTAATCCTCGATGTTGATGAATTTCAGGTCAGCTGCAAGGTCCGCGAGCTCGACCTCGCGCAGTCCCGCGTCAACTCCACCCTTCTCCGCATCGACACCATTGTCAACCGCTCCAACTGCATCGAAGGCGTCAGGATGGCCCTGGAGACCGAGGACTTCAAGTCGGCTGCCAAGTACGTCCAGACCTTCCTCCAAATCGACGCCAAGTACAAGGACTCCGGATCCGTTCAGACGGACTAGAAGGCATCGTGCGCAAGAAGCTCTTGGCAACCGTGGATCATCGTGACCACAACACGATCTTGCGCGTTATTCGGATCTATTCACCACCGGGATCGGAGGAAGAGGGACTGCAGGTCTACGTTGGTTACTTGAAGAAGGTGATCGCAATGAGGGCGAGGTTGGAGGGGAGAGAGAGAGAGAGAGAGGAAGAAGAGATGCTTGTTGCTGTGTTGTAGAGATGAGAGAGAATGGATTTTTACGACATTATAATAATGCCTTGGGAATGCTACAGTGCTTCCCAACGCTTCCCAAGGCATTGGGAAGCATTGTAGCATTCCTAAGGAACAGAAAAATATAGGGAAGCTGCTGTGGGTGGCTTTTTATGAATTTCTTGAAATTTTTCTTAAAATTTAGGAAACATAACTCTTATAGAGAAGCTGTTGTGAATGCTCTTATAACAATCTTGATCTTTCTTTATGCAACCGAACAGACAAAAAAGTTACTCATACTTGGAAAAAAGTAAAATCACAATGTTACGAATTAGGGCTCGAAAAATATCAATAAGACTAGACAATCAACGCAAATGCCTATAAGTCGAACTCCAATAAATGAGAATAGTAAATTTTTTTTGTTCTCTCTCTTTCATTTTACCTGCTTTCTTCTTCATTTTCCAATCGACTCGAGGAGGAGGGAAGGGCCTCATCTCTTCCCTCCTTTCTAGCTTCTCTTTCATTTATGTCCTTTTATCATTTTGTAGGTGTTTGGTTAGTAGTTTTTCTAGTTCTCCTCACCTCTCTGGAGGTTTTATCGATAATCTCGTACGACTTATCCTGCCCATAATTGCAGCCTCTGTGTCTTGGCTTCTCCACTGTGCCGGTATCTTCCTCCACCATGTTCTCTGTTGGTTTCCCCGCGTCGGTGGCTGTTTTTGTCCAAGTTCTTAGATCTAGTTTTTTTTAAGCTAGATCTACATTCCTTCGATCGTGAGCTTCTTCTTCTTCTTCTTCTTTCTTCTTCCTTTTCTTTTTTGTGCTGATATCTTGCTCAACAAGTACAATATCATCGATAAAAGAAGGGATAATCTTCCATTCATATCTGCTCCAAAAATTGTTGAAGTGTCGTGTTTGCTTCCCTTTTGGTGTGCCTAAGATATTGCGATTGAAAACTTTTGAGCGCCATCTTCGCTTGCATCTTCAATCAACTGTCCATACCGACTCGATCTAAGAGTGTCGTTTCTTTCGCAGAGCAGTTATTATATCTAAACAAGTGCATCGATCATTTTCCACAATTCCATATAAAATAAACAAATTGCATCCCTTCCAAGTATCTTTTATATATATATATATACACCATGTTCATGTGCAGTTCTGCATAGGTCTACATTCCTTCGATGGTCTCTGACTCTCTGCCTCCCATGTGCAGGCTTGCCTTATTCTGTGCCTCTTTAGCTTCTGTAACCACATTGTGCGGCCTCTTGAGAGGACCGGGTCACTTATTTGACCCATTTTCTACTCTTTGTAATTATTTCAGCACTGTTATAGTTTGTTTTGGGTCTATTGTTGGGGAGCCCACCCCTTTTTCGTTCACAGGATCAGCCACTTCTTCCTCTTTTGGATCAAGAGTGGGAAGGCTCCTCCCCTATAACCTTTTTTGTTATTCAATTAGTAAAAAAAGAAAAAGAAAAAGTCAAATGCCTATAAACCCTATAGACTTTAAGAATTCCTCCAAAAAGACGCAAACCAAAAGCTGGAGAAAGCTGGAGGTTTAGGGGTGTAAATCCGGAGCGGGTTCCCGGGTATTGGGTGAAACCCGGGAACCGGCTCCGGGTCCCCGGATTTTATGATTTTTACACCCGGGCCCGGACCTGGGTATCCCGGATATCCGGGGTGTCCGGGTACCCGGTTTTACACGGGTACCCGGGTAAAACCGGGTATCCGGTCCGGGTTATATTTAAAAAAAAAAAAATAAAAAAAAATAAAATTGCCCAATTGGGTCCGGTTTGATGACCACGGTCTTGCTATCACTGACTGTGGCGGTGCTGGTGATGGTAGTGCGGGCAGAGGGGTACCATCAATTGGGTCCGGTTTGATGACCACGACTTTCTGGTCGATGATGACTTCGTCGGCGGATTCAAGGACGTAAAAGCCGTCGGAGTCCTCGACGGCTTCGATGTCGGCGAAGAACTCGAAGGTCTTGGACTTGAAAGCCAGGGCGAATTTCTGGAACATTTCAGAGATTTGTGGGGGTTTTGAGGACCCATCTGTGTCCGTCATTTTACCCAATCCTCATACAGAAAACAAATATAGACGGACAGAAGAACCAGCAAACAACCTGTGGTATATATCAAGAACCAAAATCCTCTCAGCAAAACTGGAAAAACAGAGCTACTCACAGTAGCTACAAACTACAGCAAAGACAGAAAGGTAGGATTTGATGAGGAAAAATTCTTAAAACAAGCAAAAGAGAGCAAACAAGCACAGATCGAACAAAACCCATGAGTTCCCTTTCTTTTTGAACTAAACGTAACCGAGAAAGCTTCAGAATTAAGGCTCACCTACCTGAGATCGGTTGGTTGATCGAGCGGACCCAGTCGAAGCCCTAAAGACAAAAATGGATTTGATGAGGAAAAACTTTCTAATAAGCATGTAGTGACCGTGTCGACTGTCGAGTGAGAAGTGAGATTGTGAGGAGAACGGCGGCTTGGGGGGAAACCAGAAAACGTAGGGCAACAAAAATTTTAAGTAAAAAGACGAAAAAGCCGGATCCTATTTAAGTTCCTAAGCATGTAGTTCAGGGGTAAGTGGGTAAATTTATTTTTTTAATTGCTGAAACTACCCGGATCCGGGTACCCGGGTATATCCGGGATTTTTTGAAATAAATACCCGGCTCCGGGTACCCCGGATACCCGGATCCGGGTATCCGGGTTCCAACCGGATTTCCCGGTTTCCCGGAGCCGATTAATGCCCGGAGCCGGATTCCCGGCCAGTTATATCCGGTCCGGATTTACACCCCTATGGAGGTTGCATAACCAAGACAAAGGTGGAGGCACGGGTTCAACATATCATATCTAGATGTATCAATTTGAGTTATTCTGAATTTGAGATTTGTGTGATCAAGCTTATGAAAAATGAAAAAGGAAGGGTATGACCGTAACTAGTCACTCTCATGATCATCTTCCAAGTTAAGTCCATTTACCCACTTTAGTTCAT
This sequence comes from Alnus glutinosa, assembly GCF_958979055.1. Classification (NCBI taxonomy): domain Eukaryota; kingdom Viridiplantae; phylum Streptophyta; class Magnoliopsida; order Fagales; family Betulaceae; genus Alnus; species Alnus glutinosa. Next base: position 10,799,654 of record NC_084889.1, on the reverse strand, counting down.
ATATATAACTCCAGTGTAAAGCTTAGTAAAATTGTAAACCCTCCTTATCCTCGAAATTAAAATGACTGTAACTCTATGTCATAAATATCGGATATATTGAAAGTGTTAAGTTGTATATATTGATGTTGTGAAGGGATTTTCGCTGGTGAAGGTGTTATGTTGTAGAGTTTATGGAGGTTTGAGTACTGTTGAATTTTAGGGTGTCGATTTTTGTTTTGATGATGTTTTTGTGATTATGGTTGTGTGATGGTTATGTTAAAGTTGTGAAGGAGAAAGGGTTTTGATGGGTGAATGACGTTTTGGATTGCTGTAGTGTGGAAGAGTTAAAGTGGGGAAGAAAAATTTGGGGTTCGGGTGTCTTCCGAACATGAAAAATGCATGGCAGTGCATTTCATTGAACAAAGTTTTGTTTTGCTTGATTAGACCTAGCTAGCATAGAGGGGTTCGATCGTAGTTCAATCGATCAAACCATATCAGGGTTGAAGTGGGTCACATGTGTTAGTAAAAAAGTGTGTTTTAAGTTCGTTTGATCGAAGTGGGAGTTCGTTGGATTGAACGAGTGGCATAAAGGTTCGATTGATCGAACTATAACATAAAAGATTAAATAGGCTTTTTGAGGAAGTGGCAATTAAGAAGTTTAATTTTAAAGAATACCTTCTATCCGGATGGACTGTAAATCCCTCATTTTACAGCAACTAATTATAAGTAAACAAGTCATCTAAAACCATAAAATACTATAAACACAAAAACACTCTATCCTCTGAAACAAATGACAAGTCTTCACCTGGTTTGTCTTACTCGGGATTTCTTCTTTCTACGGCCTTTCATCCCACAGCAAGTAAACCCATTTTCAATCGCTCCCTCTACGACTCATTTGGTAGACGAGGACCTGCCCCGCTTTGTTTTCTTCCGGCTGATATCTGAGTTTCATTTTATCACATTTTTCGTTGTATTTTTTTTTTAAAACACTGCGATGTAGAAAAACTGGTTAACTCAGCAAGTAGAGAATTCAGGTAAAGATATTGAACCCAATCAGTAACCAACCCAGAAAGAGAACAAGAAGGTTTCGCAAATGGAAGAAAATTCTGAACAGGCTTCGTGTCCAAATTTACCACCGATACCCATTTCGCGAATTCTGAAAGGCATGCCTCATTGTCCTCATTTTCTTCAGCTTCGGAGCTATTCTGAAGTGGCGAGGAAGAACTTGATGGCTGGGTGGGACCGAGCATTTGAAGAAGCAATCGAAGAAATCCATTCTTTGACGGCAAAGAATTTCTAGGTTGAAGCCAGGGAGCTGTGGAAGACTATGGAGGACCTTTAGAGTTTGGGTCCTTTGGGATACAATGTGTTTCAGCTGAGGAAAGGATTGGTGGACTTAATGGAGGTGACGGAGGAGCAGAAGTTGTCTAAATTGGAGATTGGGCGATTGACTAGAAAGGCTGAGTCTCATAGAATGGAGAAGAGCACGCTGGAGAGTATGATTTTGGACCTGCAGCAACGGGCTCAGAAAGAGCATGCTGTTATGGTGGAACTGCTGAAAGAGGTGGCAAATATAAAAAAATTTGGTGTTTTCATGTTTAATGTTTAGTGTGTGTTTAGATAATGTGTTAATATCTGATTAGAGGTTGCAAAAGTTGAGTTTTACGGCCAATCCGTATGATCGTATCAAAGGGCTCTCTTAATTTTATTATTTGTAGGGTGAAAGAGGGTTAGTACATTGAGGATTTACGGAATTAGGTTTAAACCAAATAAGGCACTATTATTTTAAGGTCAAAGGGGAAAGGTAAATTAATAGGATTTTAGTTTTGGAGTCAAACCCTAGTTTTAGAATAAGTTAGAAATGTTGCATGACTATGAAAATGAGAATGAAGGATTGAGGAGTAAGCTAAACAAAGTTGAGGGTTAGGGAGTCCTTGTTTTTGGACAGGACCTTTCTAATTAAAGAAAAAAAAATGTAATGCAATTGTGGGTTTTTTAGTAGAGACTTTAAGAGGATGTTCTAGGGATTGATCGCAATGACGGGAGAGTAAAAATGAAGTTTAGGCACACAATGTAAGTAAAATCTTTTCGGAAGTAGTTAAAATTGTAATGCATTGATTTATTTACATAAATTTCCCATTGAAATAGATGAGGTTATATTTTATGAATCATGCAATATATGGGTATTTTTCATAAAAGATATGTAACATCCTCAGCCCGAAAAGAGGTAGGTTCATCAACTTCTCCATTCAGAGGTGCAAAGAATTATAAGGCATACCAAAGCAGTTAACTAAATGAGATAATAAATGCATGGTAAAAAAAAATGACTGTAATTAAAAATTTATTTAAATGCGGAAGTGTTTGATTAAAACTTCTAAAATGAGATTTCGATAGTAACAAGTTCATAATTGAAAATGATCATGTGCCACTGAACTTATTTGATTTGAAGAAAAACCGTTCATTATATGTTCCTTATGGATATCCTAGCCCCACATCTCGGCCACCTTTTATTTTTTTTTGAACATAAAGCTCGACTTCTTCATAGATAGAATAAAAAACTGATCCCAACATTACAACAAAATTAGGATCTAAGGACTTGAAAGTCCCTTGTAATAATCTCCAAAATACAAGAAGGAATATCTTCTAACCAAACATCATCAACAACATTAGTAATCGCAGTCTTAGCCAGAATATGAGCAGCTTCATTCAGACCTCTGGCTACATGGACAAAATAATATCTTCTAGAAAAACCCACCTCATTTCGAATGCCTTCAACCAAACCCACCTAGTCCTTGCTTAAGGCCTAAAAATAAAAAGTAAACTAAATGAGCTAAAAGACTTAGTAAGTAAATCATTAACCATAAATCAGTTGGGTTAAAATTATTTTCTTTAAAACCTTTTGCTTAAAACGATTTAATTTATGTAACACTTCAAAGCATGTTTAACACATATCACTATTTAAAAGAAGACACATTAATTTCGAAATGAATCGATTTCCAATAAAGTTACGATAAAACCATTCATTTTCTTCAGAAGACATAAATATATTTATTTATAACTAACATTCTCATAATAAGGCTCATGTACACTGTTACGTCCAGTGTACTAGGGTTGCGCGGTCCTTGCGACCATGGCAGCGACTGTGGCCATAGATCTGTCTGTCAGCTAATCAATTAAAGTGCACTTAGTGTGACTATTGATGGAATAACACCTTCTGGCAAAACTTCATTCAGTGGTTGCGCCTCCATCCCAATGTCGGTACCAAACCGTGTTTTCTTTTAATTCTCTTGGGCCAAAAATATATCATCCGCACGTGCCCTCATCTTCCCAACATTTTCATCCTTTTTTTTTTTTTTTTTTACTCTTGATATCTTTAGGGCGACGTGTAGGAGGGTGTCCATCTCATACTTCTCTTAATTATTACTTTAAAAAAAAAAAAATAAAGCTTTCCCAATTTGGGAACTTTCTAAGACTAAAAATTGAATATATTTAGAAATTATTTCACGATAGAAACTTTCAAGAAGAAAAGAAATATATTTTCTCAATGATATAATTTTCTATAGACAACTTTCATTTTCAAAAGTTCTTTGGAAACCCTTTATTAAAGAAAGGTAAATTCGCAATACAATAATTAAACAATTATTCACATGTACATAACTATAATGCTAAAAACAATGGATCAGATAACAGGACACAAAATAACCTTAGAAGGGACAGATGATCTACTTACCTTTCTGAATCCAGCTAAGAGAAATCCTTGATAGCTAATTAGTTACCTCAGTACAGTTTTAAACAAATTACTACAATCATACTCACAACTAGGCAACATACTGTCACAACTACGGGTTCGGCTTGCTAGTCTATTGAGAATGAACTCACGAGATATTTTTAAATTAATCTGTTATATTATTAACTTATAAATTTCAGTCCTTTAGAAATTCTTTCTAGATAGCTAAATTATATCATCTGAAACTGTGAAATCTTTATACTACAAAACGTTTGGAAATTAATGCAGAAAATATACTATGATATATATACCTGCAATTTATGACCACTCATATTTTTTACAAAACAATATAATTATTTAATTTCTTTATGAACAATAACTCATTGAGATATTTTGATTTATTTTGGCCTGCTACTGCATTAAAATTCTAGAATTTTAGTTATTACTATTACTATTGATATTATTTAAAACCCTTGTGTGGAATCAAGAAACACCCATATTGAATTTGGGATCAAAACAGTATAACTACTACACTTTTATAGACATGTTTGGACATGCATAAAACAGATGATATAGAAGTAATGGAAAAATAATAAATTATGTTTCAACCAAAATGTTATGTTTATGAAATACCAATGGATTTTTCTAAAAGAATTTACGTGACAGAGTGCTAGTGATAATGCAACCGTTTGAAACTTATGCTCTATTTGTTTCGACGTAAAATGGTTTTCATCGTTAAATGATTTCAGGGAAGTCATTTTTCAAGGAAATGTTTTTCACTGAAAACATTTTATGGTGTTTGGCGCGTACGGAAAATCACAAATATTTTTAATATTTTCATTCAATCATATTAACTTATAAAAATAAATTTTTATTCACAACATAGAAATATTAATGTAAAATATATAAAAATCACTGGTGACAAGATTTTGTCACTGACTGACAGGATTCTGGCAACTTTTACCGGATTCCGAGATAAAAGTCAAAATCCAGACAGTTTCGTCGGAATCTGGTTTGGCCGGATTTCGGCGAAGGTGGCCGGAATCTGGCCATTTGTGCCGAAATCCGGCTAGTAGGCTGGAAGCAGACCGGTCTAGTCGGAATCCGACGACATTGACCGGACGTTGTCGGATTCCGGTGGTGGTCAACTGCTTGAATGTGAAGGTCGACTGTGTCGTTTAAAAGAGAGTCGAATGTGTATACCATCTGGGACGTTTTCTAAAATTTATTAAGCAATTTTTATCAAACGAAAATCATTTTTCAATTGACTATTATTTTCGCCCAATCAAATACTAAAAAATGTCAAAATTATTTTTCAAAAATCATTTTATGGCAAAACAAACGGAGTATTAATAAATAAATAGCTCTTCAGTAAAAGGAAAATAAAGGAAAATATAACAATGGTTAAAAGAAAAGCAAAGATATTGGGCTTCCAAAAGTGTGCATTCACGTAATAGCATGAAGATCCACCATATCACAAAAGACTAAAGAAGGTGGTAAAGGGGAAGTAAGCACTATTACTACAAAAGGTGAAAGAAAGAGAGAGAAATTTGGCCCCGTTTAATAACCCCCTCCCCTACCCCTCCCCTTATTTTCACCTCTCCCAAAAAATCATCAACTCAAAATATTCTTAACCCTTTTTACTTTTTATATCACATCAACAATTTTTTATTATTATTTAAATAAAAAAACCTACTACAATACAAATTTTTTTCATCTTTCCATATAAATTCTCTCTACTTTATATCACATCAATCACTTTTCACTTTCATTCAACAAAAATATTCTCCCATAAGGGAAGGGGAGGAGAGGGGAGGAGGATTACTAAATGGAAGAGTCTAAGGTCATGCGTAAAAGGCATTTCACTACATGACAAACAAATTTCCATGTAATGCAACAAGGAAGATGAAGAGGGAATAAAAGTCTACTCCTACCTACCCCACCAATGTCTGAACCGAAACTTGGGGTTACCTTTGTTTATATATAAAAAAAAACGTTGGTTCAAGTAATCTCTTCTAAATGCATTAACCGGCTTATCTATTTAAAGTGAAATGGAGATGATCAATTTCCTAAAAATAAAAGAAAGAAAATAAAACATGATGAGAGGTTGACAAACTTGCAGTGTATTGAAAGAAATAGAGGCGGCGTAACCAAGGTCTCTTTTTGCAAGAGAGAGAGACGGTTTACAAGAAATTCCTTAACAAGATAGGTTTTTATTTTTTTATTTTTTTTATTTGGACATGACGGCTAGGGTTGAGGGGTTTCGTGAAGTAAAATATTAACTTTTGCTTAAGACACTTAAAACGAACGTATATAGAAGTAGTTTTCTAGAATTCTCTTTTATCAACATCATTATTATTATTATTATTATTATATTCCTTAATGAGATAGGTTTGTTTTTTTGGACTTGGCGGCTAGGTTTAGGGTTTCGTGAAGTAAAATATCAACTTTTGTTTAAGACACCTAAAAAGAACGTATATAGAAGTAGTTTTCTAGAATTCTCTTTTATTAACATTATTATTATTATTACTATATATATATATATATATATATATATATATATATATCAAATTTTAATGGCATTTTCTTATTTTATTTATATTTATATAACTATATTATGCATGTAATTATCTATTCTCATTACTTGATTGAACCTACCATTTTCTAACGTCTCAATTATAAATAAATTACTATACTCTCCTCAAAAGAGAATCAGGATCATTACAAGATATCAATGTGAACCATGTTTAATGTGGTATAAGCTCCAATGTATAGTATTTTCATGGCATGAAATATTTAGCATAATTTCATGATTTTTCTTATACGATTTATGAGTAGACTAATCAGAAAACGTTTTTATGAGAAGATTATAGAAAAAAGCTTTTATGAAAAAGCCTTTTTAAGTAAGAGACTAGACATAATAGATTCCTTTCTTCAAGTTTGCCACCCATAGCGTCAGCATAGTCATGGTTGTAGGCCACCCATGGCTCCAGGCCGCCAGCAGAGTCACGAGTTGGGCTTTGACATGTATAATTACACACAAGGTCCTAGTCATATATGTGCTATCAATCCAAAAAGACTAATCATTTGGACATTTCTTGTAATCATTTATAAATGCCAATCTCATATAGTAATGAATCAATGTGAGACTAGCACCCATGAGCACCTTTATAATCCACAAATTCTGTGTGGGCTAATCATCTTCTCAATGTGGGATAATGATGTTACAAACTCCCCATTTAAATTCTGACGTCTCGTCAAGGACACGTCATGCTATGCTCCAATACCATATGGTGTTATTAAGCTGCTCTGATACCATTTGTAACGACCCAGAGAAAGCCAAGCCATATATGTGATATCACTCTAAAAGAACTAGTCAATTTGAAGTTTTTCTAGAATCACTTATAAAGCATAGTCTCACCTAGTAAGTAACCACTATGTGACTAGTACTCATGAGTTGTAATGCTTCAGTGAAATTAACTAACCGGTAGTTAACTTCATAGTTCGCCTCCCAGCCCTATTTCTTATGGAATAAGACCCAAAGATCTTACACTCTCTGAAGAGAGTCTGCAACGAAAGATTTTTCACTTACATACAGAGATAGCTTACTAATTTAAAACGCACAATAACGTAAACAACCAGAGTACCTTAAACATCATAACATAGATGAATCTCCAAGTGTTACATTCAAGGACCAATCGTCAACAACCTAAGTATTACAAGCCAAGTTTAAAAGTCATAAAATAACATAAGGTCTTAGGGCCTAGTCTTAAGGGGATAAAGCAAGTGAAGAATCTCTAGCATATCACAACGAGTGTTCTCATCGCCATCCCAGATGCCTTTCAACCACATATGATCTAGTTCTTCAAAGATAACCTAAATTATGTGCTCTAGGCAGACATAACGTGTAACGACCCACCCCTAACGACACAATATTGTCCACTTTTGGCTCTCCTGAACCAAACTTTTCAGAAGGTTACCTATCCCGGTACTACTCTCGCAGAAACACGCTTAACCTCAGAGTTCTAATAGGTTTATGGCCATCACACTTTTAAAACGCATTGTGTGAAGAATTGTACGTTTATACATATAAACACATCTCGATTCCAAGGCGATGTTGGACGTCACATAACGTCTCGTTGGATCTGTCATCGCCAAAACTGTTTTATAGGTAAAAAAGATATAAGTGTAAGTCCACGAATTAGTGAGCATAAATATGCATGGTGCATGTATTCATATGGTGAACTCAGATATTTAAAATACAAATTACATGCGACAATGTATAGTTATCATTCTTCATTTCACAAAGTGGTCATGGATGTAATATAGATATAGTATATGTTGTAATAAGAGAATCACGTTATCAGTGGCGGACCCAAGCTTGTAAAAATGGAGGGGCCAAATCGAAAAAAAATAAATTTGAGGGGGCAAAACTAAAAAAATTAAAAAATTAGGAGGTAAAATTTTAATTTTTTTTTTTTGGTGAAAAAAAAAAAATTTAGGGGAAAATTTTGGGGCTAGGGGGGGCCCAATGTAGGACCGCCCCTTCACGTTATAGTTCAACTCCATATGGTCTACCCATGATAGTGTTACCTTTCTGGCAGGTTTGACGTTGTTCCGATGGACCTATAAACAATACCGATGCCCTAGATATTGCCGCATACCGTCTTATACTAGTAGCCTGACCGAGTCCGACCTCGGGTGGCCCACTTTACTAGCGAAACCGTAATCATGACCCCATCCGTATATGGTGCACCCATCACAAAACACCCGTTAGATCCAATGTTAAATATAAAAATAAATCTCTTTGACCATTGGGAAAACCTGTATAATTTTAAGCGCATGGCTATTATCATGTATGTACTGGTGTACCATATTATACGATAAAATTTAATATTCATGCTTTTATAAACTCATCATATTCATTATCTTGTTATTTATCAATCATTTTTGCAAAATAAAGTTCACAATAATTAAAAATATATTTCATGTGTATTGTAAACATGCATGTTTGGTACACAAAATAATCATGCTATATGGGTAAAATAATAACAAGTATCCATGTGAGTTTTACTCACTTGCGTCGTAAGGCTCCTCCATAAAATTCTATCGACACTCCTTAACCTCGAAATTGGAGAAAATACCTATCATTAGTTCTAAACCCAACCTAAAACAAGCCCTAAACATTAAATGGGTTTAAAATAGGTTCACTGCCCGAGTGTCGAACGTTCAGACAAAAGAGTCAAACGTTCGGTCTCGACATCAAACGTTTTTCCAGTGAATGATTGGACATCCGGTCTTGGGTAGAAACCCATTTCTAAACCAAAATTCCACAAAACTACTTCTAGCCAAATCTTAAAGTCTTGACATGGTTCTTAACATTGACATCGAACGTTCGTCCAGTGAATGATCGAACATTCGGTGTTGGGTAGAAACCCATTTCTGAACCAAAATGCCACAAAACTACTTCTAGCCAAATCTTAAGGTCTTAACATGGTTCTTAACATCGATATCGAATGTTCGTCCAGTGAATGATCGAACATTCGGTGATGGGTAGAAACCCATTTTTGAACCAAAACACCACAAAACTACTTTTAGTCAAATCTTAAGGTCTTAACATGGTTCTTAACAGATTCCTCGGTCATGATAATACATCCATACAGAAAAGTGTTACGTCCAACATTATCAATATGTGAAACCAACACTAAACTAGGGTTAGGACCAACAAAACTAACTAGAGGCTTGTACCCACAAGTCAAGCTAAAAAAAAAAAAAAAAAACCCAAATAGTAATACTACAACTAATGAAATGAGTTAGGATAGTAAGGTTACCTCATTAGAAGGACAAAAACACCAAGAGGGTTCCTTCTTCACCAAAGCAATCTCACACCCTCACTCTAGGAGAACACGGAGTGGAATGGGTGGAAATAAGCTGAAGGGGGGTGTAGTGGGTGAGGTATTTATAAACCTAGAAGTTTAAAGATAATAATGAAATACTTTTACACAGTTCTGCCAAAAGTTGAACGTTAGGTGTATTGTTTATCCAACGATCTTAGGGTTTTATCGAATGTTCGGTGTACTTCTTGACATAAAGCTTGATCACCTGTACAATGCTATACACCATAGGATCGAACGTTTGTGACATAATATCTAACGTTCGGTGTACTATACAGGGTGTTCGGTCTCCCTAGTCGAACGTTCCACTATGACAGAAAATCAGAGTTTTACTTTTTAACAAACCCTATCATTACCATTACTTTAATTCAGGCTTACTTAACCCTAATTAATTAGTTGAGGTATTACATGAGTGCCTTTATAATCCACCATTTTTGGTTTCTGGGTGTTACAGCTCACTTTATTACATACTTTTATTAGAAAAGTTTTAAAGTAAGGGACTAGACTGAATATGATTTCCTTCCTTGGGTGTGCCATCCATGGTGTCAACATAGTCATGATTGGTGTCATTACTAATGTCAAAATAGTTAGGCTTGTGTGTCACCCATGGTGTTAGTATAGTTGTGGTTGTGGGTCACCCATGGCATCAACATATTCATGGTTTGGGCAATGAAGTGTCTCTCCAGTTTAGTTTAGTTTGTATTATTACTATATATGTGAAAACTTATCTATCCATGACATCAATTTTCAGTAGAGTTTTATGAGTATTTAGAAAGGAAGAGTCTTATGGAAAGTTTTAGAAAAGTTTATAGGAGAAGATTCAGTGGTATGAAAGTATAGTACCATGTTATGAAAGAGAGTAGCTAGAAAACGAGGTTTCATCCTTGTGTGTGTCACCCATGGAATTAGAATAGTCATGGTCGTGACGTCAACATAGTCGGGGTCGAGTAAGGATGTGTTTTCAATTCAGTTTAGTGCCACTCTTGGTGTCATCATAATTAAGGTTGGTCAAGGAGATGTGTTCCCCCAGGTCATTTTAGTTTCCCTATACAATCAACATAGTCACGGAAATAGAAAAATGTTATTTTAAGTTAGAAACATTTTTAAGCATTTCAATGCATTCAAGGATTTAAAAAGGCAAGTATTTAATGTTACAATAGTTTTAGCACTTATTATGAACATAAATTTGTGTTAGAACAGTTTTCAGTTTAAGAAAAAAACACTCTCTCGTTATGTTTCAAGAAAGGGATTTCATTTTTATTTCAACTACAGATAATTATTTTTATTTAGAAATATTTCCAGCTTGTTGTATGTTCCTACTTAACAAGAAATAGATATTTTTATCAGAATAAAAGAGGGCTCACATCACACACTCTTTCAATTAGTTATTTACTTATTGAGCTATATATGGGCTTACAGTTCCCAAGTTTGGCTTGTCCGATTCCTAGGTTTGACCTCGTCCATGTTGAAGTCGATTCGTGGCCAGTCGTCCTGTTTTCCCGGGCTTGCGGATAGGTGAAGTAGAATCAAACTAGCCTCGAGCCCCACATCACTTGACCACCCAAGTACCCAAGGGAAAAGGAAAGGAAGTGGCTCTTAATCTGCCCAAGGTCTCTGATTTTGATGGGCAAGTCCCATCTCCCCCCCCCCCCCCCCCCAAAATGCCATCTAGAGTTGGCTCTTCGGCTAGATGGAGAGAGCTGCTCGGGAATCCAGTGAGGCCACTTAGGAGGCTCTTTCTTGACGAATAATTGGCAGCGAGGAGCAATGAATTGTTTAGGGTCCTCAACGATGAGCTCTATGATCTTCTATCTCGGTGAGAGCCTCGACTGATTTTTATTTTTCCTCTCTCTCTCTCTCTCTCTCTCTCTCCGTACTCAATCGACCCGTTTGTTTTGGGTTTAGGCTGGGCTGGGTACTATGGTTCTTTGCAAGGAGCGAGGGGTGAGTGACGGTGTGACAAAGTGTGCCCCGCCCTAAATTATAATAGCAAAAGTGGAAATAATTAAATTTTTACGTTACACTACTATTATTACCTCAAATAACACAGCAGACAAATTTTTTTTTTTCTTTATAATAAAATAATAAAATTCATTAATAAAATATAGGAGAACATCTAATTACAAAATAAAATTAACTATTTGAATTACCAAAATATGCAACATTCGGCATATAAATAAATTAAATGGACTGCCTTATATATTGCAAGTCAGCACTCCACAGGCTAGAGACCTTCGAGATTCTTGGACGAACATATGCTGTCTTGCAATTGGGTCTACCACTATCTTTAACCTACATCACAATCTATGCAATTGTCGGGTTACCATAATCACGTAGACGGATTATTGAGTCCATAGTCTTAGTAAATATAAAGATTAATGTCCTTATTTTGAACATGCTTTTTGAAAATATATTCACATGTGATTATAATAACATTTATGATTTGATATAAAAAGAAGTGTTTTGCATATAAGATCATAATTGATAAAATAAGAACTACAGATGTATTTAATAATATTTCCTTAATCATATGTAGTGGAAATATATTATAGCTCTTTGGTATAATATATAAGATGTCTTATTTCCTTAAATCATTTCATCCTCTCACATCTCATCAAGAGCTATCACTATGCGGCTTGCTGGGACCTTCCTCCCACGCGACCGCTTATTAGGACCTTCCTCCCTTAGTGGCATTCTTAGGGACCCCCCTTCTATCTTATTAACCATTTTATGATTTTTGTTAACAGTATTGGTGCCCTTCTGCACCATCATACTAGGGACCTTCCCTCAAATTTATTATTAGACTAACAGGTTGGGATGGGGCCCTTTCACACCCAACTTGAGGTCCGTCCACCCAATATTAAAGTGTCTTATTACCATTTTGGCAACATGTATGCAATAGCACTACAAAAAATTCAGGATTTTTGAACGGTTTGAAACCGTTCAGAAATGGCAAAAATCTCTCTGGAACAAAGTCTAGATGGTTTATTCTGGACAGTTTTAAACCGTCCAGAAATATGGGTTGGTAATTCGGGTTATGGACAGTTTGGCTCAAACCGTCCAGAATTAATAATTTTTTTTTTTTTTTGTCTCGATTTATTTATTTTATTTTTATATATTAATATCATTAATTAATATTTCTTTTTTAAAAATTATTTATTTCTTTTCCATAATTTTTTTTTTGTCTCGATTCATTTTCGTCAACGGTGTAGCTGGGTCGACGATGGAAAGGACGGAAATAGCATTCGTACTAAGCCTTTTGAACAAATCCTTCACAAACTCACGACTAGTTTGTGCCTTCCTAGATCCTTTACAAATCCTGCCTTCTTGTTCTTTTTCTCAAAACCATCAACTCCCAATTTTCTCACAGTTAGATCAGTAACATCCTGAACCTACACATTAAACCCAAAAATTTTCACAAATCCTGAACAAATCAAACCTAAAAATTTTCATAACCCCTTCTTTCAGCCGTGAATCATCACAATCCAAATCCAAATCCAAAACAAACACAAAATGTAAATCAAACCTAAAAATTTCATTTACCCAAACAATAAATAAATAAATAAAAGATCAGACTGGATCTTTCTCTGTATTCCGGCCAGAAATCCTTCCGAAAACCCACTCTCTCCAGTCGCGAGATCTCGTTGTCCTGTTCCCGTCATACAGATGCCGCCAACCATCCAGATCCCGTCGCCCGTCTTCAGTCGTCGGCCGGAGATAGAGACCTAGAGAGAGAGAGAGAGAGAGAGATGGTTTAGTTTTTTCTAGAAGGCAAACAGGGAAAAAAAAAAAAAAAAAGAAAAAAGAACAATGGTTCTTTTGTTTTAAACAAAGCATGGCTTTTGTTTTAAAAAGAAAGAAATGGGAGAAAAAAAAAACAATATATATACATATATATTTATGACGGTTTCAATAAAACCATTTCTAACTTTACAGACGGTTTTATAAAATCGACTGTAAAACTATAATTCAAGACGGTTTTCAAAACCGTCTAGAAAAAAACCGACTAGAATCAACCATTTGTTTTTTGTAGTGTATGTATCATGATCATGATGCATTTCACATTTCATTCCATATATCTTCTCAAAACATACAAAACTCATCAAAAACAAATGATCATTGGGACCTTCCTTTCAATAACACCCACATGGACCTTCCTCCCTTTGGTCTATCTTGTCAACCATTTCATGATTTTGTTAACAGTATTGAGGCTATTCCCCACCCACATGCTGGGGACCTTCTTCCCAATATATTAAATATCTTACTATCCATTTTATAATGACAAGTCCAAGATGCAGCTCATATCTCATTTCATCAATCGTATGATATATCACATTTATCGAAAGTAAATAATCATAATAATTCATAAAATAATCAGGTTCAATTTCTAAAACAAATATCACATTTAAAAGTAAGTACAAGTCTCAATAAGTAATTATACTTACCTCCTCCGTAAAACGCTAAATTAGACTCTGCTTCTATTCCTTAATTCTAGTATTCACTGCATTTAGTGCACTCGCGCGCTACAATATGTCAATTTTAAATTATTTTTAAAAGTCTAAACTAACGACCTCTTAATTTTTATCCTTATACTCTGTAAAAAAATGGGCAGCATAATCACATATTTATAATTTGTAAATATCTCGCGAGCATGACACCGCTGGAGTGTATGCTTGGTACTATTTACATGAATGCATGACCTTCCAACGTGATAGCATGTACATAATCCTAAGTAATATTTTATTATTTTACGCATATTGCTATATTTTCATTAGAGTAACGGTATATCTATGATGTCGTCATATTGTCACATGTGCATCATAACTGCGTATCTATAGTATTTGCTCCTTGTTTTTATACATGCATTATTATGACATTAATATAAATATTATTAAAATATTATAACGTTACTTGAACATTATAACAACGATATTATAAAATTTTTCATTTTAGTTGGACATTAAAACGACGTTATTATAATTTTGTTATAACAATTTGTATAGAACAGCGTTATATAAATATAATATTCTAAAATATTAATATAAACTACACAGATTAATTTGAACATTGTAACGATTTAATTTAATTTAATTTTTTTAAAAAAAATGAACATACACAGAATGGAAGACAACTTCAAAACGAACTCGATGAGCTAATTTATAAAAATTAAGGTCTCAAATCTCACAGCACCATTCACCTAGAGCCAAGTCAGCAAATCCTCTTTTTTCATCCTCTCTCTCGGCAGACGTTTTTTATTTCCTCCTCTCTCCATTTCCCTTCCCTTCCTCACTTGATGTGAGAAAAGGAGGGTCACACCCCTTTTATAAGGGGAGGGCCCCTCAGCATGTGCTCTGCCACATATCCTAATTATATACATATATTGTTAAATTTGATTAAATTTTATTGTTTTTATCCCTCCAATTATCTCGGCTCCTTCCCGTCCTCCGATTGTTACAAACTTTTACGAGCATGTTCATTGCTTCAAGGAAAACATTTTGACGGGTGGCTTGAAGCGGTTTTAATTTAATTGGGCTACAAAATGATCTTCGATTGACTCTAGATTTTTAATTTTTTAGTCGAAAAATCACATATAATTTTTTAGTCGAAAAGTTCATCCGAATAGATCTTT
The DNA here is from genome assembly GCF_958979055.1 of Alnus glutinosa. Classification (NCBI taxonomy): domain Eukaryota; kingdom Viridiplantae; phylum Streptophyta; class Magnoliopsida; order Fagales; family Betulaceae; genus Alnus; species Alnus glutinosa. The sequence goes on along the minus strand of NC_084889.1, from coordinate 10,784,425 downwards.
CACTACACTCTTTTAATATGAAATGGTAATATAAATAATAATATTATTTATTATCATTTTTAATTCACACATTTGTTTTTATTTTTTAAATTTTCTAGCCATTAATTACATCTCTCCATAAATCTCAAATGTAGCCTCCTGAAAGCTTATCTTTCTCCAATTAATAATTTCTTATTTCAAGAAATATAATTAAGACATTTAAATTTTAATGAATATTTAATCTCATAAATATTCTCACACTTCCTTTAGATCCATTCAAAATTTTTACTAAATAATTCAATCATTATTATTGGGTCTTAATTTTTCAAGTTAAGACTTTTATATTTGAGAGTCAAAATTCGGGGGTTACACAAAGGTTCTTGCAGCGACCAACTCAATTAATTCGATCTTATGCCGGACAAAAAGAACCTTGAGAAGTCACACAAGCCTTGCCGAAGAACCTTCGCACCATGGGATAGGGATCTTAGAGCCAGAAACTAGTTATTCTCAAATGAGCGCTTGATGCTCCAGGCCAAGCTCCAAGAGGCTCAAGCCCAACCATAGGCTGAGGGAGACAACTGAACCGAGCTTGAGGCCCTTTGGAACGAGTTGCTATCGGAGAAGTGCAAGATTGCCTAGCCAGCTTAAACGAAAAAGAAAAAGTTTGAGGCCTTCATGCTGAAGCTCGAAAGGTTGAGCTTGAGTAAGTTGTGAAATGAGTTAGAAAACAAGAAGATTGAGCTTAATTAGGACAGTCTAGGACGAACGAAAGTTTGAGAAGACCCGATCGAACAGCTGACTCAAATAGATTAAATGATGATTTTAAAAGACATATTATTTTTGGAGAAACACAAAAAAAACTTCTAAAATTACTCGAGCTTGAATGAGTATTAACCTATAATAAGCATAAATAAAATAATCTCTTACTAGATATTTTGGGTAAGAATATTTCAATTAATTCGCAGAGGTATTTCTTATATTATCCATTATCAAGGAAAAATATGGAAAGAAACAGAAATCCATATGTGACTGGTGTCCGATTACAATAGTAATCTGTTGATTAAGATATTAAAATGTTCTAAGCTAGCAAATCATTGCTGATTAAGATATTAAAATGCCAAGGATACATATTTACGAAAATGCCACAAAAGAATAATAAAAAAGTGATCCTTGGAAAAGACAATACTAACCCCAAGAGCTTCCAGATAAGTCCCTAGATCGCCGTCCAAGCGGCCACGCTGCTGTCCAGTGTCCAGGAGATGTCATGGCTGGTGTCATCTCCACCGCATGTTTGTCCTGTTTTGCCCTTGCAAGTTACAACTCCCCTCCATTTATTAGTTGAAGCAGAAACCCAAACGCAACGGAAGATCGAACCCAAACACGCTCAACCTTAGACTCTGACAGTTAGCTGCCATTCACGGATTCACCTAATCTTCCGCTCCCAATCCCATTTGTCTATTACTCCATCATCTTCTCCTCCGTCCATCTTAACTCAGAAAAAATGAGCTGGTGGTGGGCTGGAGCTATTGGCGCTGCCAAGGTAAGAACGATAAGGAGAACAACAGCGACAACAAATCGAATCATTTTCTATGTTTATCCAACTCTTATGTGATTGTTATTATTAATTTCTTAATTGTAATGGATTTTGCAGAAGAAATTCGGGGAAGATGAACAGCCGCGAAGCTTCCAGAGCGTGGGGCTGGTGATCGGCGTGACTGGCATCGTGGGCAACAGCCTGGCGGAAATCCTTCCACTTTCAGACACCCCAGGCGGGCCCTGGAAGGTCTACGGCGTGGCACGCCGGCCACGCCCCAACTGGAACGCGGACCACCCAGTCGAGTACATCCAGTGCGACATCTCCGACGCGGAGGACACCCAGGCCAAGCTCTCTCCCCTGACTGATGTTACCCACATCTTCTATGTCACCTGGACCAACAGATCCACGGAGGCCGAGAACTGCGAGGCCAACGGCGCGATGTTCCGCAACGTGCTTAGCGCCGTAGTCCCGAACGCAGTGAATCTCAGCCACGTGTGCCTTCAGACAGGGACCAAGCACTATATCGGACCCTTCGAAGCTTACGGCAAGATCCAATCCTACGAAGTACCTTTCTCGGAGGACTTGCCTCGATTGGAGGTACCTAATTTCTATTACACTCTTGAAGATGTGTTGTTTGAAGAGGCCGAGAAAAAAGAGGGCTTGAATTGGTCGATTCATAGGCCCCAAGTGATATTCGGGTTCTCGCCGTATAGCTTGATGAACATAATCGGCACGCTTTGCGTGTACGCCGCTATATGCAAGCATGAGGGGCTTCCCTTGAAATTCCCCGGGACCAAAGCGGCTTGGGAGTGTTACTCGGTGGCTTCCGATGCTGATCTTATCGCGGAGCAGCTTATTTGGGCAGCGGTGGATCCGTATGCGAGGAACGAAGCATTTAACTGCAGCAACGGGGACGTGTTCAAGTGGAAGCACTTTTGGAAAGTGTTGGCTGAGCAATTTGGAATTGAGAAGTTTGGGTTCGACGAGGGTGAGACATTGAGTTTGAGGGAGATGATGAAAGACAAGGGTCCTGTGTGGGAGGAGATTCTGAGGGAGAATCAACTTCCACCCACCAAGCTCGAGGATGTTGGAGTCTGGTGGTTTGCGGACATGATGCTGGGAGGGGGGGAGGCCCTGTTGGATAGCATGAATAAGAGTAAGGAGCATGGGTTCTTGGGGTTCAGAAACTCAAAGAATTCGTTCATCTCCTGGATCGATAAGATGAAAGCTTACAAGATTGTGCCTTAAAAATTATTAGGCAAATGTTTATGGTCCTCCGGTGTTATTGCCAATTGAATGTATGCTGGTGGTGTTCTTAAATAAGCATCAACGGAAAGATGTATGGTTTCCTTGAACAAAATTATTGCACTCCTACCTTGTTGCCGTGGATTTTCAAGTAATGGCATGACCAAAGAGTGATGGTTCTGTACTTCGTAGGCAAATTAATGGCAATTTGGATTTAGGGGTTGATGGGTCGATGGTAAAATCGTGGGTTTTGAAATGTTGTTGATTCTTTGGTTCAGACATTTGATTTGTGATTTACGGGTTTTTGTTCGGATATTTGATTTTATTTTGTTTGGGAATTCTCTGGTTGGTTGCTGAGAATTCTGTAGAAAATAAACATAAAAAAGCAAAACAGAATGGAATGGTAGTTTTGGGTGTTACATGTTCTGCTCGATGAAATAACTAGCCTGGGATGACTAGGGTCTTTGTTAGCTTGAGCTTTTTTTTCTTTTTCTTTTTTCAACTAGTTTTAGATGTTTCTATGAACTATAATTTAAAAAAACAACACAAAATATCTGAGTCAATGGGTCGTGAATTTTGAGTTCAATTGATACAGGAAATGCTACTGATGAGTGCAACTTGGCCTGTTTGATTAATTTTTCATAAAAATTTTGCGTACAAGTCTGATTTTTTAAGCTACGTGGTTTTTAAAGCTATATTCCATTAAAAAAATCTATCACATTGTTGGTACAGTTTTCGGTATGGTGACGTGTCTCCAATTGATTCGTCGCTTCCTGCAAACCTTGATTCCTGTAAAACAACAAACAACTAGTCGGGGGTGCCGACTACGCCCACTCCAATGCCTAAGTCAGATCTAAATCGATTTTCTGAAGAATATATGTAATCTCAAAAGCACAGAGAATGCATGTATTTTCATACCTGGTGCGGTGGTCTTATTTATAGGCCGGTAGTTGTAGTCTTATTAGAATCCTTGAAGCCCAGTTAGATTAGGAGTTTGAGTCCTAGTCTGGTTGAACCCTGACCTTATCTTCAGGGAATTCGAATGAGGCTGCAGAGTTCAAATTGAATTGCATTCGTACCTTTTTAGTCTTAATTCCGTGTCATTATCTACCTTATCCAATTAATTATGGAATAGAGGCCTATCCCTGATCTTCTGGGATACTGGCCTTATCACATTCTAAGACAACTGCGGCGCAATTCGAGCAACCCCCGAGGTGATAATATCCGAGACATGTTCGCTCCGAAAATACTAGGAGATCTCGGAATATTGCTGCACCATAACAGGGTTGTGGAAGATCCGAGATGTTATTATACCGAGTTGATATTATCCGAGGTGTTATCACTCCGAAACAATCTTCTATATCGGGTTGTAACTCAAACTTCGTGTATGATCATGTAGTTTCTGTCAAATCTCCGAGGCATAAATATCCGAGACATGTTCGCTCCGATTATACTTGGAGGTCTCGGTATATTCCTTGTCGTAACTGAGTTCTATAAGACCGAGGCGTCATTATACTTAAACAACCTTTTCTACTGTTCTTAACAAATCTCCGAGACGTAACACCGAGATGTTTCAAGATCAGGATCCACGTGTCTTCGGGATTAATTTTATCCCCAACAGTCACCCCCCTAATTCTCTAATTTCAAAAATAAATTGAAATAAGAGAATTATTCGTCGCCTGCCAACCTGTACCTGCTACTGTCAAAGGCGCGTCTTTTCAAAAGTTTAAATGTTTGAACCTTACCGCTTCTTTTTCCAATAACGACGTCAGCTCTGTACCGCCGTCCTTTATCATCATGTCGCGATATTATCGAGGTAGTGCCATTTAATTCCTGGATATGGAACGTGCGCCTTTTCAGTTTTCGGAGATATTGACATGATGGCGCCCTTTGATATTTCGGACACGTGGGAGGTGGATTTAATGTTTTGGAATACTTTCACTATTCATTCTTCGACATATTCTCATTCTCCTTCTTTATCCTCCATTGTCGCCCTCTTCCTAAGTTCTTTTCTTTCTCTGAAACCTCTGTTCCTCCTTTTCTTTTTCAAATGGCTCCTAAGAAGGCTGCTTTGAATGTTCCTGCTACATCTCGGGCCCGAACTAAAAGGTCTGATGGCTACGTAGACCTCTCTCCTCTGGAGAGTAGGGTGGAAACTGCCCTTTTTGAAAGGCATGAGGGTGTTCTGCGTCTGAACTATGACATTCCTCAAACAGTGAGGATATTTTATCAAGCAACTGACGCTCGGCTTATCGACGGCGGCGACATCACGTTATTCGAGCGGATGTTTTTGCTAGACTCCGGTTGCCTTTTCCGGAGATTGCTCGGGATTTTGTCCTCTTTCTGATGGTAGCTCCTAGTCAGATCATGCCTAACGCCTGGAGATATTTGTTCGCTTCATACATCCTTTGGAGGCTCGTGTTGAAGAAGGAGATGAAGATTCTGCAGTTTTTCAATATTTATAGACCAAGGCAGACTTCAGAGGAAATGATTGAACTATGTGTTCGTCACCCTCCTATATTCATCAAACTCAAGAGTGGGTTAACAAACAACAAGTTCTGGGAGTAGCAGTTTTTCCGAGTTTCAGGGGAATGGGAATGCCCCGAAGGTACTCTTTTGCCCGAGAACCGTAGGATGCCTCGGACTTGGCAATTGCTACGGCCTGATCAAAGCGAGACCCCTTCACTTAGTATATCCGACCAGGAGGATGTTAAGAAGATAAGTGATTGGTCTGCAGTTAGGGTCAAAGCTGAGAAATTTAAGGAAGTCGATTTCGACAATCTTGTGACCGAGGAGAATTTGAGGCAGTTTCTTGGATACAATATTCCGAGAGACAAGAGGACAATCACCAAAAGAGGGGCGGTCAAGAAAAGAAATGATGCGCCTCCATCTCCGAGGCCTGTCATCCAGAAGAGACCTTCTGTCCGAGCCGAAGAAATCCCTGAGGATGTTCCTTTGAGGAAGAAGCAGAAAATCCCCTTGGCTGCCTCGGGTGTGAAGAGAACCCCTCCGAGAGTGTCTATGGCTGGAACCAATACCGAAGAGGGATCAACGAGCTTTCGGGGTTTCGTTCCGGAAGTTTCATCTCCACAAGAAGCTGGTTTTACGCCCCCTTTTGTTTTAAGGGATGAGTCCTGCTCCGAGGCGTCGTACCAGGGCCCCGATACTCCTCTTGAGGAAACTCATGTCGGAGCTTCCACAGTAACTAGTCCGGCACCAGAGAGATCTGAAGAGGGGGATGAACCGAGACCTGAGGCCCATAATGTGCAAGTCACACGTAGGGTGAAACATCCGGTGAGGAAGCGGAAATTCAGTGTCCAAGATCGTCTTGTCGAAATAATTTCGAAGGCTGAGCGGATGTGGGGTAAGGCGGTCATAAGGCCTTCTGACGCCGAGGAGGTACGGCAAGAGTCTGCCCCTTCGGGTGGTGAATCTATTGAAGAGAGGGATGAGGATGTTGGCACTCCCCGAGATGAAGTTTCGATCGAAGACTTTGTGGAGGAAGGCACTCCTCGGACTCCTTCATCAGAGCGTCTAGAAACTCCACCACCCCCCCGGTTGTGATTGTGAAATGGGGCATGAAACCCCCCAAGAACCATGTACAGCTCCTGACCCAAACGAAGCTCAAACAGAAACAACTGAGAGGGGGAATACCGAAGAACCAGAGACTTCTCAGCGAGCGGGTGTTCAGGATACATCGGGTGTTGGTCTCGGAGAGCCTGAGGGATCGAGGGTCAATGCCGAGGCCACCACTCCCGAAGCAGATCTGCATCCCGAAGCTTCTACTAGGGACAGGTCCCATACCGAGGCCAGCACTTCTGAATTAAGGCTTTCTGAGTCTGAGGCAACTCCGAGTGCGAAAGCCGCTCCCTCTGTAGGCCCCAGTTCTTCTTCCAGAATTTCCGCAGGCTTTGAGGTCTTGGGCCGAGGCCTTCTTGGTCATCCAATGGAGGCCATAAAAAATCTGATTCCGGAAGGGTTCTTAGGAAATGCATGGGTTTCCTCCCCCGACAAAATTGCGCAAGGCATCCTTATATCTCATTATCAGGTGAGTTTCCGAGAACAAGCCTTCATTTTAACCAATTTTTAGTTCTTAATCCTGAGTTTGCCTACCTTTCTCTTGTATCTTCTGGTGAAGATGACTGCCCTCTGGCAGAGGTATGAAAATCGTCAGGTGCAACCTACTGCTCCAGCCCCCGAAATGCAAGCTCGAGTCTCGAGTCTGGAGAAGGAAGTGGCAACTTTGAAGGCCCTCCTTCAATCTAGAGATGAAGAGCTTGCTGCCCGGGACTTAACTATATCCGAGCAGCGCTCTGCCAATGCTCGTTTGAAGAAGGAAGTATTGGAGGCAAATGAGCGGTATACTCGCTCTGTTGCAAGTCTTTCTATCGAGCTTGATCGTGCAGATCAGTTGTCTTCTCGCTTGTCGGCCGTGCAGAACGAATGCTCCGAAGCGTTCAAGAATGCCTTAAATGCTGAGGCAGAAAAGGACAAGCTGAAGGCCGAAGTTGAAAGGCTTGAGGCTGAAAGAGACAAAGTTGTTAAGGCGCAGGATCATTCAGAGAGTCTCTTAATTAGGCTTAGGGCTAGATATGACGCGGGCCAAGCAAAACTGAAGCGCTATCTGAAGCAACTGAGCTATGTGCCATTCCTTCGGGACCAGAGCTGGGCTCGGGGATGCAATTGGGGTTTCGAAAACTTTCGAACTTTGGTAACGAACCCCAAATATAAGTTCGACCCCGAAACAGTTGGGCCGCAACTGGTTGGGTTTCCTGAGGAAGCAATCTTAGAAATGGACGAATTCGGTAAAGAATTCATGCCAGACGTTCCGAGTTGGGGTGACGACGCACCGGATCCCCGAGAGGATCCTCTTGACAATCCCGCAAGCTAAAAGCTGTTCTCGGGACTGAATTTTTCTTTATTTCTAAAATCTTTGTTATCTGTAAAAGAGTTTATATATCAATGAAATGAAATTACTGAATTGAAGTCTTAACCTTTCAATTTCCTTATTTCTGAATTTAGATGATCCATGTTCATAGCATCTGGAGACCTCCAACCGAGAGGTTTCTTGTCTTGGGCCGAACTATCCTGAAGGTTCTTGTCCTTCCGGAGACTTTCAATTTTGCCATGGTTTCCTTTCCATAACCCTTTCAGGTCGTCCGAGGAAAGGATTTTGACCAATTCTTAATCTTATCCCTTCGGAAACCCCCAATCGAGGGGTTTCTTCCCATTGAATCCTTTCCATGACCCTTTCGGGTTGTTCGAGGAAAGGATTCGGGCGGATTCTAATCGGGATATCCATAACCTTATCCTTCGAAAACCCCCAACCGGGAGGTTTCAACCCTTTGTATCCTTTCCATGACCCTTTCGGGTTATCCAAGGAAAGGATTCGGGGAGGATTCTTTTCTAGATATCCTTAGTCTTATCCTTCGGAAACCCCCAACCGAGGGGTTTCAACCCTTTGTATCCTTTCCATGACCATTTCGGGTTGTTCGAGGAAAAGAATCGGGCGGATTCTAGTCCTCATCCTTCGAAAACCCTTAACCGAGAGGTTTCAACCCTTTGTATCCTTTCCATGACCCTTTCGGGTTGTTCGCGGAAAGGAATCGGGCGGATTCTAGTCCTCATCCTTCGGAAACCCCCCACCGAGAAGTTTTAACCATTTGTTTCATTTCCATGACCCTTTCAGGTTGTTCGAGGAAAGGATTCGAGAGGATTCTTTCTTGAGCATCCCCCCCATAACTCTTTTGAGTCGTTCGGAAACCCCCCACCGAGAAGTTTTAACCATTTGTATCATTTCCATGACCCTTTCAGGTTGTTCGAGGAAAGGATTCGGGAGGATTCTTTCTTGAGCATCCCCCCATAACTCTTTTGAGTCGTTCGAGGGAAGGAGTCAGATGGACGTTGATGTAGCTTGATCATCTTTGGAGAAGTTTGATGAAGAAGTGCTTCCATTTTGCCTCGGATTGCTGCTTTATTCTTAGCAGAGATCAATCAATACCAGAGGACTGTCTGCTCTTCTTTGCTCTCAGTGTTGGACTAACTGAGAAGTTTCTTGCCTTAATATCCTTCCCATAACCCTTTCGGGTCATTCGAGGAAAGGAATCGGACATTCGTAGTGTTATTCCGTTAATAACCCCTAACCGAGGGGTTTCTCCCATTGCATCCTTTCCATGACCCTCTCGGGTTGTCCGAGGAAAAGATGCAAGTGGATTCTTTTCTAAGTGTCCCCATAACTCTTTTGAGTCGTTCGAGGGGGGGGAGTCGGGCTAATTCCTAGACTTTTACAATTGTTGATATGAATTGGAGATGAACCTTCTTTATTGAATATAAAATTGTTGAGAAAAACAAAGATTTACATGTAATATTTCTTTAAGTGTTCGGCATTCCATGATCTCGGGAGTATCTTCCTTGTCTCGGTCATCAGGCGGTAAGCCCCTTTCTGATGGCATCCCACTACCTTATAGGGGCCTTCCCATTTGGGTCCCATTTTGCCTTTCGTCTGATCTTTCGTCATTAAGCTCATCTTCCTGAGTACCCAATCTTCGAGCTGAAACTTCTTGGGGACCACTTGTTTGTTGAAATACCGAGCTGTTCGATTCTGATATGCTGCCCATGTGACTTGAGCGTCGTCTCTTTTCTCCTGCAAAAGATCTAGGTATACCTTGGCCTTCTCGTCGTTAAGCCCTGGATTGTAGTAAGCTACACGAAAGCTTGGAGATCCTACTTCGACTGGTATCACAGCCTCAGCCCCATATGTAAGTGAGAACCGTGTCTCGCCTGTTGGAGTTCTTCTTGTGGTTCGGTACGACCACAACACCTTTGGAACGAATTCAACCCATGCTCCTTTCTTCTTATCAAACTTTTTCTTCAAAGTCTTCACCAGGGTCTTATTCGTCGCTTCTACCTGACCATTCGCCTTTGGGTAAAGTACCGAGGCATAATAGTTTCGGATACGAAGCTCCGAACACCACTTCCGGAATGGTTCACAATCAAACTGCTTCCCATTATGAAACTCGATATCAAATTGTCCGAGTTCCATTGCCCAGTTGACTAATCTTCCCGAAAGGTCAGGTTTTTACAGAATCTTCTTCATCGGATACTCGGTCAAGACTCTAATAGCATGAGCCAGAAAGTATGGCCTCAATCTCCTGGCTGAGATAATCAAAGTGAATGCCAATTTTTCGATCCGGGGATACCTTTCTTCTGCTCCATGTAATGCTTTACTCGTAAAGTAAACAGGTTTCTGAACTCCTGAATCTTCTCGGACTAGCGCCGAGCTTACCGCCGAGGCGGATATTGCCAAATAGAGATAGAGTATTTCCCCTTCGGTCGGGCGGCTCAACAATGGAGGTTTTGTTAAGTATTCCTTCAACTTCCCGAAAGCTTCCTCACATTCCTCACTCCACATAAAATGTTTTTCTCAAAATTTTAAAAATGGGAATGCACTTATCTGTTGACCGTGATATGAAACGGTTCAGGGCCGCAATCCTTCCTATCAATCGTTGGAGCTGTTTCGTTGTTCTCAGGGCTTCCATCTCGAGGACAGCTCTGACCTTCTCCTGGTTTGCTTCGATGCCCCTCTGTGACACCATAAACCCCAGCAATTTGCCTGAAGAAACTCCGAAGGCACACTTTGTAGGGTTAAGCTTCATGTTGTATTCTCTCAGAGTCTGAAAAGTCTCTCAGAGGTCTTCTATGTGTTTGGTTGCCTGAATACTTTTAACCAGTAGGTCATCTACGTATACTTCAACGTTTCTACCAATTTGATTTCGAAACATCCGATTCACCAGTCGCTGATAAGTGGCTCCTGCATTCTTCAAACCGAAGGGCATCATCTTATAGTAGTAAAGTCCTCGGTCTGTGATGAAAGCAGTTTTTTCTTGGTCTGCTTCTTGCATGTAGATCTGATTGTATCCCGAGAAGGCATCCATAAAGCTTAAGAGCTCGTGTCCGGACGTTGAGTCGACCAACAAATCTATCCGAGGCAAAGGAAAGCTATCCTTTAGGCATGCCTTATTCAAGTCAGTGAAGTCGACGCACATCCTCTACTTGCCATTAGACTTCTTCACCAGTATCACGTTGGCCGACCACTCGGGATAATCCACTTCTCGAATAAATTCGGTTTTCAATAACTTCTCTACCTCTTCTGCAACAGCTTGATTTCGTTCGGCGGCAAAAGTCATTCTTCTCTATTTCACAGGCCGATGATTTGGGTCCACATTTAGTTTATGGACAATGACCGAGGGATCAATCCCTGGCATATCTTCATGGCTCCAGGCGAATACATCACTGTTGCGCTTTGAGAACGCCACCAGATCTTCCTTCACGAGTTGGGGGAGTTGTGAGCCTATATGAACTTTCTTTCCCGAGTCACCTATTTCGAACTCCTCCAAGCCTTCCACAGGCTCCCCCAACAGTGACTGCTATTTCCCGTCCTCCTTAGCTTTCTCACCCAGATTGTGCTGCCTCGGGGTGTCTTTCAAGGATAAGTTGTAACAACGCCTAGCCTCCTTCTGGTCTCCCTTAACCACTCCAACTCCTTCTTTTGTCGGGAACTTCATACTGAGATGTGGTGTTGAGGTCACAGCTTTTAAGTCGTTGAGAGCTGTCCTTCCGATAATGGCATTATAGGCCGAGACTCTGTCAACTATCAAGAACTTCACCATGATGACCTTTTGCCTCGGATAAGTTCCCGCTGTCACAGGAAGATCGATAGATCCGAGAGGCAACACCTTTTCTCCAGCGAAACCCTGTAATTGGCATGAGACCGGGACCACCTTTTCTCTTGGGACTCCCATGTGATCAAAGGCTGACTTGAACAGAATATCAGCCAAGCTCCTTGTGTCAACGAGGATCCGTCGAGTCTGATAATTTGCTATTGTTAGGGTAACCACAAGGGCGTCTGTGTGCGGAAGTGAGACTTCAGCATAATCATCATCCGAGAACCCTATAATCAGAGGGTTATATTTCCGAGACTTTGGGGACTTTTGGACCGAATATACCTTGAAATCATCCAGCTGCCTGGCATATGCCTTCCGAGCCGAATTGGACTCGCCTCCTCCTCCAAATCCTCCCGAGATGGTGTGGATGATAGGAAGGTTGCCTTGTTGCTCCACCCGAGCTCTGCTCCTGCTTCTCTCCCTTCTTTCGTCCCTCCGAGGCCGAGGGGATGGTTCTCTGCTTCTTCCTCTTCTTTCTTCTTGTCTCGGTTGATAGTTTCTTCTTTCATTCCGATCTTCTTCTCTCCTTGGCCGCGGGTATTGGTCCCGCTCCTGTTGATTTCTCTTGTTGACGAGAAATCGGACTAGTTTCCCGTTCTCAATGAACTTCTCAATCAACTGCCTCAGTGACACACACTGCTTGGTCAGGTGACCATATGAATCATGGAAGGCACAATATTTGTGAGCCAAGCGCGGAGGTGGATCTCCTGGAATGGGTCTCGGCCTTCCGGGCAGGTCGAAGTTGGATACTTCTTCGGTAAATATTGACTCCTTGTGCTGAAAAAGGTTGTCAACGAGAGACTCCTTCCCGTCACGTTTCTGATCAATAGTTCTCAATAGTGCATCATAATTTGCGCCCAAGTCTAGGACCATCTTCTGCAGCCTTTTTTCGGAGTCTGTAGGTGGAACCGGATTAGTGGGCTCCACATGGTCCTCGTTCCGCTGCACGACTCTCTCCCCTGACCCTTCGGGGTTTCCATCAGGATTTGTTCCTTCAACCGCATCGTGATTGAATGGTGGCGGAGTCTGAGCAGCTATGAGCAAAGCATTCTGAGCCAGCAAATCCTCCACATTCTTCTGTGCCTGGGCCAACTATTGACTTAGTTGGGTTATTCTGGCCTCTGGACCAGCAGATTCTGCTTCTCCGCGGACATCATCCCGATTAGTAGGTAGCACCTCTCCTTGGGTTTCGTTTTGGACCGGATTGGAACGTCTCGTAGTCACCATCACGGATTTGATTTTCGTAAGAACAACTAGTCGGTTCGCACAGACGGCGCCAAACTGTTGGTACAGTTTCCGGTATGGTGACGTGTCTCCAATTGATTCGCCGCTTCTTGCAAACCTTGATTCCTGTAAAACAACAAACAACTAGTCGGGGGTGCCGACTACGCCCACTCCGATGCCTAAGTCAGATCTAAATCGATTTTCTGAAGAATATCTGTAATCTCAAAAGCACAGAGAATGCATGTATTTTCATACCTGGTGCGGTGGTCTTATTTATAGGCCGGTAGTTGTAGTCTTATTAGAATCCTTGAAGCCCAGTTGGATTAGGAGTTTGAGTCCTAGTCTGGTTGAACCCTAACCTTATCTTCAGGGAATTCGAATGAGGCTGCAGAGTTCAAATTGAATTGCATTCGTACCTTTTTAGTCTTAATTCTATGTCATTATCTACCTTATCCCATTAATTATAGAATAGAGGCCTATCCCTGATCTTCTAGGATACTGGCCTTATCATATTCTAAGACAACCGCGGCGCAATTCGAGCAACCCCTGAGGTGATAATATCTGAGACATGGTTGCTCCAAAAAGACTAGGAGATCTCGGAATATTGCTGCACCATAACAGGGTTGTGGAAGATACGAGATGTTAGTATACCGAGATGATATTATCCGAGGTGTTATCACTCCGAGGCATTCTTCTATATCGGGTTGTAACTCAAACTTCGTGTATGATCTTGTAGTTTCTGTCAAATCTCCGAGGCATAAATATCCGAGACATGTTCGCTCCGATTATACTTGGAGGTCTCGGTATATTCCTTGCCGTAACTAGGTTCTATAAGACCAAGGCGTCATTATACCTAAACAACATTTTCTACTGTTCTTAACAAATCTCCAAGACGTAACACCAAGATGTTTCAAGATCAGGATCCATGTGTCTTTGAGATTAATTTTATCCCCAACACACATGTTGTTTCATAAATTTTGCTGGAAGTGCTTTATTGCAAGCTCTCCATGCTTGGACTTTTGTACTTGGGCAAAGACAGCCCTTTGAAGCAATTTGGAGAGTTGACAAACTGTATACTCGAACAGTCGAACTGGTTGTTTATATTCAATCATTTCTTGTTCTTTTATATATTACTTCTTGTTTTGTGTCTGTTAGTGTATTGCGATTTTTTTTTCCCATACTGGCTAATGTTTTGATACTTAACAAAAAAAATGTGCATGTTTTTGTAATGTGACATGGTTTGATTCTCTTAATTGTGGCTTCATTTTAGTTTTAGCTTACTATTTTATCCATTTCTTTTGTTGGCACATAGTTGTTACACAGAATGTGCTGAACACCCAGAATGCGTTTTGGTAGTGATAGATATACTGTAACAGCTGTGAGAGCCAAGTTTGCAAGAGGAATTTTACCTCAAAAGGAGTTAGTTTGATGCTGAATTTTGTTTGTTTATCTGCTATTATATCTTTTAGGAGCAGACATCAAAATCTGCCTTGGGAAAGGGATTTCGGGAAAATAGGAAGTACATTTACAGAGGTAAGCAATAATTAATAATTCTTGCTGAGTAACCAAAAAGTAATGGGAAATGATCAAAACACTCACAATGCACAACAATGACACAACACCAAGGCACATTGAGGTGTGGCCTACAAATTGGGTCCCACCCCAATGTGCCTTGGTGTTGTACCATTGTTGTCACGCCCCCGTTTTTGGAATGTAAGGGGATACGTGAACTTGAGAAAAATAAAATCATCCACGAATTTAAATCTTTATATATTTAAAGAGAATGACACAATAAACACAAGATGTAGATTAATACTCATAATTTCACATATATAGTAAGTCTTAGTAATATTTCAGCTAATACAAATAGTCAGGGATCACAAAATAAAACACTGTTCATATACAAAAAAATCAATCCGGTCTTCGAACTACTTCTTGGAGGAAACTTCTACTATCTCCAAACTGGTCCGGACTAGCAGTGTCATTAACTATACATAAACAAAAATAAATCCCTGACTAAACGTTATGATCACGGGCTATCAAAACAAACATAAACCCACTGATCGGCATCAATGGGCCAGAACTGTGAATCATCATAGGTAGCGACCCCTATGGGTACGCCCGCTATGAGGATGATGATATGAAGCGCCATCTGAAAAGAATTGTAAGGGTAAGGGGGTGAGTTCAACAACTCAGTAAGTAACACAACAAAACATAAAATATAATATAAAATAAATTTACAATTTAAAAAAAAATCAGTAACAATGAGAAATGTGTATTCATAATTATCGTTCATAATGTGTAAGTTTTGTCTACCACTGGACCAATTCCGCATTTTTACCATGAGCGGTGCACGTTGGGCTCGTCCATAGGACCGATCCCGAAGGACCCATGGCTCATCTTGTCGTCACAGGGGAGAGCTGCCGGGTTAGGAAGCTCCCTAGGTGAGAACCCCCCGGCCGATAGCTCCACACTTTTGGTGTGGTTGCCCCGCTACCCATCATTATAATCATTATAAGATCCGGATCACAGCATTATGGTACCGTGTGACAAAACTTTGTGTGGTGCACATAAAACAAGTATTCAATCATAATTTCATCATCATGTTCATATAGTGCGCATGTAGCACATATATCCTCATCCTCATTCTCATTATGCACATCTAGCATATAATCACCAGCTCCATTCATTCATGTGATTACAAATAACATATTCATTATTTCATACTTGAGATAATAGAACAATTAATGTTAAAGTGAAAGTCTTTCGAAAATTCCCGACATTTTTCCTTTGACAAGATTTTATTTAAAAACTTGCCGGGGTTTTTAGGGTTGTGTTTCCTTACCTGGATTTTCTGAGTGTAACTAGTTCCTCCTTCCTAGATTGGATCACAAGAATATATTTTTAGAGGATAAAATAATCAAATTCGGTGCATAATATATTGAATTAGATTAGCTAAAAGACTACTGTATTTTACAGCAAGCATCAAACCAATATTCTCCACATGTTCAATGGCAAATTTGAAAGATACAAGTAAGGCTAAAGAACCTTAAAGTCCATATTGATTATGACAAATCACTTATAGCACAATGTTGGCTAATGGTCCAATGATGACCAGTCTGAATGCATGTGCACCATGTAACAGTCATATAGTCTATAGAAGTTGGACTAAATACCATGTCAAATAATTAAAACAATTGTCACTGTTTGGGCCTGAAGTCATATTTTTCTTCTCAATCATATTACGTTATTCACTATTCTGATGTGGATTCACTCCAAGTTTTCCAAGTATATGATACTGCCATATGAATTAATTCAAATTTTTAACAACTTAAAATGACTTCTTTGATTTAAACTAAGCCAAAAGATAATCATAAAAAGAAAATATCCAGCACCCATTCTGTTTCTACACTGAACAAACCAAAAAAAAGATTTTACAGCACTCATTTGTTTTGCTAAAAAAATTTTATCCTCCGAAATATTCTAAAAAAAACTACTTGATTCCTTACCAACAATATCACATACAAGCCCAATTCGGCAAACCAATCCCCAATAAATAAGTCTACAATCAACCAGAAAATAAGACCATTCAACATATCCAAAAAAAATCAATTAATTAGCCAATTACAACTGAAAGAGAACATCCAAAACCCAATCAAATTCAACCCTATAATCCCAAACAGCCAGCACCAACTGAAACAGGGGATCTTCAAACCACAGACCGAACCAAAAAGAATTTTTACCCAATCAGTCCTTTAACCCATTCTGTGGCTACTGAATTCTACACAAAAAAAAAAAACTCCAAAAATCCTTCAATCCCATTCGGTTCCTCTGCCTGAAAAACAACCCAGATTTTTGTTTCCTATTACCCGAAACCCATTCTGCTCTACGAACCAAAAGAAACTTCCCACAAACAAAAACTGAAATCTGAACAAAGAAACCAACAAAACCCATCTTGAAAAACCGAAAATCAGACTCCCCTGCAGCTTGCCGACGCTGAGCCGTGGCCTACCGGCCCACTGCTCCAGTCCGCCCCAACCGGTGGCTCACCCACCGGTTCTCTCTTTCTTCTCCCTCTTTCGATCTCTCCCTCATCTCTTCCTCTCAGTTGGGCTCAACAGGAAAAGAAATCAAGGAACCCAAATAGAAACAAGATCAAAAATTTCTCAAGACCCATTCAACCCATATTCTGAAAATCAAGAAAAACCCAAAAATTTACACACACAGGGAGCCAGAAATTGCCGGAAAAACGCCCTCCGGTGGCGTCGCCGGCGAGGGGCCGCGATCGGCCGGCCCTGCGGTACCGTCCGCCCAGTCCGGTGGCTAGCCCACCGGCTGGGTCTTCTCTCTTCCCCACCTCCCTCACTCGGCCGGTCTCTCCCCCCCTTTCCCTTCTTCGGCTTCTCTAATTCTCCCCTCAACCCAACTCTGTCTCAGAAACAAGAAAAGAAAAAGAAGAGAGAAGAAAGAAACAGGGGAAGGAAAAGAAATGCTAAGGGGGCGTCCAACCGACGAAAAAGAAGGGAGAAGAAAAAAAATAAAAATAAAAAATAAACTTCCAGCAACATAACACTTCAAGAGTCAAATAATCGCAACCTAATATCAGAAATTAAAGCTTCAACTCAACACAGGTCATTTGATTTAAAAGCAGAGAGTCCACAGAACTAAAATACTCTACATCACCATAATTTAATCACCAGAAGCTTACGAAAGAAACAAAGAGGAAAAGAATACCTGCTGGGTTAAGTTTTGAAATGGCCAAGGACTGAATTTTCTGCCGATGCCTTGATGCATGGCGAGGGGAGTGATTAAATAGGAGAAAAATGCAGCTATCGTGGCTTAAAGGGGCATTGCATGGGCTCAACGTGTTTTTCTTTGGACTGAAAAATGGCAAGAAATGGCTGAAATTCTGCAAGGTGTCCATGGTTTCTGTTTTAAAGATGGGAAAGGTGGAAGACGTCGTGCGAGAGAAAAAAAAAATACCTCTTTAATTAAACGACGCCGTTCAAGAGGACTGATGATTTGATTTTTTTTTTTTTTTTAAACATATTTATATATATATATATATATATATATGTATATATATATATATATATATATATATATATATATATATATATATATATATATATATATATATATATATATATATATATATATATATATATATATATACATATGTATATATACATATACATATGTATATATATATATACATCTATACATATATATATATACATATATATATATATATATATATATATATATATATATATATATATATATATATATATATATATATATATATATATATATATATATATATATATATTATTCTTTTAAGCCCAAAAAAATATTGAAAAAAAATTTGGGGTGTTATAATTGTTGTGCTCAAAGAGTGCAAGGATCACTCCCCAAAAGTAATGCTGAATTGCTGATGAGTAGACAAGTTGATTTTGAATTGCTGGTGCTGTAAAAGCAAAAGAATGCAAAAAATAATTATTTGATTATTGTGTAGAAAAGATGCAGAAACTCTTTTAAAAATACTAAACAGATAATTAAGCATTGAATATGAGGAGAGAGGAGTTCTTTGATTGCATTAAAAGATTTGGTTAATTTTGTATTCATAAAAAAAAAAAAATTGTTTATTTTGCCCTATATTTTTTTTCCCGAATATTCAGAATTATATGAGTTTTATAATTTGTATTAAATTATAATCTTTGGTACCACACTAATAAAGATTCCTGCTAACTTTCTATTAATTCTTTGATAATCACAATCTAAGTTTTGTTCTTGCTATTTTTTTTTCTTTATAGTTTTCATTTTAAACTACACCTATAGGGTCAAATTTTTTAACATGTTTTAATTGACATGGATTAAACTAAAATTAAGAGTCTTACGATAATAAAATTTTATGTGATTTATACATTCATGTAATATTCTGTGTGTAATTGTGTCACTATGTTCAATGATGTATTATGTATAACCCTTATTGTGTGTGTGTGTGTATAACCCTTATTGTGTGTGATATATATATATATATATTTAAAGAAGTCTGATGGATTTTTTTACACATCTTTTTTAGTTTATTATGAAAAGTACGATAAAAATGTGTTTAAGTTTTAAAATTAAATTATATAATAAAGATTCTCGCGCATATCACATGTTATGGGCTAATTAATATAGAACTTGAGTTCAAGCTCATGCAAAGTTATAGGTCCAATGTCTCGCTGGGCAGCACAAGCTTTAGGCTCAAAGCCTAATTGAATGGAGACCTTTTTTCAAAATAAATAAATAAAATAAAATTGTTCGTCTCTCAAGTCCAAATTTTGTAAAAGAATTGATAGTGTCCGAGTGAAAGTGGTGAACACGATCAATTTCACTCGACGATTGAAATGGCCCAAGTTTTTCTTGGCTCAACAGTTTATGATAAAGCAATATAAAATTAACGACAACAAGATGATGTCCATTTCGTAAGTACAACAACAAGATTTCGATGTTTATTAATAGCTTGAGCTTACTTCATATAAATTGGGCTAGACTTCAATTGGTTTAATAAATGGGTTGAGTTTTAATATTATTATTATTTTTTTTTTTGACATGTCCACATGAGAGGGGAAGGTAGAATTCAAACTAATGACTTCCGCTTCGGTTCATTCAAACTCATTTAAAGCTCGATTATAAGTATGTTTGTACGCACTAACGTGTCTGTATATATATATAATCATATTAGGCAACTAATCAGAGCAAAACCATGTGCCACAAATCATATCTCATTAGGCAAATGACCAGAGCGAGGTCACACACCCTAGGTGAATGAGAATTCCATTTCCTCACTTATCCCAAAAATAACTAACTTCAAAACATTCCAACTTTATATCACATAAATAATTTTTTTATTATTATTTAAATAAAAAAATTCACTATACTGTTTTATACAAATTATTTTTACTTTATATCACATCTATCAATTCTAACTCCCACTACCAATTCATCTTCCCTTACCAAACAAGCCCATTGAGAAATTGGTCAAAGCAAGACCATGTTCCCCAAAGCAGGGTCATGTACTGCAAGTCATATCTCATCATCAAATTGATCAGAGCAAGATCATATACTCCAAATTATATCTCATTGAAGAATTGATTAGAGCAAGATCATGTACCCCAAATTATTTCTCATCGGGCAATTAATATTTAATCAGAGCAAGAATATGTACCCGAATTGTACCTCATTGGGCGATTGACTAGAGAAATGTCATGTATGACATATCATACCATGTTGGGCAATTGGTAAGAGGAAGACCATGTATCGTTATGCCTCGTTTGGTTCGCGAAATGGGTATTTCATTTAAAAAATAAATAGTTATTACTGGAAATAAAGAAAAATGGAATGGAATAATTATTCCAACTCTTTAGTTTGGTGACAACACATACCACAATTGGAATTGACTCAAAATTACTAAAAAAAACCCACATGATTTCTTATTCTTAAAAAAAAAAAAACTCAATTTTTTTTTTTTTTTTTTAAATATTGGACCTTAGATCTTTGGGTGGTCGGCCACTCAAAGATCTGATCTAAATTCTTTTTTTAAATTTTTTTAGTTTGGAAAAATTAAAGAAAAATATGTTTTTTTTTTTTAAAAAAAAAGTTGTCTATTCCCTCAGGAATAGCTATTCTTCTAAAAAAAAATGATAGGAATAACTATTCCTCTTCGTAAGGGAATAGCTATTCCAAGGAATAGGTCCATACTAAATAAAAGAATAGCTATTGTAATGGAATAATCATTCTATTCAATGGACTTATTCCGCAAACCAAATGAGCCCTTAATACTCCGTTAATCGATCAAAGTAAGATAATGCACCCACAATCATATTTTATGGGGCGATTGATCAGAGCAAGATCATACACCCCACTCATGCCATTGAGCAACTAGTCACTCGGCATGGACTGAAGGAGGCTGTTAATTCTACAACCACGTTAAGAAGCTAGTAATCCAACTCAAACAAACGAGGTCAACCACCCAGCCATGAATCATGATTTCCATACAAAAGGCTAACGACCCCATCATCGACTCACCACCGAAACATGTGACATGAAGAGAATGGAGCAACAACTCGACTCGTTACCAATTGGGTTGACGAGTCTAGAAAGGCCCGATCATTGCGATCAAGACACCTCCATGACGCTCGGCGGTGGCCCAACATCAATAACTAATTGAAGTAAATGAAGCCTAACATTGAGAAAGGCTCATGACAAACTATCTTAATCCAGACCCAACATATGATGGAGGGCAGTGGCGGAGTCAAGAGTTTTTGTTCAGGGGGTTAATTTTTTTTAATGAAAAAAATAAAGTAAACAAAAATTGATTAAAAATATTAAAAAATATAACTAATGAAAATACATAAATGTAACTTCCAATTTATTTTTTCATGCCTAGAGTTAATTTATTCAATTGTTTTCATATTTGGTCTATATCACTTTGATGGTAATGAGAATATTTTGTTTTTAAGCAATGATCTACTGGCATTTCTGTTTAATTTATCTTAGACGAGCTTGATTATAATTTGATTAAAGCTCAATGAAATCATTGTTACGCTATATAATCTTAAGTAATTTTTATTACAATTACATATTTCATTGAATAAAAAAATGTTAAAAAATTATATTTATTTATAAACAATTATTTTGATTTAGCAATTTAAATATAAAATATTAATAAATATAAAAGTTTAATTATGTACTTGGAACTTTTTAAAAAATGAAAATTATCAAAAAGCAATCGATTTAAATTGTTGAACAGCTTGAAGAAAAAAAAAATTTAGCATTTTGAAAGAACAACTCCAGAGTTTTGTAGAAGTTTAAAATAGCAATTCACAATTTGGCTTCGATGCCCTTTGAAACCTTATATGGTTTAGGCTTTTGTTTTTAAAGTTGTCATTTAAGTGTTTTTGTTTTTTTGACGAGTAAAGTTGCCTTGAGTTGGTTTGGTGGCCCTGCAGATTAAAAATGGTGGTTTCTCCAGAGAACGTGTAGCCTGTGCACGCTTAAGTAAAAAGAGTGGGCTCCAGATATTAAAAAAACAAGTCTGTAGGCTTATGGTGCGTTTGGGATTGCGATTTCGTAGACAATAAGTGCGATTTTAAACCAAATCGCAGAACATAGATCGTTTGCGAATTGCGTTTTTAAAAATTGCGATTTTAAAAATTGCGATTTGAAAACGCAGAAAATCTGCTTTTTCAAATCGCAGATAAGATGGTGCTTTTTTGAAAACGCAGAATTTTAAAAGGTAAATTCGCGATTTTAAAGGCTAAACTGTGATTTTGTCAAACGTTTAACTGCGTTTTTAAAAATCACTTTTTTCAAATCGCACATTTTAAAATCGTTATTTTAAATCGCACTTTTTGAAATCGCAAACCCAAACGGACCCTTAATATAGCGT
Organism: Alnus glutinosa; assembly: GCF_958979055.1. Lineage (NCBI taxonomy): Eukaryota > Viridiplantae > Streptophyta > Magnoliopsida > Fagales > Betulaceae > Alnus > Alnus glutinosa. The sequence goes on along the minus strand of NC_084889.1, from coordinate 10,762,278 downwards.
GTGTGTGGTATTAAAAAGTCAAGCAACAAACTTAATTAAATGTTGCGTCTAATAAATGGTATTATGGATCCGTTTGAGATTGCGATTTTGTAGACAATAAGTGTAATTTTAAACCAAATCGCAAAATATAAATCTTTTGAAAATTGCGTTTTTAAAAAATTGAGATTTAAAAACACAGAAAAATCTACTTTTTTAAATTGTAGGTTAGATGGCGCTTTTCAGAAAATGCAGAATTTTAAAGGTTAATTTGTGATTTTAAAGGTTCAACTGCGATTTGCCAAATACTTAACTGCGTTTTTAAAAAAATCACTTTTTCAAATCGCACATTTTAAAATCGTTATTTAAAATTACACTTTTTAAAATTGCAAACGCAAACGGACCCTATGTGTCATTTGTCATCGTCTTCTCCCTTCTCCTTTAACCTAAACCTAAAAGCTGAAATTAAAAGGTTTAAACTATGGCAGAGTCATAAACCGTTACTTCAATAGCTTGAGTCATAAATCTCAGTACTTTTGAAAAATAATTTGCTCCTTAATGAGTGATTGAGGGTGGACAACAAGGATATTCAAAAAATAAATTACAAGAAAAGAAAATTTTTGGGAGATAAGGGGCTGGAGCACTTGTCCCCTCTCGATCCCCTGATGGAGGGAGAAAAGCGCGCAAGAAAGTAAAGGACCAGGAGAGTCCACATCAACCGACCCCACTCCAAAGCTAGAAGAACTCAAATAAAGTGTGACGCCTATGAATGCATGAGAAATAAAGCCTCATCAACATTAAAAAAGGCGTGTGACCTTCTTTTGGATGCCGAATCATCTGTTGTCCCATTGGTTCTCGCACCGCTACTTGCAGGGCCACCTCAGATTGCAGGGTCACTTCGGGCATTACTCTCACCTTCAGTTAGATCAATAGGTATGGTGGGACCCAGTTTGGACTTTTCAAAAATAACTGTGACCCTTTGTGTCTTTCGTCTCATTGGAGGAGGTGAAACCGGATTTGTTTTTGTTAGTGGAAGAGGTGGGACCAGATTTGTTCTTACTATTGGAAGCGGTGGGACCGGATTTGTTCTTGCTAGTGGAGGCGGTGGGATTGGATTTGTTCTTGTAGCTTGTGTAGGAGTTCTTGAGGTGGTACTTTGTGTCTATTCCAAATGAGTTAAATAAGGTGTGAGACTCTCAGTATGCATATAGTATATAATTACATCAAGGATAATAAAGACTAATAAACTCACACTTGCTGGAAGTGGGGTAGGCAGCTCCACACTTGCTTGGGTACTTCTTATCGGACATGCCATTTTATTGTGCCCTTTACCCCTACAGATGGAGCATATTGTCCTTGCACCAAATTTTCTCATTCTATTTGGATTTTTCGAATCTCTACTTTCATCAACTTGTCTTTTTCTTAACATCTTTGGTCTACCCGGGGCCACTCTTGATATTGGGGGTTCTAACTTGTCATGCTGGGTTGTTATCCACTGCTTTTGATTGGGCATTGGGTACATAACTAGTTCATATGCTTTCTTGTACATCTCCACAGTAAAGTTTTCATCAACATAATCCTTTGCATTCTTACAATTATGTCGAATAGTAGCACATGCATGCACACAGGGGGTTCCAGACATTTCCCACACTCTATAATCACAACTTTTTCTCCTCATGTTCACTACAAACTGTTTGCCATCTGAACCAGTTACTTCAAACATGTCATTACCAGCATATAGGGCAACACAGTCCATTGATTCATACAGTATTGCATCCAACTTCTTTTGGATTTTAGGAGTTAAGTTCGCTATCAGACTTTGAATGCCATTCCTCTTAGCTTGGTATTTTCTCATCAACTTTTTCTTTATCTGCTCTAGCACGGTCAAAATAGGCTTATTGCGAGCCTTTAAAATGTATAAGTTAAAACACTAACATATGTTATCTGACTATAAGTCACGTGCCGCCCACGTGGGTGCAATTTCTTCTCATTAGACAGAGCAATTGGATAAAGGGCGTGAACTGCAAATTTTTTAAACTTTATAAGCTGCAATTGACGCTATCGAAACATTGGTATTAGGATTGCAAATTCATGTCAACTTCAAGAAGGTAAATTGTACTTTTTCAAAAAAAATAAAAATTGAATAATTCATAAAATTTGTGAGCTAAATTTGAAAAGGGTTTCTCACATAACCTATTTTAAGGAAAGAGTAAAAAGCTTGCTGCATAGAGCAAATTTTCTTTAAAATTTTGTGGAGCTTTCAAAATAAAAACGTAGATGGAATGCTCTAACAATTTCAAATTTATTCCATTCCATCAACTCTACGCAGCCAGGTGCTCCCCAAAATTCGTCATGGCTCGTGTCATCTATCAATGTCGACATTGTGAACAGTCAATCTCATTGTACGAAATCTTATCCACACTTTGACTCTAACAAGTTCCAATCGATTCCATTCGATTAACTCCTACGCAGCCAGGTGCTCTCCAAAATTCGTCATGGCTCGTGTCATCTATGTAGACAAACTGCCTTCCATTATTTTCTAGAAGGTTTTTTTTTTTTTTGTTTTTTCGTTCTATATAAGCTGAAGCATAAAGCTGGTGAATAGACGACTCAAACAAACCTTTAGCGTTTAGATCGAGTCGGGCAAGTCTCTATTGCTCCCAATCCCGCTCTCTCTCCTGTTATTTTCATCCTTTTCTTTCTTCCACTCTAATAGTCTCAGAATGAGCTGGTGGTGGGCAAGAGCTACAGGCGCTGCAAAGGTACAAACTCTCTTAATTACTTACTCTTTCTATAATGGATTTGGCTTCGATCATTGTGAGTGCTGGAGTTTAAACTACAGCACGTCTGCCGTAGAAAAAATGAAAATTGTTTTTACGAAACTCTGTCGGTTATGCAAACAGACCGGCGTTTACTTGTAGTTTTCTAGCTTGACGCCGTTTGAAGAAGGGGAACGTCTCTTTTGCTTCAGAACATGGGAGTGAGGAGAACTGTTCGGCTTCAAAGAATTGTTCTGATACCCAACCCGGCCAACCGAATGTGGGTGTTTTGTGTGAGCTTTGAATTTTGCTAAGCAACTGATTGGGTGCTATGTTTGGTTTGATATTTTAGTGAAACACTTGTGGCTAGAGTTTCAGAGGTGTTGATGGGGAAATTTTTGGGTTGTCTTGGACTCTTGGCTCTAACCGAGTGGGTGTTGGTGAAGAGTTTTTGATCTCTTCCTCTGTTTGTTTGAGCTCCACCCGAAACAGAACAAAACTTTGAAAAACCCCCATCAAAAGAACAGAAACAGACCCACAAGCCAGGCGAAGAATCTTCTCTTATCTAAATCCCTCTATTCCCTCGTAGTTTTGGAGGTTATTCGATGTAAAGAGGAAAGTGCACCTGTGCTGCTGTGCACTTCCTTTCCTCTTTCTTTCCTCTTCTTTGTCCGGTAAAACACCAAGGATAAGCGCGCTCACATGCTAATTTTAATCACACGCGCACATGCTAACACTCAGCTATCGTGAATTTTGCAGAGCAAATATGAAGACCAAGAAGCACCACCTCGAAGCTACAAAAACGTGGGCCTGGTGATCGGCGTGACTGGCATTGTCGGCAACAGCCTAGCCGAAATCCTCCCACTCCATGACACCCCCGGAGGCCCCTGGAAGGTTTATGGCGTGGCTCGTCGCCCGCGCCCCGCATGGAACGCCAACCATCCAGTCGAATACATCCAGTGCGACGTCTCTGACTCCGAGGACACCCAGAACAAGCTTTCCCAATTAGTGGATGTCACCCACATCTTTTACGTCACGTGGGCCAGCCGACCAACTGAGGCCGAGAACTGCGAGGCCAACGGCGCCATGTTCCGCAACGTGCTCCGCGCTGTAATCCCAAACGCTCCGAATCTCCACCACATCTGCCTCCAAACCGGCACCAAACACTACGTCGGACCCTTCGAGAGCATCGGCAAGATCAAAATCCGTAGTCCACCATTTACGGAAGATTTGCCACGTTTGAACGTGCCGAATTTCTACTACACTCAGGAAGACATTTTATTTGAAGAAGCTAAGAATAAAGAGGGATTGACTTGGTCCATCCACCGACCCAACACGATATTCGGATTCTCCCCTCATAGCTTGATGAACATAGTAGGCACGCTTTGCGTATACGCTGCTATATGCAAGCACGAGGGGCTTCCCTTGAAATTTCCTGGAAGCAAAGCGTTCTGGGAGGACTACTACGTGGCTTCGGATGCTGATCTTATTGCGGAGCAGCAAATATGGGCGGTGGTGGACCCTAATGGTTGGAACGAAGCGTTTAATTGCAACAACGGAGACGTGTTCAAGTGGAAGCATCTTTGGAAGGCGTTGGCAGAGAGATTTGGGATTGAGAAGTACGGATTCGAGGGGGGTGAGAAAGTTAGCTTGGTGGAGATGATGAAGGACAAGGGTCCTGTGTGGGAAGAGATTGTGAGGGAGAATCAACTGCAACCCACAAAGTTGGAGGATGTTGGGGTGTGGTGGTTTGCGGACTTTATCCTGGCTGGGGGTGATTTCGTGGACAGTGTGAATAAGAGCAAGGAACATGGCTTCACAGGGTTCAGGAACTCCACAAATTCGTTCACTACGTGGATAGATAAGATGAAAGTTTACAAGATCGTGCCTTGAAAGAAATCAATATCAATGTCAGATGGAATGGTTTATTTTTTTGTTGTTAAATAAATAATAACCATGCGAGAGAAGCACGCTCTCCCTTTCTATTTTTGTTTTTGTTGTAGACTTTTGGGTGAGGGCTTGAGGTAGCAGTAGTTGAAAAAAGTTCTGTATTGAAAATGTTCTATCACAGAAAACTGTTTTTTTTTTTTTTTTTTGAATAACTACATAGTTGTGCAAAACACCATTATATACTGTTAGTGTACTTTGATGTAAAGATAAAACAAAATTGCATGGGTAATTACCTTTTTCCCATTGAAAAAAGTTCTGTATTGAAAATGTTCTTTCGCAGAAAACTGTTTTTTTTTTTTTTTTTTGAATAATTACATAGTTGTGCAACACACCATTATATACTGTTAGTGTACTTTGATGTAAAGATAAAACAAAACTTGCATGGGTAATTATCTTTTTTCTGTCAACCACCAGCTATTGTCAACATGCCTCCATGAACTGATACATCGACCAAAAGAAAGCATTCAACTACCTACTTTACATACTTTGCCTTCTTCTGACAGGGAATCCCGTTAACTTGGACGGAATATGCCATTTTTGAGCATTAATTTTGGTTTAAAGACCAAAATGTCCTCCGACAGTAATTAATAAAAAAAATATATTAAAATTAATATGTTTAAAAAAGTTGAGGGCAATTATGTTATTTTTGAATTTGAGTTAGGGTATTTAAGTTTTTTTACGAATTAAACTGACGGAAGGGTGCAAAATATGTAAAGTTGGTAGTTGGATACTCTCTTTTGGTCGAGGTGTCAGTTCATGGGGGCATGTTAACAATGACTAGTAGTTGATGGGGAAAAAAGATAATTACCCCGAACTTTTAGTTACAGGTTTGGCTTGTTGATGATGTCGTTGCAGGGTCTTTGTGATTCATAGGTACTGCAGAAAATATTGTGGTGTCTTCATGACTTGACATGTGGTTCAAGAGATTTTCAGTATGGATTGCAATGTAGTTCATGTGATCTCTGCTGTATGGGTTCACTACAAAAATGTATGCACTTTGACACGTGCATTTTGACACGTGTACAGTGCTATACACGTGTCAAACATTTAGACACGTGCACTTTGACACGCGTAAGACGCGTGTCAAATGTGCACGACATTAAGTGTACAAGTTGACACGTGTATTGAGATACACGTGTCAAATTTGACACGTGTATCTCAATACACGTGTCAAAGTGTTTTGACACGTGTATTAAGATACACGTGTCAAACCGTTTGACACGAGTATTTTAAATACTCGTGTCAAAACACTTTGACACGTGTATTGAGATACACGTGTCAAATTTGACACGTGTATCTCAATACACGTGTATTTAGATACACGTGTCAAATTGGTTATATTTTTTTAAAAAAAATCCAAATCGAATTTTTCATTTAAATAAAATTTTAATTTAATTATTTAATTGTATTTTTAAATTAAATTAAAAATACGATTAATTAATTAAATTAAAAATTTAATTAAATAAAAAACCCAATTTGGATTTTTTTTCTTCAATTTAGTTTTGGTATTGGTTATTTAAAATTATTTGGTATAATAATTTTAATAGTTATTTCAAATTTTATTATTTCCGACCACAAATAACAAAATATTGATTTTACAGAAAAACTACACAAAATAATATTACACAAATCATAAGTTAATAACGTATTCGTTAACTAAGCAAATATTTACACATAAAAATTAATTACACAAAATATCTACAAATCTGAAGGGCGTCCCTGCGAATGAGGAGGTACCGTCCCAGGCGTGTTATCGCCAACCGGCGATTGCTGAGCAAGGAATGGTGTAGCGGGCGAAGGTGTAGCGACAATGGAATGCTGGGTCAGCCGTCGTCCAACAGGCGACAACGTACCAACCGTTGTCGAATTACCTGCAAATCATATAGACAATTAAAGTATATAATATTACTTGCAAAATTAAAGGGGTAATTAAAATAAATTGAAATTAATTTTTTCCTACACACAGTATAAATCATACCTGCAGATGCACTACTAACAGACGACGTACTACCTACGTGTGCAGGTGAAGGCGTACCAAGACATGGTGCTGATGCTCCCATGGAGGACATGAAGACCTCAACCTGTCGCAGGCGCTGCTCCAACAGGTCATTCCTCGCTCGCTCAGCCTGTAGCTCCGCTTGCATCTCTTCCATCTTCCGAGTGTTTTCGGCCCAATCCCGAGACGTGCCCTGAGATGGTCCCCCTTGTGACCGAGGCCTATATGAGAAACATGTCCCCCGAACAGGTGTGACGTTCGGCCCAACCTGCCGAACCCTCCCTGCATACTCAGGCCTCCCAACCGCCTGTTCGTAAGCGTCGTTCGGTGCCCAACGCACCGTGTCTGCGGAGACGCTTTGCGTGGCGGCTGGATCACTGGATAAACTCTGCGTCATCCTCTCCTGTACGTCGTCAACATGAACAAGTCATATATTGAATAATGACAAATCACACATAATTTTAAAAATAGTAGTAAATTAAATCAGTAGCATACGCATAGGACCCGTGTACGTTCGTTCACGTGAGTGCCGTCCTTCCTTGTGTGGGTCTTCACGAACGACGCGGCGCGAGTGGGGGGCGTGCCAGATGTACATGTCTGTCGTCATGCAGTTGACATATATAAGAAACAGATAGCGATAAAAATAGTATAAATAAAAATAAAAACAATTATCAACAAATATATATAACATAAACATATATATTTTCATACCTCCTCGTGATTAAATCTGGCATAACTTTTAGATCCCGTACAATGAGGAAGGTCATTCTGCTCACGCAGCCTCTTCATCCGTTCAGAGGTTGCCTACGCATTTAACATGAAAATAAAAATGTAAGCATTGACACACTTAAATTAAAACTAAAATTAAATAAACTGTTATTAAAAAACCACAACATTTTCTTGGCTTACATACGATTTTTTGCTCACGGCACCAATCTCTCAGCAGGAACTCTACATCTTCTGCGTCATAGTTGCCAAAAAAATTGTCCGGCATTCTCGCACGGATAATCTCGGGCGTGTCACCGTCTCTAATACGTAGTTTGGTTTTGAACCTCGACTTCCACGAGCGGTGCTTACGGCCAATATCACATAAAGCCTCCTGTTGTGCCCTGCGCGCGTCTACTGATACAGGTACATAGAACTCCTCCTGCACATTCAACACATTTTTATAGGTTTAAAAACTTCAAGAAATACATTAATCTCAAGTTTAATTCAAATAAATAATTAAATTATATTCATAGACATACCATCAACGCGTCCCACATTGCCTGCTTAATCTGCCTATTTACCTTCGCCCATTCGTCCCGCATGTGTATGTAGGACCCACTCCTGATCATCTTGCCCTCAGCCCGCCGAAATCGATTGCAGGCCCGTCCTACAGGTTGTATAGCAGCATTGTACTGCAATACAACCTTCTTACCCCTCGGGAGGACCCAGTTTCTCGCTGGGTCGTCAATCACCTCATAATAAATGGTCCCGTCTGGGTTGTACCCTAATGAAAGAAATATTCAACATTAATGTTAAAAATTTAATCATAAGATTAAAGAACATATATATATATATATATATATAAACAATTTCTAATCAAATATTTATTTATTTAAAAACCAAAAAAAAAAAAAAAAAAATTTGGTAAGAGAATATGAGTTTTAAGGATGTCTAAATATGTACTTACCCATCAACCGAATCTGCTCAATCCGTATGTGCTGGGTCGCTGGGTCGCCCGCAACCTCCTCCCCAACCCCTCCGGCTTGTGGATTCTGCTGATCATCATCTGAATCCATATCCTGGGGACTACCGGGGGCCAACTGATCGGTACCCAACATCGCAACGTCCTCCTCATGGGTACTCTGGCTCCCCCCCACATCTGGCATCTGACTCTCACCGGAAAGTGGCATCTGACTCTCACCGGAAAGTGGCATCTGGCTCTCACCAGATAAAGGCATCTGGCTCTCTACATGCCTCGGGCCCTGACTCGCCCCCGATGCTGGCATCCGTCTCGGCCCCGGGCCCTGACTCGCCCCCGATGCTGGCATCTGTCTCGGGCCCGGGCCCTGACTCGCCCCCGATGCTGGCATCTGTCTCGGCCCCAAAATCTGGCCAGGCATCGCCGCCTGTGCCGGTATCTGTCCCAACCCCATAGCCGGCATCTGCATCTCCCCGGTCTGTGACAGTGGAAATCCTACATCCTGCGTCTCACTATCAGGGTTACACGTCATAGGTCCACTATACGTATACGGAAAGTACGGCGCATAACCCTGTGACCCCATCCCTTCTCGCAGCCACCATCGATATGCGTTACCCGGTTGGGTGAACCCTATCTGAGATAATGTCGGCAGCTCCGACAATGGAGAGCTGCAAGGTCCAGCTGTGCTGCTCTGTCCGTGATCTGACGTGGGCACGGCCACCGTACCCGGCAACAATGGTCTATAAGGCCCGTCTGGGTGGTGTGGCCACGCTGCAGAATACAATGCCGTCGAAACAGTGGGCGTGGTCATGGGGGGCACGGGTGGGCTAGGTGCCCGATACGCATAATGAGGGGGTCTCTGGTCCATCAATACCTGCGAACAAATGCAGACAAATTAATTAGAATATGTTTTTTTAATATATTTTTAATGAACATACTAAAGAACAGCGAAATTTATACAATTAATAAAAATTTGTATTCAGTACAAGCGAATTGTACAAGCAATATATATATCAGTCAAGTGTATTGAGTTCAAGCTAATTATACTCACAACAAATACATCAATCATTGTATCACGGGAGCTTCAATAGGATCTACGTCGGGCCTGTCGTACTCGAATTCGTCATTCGTATCTGGTAGGTCAGCAGTGGCTAGTACGAGCGGTACGCACTCATGGTAGGTTGTACCATCCTCATTACTCCCATCCCCCTGTCCAACGTCGTACACGTTGCGCGGTTTGGTCCTAACCGCACAAACCCAATTTGGGTTCCTTCCATCTTCTACGTAGAATACTTGATCCACCTGAGATGTAAGCACGTACGGCTCGTCCTGAATCTGTTCTCCCCTGTGGACGAGGTGATTGAAGTTGACAAACACTAGGCCATACTCGTCTATTGTGAATCCTCTGTCCATTGTGGGGTCTGCCCAATTGCACTTAAATAAGACGTACGTAGTCCTGTCATAGTACTCGACCTCAAATATATCGGTTAACTGTCCGTAGTACGTTTCGCCTTCAACGGTAGGAACACAGACGCCGCTATTCTGAGTCCTCCTTCCCACATCATGAGCAAGCGTGCGAAATAATTTTCCATTTACCACGTACCTGTTGTACTTCACCGCTGTCTCCTTTAGCCCTCTACAACGCATAACCAACTTGTGGCCCAATTCCTCCCTACGTTGATCGTCCAGGCCATCGACCTATGTTTTAATTACAAATAGTAAACATCACATTGGGTTATAATCCTGAACCCGCATAAATTTATCCAATTTAAAATTTACAACTATTTCCTTACATATGCACGGTACCATTCGCAGAACTGCTCATGATGTTGTGCTTCAATAAGAGCCTCCGTAATGCGACCCCTAGTGCATGATCGCCTAAGCGCGTCTTTGTGCATCCTACATTCAGCGTATACAATTATGTAATAATTGTTATTAATACTTTTATTCGAATTCTGCTAAATATAAGGTTAGGACTACTTACGTCCGCAAATTGTGAAACTCTTCAGAGTTGAACACAATATAACGATGAATCTGGTGCATTATCAACCGGTTCATGGTAACACGCGTGCCCGCTCCCTTGGATCCATCAGGATTCCTCTGAGGTCTGTTGTGGAATGTTGGTGCGTTATTCAGATACCTTGAACAGAACGTTACCAGCTCGGTCGCTATGTACCCCTCCGCAATGCACCCCTCAGGAGCTGCTTTATTGCGCACATTATTTTTGAAATTCCCCAGACTCCTGGTTTAAACACATACACGACAATTTAATTGTCGTCAATTAGGATTACAATTAAATAAAAATATTTATTTACATATTACGCCGAATTTTACCTCTCTGCCGGGTACATCCATCTATACTGCACGGGTCCGCCTAGTCTACACTCGCGCACAAGATGCACAACCAAGTGGACCATGCTGGTAAAAAACCCTGGAGGGAATATCTGTTCTAGCTTGCACAAAGTGATACAGACGTCACCCTGCAGTCGGTCCATATCTTCTTGTGATAGCTTTGTTGAGCATATGCCTCTAAAAAATGCAGAAATCTCCACAAGAGGTCTAACCACTTTATCAGGCAATGACTTACGCAGTGCAATTGGAAGAAGCTGTTGCATCAGTATGTGGCTATCATGGCTCTTCAAGCCAGAAATTGTACGGTCCTTGAGCCGAACACATCGTGAAATGTTCGAAGCGTATCCGTCCGGGACCCTAACATTTCGAAGAACCTTCAGAAAATTTTCTTTGTCCTCTCTAGACATTGTGTGACAGGCAGCGGGAATATACGTTTTACCGTTGGCGGCCGTGAACGGATGCAACTTAGGTCTCAACCCCATTTCCTGCAAGTCCAGCCGAGCTGCCAAGTTGTCCTTCGTTTTCCCTTTTATATCCAAAATAGTGCCAAGTATATTGTCCATGACATTTTTCTCTATGTGCATAACATCAAGATTGTGCCGAAGCAAATTGTCTTTCCAATACGGCAATCTGAAAAATATACTTTTCTTCTTCCATATAACATCGGAACTCCCTGCACCCTTCTTCCGCTTCTTTCGTTTCTTCTTCTTACCCGCGGTCTCATCTCCAAACGCAACTCCGTCCAACTGTTGGAGAACCTCGTATCCGCATGGCACAATCGGTGCGCTGGCAAATTCTTCGGTACCGTCAAATGTCCTCCTGTTAAGCCGCCACAGATGTTCAGGCGGCAGATATCTCCTGTGCCCCATATAGCAAAATTTGCACCCGTTCTTTAAGCGTATAGAACGCGTCGATTGCATACAGCAAGGACATGCCTTCGCACCCCTGTTAGGCCAACCTGATAAATCTGCATACGCTGGCAAGTCGTTTATCGTCCACATCAACTGAGATCGCATAATAAAATTTTCCTTCTTTGAAGCATCGAATGTTCGTACCCCTACATTCCACAGTTCCAGCAACTCATCAATCAATGGCTGAAGGTAAACATCAATATCCATACCTGGTGAGCTCGGTCCAGGGATAACCAAGGAAAGGATGAAGGACGACTGTTTCATGCACATCCAAGGTGGCAAATTGTACGGCACAAGCATTACGGGCCATGTGCTGTGAGATGTGCTCATGTTCCCAAATGGATTAAATCCATCTGCTGTCAAACCAAGCCGGACGTTTCTACTCTCTGCCATAAAATTTGGATGTAAAATGTCGAACGATCTCCATGCCTCACCGTTGGCCGGGTGCCTCAATACGCCATCCCTAGTGCGGCCTTCTGCATGCCATCTCATATGGGGCGCAGTATGCTCAGACATGAATAACCTCTGCAACCGTGGGATGAGTGGAAACCACCTCAAGATCTTCACCGGGCGTTTTTTTCTCGCTGATATGATCTCACCATCATCATCTACATGTGTATCAGCCCTCCACTTAGACTCTCCACATACGGTACATGAATCTAATTCTTTATTGTCTTTCCAGAATAACATACAGTCGTTACGGCACGCCGGAATCTTCTCATACCCCAGACCCATGCCACTTAGGAACTTCTTCGCCTCGTACGTGTTATCTGGCAATGCCTCATCGCAAGGAGGCAACAACTGATTGATGAATTCCAGAATGTCTGAAAAAATCTTGTTACTAATACCTCCAACGCACTTCAAGTTGTACATGTGTACAGTAGCACTCAATTTACTGTGCTTTGTACCAGGGTGAAGGGGCTTCTCGGCAGTCTTTAACAGCTCTTGGTACTTCAATGCGTCCTCGCACGACGTATCTTCATCAACTTGTTGTGGAAGAGTACTTGCGGCTTCAGGAACATCGTGCACGCCGAAGGCGTCACGCAACATGGCGTGCATGTTATCATCCTGTTCCACGGCGACACCCTCCTGTTCTGTGACTTCACCATGTTCAGTGCTATGGTCAGCGGCCTCTGTGCCACTGTGATAACTCGAACACTGACCAGGAATAGCGGATCCAGTCGTAGTCTCACCGTGCATATACCACAAATGGTATCCCGGATTCATCCCCCGACCTCCAGTCAGGTGGGCAAGAACGTAATCAGGAGTGTGACGCTGGTTATTTCGACAATACTTGCATGGGCAGTAAATTTTTCCATCGACGGCCGTACAGTTACGAACGGCAAATGTCACAAACGCCCTACACCCGTCGTTATACGTTGTCGTACCCCTAGGTGCTGACATCCAAGACTTGTCCATATTCCTCTGTATAGGGTTAAGAGGACAAGACAAATCATACGTCAAACAAATAAACGTGTAAAAAAGTTGAGCATGTCACGCAACATGGGGTGTACGAATTTATTTCCCTTTTAAAGGGTTTATGGTTAGAGTTTAGGGTTTTAGTTTTTTTGTTAGAGTTTAGGGTTTAGGGTTTATGGTTTTTTAGGGTTTAGGGTTAGGGTTTGTAAGGGTTTAGGGTTTAGGGTTTAGGGTTAGGGTTTGTTAGGGTTTAGGAGGGTTTAGGTTTTTTTTTTTTTTTTAGGGTTTAGGGTTAGGGTTTAGGGTTTAGGGTTTAGGGTTAGGGTTAGGGTATAAATTTAGAAAGTGTAAGATTTTTTTTTTTTTAAAGGGTTTAGGGTTAGGGTTTGTTAGGGTTTATGGTTAGGCTTTTTTTTTTTTAAAAAAAAAAAAAGTGTAGGATTTTGTTTTTTTTTTTTTTCTTTTCTTAAGGGTTTAGGGTTAGGGTTTGTAAGGGATTAGGGTTTAGGGTTAGGGTTTGTTAGGGTTTAGGAGGGTTTAGGTTTTTTTTTTTTTTTTTAGGGTTTAGGGTTAGGGTTTGTTAGGGTTAGGGTTAGGGTATAAATTTAGAAAGTGTAGGATTTTTTTTTTTTTTAAAGGGTTTAGGGTTAGGGTTTGTTAGGGTTTAGGGTTAGGGTTTGTTAGGGTTAGGGTTTAGGGTTAGGGTTAGGTTATAAATTTAGAAAGTGTAGGAATTTTTTTTTTTTTAAAGGGTTTAGGGTTAGGGTTTGTTAGGGTTTAGGGTTAGGGTTTGTTAGGGTTAGGGTATAAATTTAGAAAGTGTAGGATTTTTTTTTATTATTTAAAGGGTTTAGGGTTAGGGTATAAATTTAGAAAGTGTAGGATTTTTTTTTTTTTTAAAGGGTTTAGGGTTAGGGTTTGTTAGGGTTTAGGGTTAGGGTTTGTTAGGGTTAGGGTTTAGGGTTAGGGTTAGGGTATAAATTTAGAAAGTGTAGGATTTTTTTTTTTTAAAGGGTTTAGGGTTAGGGTTTGTTAGGGTTTAGGGTTAGGGTTTGTTAGGGTTTAGGGTTAGGGTTTAGGGTTAGGGTTAGGGTATAAATTTAGAAAGTGTAGGATTTTTTTTTTTTTTTTTTAAAGGGTTTAGGGTTAGGGTATAAATTTAGAAAGTGTAGGATTTTTTTTTTTTTTTTTAAAGGGTTTAGGGTTAGGGTTTGTTAGGGTTTAGGGTTAGGGTTTGTTAGGGTTAGGGTTTAGGGTTAGGGTTAGGGTATAAATTTAGAAAGTGTAGGATTTTTTTTTTTTTAAAGGGTTTAGGGTTAGGGTTTGTTAGGGTTTAGGGTTAGGGTTTGTTAGGGTTAGGGTTAGGGTATAAATTTAGAAAGTGTAGGATTTTTTTTTTTTTTTTTTAAAGGGTTTAGGGTTAGGGTTTGTTAGGGTTAGGGTATAAATTTAGAAAGTGTAGGATTTTTTTTTTATTTTTTAAAGGGTTTAGGGTTAGGGTATAAATTTAGAAAGTGTAGGATTTTTTTTTTTTTTAAAGGGTTTAGGGTTAGGGTTTGTTAGGGTTTAGGGTATAAATTTAGAAAGTGTAGGATTTTTTTTTTTGTTAGGGTTTAGGATATAGGGTTCGTTATGGTTTAAGGTTAGGGTTTGGTTATAGAAAATGTAGGAATTTTTTTTTTTTTTAAAGGATCTAGGATTAGGGTTTAGGGTTTAGGGTTTTAGTTTCTTAGGGTTTAGGGTTTAAGGTTAGGATTTTTGTTTTTAGTGTTAGGAATTTTTTTTTTAGAAAGTGTAGGAAATTTTCTTTTTAAGGGTTTAAGGTTAGGATTTTTGTTTTTAGTGTTAGGGTTTCTTTTTTTAGAAAGTGTAGGATAATTTTTTTTTTTAGGGTTTAGGGTTTAGGGTTTAAGGATAGGACTTTTGTTTTTAGTGTTAGGGTTTCTTTTTTTAGAAAGTGTATGATATTTTTTTTTAGGCTTTAGGGTTTAGGGTTTGTTAGGGTTTAGGGTTTAGGGTTTAAGGTTTAGGGTTAGGGTTTTTAAGTGTAGGAATTTTTTTTTTAGGGTTTACGATTTAGGGTTTAGAGTTTAGGGTAAGGGTTTTTTTTAAGAACGTGTAGGATTCAAAGTTTATTTAAGGGTTTATTATTGTGTTGGTTTTATGGTTATGATTTGAAGATATAAAGTTTAGGGTTGGAGTTTAAGTATTTCTTAAAAAGTAGACGGTCAATTTTAATATTTTTTCTTTTTTTATTCAAACCCATTTTATTGGTTGTTCCCATTTATTATTTTCAAAAGTGTCATCGTTGGTTTATAACGTTAAACTAATATCGGACATTGTTTGATTTTGTTTGACTAACAAAAAAACATTGTAATCCATAATAACACATTCAAAATATATATATATATATATAACCTCTCAAATAAAAAATTAGGATAGGAAAAATTAAAAACATAAAAAACACAACATGGCAAAAAAGAACATGGCTTTCAAAAAAATAAAAATACATATAACACTAAATGACACAAAAATACAAACGCCTACACAATTTCTAAATATCAAATCTGTACTAACACAAAAATACATGCAGCATTGTTAAAAAAAAAAACACAAACTATAGCAAAAATGAAATACCTACTCCAAGAAAACCCCCCCAAAAAAAAAAAAAAAAACAGTAATTTAAGCTTACACTGATTCAGCAAAATTGAAAAAATAAAATATAACACAGTCCAAAAATTATTACAATTATCAATCAAGAACAAATGTCCAAATTATTACAATAAAAATTATTACAATATATATTCAATCAGTATTTCATTTACATGTTGAAAAAAAAAATGAAATACAAATTTAAGGGGAAATTACTCACTGTCGACGGTAGGTTGTGGATTTAGGGCTCCTTCTTTATATATATACCTGCATATTCGGATATACATTATGGAGAAAGGAAAAAAAAGTTAGCAAATGTATATATATATATAACACTAAATTTATCTGCAATATATATTAAGAGCACCGGCGACTGAACAGAGAGAGAGAGAGAGAGAGCCACTGACCCGACCGGAGGAAAGGGAACCGACGGCCTAGCCAACCCCTGCCGGAGGGACGTCCCAGTAGAGAGAGAAAGAGAGAGAAAGAGAGAGAGAGAGAGAGAGAGAGAGAGAGAGAGAGAGAGAGAGAGAGAGAGAGAGAGAGAGAGAGAGAGAGAGCGAGAGAGCTAGAGGGAATCGGTGAGAGAGAGACAGTCGGTGAGAGGGAGACGTGACGACGCCGGAGCTCACCACACCGGCCGGCTGAGCTCGCCGGAGAGACAGAGAGAGAGAGAGAAGAAATGAGAGAGAGAGAGAGAGAGAGCGAGAGAGAAGAAATGGGTAGCTTCCTCTGGAAGCTACCCATTTCTTATATATAAATATAAGTATATAATTTATATAATATAATATATATTTATATTATTAATTAGTTTTACGTATATAATATATAATGTTTGGCCAGGTGGCGCGCGGGAGAATTCCCGCGCGGCATCCGGCCAAACAGTTGGAGACGTGTTTATAAATACACGTCTCCACATGCTATATATATTTAATATTTAATATATATATATATATATATATATATATTATATCTATTTTATATAAACCCATGCAACCCTAAGTTCATGCAATGCATGTACTGCATGTACATGCACTGCATGAACTCATGTTAATTATTATTATTATTTTTTTGGGTCTACATATATGCTTCACAAAGTTGGTTTAATTATGCATATAGTACAATATGTCAATTTAGGGTTAGGGTTTACGTACTTATAAGTACACCATATATATATATATATATATATATATATATATATATATATATATATATATATAACTCATCATATAAACCCTAATCATAAGTGTATGTATTTTGTATAGCAAACAACCATAACCCTAACTGTATGTACTATATATAGAAAAAAACCCTAACCCTAAAATACACGTCCCCCATAGTAGAAATTGTATTTAATTTAAAAAGTAATAAATATATCTATATATATAATAAAAAATAATTATATATAGAAATAAATATATTATTTAAAAAATAATAATTTAATGGTCCAAAAAATTAAACTATAACTCTAAGTGTATATACTATATATAGCTATAAACTATAACCTTAAGGGTACGTACTATACTAAAACCTAAAACCATAAAAAATAAAAACTAAAACCTAACCATAAAATTAAACTCTAACCCTAAGTGCTAGACTATATATAGCTATAAACTCTAATCATGAGGGTACGTACTATATCTAGTCATAAACCCTAACCCTAATCCTCTATCCAAAAGTATATAATATATATATACATATATATATATATATATATATATATAGCTATAAAACTAAACCCTAAGTAAATGTACTATAACTATAACTATAACTATATATATATATCGGAACAATCTAATTTTGAACTGCTCATGATTTAACTTATATATATATATACTTAAAAGTGTACAATAATGACACGTGAAAAATATATTGACATTATTATTCATTAAACGTAAAATCAATAAAATTATAACACATAGCCCTAAGTGTATATATTATATATACCTATAAACCCTAAAACCCAAACCCTAAGTGTATATATATATATATAGCTATAAAACTAAACCCTAAGTAAATGTACTATAACTATAACTATAACTATATATATATATCGGAACAATCTAATTTTGAACTGCTCATGATTTAACATATATATATATATATATATACTTAAAAGTGTACAATAATGACACGTGAAAAATATATTGACATTATTATTCATTAAACGTAAAATCAATAAAATTATAACACATAGCCCTAAGTGTATATATTATATATACCTATAAACCCTAAAACCCAAACCCTAAGTGTATATACTATATATATCGATAAACCATAATCCTAAGTATATATACTATATATAGGTATAAACCCTAGCCCTAAGTGTATATACTATATGCTATAAACCCTAACCCTAAGGGTATGTACTATATATAGCCATAAATTTACGAGGGACTAAACTATAAGTATTTAATTCATTATGTAGCGCAGAACTCTAAAAATAATTGCATTTACTATATATAGACATAAATAAAAAGGTTACTGTATATAGTTTCTAAACCGTTTACATGCATGCATATCTATATATATAGTATTAATTATAGGTTTTTTAACTTTGTTATGTTTAATTTTTTTTTTTTTTTGGTTTCTAAACGTAGATGGTGTACAAAACTAAACCCTAATTTAAACTATTTAGTTTAATTATATATTTAGCATCAAATTTGTATAATTATGCATATAGTACAATATGTAAATTAGGTTAGGGTTTACGTGCTTAATAGTATACTATATATATATAAATAAGGAACCTAAAAAGTATAAATTCCAACCAACAAATTTACATATAGCATATAGTACAATATGTAAATTAGGTTAGGGTAATCTACACCGTATTTTTGGATTAGATTTGTATGATTAATAATGTAAGGAGTTTTTTTTTTGATTTTTTTTTTTAAATAATTAATACAACACAGAATTTTTTTTTTTAATATATATTTGGCGAATTAATAAATTTTTGACACGTGTATTAATACACGTGTCCATTTGGACACGCATATGAAATACACGTGTCCAATTGGACGCGTGTCTATATACACGCGTCCAAAATGGACACGTGTATTCCATATGCGTGTCCAAATGGACACGTGTATTAATACACGTGTCCATTTGGACACGTATATGAAATACACATGTCCAAATGGACACGTGTATTTCATATGCGTGTCCAAATGGACACGTGTATGTCATACACGTGTCCATTTTGGACGGCTTCACAAATTGACACGTGTCTAAAATGACACGTGTCAATTTGGACGCGTGTCTACAGTAACGGGTACTGTAGACACGCGTCAAAATGAAGGTGTTTTTGTAGTGGTTGCAGATTGGGCTGTAGTATGGACATATGCGGTATGGACTACTGCAGCGTGGACATCTGCGGTATGAGTGTTAACAGCCCCCTCAAGCTAATGATGGAGAAACATACCTTTAGCTTGTCACGAAGAAGTAAAAAAGGGGCCTGATGTCGGCTCCTTCGTAAAAATGTCTGCAATCTGATCAAGAGTACGGAGATACTGAGTGATAAGATCCTTGCGAACAATTTTCTCGTAAATGAAATGATAGTTCACTTCAACATGTTTCGTCCTAACATGAAAGATAGGATTAGAAGCTAAGGATAAAACACCAATGTTATCACACCATAAAATTGGGAGAACTTTAATTTGTAACTCAAGTTCATGAAAAAGCATTCTAAGCCAATAAAGCTCAGCAATAGTAAATGCCATAGACCGATATTCAGCGTCGGTGCTGGACTTGGATACCACGGGCAACTTTTTTGCACTCCAGTTGATGAGGCATGGACCAAGGAAAATAGCATATCTTTTGGTAGATCATCGATCATCAGGATTTCCGGCCAATCTAAGTCACTGTATGCATTAAGAAGAAGGGAACCTTTGCAAAAAAATAACCAATGATGAAATGGACCTTTGAGATAGTGAAGAACACGCTTTGCAACAATCCCATGAGTTGTAGGATTATGCATAAACTGACCCAATTGATTTACAGAGAAGGCAATATCTAGTTTGGTGAGTGTACAGTATTAAAGAGCACCCACAATTTGTTCGTATACAGTTATATGTGGCAAGGGATATCCATCTAGTTATAAGAGTTCCAACATTTTCTGCTTATTAACTAAACTTGTATTCCTACTGAAAAGATCGATGTTTTCTCCCTATTTAACTTCTGCCCTGATGCTCTTCCATAGAACTCTAAAAGCTTGGTCAACTTGCGCCTGTAAAGGATTTGCATTGCAAAAAGTTAAACTATCATCGGTTAAAAAAAAAGGTTTAGACGAGGTCTATTTTTTTGAAGTGGCCCAAGTGGGACACTCTTCAAATTTCTAATTTCGTCAGCATGATAGAGGAGAGGACTAAGCATCTCCGTACACATAATAAATAAATATGGAGAAATTTTGTCCCCTAGTCGAATTCATCTAGTAGGAGAAATCTGCTTCGTCGGAACACCATTCACAATCACAACATAACTCACTGTCCGGACACAAGACATGATGAGTTGTGTCCATCTGGAATCAAAACCCATTCTCCCCATTACCGCTTCGAGAAATCTCCACTCCACCTAGTTATGCTTTGCGCATATCTATTTTTATAGCCATATAGCTCTTCTTGCCCCACAACCGGTTATGCATAGAATGTAGAGTCTCATACGCTATTGAGATATTATCAGCGATCAACCCTCTAGGTATAAAGGCACTCTAATAAGGAGAAATAATATGCAGGAGCATGACCTTCAACCAATTAACTATGACCTTAGATCCTATTTTATACAAAACATTACATAGACTAATAGGCTTAATTTTAACCACACAAGATGGATTTTTTATTTTTGAAATGAGAGCAATGTAGGTGGATGGAATTCAAATCCTTAGTCATACTACTAGAATTTAGAATTCCAAGTACAACACTGCTAACCTCAACGCCCACAGTTGCCCAATTTTGCTGGAAGAAGTAAGCTGCATACCCATAAAGTCCTGGAGCTTTAAGAGGAGGCATTTGGTTTAAGGCTTAACCAACCCCCTCTATTGTGAACTCTTTCAAAAGTTGAGTATTTTATATCAGCTGTGACTCTTCTTTTTGTGGCTCTAAGACACTCCTCCATATCATAGGGGGTATCTAATGTGAACAAATTATTAAAATAATTTATAAAAGTCTTATCAATATCATCTTGGGACTCCCAAAGCATACCCCCACACATTTTTAATTTGGCTTATATATATGATTGGCGCAAGCGGGGAAATATTTTTATTTCGGAGTTTTACATTGAGGCTAAGGGAGTCGGTAATAAGTGGTGCCATCATTAAACACCTTTGGCTTTGAAATATCATTTTTGGAGCTCATGGTCATGCAATGAGTATTGGATGTTGGGCTGATGTGGAACAGGAATAGAGGAATTTGAGTTGCAGTCAGGCACGTGAACTTGTGGAAATAATCAGCAATATTAGAGTTGGCTTTCTACAAGGTAGTAAGCTGATTTTAATGGATTTGTTGGAAATTATTACATAAAAATTTAAGTTTTCCTTTAATTTGAATGTTTTTTCTTATTTTTTTAATTACTTTTTATTCTATATTGAAAAGCTATGATTTTTTTTTTTTTTTTTTTTTTTTTTTTAATGCTTTTATAAGCATTTATCTTGCTTTTATGCTATATTTGATTTTAAGTACACACATACTAGTTGTGTCACCTTCGCGAATGTCGCTTTGACGCTTTAAACGCACTTAACTTATTATTTGTGTATTTTTTTAGTAGTGTTTAAAATTTGTAATCTGCACACTAAATTCGGACAGTATTGTATCTTGAGGATAAAATTGTTGTATTCCCTTTTACAAAACTTATTATATAAATAGGAAATAATATTTATCTAAGAAACATATTAACATTCGTGTCCAAGAATTCATTAATTTTTTATATAATTTTTTTATTTTACTTTCATTAATTTATGTACTTCCACGAGAACGTGGGTATGTATGTTTTCAGTGAGAACTAATTGGTCTTGGATATGCCAAGCTAGCCATCAATTCTGGGTTTGGAGTGAATGTGATGGTTACATTATTGGTGGTGGTAGTCACAGGCAGATTGTGCCATCCACATATATCGGGGGGACAGAGTTAGGATTTGAGATTTTTGGGGTCAAATTGAAAAAAAAAAATTAAAAAAATATGAAGGGTCAAAATTAAAAAAAATAAATAAAAAATATTTAGAGATAAAATTTAATTAATTTTTTATTTTTTTTTAGGGACCACCTTGGGCCGGGGGCCCAACGTGGCTCTGCCCTGCATATATCCAAAGAGATGAACACTTTTGAGGCGAGGAACTACTAGCTGCATATAGCCTTCCACAAGAGATAATTATATCTTGTTAATTAGTTTAACAACTAATAATAACTTAAAGAGAGATAAATGAAAATGAGAGAAAACATAAATTTTAAGTAGTTCGGCCTATTGCCTACATCCATATGTCAAAATATTTTCTTTGCTACATATTTTCTTGATTATTTGTTTGATTGTATACAAGATACTATTTATAAAGAAAATTGTCTAAACGTTACAAGTCTCTTCTACTTATACATTAATAACAATAAATCTAATTTATAATGTAACTTTTATCTTAATAATTAGCATGATGATATTGGAATTAGAAAGACTAGTAGGAGGGGTGGGTCTCTTCATCTAGTGTAATAGTGAGGGTATAATTGTCTTTTCACATTTTTATGGAATGTGAAAAATACAACTACACCATCATTTTTATACGAAAGGGAGAGAATTCTCTCCATTTCAGATGGAAAGAATCCAAATTCGGTGGAATGGTAGTGGTGGAACGAGAAGTGTAAGTTTAAAGAGGAGGCCAAGAGAACGTTAATTAGTCGCAATAGCTTTAATTGATACCTTATAAAATCTCAGTATGTGTGAATGTTTTCTGCCTTACTCAATTGAGTGAAAGAGCGTAGTATATATTTAAGGATGTTTGTTAGATCAAGATCAAATTGTTCAATTGAATTATTGACGTAGCGGAAGACTAAGGTAACTAACCAAAGAACAGCGTCTTTGATTCTGCAAGGAGAAGCGTCTTCGTCTTCTACCCCAAAAGATAAAACAAGCCCGCAGGCTAAAAGAAAGATAAAACTCCGCAGAGTATTTGAGAGAGAATTCTCTGATTTTATAACAATTCAATTGATTCTGAGTTTTACATAATAAGCAAACCTATTTATAGAAGAGAAATACTTGTAGAAAAAAGTAAACCTATCCCTAGTAGTAAAAGTAAACCTTTCCTAATACCAATAGTAAACCTTATTCTAGTAGTAAAAGTAAAACTTATTCTAAAAGGAAAAGAAATAAAACAAATTCAATCCTAGTAAGGAAAGAAATAAAGCTACTAGCAAATCTAGTCCTAGTAAAGAAAAAAACATAGAGTCTTGGCTTGACGATCAAGTCTTTCCTTTTGTACTTCCATTGTCTGCGAATAGGTAAGCTTCTAATTAAACGGTGCTGCTTCAGTATTATTTTGAACACCTTTTCTATTTTCATTTTCATCAAAAATATTAATAAATTCCGTCCTACATCAATTATATTATCTTCTATGATTAATCCTATCAACATATCTTATCCTTTGTATTATGAAAATAGCTAGAATTTTAAGTAGCTAAAAAACGTTGGCATGACTCAAGCACGTATCTAGTGAAACTCTTAAAGTTATATTTGCTCTAACTTATTTTAGAGTAGTTGTAGTTTAATTAAATAAGGATAGTTATAGTTATCCTTCTAAGTCAAGAATCTTTTTGTTATTTTTTTCACTATGTAGATTTCTATTGTTCTTTATAGTAGTTTATCTCAAAGTTAGAATATGAGTTAATTCCAAGTAATTTATTGTATTATGGGCCATCAGATCGTAGGAAAGTTGATTTCTCATTAGGAGTTTATTTTCATATAGGAGTTATTTCCATATCTATGTTATTGCTTATAGACGTTTAATTCCAATAGATGTTTATCTCCACTTAGTCGAGTCATAATATATATGAGTTGTTTTTCGAGTTGTGGAACTCAACTCATGTTCTTCGATAAACAAAATTAATTCCAAACTTTATATTTGAAAATGTCTAAATTCTCCATAACCTAAAATTTATCCCATAAAAGGAAGGAATGTTCAAGCCACCTAAATGCTGAATTCCAATTCTCATGGGCCACAAAATCTTGGGTTACTCTTTTTACCTGGCATAAGAATCCAAAGAAACCTATAATAATTTTCAGTGCCAAAGATTCCATAAGATCAAAACAATAACCAAAAAAAAAAACAAAGAACATTGGAGGAAATAGGGTTAAATACATATTTGCCTTCTGTGTTTTACGACCTTTATTTTTTGCCCCCTCAGTTTCACTTTTTATCAAATTTGGTACCTGTGGTATATGAAAAGACGAAAATGGTACCTCCATCTGATTTTCCGTCCAAAACTAACGTCCACCCACGGCATTTTCTATCATGTTGTTGTTTGGATGTTGTTGGAAATGATGTGTAAAGAATTGAGTTCTGGGCTTCAAATTTTTAGGTACCCAATGATGTGGGTGGACGTTAGTTTTGGACGGAAAATCAGACGGAGGTACCATTTCCGTCTTTTCATATACCACAGGTACCAAATTTGGTAAAATGTGAAACTGAGAGGGCAAAAAATAAAGGTCGTAAAGCACATTGGGCAAATACGTACTTAACCCGAAGAAATAAATACAAAAATACAGCTATATATCAAGTTGAACTACTTTC
Organism: Alnus glutinosa; assembly: GCF_958979055.1. Classification (NCBI taxonomy): domain Eukaryota; kingdom Viridiplantae; phylum Streptophyta; class Magnoliopsida; order Fagales; family Betulaceae; genus Alnus; species Alnus glutinosa. Next base: position 10,737,813 of record NC_084889.1, on the reverse strand, counting down.
CAGTTCCAAGAAGGAAGAATATTCAATGAGCAAAACTGTCAAAATGAAATGCCACGATAATTGACCAACCATGTTAAAGTGTTTATTCTGTGCCGACACTTTTGACTAACAAATTCCGAATCAGTCCATTAACTCCCAGCCCCAGGCAGCAACGTCTCCCCCGGTACACCAATATGTCATGGGCCTCATGGCCCCTGTCATCTATTTAGACAATCTTCATTTAGATTTTCGGGATTTTCTTTTTTGATTAAGGCCTTCCATTATTAACATCCTCCTTATATTTCGTCCCCTTCAATACTCTCAAAATGAGCTGGTGGTGGGCTAGAGATATTGGCGCTGCAAAGGTACAAACTCTATCTCTAACTCTTTCTATATGAATTGTAACCATACGTGCACATCCTAACTCTCAGCTATTATGAATTTTAAGCAAAAGGAGGAAGAAGCAGTACCTCCTCGAAGCTGCCAGAGTGTGGGCCTGGTGATCGGCGTGACTGGCATAGCAGGCAACAGCCTAGCTGAAATCCTCCCACTCCCAAACACCCCAGGCGGCCCTTGGAAGGTCTATGGCGTGGCGCGTCGCCCACCCCCCAAATGGAGCTTGGACCATCAGCTTGAATACATCCAGTGCGATGTCTCCGACTCCGAGGACTCCCAGAACAAGCTTTCCCAATTGGTGGATGTCACCCACATCTTTTACGTCACTTGGGCCAGCCGACCAACTGAGGCCGAGAACTGCGAGGCCAACGGCGCCATGTTCCGCAACGTGCTCCGCGCTGTAATCCCAAACGCCCCGAATCTCCGCCACATCTGTCTCCAGACCGGTACCATACACTACGTCGGACCCTTTGAGGCACGTGGTAAGATCAAACCCCACAGTCCACCCTTCACAGAGGATTTGCCCCGATTGAATTACGTGCCGAATTTCTTCTACACTCGGGAAGATATTTTATTTGAAGAAGCCAAGAATAAGGAGGGTTTGACTTGGTCCATCCACCGACCCAGCGTGATATTTGGATTTTCCCCCTATAGCTTGATGAACATAATAGGCACGCTCTGCGTATACGCCGCTATATGCAAGCGCGAGGGTCTTCCCTTGAGATTTCCTGGAAGCAAAGCGGCCTGGGACGGTTACTCAGTGGCTTCGGATGCTGATCTTATTGCGGAGCAGCAAATATGGGCGGGGGTGGACCCTAATGGTAGGAACGAAGCGTTTAATTGCAACAACGGGGACGTGTTCAAGTGGAAGCATCTTTGGAAGGCGTTGGCAGAGCGATTTGGGATTGAGAAGTACGGATTCGAGGAGGTTGAGAAAGTTAGCTTGGTGGAGATGATGAAGGACAAGGGTCCTGTGTGGGAAGAGATTGTTAGGGAGAATCAACTGCAGCCCACAAAGTTTGAAGAGATTGGATTGTGGTGGTTTGCGGACGCGGTACTTTCTGGGGGTGATTTCGTTGACAGTATGAATAAGAGCAAGGAGCATGGATTCTTGGGGTTCAGAAACTCCAAGAATTCGTTCATTGCGTGGATAGATAAGATGAAATTTTGCAAGATTGTGCCTTGAAAGAGGTAAATACGAATGTCAGTGGATACGCTCGTCAAGTCGGCTATGAAATGTTTTTGTTGTTCTAAATATATATATTAACCATGCGAGAGATGCTTGCTTTCCTTTTTCTCTCTGTTCTTACTGTGGACTTTTTTTTTTTTTTAAGGATCTTGTAATATCATTAATAAACTAACATAGTAAGATCAGAATTTACAAGTCCCGGTAGGTATGTCCGACAAGACTCGATTCACATTTCACATTTTGTTTTGTTCTTATTGTGGACTTGGGGGAGGGCAGATTGCATTTGCAGGCATGGCAGGCCACAGGTGGGTAAAATTCGACAAAACTTTCTCTTTTATGTTCTGATTTAGAATAATGTTATTCGGTAGACTATATACGACTTATGATAATGTGACAACAAAAATTAAGAGCTGAGGGGCTGATTAGTTTAATGGATTGGACTCCAACTTTTTGACTTTTTTGGAGTAATTATATTCCAATTTTGATCAGGGTTAAGCCTAATTTTTAAGCATTTATATGTAACTTAATAATAAAAAATAAAAAAAATAAAAATTGAAGAGAAAATTTGAAAATCAAGAAAAGGCATGACCCCTTACCACTTTGGAGTCCCATACTAGGATTAATATCACCTAAAGGGATATGATCTTTACTATTTTCTTCAAATGTAAAAGCCAATAAATTGACCTTGCAAAGTTTAAGGACATTAACCATTCTAAGTTGTTTGACAATGTCATGTCTCAATTTGAATTTGAGATATGATCTTTTGCCACCCCAATTAAGATACAACTCTTGATCACCTTACATATGTGGTAAGGTAGTCCTCTAGCTAGCTTTAGAGTTTTTTTTTTTTAAAAAAAAAGTTGTCACATAGACAAAGGTAGCTAGAAATTGTATTTAAGGGTGACAATGTATCATATCTCTTTGAATTTTCCCACGGGTTATGTTGTTTAATCTTTTGGAGTTACTAAGAAGAAGGGTTGTGGCTTTGATGCCATAAGAATGGGAAACGGAGAATGGGGATTGAAGGTTGGAGGTATGTCAGGAGGGAGGGAGGGAGGGAGGGAGGGAGGGAGGGAGAGGGAGAGAGAGAGAGAGAGAGAGAGAGAGAGAGAGAGAGAGAGAGAGAGAGAGAGAGAGAGAGAGAGAGAGAGAGAGAGAGAAAAGAGTTGGAGAAAGAATCCTAGTCGCCCAATATATAGAGAAAGAATTCACTCTTAATTATCTGGAAAACACTGGATTATTATTAAAATTCGAATGGTCATCCTAACCCACAAGTCGGGTTTAAATAAATAGCTAGGGAAAATACAAAAATAGCAAAAAAGTAATTTCTAAACAAAATCAATTTACAAACCAAAATTAGGATCCTGCCAAAAATCAGGCAAAATCGAGTGCCCTAATCCTCCCTAAAATGTTAATTGAAATATTTTCTAAAAGAGAAATGATAGACAAGGGACGTTCAACCATCCCTTGTCCGTCACTTATTATTAAAAGTGTATTTTATTTATAAAAAAAAATAAAAGAATGATAAAATAGTATACTTTTTTTTATTAAAAAGTGACTGTTGTTTATCATTTCTCTTTCTAAAATTGCAAAAAAGAAAAAGAAAAAAAAGAAGCATAGTTGGTTGGCCACAACATGAACACTGAAATAAGATTTTCGAATTTGGGTCATAGACCCGATTCCAATTAAGTGTAACAAAAGTTATGTTCTTTTAACTGTACAATACACGTTATAACCCCAATCATGTCTACTTAGGCTGGTTTTTATCCTCCGATCCTTGCGCTGGTCTTCTCTCTCTAAGTATGCCAGCGCCATCGTCTGCATCAGATAGGTCACCATCAACTATGGTCTTGCATCACGCGCGCCCTTCATACTCTTTGTTGATTTGTCTAAGTAGGTTTACACTAGGGTTGTTATTAAGTTACACATGTAAATCACGTGTTAGATTAGCAGATTAGCTGGCTCTTTTCTGTTATACCAGTTGGTTAGTTAACTTGGCTAGTTAGTTTTACCTCAGATAGTTAGTTTACTTCTTTTCTGTAGAATGTATATATGCAGTTTTGTAAACTCTTGATCATTTATCAAATACCATTCCAAATTCTCTCTGTTCTCATTTCTGATATGGTATCAGAGCAATAGTAAACCCTAGTTCTTTTTTCGCTCAAACATTCAATCTTGCTTTCCTCATTTTTTTCTTCTTCTCATAATCTGATTTCATATTGTTCATGGAATCAAATTCTTCAAATTCAACAATTTCTACAATGAATTCTAATCCATTGTATCTTCATCACGGCGACAGCCCTGGTTCGTTTCTAGTAAGTCAATTGCTCACCAGCGACAATTATTATACCTGGAGCCAATCAATGTCATGGCCTTGATTGCCAAGAACAAACTTCAATTTATCAATGGAGCTTTGCCTAAACCTCATTCTTTTGATCCAGATTTTTTTATGTTTGGACTCGTTGCAACAATATGGTGTTGTCCTGGATCATCAACTCTGTATCTAAGGAGATCGCAGTAAGTGTAATCTCTGTTGACTCCGCAGAAACCATGTGGAATGATCTTCGTGATCGGTTTTCTCAGGAAAATGAACCATTAATATTCCAAATTCAGAAGGCTATCTCAGCTATGTCTCAGGAGGATAAATCGGTAAGCAATTATTTTACTTCTCTCAAAGGACTATGGGATGAACTTCTCATCTATCGTCCTTTACCTGTTTGCCTCTGTGAAAAATGTTCCTGTGGTGTGTTAAAAACTCTCACTGAATACCATCATCAGGAATATGTTCTTCAATTCCTTATGGGATTGAATGAATCTTTCTCTCATGTGAAATGACAAATCTTGTTAATGGATCCTCTTCCACCCATTAACAAGGTTTTCTCTTTAGTTGTTCAACATGAACGACAAAAAGAGATATCTGGTTCATTGAGCACAATGAAAAACAATGCATCTGCTTTGTTCACAAAAGGTCCTTCCATTTCTCCTTCTCCATCTTCTTATCATCGACCTACTGCAAGTTCTTCAAATCCTCGGACTGGTAAGCCAAATACCATCCACAAGGATCATCCCATATGTACGCATTGTGGTGTGTATGGTCATACTATGGAAAAGTGCTACAGGCTACATGTATTTTTTCCTGGTTTGAAGTTCACCAAAGGACAGTCGACTGCAGAACATCATTCTGCTCATCAAGTATTTGAAGCTGATTCATCTACTGATGCTTTTCCAATTATCCAAGAACAAATTCAGCAACTGTTTGCTTTGATCAAATCCAACAATCCTGATGTAGTTTCATCAGTGAATTAGGTTATCGTGCCTTCAAACCGCCTTGTTGCCAACATGTCAGGCAATCTCTTTACTTGTTCTGCCTCTTTGCCCAATTATTCTCATCATTCGGTTTTTTCTTCCATTTCCACATTTCAAGTTGCTTCTAGACTTGTTGATCAACCGTGGATTATAGACACGGGCACTACTGACCATATGGTTTGTTCCCTTTCATTTTTTACCACTATCACTGCCACTACTTCTAAATTTGTTAAGCTACCAAATGGCCAACTTGCCTCGGTTACACATATAGGCACTATTAGAATTTCTGCATCTTGAATTCTAACTGATGTCTTATGTGTTCCATCATTTTCTTTCAATCTTATTTTAGCAAGTAAACTCACAAAGTTCTTTTCTTGTTGTCTTATCTTTCTTGATGACTATTGTTTCATTCAGAACCTGTTGACATGGAAGATGATTGGAGTGGGTAGAGAGAATGATGTCCTGTTCCACCTGCTCGATAATTCAGTGTTGCCTTCTTTTACTTCACCTGTTATTTCAGCTCATAGTCTCTCTGTTAAACAAGTTTCTTCTGATGTATGGCATTTTTGTTTAGGACACTTGTCTGATTCTAGAATAAAATTGCTTAGTCAGTATGATCCTAGCATTTCTATTAATACCAATAATTGATGTATTGTTTGTTCATTGACTAAGCAACATCGCTTACCTTTCCCTGTAAGTGATTCCACATCTAATAAAATCTTTGATTTGGTTCATTGTAATATTTGTGGCCCTTTTTTCACTGATTCTCTTAATGGTGTTAAATATTTTCTCACCATAATTGATGATTTTTCTCAGTTCACATGGGTACATTTAATGGTTTCTAAGTCTCAAACCCGATCTTTACTTGTTTCTTTCATTAATCTTGTTGCCAATCAATTTAATACCATGGTCAAAATATTAAGAAGGGACACTTGTATTGAATTTTAGATGCCTGAATTCTATCAATCCAAGGGTATTGTGCATCAACTCAGTTGTGTTGAAACTCCACAACAGAATTCTGTTGTGGAAAGAAAACATCAGCATCTACTCAATGTTGCCCGAGCTCTACGATTTCAGGCTAATCTTCCTTTGTTTTTCTGGGGTGAGTGTGTTCTTTTCGCTGCTCATATTATCAATCGCATTCCTACTCCCACTTTGTCTAACAAAACTCCTTTTGAATGTTTTTTTTTATTATTATTTTTTTTTAATTTTCTGTTTTTCCTCAATTTTCTTATCTCCGTGTGTTTGGTTGCTTATGTTTTGCGTCTACTCTTACCCGAAATTGTTCTAAGTTTGATCCCCTAGCTAAGCCTTGTCTTTTTATTGGTTATCCTTATAACATCAAAGGATACAAGTTGTTTGATCTATCTACTCATTCTATTTTCGTTTCTCGTGACGTTGTTTTCCATGAATCTATTTTTCCTTATCATCCTACTTTCACCTCTTCTAATCCTCATTTTCATTTTCATTTCCATGATAGTTGTTGTGCTCCTAGCCTCCTACCACCTCTTGGCAAAGACGTCGACAGGCAAACCCTCTGGGGCTCTCTTACTAGTTATACCACAATGGTGTGGGGACCTTGATCAAATGACATCTGCTCTTTGTCGTTTACGGCAAGCTAAGGGACATCTTTTGACTATATGGCATCTTGTTTTTGTCGTTTCATTTTCTCTTGCTTATCATGAACTGTGCGCGTCAAAAAAACCTTGCGCCATTTCAATCGTCAATGAAATTGGGCTGGCCATCACTTTCAATTGGGGGGCCGGGGCTAAAGAGACAGGAGATTAAACTTAGGGACTAAAGCGGCAAAAAAAGAGAAACAAGAGAACAAAGCCAACTTGAGTAACCTCGGAAGATATGGTACGTGTAATTTGAAGTTTTTTCAACTACGTGTACATAACAAAAACCAGTACAAACCCCTGGCCTCATGTCTTTAGTTGTGGTCACAGGTCACTTAGTATATGTCGACATTTTCAGTCCAGTCACATTGCAGGAAATCTTATCGATGACTTTAATAAAGTTCCAGCTGATTTCATTGACTCGTAGGCAGCAAACTGTATATGTCATGGCTCGTGCCATAGTCTTGTAGACTATATTCTTTTGGATTTTTATCGATTTTTCCTTTCGTTCTTTAGTAGTTGAATCACCGAGTGTCAAGCTTCCATCTACTAGCCTGCAATAGCCTCAGAATGAGTTGGTGGTGGGCTAGAGCTATCGGCGCTGCAAAGGTACGAACTCTAGATCTTATCCTTTCTATGATAAGTGTGGGGGGGCACATGCTAATACTAATCATACGTGCACATGCTAACTCTCAGCTATTGTGAATTTTGCAGGAGAAACATGACGACGAAGAGGCACCAGCTCGAAGCTACCAGAGCGTAGGCCTTGTGATCGGTGTGACTGGCATCGTCGGCAACAGCCTAGCTGAAATCCTCACACTTCCAAACACCCCAGGCGGACCCTGGAAGGTCTACGGCGTGGCCCGCCGTCGACGCCCCAAATGGAACTCGGATCATCTTGCAGTAGAATACATCCAATGCGACGTCTCTAACTCCCAGGACACCCAAATCAAGCTCTCCCAATTAGCCGATGTCACCCACATCTTTTACGCCACGTGGACTAACCGAGGCACTGAGTCCCAGAATTGCGAGCCCAACGGTGCCATGTTCCGCAACGTGCTTCGCGCTCTAATACCAAACGCTCCGAATCTCCGCCACATCTGCCTCCAGACCGGCACCAAACACTACGCCGGACCCTTCGAGACCCTCGGCAACATCAAAACCCACAGTCCACCTTTTACGGAAGATTTGCCCCGATTGAACGTGCCGAATTTCTACTACACTCAGGAAGACATTTTATTTGAAGAAGCTAAGAACAAAGAGGGCTTGACTTGGTCCATCCACCGGCCCAACCTGATTTTCGGATTTTCCCCCTATAGCTTGATGAATATAATAGGCACACTTTGCGCATATGCTGCTATATGCAAGCACGAGGGGCTTCCCTTGAGATTCCCTGGAAGCAAAGTCGCCTGGGACTGTTACTCGGTGGCTTCCGATGCTGATCTTACTGCGGAGCAGTATATATGGGCGACGGTGGAGCCGAATGCAAGGAACGAAGCGTTTAATTGCAACAACGGAGACGTGTTCAAGTGGAAGCATCTTTGGAAGGCGTTGGCAGAGCAATTTGGGATTGACAAGTACGGATTCGAGGAGGGTGAGAAGGTTAGCTTGGTGGAGATGATGAAGGACAAGGGTCCTGTGTGGGAGGAGATTGTGAGGGAGAATCAACTGCAGCCCACAAAGTTTGAAGAGATTGGGTTGTGGTGGTTTGCGGACGCGGTACTTTCTGGGGGTGATTTCGTTGACAGCATGAATAAGAGCAAGGAGCATGGATTCTTGGGGTTCAGAAACTCCAAGAATTCGTTCGTTGCGTGGATAGATAAGATGAAAGCTAACAAAATTGTGCCTTGAAAGAGGTAGATGGAATGTTTTTGTTGTTTTAAATAATAACCATGCGAGAGAGGCATGCTTTCCTTTTTCTCTCTGTTGACGTGTGGAAGGGGGCTTGAGGATAAATTTTTATCCTGTCAAGGCTACCAAACTAATTTTTATCCTGTCTTTCTGTTGGAGCCTCCTAGTTTTCGGATATGAAGTTTTGAGGGCCTTCTAGAAAGCCTTCAAAGCTGTAGGGCCTTCCATAAAAATGGCTTGCTGACTAGCTACCTGCTAGAAGGAATCACATTACCATCAAGTCTCTAAGAAAATTCAATAAAATATATACATATATAACTTTGCTATTCCACAGTGGATTACAGTCATCAAACACGGAGGTATGAATGCTCTGGTGACTTGGGATTTTGATAGGCAGCCTTTTCCAAGGGCAACCGCTGAGGTTTTTGTGGTTGAAATGCATATTTTGCAGGCCCTTGTTGGTTAACTACCTTCCCTTGACAAAGGAAGATCGATGTAAATTAACAGAGTAAAAATACGAACAAATTAATCAATGGACTTCCTATAGCACCAATAAATTGTCTACCTTCCCTTGATGCAAATTGAGTTTAAAAAAAAAAACTTTTCAATTTATTTTTTCACTGCAAATGTTGTCTTTAAAACTTGGGTATTCTCTTCAACTCATTAATCGATCAATATCCTTTAAAAAAATTTGGGGGTTGTTGTTAAAGAAGCAGCACAGTCAGCAATTTCCTCAAACTTATCTCCATCAGTAGCATTAGCAGCATTTGTTCAACATAAGCCTTGTTAGCAAATTTTTTGGAGCTGACGATTTGGAATCCCGGAGAACAGCACGCGCAAAAGCTCCCAAGTGTGTCGAAATCCAAATGAGTATTCTTCAAGTGATCTGCAAAACAAAAGGGGTCGTCGGGGTGTCCCGGCAACGCCTCCTCCGACGAGCAAGTTAGAATTGGTGTAAAAACTTCCTTAGCAAGAAGAAATCTGTCTGTCTTTTTTAAGAAGAAGATACCTCTCTTTTTTTGTCGCCCAAACCTTTTATATGTCTGCCCTTAATAAATGTCCTTCGCGTCAACATTTATTACTCGAATATGCTTTTCTTTTCCTTCATCAATTCAAGCCCATTAATTCAGGCGCTTATACCGAATCATCCTACTTTCTCTAATCGGCGGCGGGCAACCATCGATTAATAAGACAAAATTATTAATTAGGGAGAATCTCCCACTCCATCTCAAACAGCTTCTCTCTTAGCCGTAGACACCAGCTCATCTCTCTATTATTTTATTAAATGGCGGGAAATTCCTTAACACTTACCCCCCGAATTCTTTCTCCATCTTATTGAAGGGGAAGGGAATTCTAACACTTTGCCAGGGATCGTCTCTTCCTGCCATTTAATTCGGGGCGCCCAGGCTTCCACGGTGGGCCCCAAGGAGAGGACATTTGATTTCACCCTTCTTTATCGTGACCAGCCTACCGGGAAAGGACTGGAAACGTTCCTACACTGAACAGGCGCGTTCTTTCAGGGATCAGAGACCTTAACGGGCGGCGTAATGATGACGACAGTAAGGCCTTTCGAGTTCCGCGCCGGTTGCAGAATTAATTCGCGGCCATCAATCAAACAGTCGCGCACCCCTCCGTTTTCCAGAAGTTGTCGACTTTGCTATAAATATCTCCCCTCGACTTCAACTCTGTTCACTTCTTCCGTCGCTCATTCCGTCTTCACCCTCTTCCTTTCTCGGCTCTTTTTCTTCATTACCTCCACCGAATTCTACATGGCCTCCTCCCGCAGTGACCCAGCGTCCAGGAGTCTTGTGGATGCCCCCGGAGAGCCTGTTCCTTTGGCCGTTGTCTCCCCTCCCACCGTTAGACCTGGGGTTGCTCTTTTGGTGCCGCCGGAAGATCGGTTAGAGTCGACCTGGTTAGCATGCCACGAGGCGACTCTTCGGAGGGCCTATGACATCGGCCCGTCGGTCAACCTCTTCTTTCAAGAACCCGAATCGCGGGGGATAGCCGGGGGTGAAGTCACCTTAACAGAGCGCATGTTCATGGCAGGGGTTCGACTTCCGTTCCCGAAAATCGTTCGCGAGGTTTGCGCGTTCCTCGGGGTGGCCCCCGGCCAGATCGCTCCGAACGGCTGGAGGTACGTGGTGGCGTCCTCTATCCTGTGGCGGCGGGTCCTCGGCACCGAGATGGACGCCGCTCAATTTTTCAGTATATATCGCCCGTCTACCAAGGACGGCGCCGTCGAGTTGCGGGTGCGCCAAGATCCGATATTCATCTACCTCGACCAACGCAAGTACGGGAACAACAAAGGTTGGAGAGAGCAGTTTTTTCGGGTTTCCGGGGAATGGGAATGTCCCTCCCAGTCAGTGATTCCGGACTCCCAGCGGGTGCCTAGAGAGTGGAGGTCACTAGTCGACGACTTGCGGATCCTTCCTACACTGAGCATCGCTAAAATCAAGGAGGTCAACACCATGCTCTCCTTCTCGGCCAGGGCGGTTCAGTCGTCGATCGATTACGAAAAACTTGTTTCAGTCCAAAGCCTGAATGACTGCTTTGGGTATCAAATCCCAGAGCAAAAAGTAATTTTGGACAAGCGGGGAGCCCCAATGGTTGGGTGGTCCATCACGACCGGCAGGCCCATTCCGGGCAAGGTTCCGAGGAAGGTTGCCCAAAAGGGGAGTACATCAGGGAGGCAGGCCAACCAGTCTCCCCGGAGAACACGCTCTTCGAAGGTTCATCAACCAGAGGCCCCGGCCTCCCGAGTTCCTCAGGCCCTTCCGGACAGGTCATCTTCTGATTCATCGATCGGTTCCGATGATTCAATCATGAGGGAGATTGACGAGGTGTCCGAGGTTCCATCCTCGGAGGAGGAGGGGAATTCTTCTCCAGCTGTAAGGGTTCTTCCTCGTGATCCTCGGACGAGCCCTTCCTTCGCCGGTTCGGGCGCCCGTTCGCCTCCCATTTCCTTTGAAGACGCCGCCGAGGACGTGGCCACCGCTGCAGTCATCGAGGTGGCAGAGGACTCTCCTACCTCTCCAAGTGATCTCAACCCTCCTCCCCAACCTGCTGACGATCCGGTTATTCAACCTGGGGCGCCCCTACCTCAGCAAAAAGGGAAGAGGGTCGCTCCGGGGGCCGAGGAAGGCCCCGAATCCAAAAAACTTCGAGCTCAACGGGATAGCAGCTTTATGCTTGGCCGGATATTGGCCATGGCCAAAGTTTACACTCCTCCTGGCAACCAGAATCCTCCCACCACCGCCTCCCTTCTTGCACTTACCACGTCGGTGGCTTCTCCGGTCGAACCTGTGGCTCACCCGGAGGCTGAAGCGAGCCCCGGAGTCAACATTATTGGGGGAGATGAAATTCCTGGCAGGGGGTCACCAATTCAGTCACCATTGAGGGCGGAGCCGGATACATTCTCTCAGGAGTTCAATAAACTGCAAGAAGAGGTGGCCTCCGACAGGGAGGCGCTCGGGCAGGTCTCTCCAACGCCCGCTTTTTCCATCGGACCTGAGTCTTCGGCTCCAATTCCGGTCCCCACATCACCCCAAGCTTCTACTTCCGTTCTCCCTTCCGATTCTGCAGCTGCTGGACGACGACAGGACTTTCAGATCCACGGACTGGCAGGGTGTCCCCTGGAAGCTCTGAACTCCTTAGTCACCCCGGACTACAGCCCCCTATTCGGGGAGCTCCCAGTGGAGGGCTATGCCGAGCAGCTTACCGGGAAGATTCTTCAGGTATTCGATTCTAACACTCCTTATTTTTGGTTCATCTCCTTTCCCCGTTCGAATACTGACACCTTATTTCTACTTAGTTCGCCGTGGACGTTGCCACATCCTGGAGGAGTCTTCGGGAACCCGAGCAAGACCAACGCGAGGCCATTCAGTCCTTACAGGCTCGTGTAAAAGAATTGGAAGAGGAATCCCGGGGTCAGAGGAGGGCTTTGGCTGAGTCCGAGAAGCACCGGTTGAGGCTCCAAAAACTATCCGAACTCCGGGAAAGCACGCTACAAAGCACTTTGACCAGCTGTGAAAGAATGGTCCACGACATGGAGATCCTCGAAGGCAATCTGTCCGGAGCCCAAGCTCGGCTGAAAGGCGCTCTTTCCGAGAAGGCCAAGCTCGAGGCCACATTGGGGGTAGAGCTTCAGTCTTCGGGCTCCTTGCGGGCAACTGTTCAATCCTTACAAGCCGAGAATTCGGAGTTGAAATCTGAGCTGCAATCCACTCGAGCGGCGAGAGACCGAGCTTTGATCGACAATGAAAAGCTTGCCGAGGAAAGAAATCAAGCATTGTCCGAGAAGGGGATAGCCCTCACTGCTAGGGACAGGGTTACGTCGGAGCTCGAACAAGCCATCGCTGACAAGAAGCAAGCTCTCGACGAACAGACTAGTGCGTACCAGGAAAGGAGAGAAGCTGTGGAGAGGATGGAGGAGCTCCACCTTCAAGTGGTTGAACTTACCAGGGAGCTTTCCCAAGTTCCGGAGCTCCGAGATACGTCATGGGCCGTAGGCTTCAATTGGGGCTTCGAACACTTAAGGGGTGTTGCCAGAAGTGCCCCTCCCGGCGACGAGTCCTTCAAGGATCTCGACATTAGCACCATCCAGATCCCGGACGAGGCCTTGGAGACCATGGCCAAGCTAGGGGTCGATCAGTTCCCTCATGTAACCGATTGGAGCCCGAAGACCTCGAAACCCTCTCCGGCCGGAAACTCAGAGTCGGGGTCCACTTCCTCTTCATCTAGAGAAGAGGCTCCTTCCTTCAGCCACCCCGGCCACCCCGGATAACTCCTTTCTTCTTTTGAAAATACCGATGTACTGTTTTGCTTTATTATTTTAATGAAAAAGAGAGATTCGTATATTTCATTTATGACTGTCATTAATGAACATCTTGTCTGGTCTCACTCCATTGATGGCTACCGGCCCAAATTGATTTTCAATCTAAATTCTCAGCGTTAGGTATACCTGCCATTAGTGGAACAGTGAACGCATTTAACCAACTCCGCCCCTATATATGTATGCACCTCTGGGTCTTCCGTCCATCATATTTTCCTCTCAAGCTCTCGCACTTGCTTTTTCTCATTTGGGGTCGCGTCGCGGTTCCAGCACTCAGGCATGGAGTCAGGAGTGCCCCAATTCCAGCACTTAGACCAACTTGGATGCGTGATCTTCGGCTTTATCTAGCAAGGGAGGCGCGATCTCCGGCTTTACGCCGGAGATATCCCATTGCTTGCCATGCTCAGTTGGGAGTCGCCTGCTTCAAGGTCCTCTCCGGCGTTCAGTGGACCCGCCGGCATCAGGGTCCACTCCGGCGCTCAGGTCCACTTCCCGCCGCTCTCTAACTTTGCATTGGCCAGGCATCAGGGTCCACTCCGGCGCTCAGTGGACCCCATCGTCCGACTTCCCGCCACTCTCCCACTATGCATTGGCCACCTATGCCTTTGAACCGGTGGGTTCCTGTCTGCTATGGACGTCGCCCCCCGACAACGCCTTCATGGGGAGGAAGCGGAAGAGGTCGGTGACCTGTTGACACCCGATTCACCCTCATGTATGCCCGTTCAAATATTCTGCAACATGTAACTGTGTATTTTATCAATAAATATGTTCTTTCCTCTTTTTAAATATCTCCTTTAGACGTTGTTCCCATACTGCCCCACTTTCCCCTCCAAATCTATGCGTTGCTACGAAGTAGGAAAGGATAGATTTGTTATGTAGAAGGGTTAAGTTGGAGTAATCATAAATCAAGCAGTTTTCGTCTATTCGTTCGTGAGGGTTGTTTCCGTAGCTCCCCTGTCCGGAGACAGGGGGTCTACCCATCCGTCCCCTCATAGGGGCGGGCTCCGTCTCCCCCCTGTTCGGAGACAGGGGGTCCACCCGTCCATCCCTTCGTAGGGGCGGGCTCCGTCTCCCCCCTGTCCGGAGACAGGGGGTCCACCCGTCCATCCCCTCGTAGGGGCGGGCTCCGTCTCCCCCCTGTCCGGAGACAGGGGGTCCACCCGTCCATCCCCTCGTAGGGGCGGGCTCCTTTACCCCCCTGTCCGGAGACAGGGGGTCCACCCGTCCATCCCCTCGTGGGGGCGGGCTCCGTTACCCCCCTGTCTGGAGACAGGAGGTCCACCCGTCCATCCCCTCGTAGGGGCGGGCTCCGTCTCCCCCCTGTCCGGAGACAGGGGGTCCACCCGTCCATCCTCTCGTAGGGGCGGGCTCCGTCTCCCCCCTGTCCGGAGACAGGGGGTCCACCCGTCCATCCCCTCGTAGGGGCGGGCTCCGATACCCCCCTGTCCGGAGACAGGAGGTCCACCCGTCCATCCCCTCGTAGGGGCGGGCTCCTTCTCCCCCCTGTCCGGAGACAGGGGGTCCAAATGTTTTAAGAGTTGATACAACAAGAGCTTCACTTTACAAGACAAGAATTTCAAAAATAATACTTTTTTAGGTGTTCTACATTCCAAGCCCTTGGGACGGCTTTCCCTTGCTCCGTAACCAAGCAATAGGCCCCGTTTCCACAGGAGCTAACGACCCTGTACGGTCCTTCCCAGTTCGGTCCCAGCTTACCATCAGTAGGCTCTTGAGTCATCAGGTTGACCTTCCGCAAGACCCAATCGCCAACTTGAAGCTCTCTGGGTCTAACCTTCTTATCATAATACTTGGCCACACGGCGCTGATAGGCCGTACATGCTGTGCGAGCATCTTCCCGGCGTTCCTGTAACAAATCCAAATGCAGATTCATTCCTTCTTCGTTCAACCCCGGATTGTAGTGGGCCACTCTGAAACTTGGTGACCCCACCTCAACGGGTACTACTGCTTCCATCCCATAGGTGAGGGCAAACGGGGTCTCCCCCGTTGCAGTTCTGACCGTAGTCCGGTAAGACCAGAGCACTTCTGGGAGGTATTCGACCCATGCTCCCTTCCTCTGGCCGAGTTTTTTCTTTAACGTTTGGATCAATGTTTTGTTGGTGGCTTCCACCTGGCCGTTCGACTTAGGGAAGACAGGGGTGGAGAAACTCTTCCGTATGCCCAGCTCGGAACACCATTCACGGAAGCGGGCGCAATCGAACTGTTTGCCATTATCGGTCACCATGGCATAAGGTATCCCAAATCTGCACACTATCGACTTCCATAGGAACTTAATAACATTCTCGGTTGTGATCGTGGCGAGTGCCTCCGCCTCCGCCCACTTAGTGAAATAATCCACTGCAACAAGCACAAAGTTTTTGTTACCTTTTCCCGTTGGTAGGGGACCGACAATGTCGACCCCCCACTTGGCGAATGGCCAGGGAGAGGTAATTGAGTGAAGGTATTCCGGGGAGCTCCTGGGGATACGGCAAAATCTCTGGCACGCATCACAGCTTCTTACTAATTCCGCTGTATCTTTACTCATCGTCGGCCAGTAATATCCTGCCCTGACAACCTTGTTCATCAGAGCCTTAGCTCCTGAATGGTTTCCGCATACTCCGTGATGCACTTCCCTCAACACATAATTCGCATCTTCATTCGGTAGGCATTTTAGTAAGGGAAAAGAATACCCCCGTCGGTATAAAATTCCTCTGACTAAAACATAACGTGCTGAGTGCCGGACAATTTTCTGAGCATCTTCCTTGGTCGGCGGGAGCTCACCCGTTCTCAAATACCGTACAATTTCAGTAGCCCATTCAGGGTCTGCCTCGCCTATTTGCATCAGTTCTTCTGTCACAAATACTGTGGGGTGAGTTTTGGTCAGGAACTTGTAGCCGCGTACTGACACTGCGGGGTCCGACCCTGATCCTACTCGCGAGAGAGCGTCTGCCAACCCATTCTTCTCCCGGGGAATCTTAACTATGACGATCCTGTCAAAGTACGAGTAGAACTGATGTACTTTTCTGAGGCATTCGGACATCCTTGTTTCCTGTGTGGCATAACTTCCGTTTATCTGCTCAACAATCACTCGCGAATCACTCCGAATCTCTATATCCATTATTCCCATTTGCCGCGCGATCTCCATGGCCGAGAGCACAGCCTCATACTCAGCCTCGTTATTAGTGGCAGGGAAATCAAACTTCAGAGCGTACTTGAGCTCTTCTCGGTTGGGCCCCCGGAACACCACTCCGGCTCTGCTTCTTCCCCCCGCTGAGGAACCATCAACGTAGGCAACCCAAGCCGGTCCCTTCGTCGGCCCTTCCTCATCCGGACCTTCACCCATCTCTACTACAAAATCAGCCAAGGCCTGTGCCTTTGTCGCTGTTCGAGGATGGTACTCGATATCAAACTCCCCCAACTCGATTGCCCAATTGACTAGCCTTCCCGACAAATCGGGTTTCTGCAGCACCTTCCGAAGGGGGTACTCAGTGAGAACCCGTATCGCATAGGCTTGAAAGTAGGGCCTTAATCTTCGCGCTGAAATTACCAGAGCATACGCTAGTTTCTCAATCCGGGGATACCGCTCTTCCGCCCCATGCAATACCTTACTAGTGAAGTACACTGGCCTCTGCTTGCCCGATTCTTCCCTCACTAATACCGAGCTGACTCCGGTTCGGGACACTGCAAGATACAAATAGAGGATCTCCCCCTCCACTGGGCTACTCAGGAGTGGGGGATTGGACAAATAGGTCTTCAGCTCCGCAAAGGCCTTCTCACATTCCTCCGTCCAGCTGAAAGCTCTCTTCAACACCCTAAAGAAAGGCAAGCATTTGTCTGACGACCGGGAAACAAAGCGGTTCAAAGCGGCTAACCTTCCCGTCAGTCGTTGCAGTTGCTTCATCGTCCGGGGGGAGGGCATTTCCAAAATGGCCTTCACCTTATCGGGATTCGCTTCGATTCCCCTATGTGACACTATAAACCCCAAAAACTTTCCGGAGTCGACCCCGAAGGCACACTTCTGCGGGTTCAGCTTCATTCGGTACCTCCTCAAGCTTTCAAATGCTTCCGTCAGATCGGCAATATGGCCTCCAATAGACAGGCTTTTGACAAGCATGTCGTCAACATAAACCTCCATATTCCGCCCGATTTGCGTTTGGAACATTTTGTTCACCAGCCTTTGGTATGTAGCACCAGCATTTTTTAATCCGAAGGGCATTACCGTATAACAATATAGCCCTCGATCAGTCGTGAACGACATATTCTCCTGGTCGGACTCCGCCATGCGTATTTGGTTGTAACCGGAAAATGCATCCATGAAACTTAATACTTCGTGACCAGCCGTTGAGTCGACGAGCTAGTCTATCCTGGGGAGCGGAAAGCTGTCTTTCGGACAAGCTTTGTTGAGGTCAGTGAAGTCTACACACATCCTCCACTTCCCATTGGCTTTCTTTACCAACACTATATTGGCCAACCATTCCGGATAATCAACTTCCCGGATGAATCCTGCTCTTATCAACTTTTGCACTTCGTCTGCAATTGCCTAATTGCGCTCTGAGGCGAAAGTCCTCCTCCGCTGCTTCACCGGTCTACAGTTCCGGTCAACATTCAGCCGGTGTTCGATAACCGAGGGGTCTATTCCAGGCATCTCATCATGCTCCCAAGCAAAGACGTCCAGGTGGTCCCGCAGAAATTTCACCAACCTCTCTTTCTCGTCTGTTGGAAGCTGTGCGCCTACCCGGAGTTTCCTACCTTGGGGTCGGACCTCCACCTCCTCGAGATCCCCGGTCGGGCTCCTCGCCTGTAATTGCTATTTAGCCACAGGACCTGTCCCCTGACCGGGGAGTGCCCGGCGGGCAGAACCCCCCAGGGAAACATTGTAGCACTTGCGGGCTGCCTTCTGCTCCCCTCGAACTTCTCCCACCCCGTCGTCCGTCGGGAATTTCATTTTGAGATGGGGTATCGATGTGACCGCTTTCAACTCAGCCTGAGCCGTCCTCCCGAATATAGCATTGTATGCGGAGGGCTGATCGACAATAAGGAACCTTACCGGAATCGTCTTCTCTGTCGGGGAACTGCCCACTGTAACTTGAAGCTCAATTGACCCCAGTGGCATCACCCTTTCCCCCGCGAACCCCACTAGGGGAAATCTGAAGGCAGAGAGCTTATCTTCACTAATTTTCATCAAGTCGAAGGCCGACTTATAGAGAATGTCCGCTGAACTACCATTATCCACCAAGACCCGATGAATCCTGTGATTTCCTATAACCATGGTTACCACCAGGGCGTCCGAGTGGGGTAAGTATACCCCCTCATAATCCTCATCCGAAAAGGTGATGGCTAACTTCTCGCGCCTTGCCGCTTTTTCCGGCCTTGTAATCGCGTAGATGGACACTTCTCGCATTTCCTTCGCGTAAGACTTGCGAGCGGAATAAGTCTCGCCTCCCCCTCCAAAGCCTCCAGTTATAGTCTGGATTTCGGGGAAGCACCCCGAGTCCTGCGGCCTCCCGCGGCTTCTGCTCCGCTCGCGCTCTGGCGACTTCTCCACTCGGACATCTCTGCGGGGCTGCTGAGGCGGTCTTCTTTCTCGATAGTATTGTTGCTTTCCCGGGCGCGCATCACGTCCGGATAATCCCTGATTCCCGACGAATTTGTACGCAGGGCGCTTCTCTGAGGTGCCCTCTCGTCTCTCCACGAAACGCTTCAACTTGCCATCAGCTATATACTTTTCTATCACCTCTTTCAGAGAAATGCAATTGTCTGTATAGTGACCAAAAGAGCCATGGTAGTGGCAGTATTTATGCCGGTTGTGCGGAGGTGGATTGCCCTTTATTGGTGAGGGTTCCCTGTAACTCGGGTCCTTCCTGATTTCCATGAGAATCTCCTTCACCGGAGCATTCACAGGCGTCCAGTGATAACCTTCAACTCTCCTGGCGGGCCTGCGTTCTGCAACCTCCCTTCCTTCCGGGGCCGCCCTCGACTTTGATCTCCTGTCCGGTACCGGGTTTTCCTTTCCTGGCCCCTCAGCCCCTCGGAACGCAAGGAGGGTTTCTTCCTGGTTCACAAACTCTTCCGCTCGATCATAAAATTCCTGCAAACTGTCTGCCGGTCTTCTTGCTAAGTCCGCCATGAGGGCACCATCCTTCTTGATTCCTTGATAAATGGCACAGTGGATAAATTGCTCATTCTGGGTCTCCGCGGCCAACCTCTCCTGGTTGAAGCGGAGCAAGTAACTTCTCAATGACTCCTGGGGGCCTTGCTTAATGGTCATCAGTTGTTGAGCCGGCTTTTTCCGGATAACGCCTGCCATGAACTGAGACGCAAACTTCCTGGCGAGATCTTCAAAATTTGAGATCGAACGGGGAGACAAAGTTCTGAACCATTCTCGAGCTCCCCCAGCCAAAGTAAGGGGAAAAGCTCGGCACGCAACCTCGTCCGGAGTGGCATGCAGCACCACGTGCGCCCGGAAACTGGCCAAATGTTCAATAGGGTCCCCCAACCCTGTATATACGGGTATTTCGGGCATTTTGAACTTACTTGGGAGTTGGCATGACATTATACGATCAGTGAAGGGGGGCACAGTGGTAGAAAACAAGCTATCGGTCAACAGAGCTTTCCCCTTAGCTCCCGACTGCGTAGATCCCATCAAGTAATCACACTGTTGCTCCAATTTAGTCAGTTTTCGAGCCCACTCTTTTTTCACCTTCTTATTCTTCCCCATAAGGTCAACAAGTTCGGTATCACTGTCAGACTCGTCCACACCTCCAACCACTTCTGCCGAACGCTCATCTTCACCCTCAAGATTCACCTGATCACCCTGTTGCGGGTCTCCTTGAACTTTTGGCCGCTCCGTGCGATCTCGCTCCTGCAGCTCCCTTTCGAGTTGCGCCACTTTCTCATTCAAGCGGGCTATCTCAGCTTGGGGGTCGTGTGAAGTACCTGGTCTCTCGTGCACATTTTCTTCAACCATGCTTCTTCGAGTTAACCGCGTACTTACCATAGAAGATTCCAAGTATTCTGGTATTCACAGGAACACGTGACCACGTCGTTCCCACAGACGGCGCCAAAATGTTAGCAAATTTTTTGGAGCTGACGATTTGGAATCCCGGAGAACAGCACGCGCAAAAGCTCCCAAGTGTGTCGAAATCCAAATGAGTATTCTTCAAGTGATCTGCAAAACAAAGGGGGTCGTCGGGGTGTCCCGGCAACGCCTCCTCCGACGAGCAAGTTAGAATTGGTGTAAAAACTTCCTTAGCAAGAAGAAATCTGTCTGTCTTTTTTAAGAAGAAGATACCTCTCTTTTTTTGTCGCCCAAACCTTTTATATGTCTGCCCTTAATAAATGTCCTTCGCGTCAACATTTATTACTCGAATATGCTTTTCTTTTCCTTCATCAATTCAAGCCCATTAATTCAGGCGCTTATACCGAATCATCCTACTTTCTCTAATCGGCGGCGGGCAACCATCGATTAATAAGACAAAATTATTAATTAGGGAGAATATCCCACTCCATCTCAAACAGCTTCTCTCTTAGCCGTAGACACCAGCTCATCTCTCTATTATTTTATTAAATGGCGGGAAATTCCTTAACAAGCCTCATTCAAATTACACAGAGAACAGGCTCCAACTTTATCAGCTGCAGCAGAGGACTTTTCGACGGCAACTGCTCAATTGGCTTGTGTAAAGCATTTCATCAAATATTCGTTCATTTCAAAGCTTATCTCCTCAAACCTTAAAAACTCTCAAGACCTGAAGATAGAGATAAAAGAGAGATAGCAATTTGTCATAATAGTTGCAGAAATTGTAATATATTAGATCTCCACCAAGTCCGGACATCACTACCAATGATGTTTTCTGACCTAATAATGTTCTTTAGCATGTATGTTAGGAAACATCTACTCCCTAACCTAGCCCATGTCGAGCTTGGCCTGCTAGCTAGTCAATGCGTGCATCCACGTAGTTACTCAACTCGAGATGATTGATTTGTTTCCTTCTCGAATTATGTTCTGGGGACTTCTCTAGCTCAATTCCTCTCATCTTAAAAATAGTTACTTTTTCTAGCGTTCAACATAAATATGATCTTTTATCTATGGAATTAATTAGTAATCAGATTTCTCTGTAGATGAAACCAACTGAAGAATCAATTGATCGCACCCGAACCATAAACTAAGAGAACCTAAAAGAAGGATTTGAAGTCAAGCACGAAAATCTTTGTCAGGTGTTCCAGCGAAAGATTACTCTGATGCTAGGTACATGGATTGAGCCTAAAAGATGATAGTATTCAAAAATTAAGACTAGTATGAGTGTATGATGCGTATCTCTAAGAATTACTTTCCTCTTATTTATATGGAGTGTTCTCCCACTCCTTTCATTGGTGGGATGTGAGCTCAAAGGAATACCAAAATTAGATTTAGTTGACTTGAACTTGGTTCGGGCTCGTGATAGATGAGCTCGAGCTCGGCTCCGGCTCGTGCTAAATTTAAATGAACCGAGCTTGCACATGCACTATTCGCTCAAGCTCGGCTCGTATACTTATGATATAGGTAATCGTTTCTTGATATCGTTCCTGGCCTTTTGGTTGTTACTCTTATTTGGGTTGTGAAATTATTTTCACAGCTCAGCTTAGTCTAACCACAATTTCTTGGGTCGGGAAAAAGTTTTAATAAGACAAATATCGGATACAAGATCTAAGATCAAGGATATGTGACCCATTATTCATTATTTATATCTTAAAACTTTTCTTTTTGGGTAACAATATCTAAGTATTTAAGTTGGTTATATATATATATTTGGGTCACACACACCTGTGGTGCCCTGCTGGTCTTTTTTACAACTTACAAGTACCATGCAATGTCTTAATTGTCATGTGGAATGGAATTATGCACAGCCGTAGGATTGCATATCAATTATGAAGTTTAAAGTTGTAACCGAACACTTGAAAAAAAAAAAAAAAAAGGTTGTCACCGAACTGATCCAACTGGCTACACAACTGCTCAACTGTAAAACAGGTGTACATTAATTGTATGTTATATGTTCATGAGCTGCAAGGTGCAAGAGAAGCTACTAATTTGTCCTTTTGTCTACAAGCAAAGGTCTTGTCGCCTTCTGGGCCATAACAAAGGTCAAAGCTCGCACGAGGGTCATTTTGCATGCTGTATGCCAATTTTGACCGCGGAACCAACCGTTGCTGTCGAAAACGACATCGTTTTCCTTTTTCTTAATTTAAAAAAATACAGTCCATCGGGTGGCTGCGGAGGCAGTGCACCTAACGATTCTTGTCCCTTTGAGACATTGTTGTTATATCTCACCCGCTAGCTTTCCCCTCCACCTTCTCATTCGTCGGATCGTCAAACGACCCAAAACTTGCCATTCCTGCCTCCCTCGCTCTCTTTTTTCTTTTCTCTCTTTCCAATTTTACTGATCAGAATCTAATCTCTATCCAATATCGATCGGCTTTTATAAATGTTGTAGCAAATTTCGTTGCAAGATTTATTGAAATATCCGATTAGGCTAGCTAGGGTTTCTTTTGTCCTTTTTTTTCTCTCTACAGATATTGTTTGTTGTCGCTATTACTTTTTTTCCATCTCTAATTGTTATTTTTTGAATGGCTTCGAGTTTTGATCGGTGGGAGAAGGATCCCTTCTTCTCTGCGGCCGAGGAAGTTCAAGAATCTGCGGACAGGTAATCCCTTTTCATTGTCTATTTGCATTCTACTCTCATCTATCAAACACATCTAATTTTGTCCTAAATTTTTATATTTTATTTGTTTGTTAGCCAAGAAAAAAGTGCTGAAAAGATAAGAAGAATTGAACCGCAATTTGAATCGTATAACACGGTTTTATTGGTAGGATTTTCAGCGGTGGCTTTTGTTCTATTAAGCCCCAAAAAATGAATGCTTGTGATTAAGATTTTCTTTTTTCCTATGATTTTAATCTCATTTTGTCACAACCAAATGGAGCATTGGGTTTTTTCTTTTCTTTTCTTTTATTTTATTTTTTAATTTTTTTTTGTTCCCCGTATTGTGTATACATGGCTCTTTGGTTCACTCAAACACAGGCAGATGTACAGTGATTCATCGCAGGTTCTCATTCACTTTCATCGTTAAATGCTGGGTTTGAGGTTGGTTGTATTAATATATGATATTCTTATTTTTTTGTGGTTATTAAGGATGGAATCTACATATAGAACTTGGATTCACGCAAAGAAAGACTCTTCTGGCATGTTCGATTCTGAAGAACTCCGCGGGGATCTTCATACTGCCCTTGGCACTACCAAATGGCAGGTAATCTCCCACCTTCTGTGCGTCCGTGTGCACAATTTAGTTGATTGGGGCTGTACTTATATCAGTGTAATGAATGTCTGATTGAATCTTCTGGGTGGCAATGCAGTTAGAAGAGTTTGGACGGGCTGTCCAGTCAAGTTACGGTAAAATTTCGAGTGATGATGCAAGAACCAGGCACCATGAATTTATAATTGCAATAGAAGACCAGATTTCGAAAATTGAAAATTCATTACAGGAATCCGCTCTTTCAGAGGGCAAGGCATCATTGCCTTGGGTGCATTTAGACGAAGGAGAACGTGATGAACTCGCATTGTTTCTTTCGGGACCATCAACACTTGAAGACAAAACTCCTGTTAAATGTAATCAAATGGATATTGAAAGTGCACACATGACAGATAAAGATTCAGCCCCTGATTGTTTAAAGAACTCACGCCATTCAGCTGAGTTGGGTTCCGTGGAGGCTAGGGATGATAAGTCACATGGGCATAGGAGGACAGCTAGTGCTAGTGCTGACATCGGTGCTTGGAAGATTGTCGTTCCTGACGATGGATACCAGCAGGATTCTTTTAATGGGCAGATTGTGTTACCTGTACGGAAGATCCCTAGTTTATCAGGATTCCTAGGTTCCATGGAATCTGTATCAAAGGTGAAGTGGTCGAAGAATGGTTTCAGGAAGTGGAAGGCGATGGATTGCCAACAAGTATCTGATACTGCATTATTGCGATCTCCTCAGTTGTCTAGGGTATGTGTTCAATGACTTTACTCTGTTTCTGAGTTTAAGACTCATGATTAGTCTGCTTCTTGATTTCTATATGCGCTATGTGGTATTTATAATGATTTTAATTCTTATTTTCCCAAAAAGGGCATTAATGCATGCTATGAAAGGAGTAAGAGTTGCCTGGATAGTTGTGATGATTGTTATGATAAGCAACTTTATGGCTGGTATGGAGCTATTCAGAGACAGCTTCAAAGGTCTCAGTACCAGATGCAATATAGCCGGCCTGTTCAAGTGATTTTTTGGATTGTTATACTCTTCTGCTTGATTGGTAAGCTTTTCTGAAGAACTTTACCGCATCTGTTGTGATATCGAAATTGCATTTGTGATAATAATAGTAATACCCAGAAAATGTTGGCATATTTCTTCTTTTTACTAACTTCCACCACTTGCACATAGTTGAGTTTCTTTTCAAATTTATCTGTCCCACGCTTCACTTGTGATTTAGAAGGAAGGGCTATGAGATGATTTGTTGTATCCTAAACTGGGATTGATCATTAACAAACACCACTTCCATAGTTCTAAATGAAATGGATAGGGTTGAATATAGCACCTCAATCACTTCACAAAGTGATAGATTGTGCCATGTCAGCAAGTAGTATCAATATCATTATGCTGTCAAGTGCTGTTTATTTTCTGGGTTTTCTGTTGAGGGAAGACACTTGACAGTCAGGTGGCACTAGTGAGTTTAACTAGCCTAATATGATTCTCAATAACACCACCCCAAAAAGATTGGCCTTAAAATACACTCCCAACGGAAGACCAAAGTACTTCAAAGGCAAAGAAGACATCCCGCAGCCCAGAATACCGGTCAAACCATCAACATTAATGGCATTCCCTACAAGAACCAATTCTGACTGAGCTATATTAATTTTAAAACCGGAAATAGCTTCAAAGCATAGTAATAAAGCACAAAGACAGCACAGTTGGTTTGGTTTTACCCCATAAAATATCAAGTGCCATCCACAATTAGAAGGTGGGAAATGTTAAGCTCACCGATGTTCCTAGACCCCACAAAAAAGCTAGAAAGAAGCCCCCATTTTCAATGGCGGATAGCATTTTACTTAAGGTCTCCACATCGATGACAAACAACAATGGTGACAAAGGATCTCCCTATCTCAATTCACGAGAGCTACTGAAGAATCTAGATGGATTGCATTCACGAAATCAAATAAGTGCACCGAGAAAATATAGTGCGCTATCCAAGAATGCCATTTCTGTTAAAAACCGCACCTCCTGAACAAATATAATAAGAACTTCCAATTGATATAATCATAGGCCTTCTCAATACCCAACTTGCAAAGAACTCTTTTTTAATGAATTATAATAAATTTATTGAAAGAAAAGGGTAAAGCCCTCGTACATGAAAAGTATACAAGAGAACTCTAGGCTCACCAAGATCTAATTCTATTTATTCAAACATTCATTGGCTATAAGAACAGAGTCAAGGATTTGCCTATCTGTGATAAATGCATTATGGGGCTTTGAGATAATATTCTCCACAAACCTACTCAACCTATTGGCGACGACGTTGGCAATAATCTGTAAACTCCACTCACTAGAGTGATAGGGGGAAAATCCTTGGGGCAATTTCTTCAAAATGAGAGCAATGAAAGTGGTAGGAAGAGTTTTTTCAAACTTGCTTCTGACATGAAAACCATGGAACGCCCCCCATAATATCTTCTTTTATCACATCCCAACAGACCTGGAAGAAAGCCATTGTAAAACGATCAGGGCCTGATGCTTTATCACTATTCATACCTTTCACCACCTGGAGCACCCCTCTCCTTAAACGGTTGCTCCAACCAAGAGGCTTCCTCCTCTTCAATGGAATCAAAAGCCATGCCATCCATCTTGGGCCGCCAATAAAACTGCTCAGTAAACAATCTATAGAATTGCACAATGTGTTCCCTAATCTCAGTTTTTCTCTTTCTGTCTGTGTGTTTCTCTTGTATAGTTCATGTGTACTTGAGTTGCGCCTTTTGCACTTTCTAATGAAATTTTGATTATTTATCAAGAAAAGATGTCTTCACTCATGTCTACACCTATAACTACAAATTCAATTGGTTAATTTCTTATGCACTTTGGCGTAGTTGCAGAGAAGCTTGTTTGAATATGTGCACTGCTTCTAATTTAGCTAATATAGATTTGAAAGTAATAATGAAGTGGGAGCACATGCACCAAAGGTGAGGAAGCCAAGTAATCACACCAAGCAACCAAGAACTATTAGATTTTTTTTGTTTTTTTATTTATTATTTTTTTTTTTTTGTGAAAACTCTTCAATGAGATGGAAAACCCAATGAAATGTATGCTTTATTTGGAACAATTTTGATGGGTCATATTTGGAAAAATTTTCATCTTGTGGCTGCTACAGTTTTCCATCAAGGGCCTATTATGGCGCTTATTTTTTGAGTCACTTTATAGCCCATGCTGTTAAATATTGCTGTCCAGTAGCCTTTTAAAATGGACTACAAGGAGTTTTTTGCCATAAGAGCAGTAGATAGAAGCGGGAAATTCTAACTCCCCCTGTAGTATGTAAGATGCTTCTACCTCCCAGTCGTATACTGACCCACTGTAAGTTGTTTATGCTGTTCATTCCTTGGATAATTTGTAATTTTGCTTATTTGGAGCATGTCAAGACTATCGTAGCAGCTGTTAGCATGTTTTGCGGACTCATTCCTGAAGAAATGCCAATGCATACATAAGCTCATACTTCTTTTAGGGTCATGATGCTCTAAATCAATAAACAGACGCTTGCTTCCTCGAGGAAGAGTGTGATACCTGGAAATGAATTTTCCAATCACAATTGCAACTTAAAGAATTTTGATTTCTCCCTTAGAAGCATGTTACTGGTTTTTCAAAGAAGTACTTTGTCTACATGGAAAGGAGACTGAAACCTCTCTGTGCATCCAATTTTCTCAATCTGTATCCTAAGTCCAAAAATCACAAAGAATTTTGTTTGTTGTTTAATTGGTCTTGTGGTCACCAAAGGTGGAAAAATTGACTGATATACGTACATTTGTTTTCTGGAAAGTTGACTTCGTCTTTGCAAGTGTGTTTCCAATTAAGCTCTATAGTTGGCAGTCTAGGATGTCTCATTTAGTTGACATTTCTTTCTTTCTTTTTTTGTTGGGGGTGGGGGCGGGGGAAGGTTGGGTTGGTTTGCCCTTGGTACTTTCCTTAAAGAAGGCTTATGCTTTTTGTTTCTCTTCTGCAGTTTTAATTGCATTCCGTGCAGTGTAGAAGGATCTATGTTTGCACTTCATCTGGCATTTTGTGGATGGTGGCAGCATTTGGATCAGTGGAGATCTTGGGGAAAGGGAATGCACATTGTTTAGGCTGTCACTGGATTTTGATGAAAGGAAGGTCTTGTCATTCTTTCCACGCAATATCACGTCTTAAACTTGTAAGTGCTGGGTGGTTACCTCAGAGTGAACACCTCGGGCAGCCCCTTCCCCACTCCTTTCTTTTTTTCTTTCCGTTTTTTCCTTCTTAAGTTTCTTTTCCAATTTTGATTTCTTTGATGGAGGGTAAACTCCGTTGTATCATAAGAGGCAAGGCGATGGCAAAAGAAAGTTGGCATAGGGTTGTAATTCAAAACATGATACTTGTAAAAAAATATATAATTATTTTAGTGGAGTTGCATTTGTATTTCTAACTGAGCCTGTTTGTGTACATTTTCTCCATGTTTTTCCTTCAGTTGCTTTATCTTTTCCCTTTTAATGGCTGTAAAAGAGGGTTGTAAAAAAGGGTAGAAATATTGAGGCGTGTATGAAGATGGTGCATCATACAGTTGTGTACGTCTATTTATTACCTTTGTCATTAGTTGTTTTCATCGGAATTAAATGTTTGTATGGAAGGGACTCTGCGTCAGTCTGTCCCTGAAGTTGTTTGTAATATTTTCGTATGATCCCTCAAATATTTTCGTGGTCTGTTTAGTACAGATCACATCAATTTTCCGTTCTGCTTTCTTACCAATTGTGACCAGTTTAATTGGATGCAACTGCCTGCCATTTCATAGTTTGTTAGCTCTCTTTTATCTAACTGATGGCTACGAAGAGTGTCTTAAGAAATACAGCTGTGGCCTGTGGGGTTCTAAAAGAACCCCACAATTCATATAAATTATACCGGCGTATTAACCAAGTCAATATGCAATAACACTCACTTATAACAGTATGCAGGCAGCATACTGTTCAGTATAAAAAATAAAATTAGTATCTTTTTAGTATTAACAAAAACAAAAAAAAAGGAACAAAATAATGTTTTTTTTAATGTATTTTAATATTTCAACTCAAAACACCTGTCAAAATGGAAACCAGTGTTCTGCCCTGTAGGTCGCATTAGTTTTTATGTTGCTGCATTGCTGTGTTAAAAACTCTTTTACATTGCTCTAGAGACTATTGCTCATGCCTATTTTTTTTAATTGACTGATTTGGGTTGTTGGGCTATTTAAGATTTGAGTGTAAAATGATTTTTGTTATAATATGGCCAAGGGTTTAGCCCTTTTTTTTATTATTTATTATTTATTTTTTTCTGGACAGTGGCCAAGCTCAATTATTTTTACCCAAATATATTTAATTTACTTATTTAAATACCAAAGTAAATAAAATTTTAAAAAGAGGGAATGACCATAAAGTTTCCATATTAATTAATTCATCTTATTTTTAACCACACAAGAAATTCTGGCAATACTGGCCAATGACTGACAAGAAACCTTATAAAAAGCAGACCATATTGATGATCATATGCATGCATGCATGGGCAGTGGTTAAATTAGATAAGATGAACTAATCCATGATCTGGGCTGCTCTGCTAAGGTATCTGTAACTGAAATAGGAACCGGCAACCAAGAGCGGGACGAAGAACTCGAGCAGAACCGCATACTTGGGCTTTTCGTCATCCTTGATGACAAAAGCAGTCATCTCTTTCTTCTTGGATTCCTTGTAGGGAACTTCCTTGGAGTCTTCGTCTTGGACTGTGTGTCCTTGAAGAACACCCACTTGGTATTTTCGGAGCAAGTTTTGAGCTGCCTTGCTGTGTCCAATAACCTCGAAGTCCTTGCTCGCATCTTTCCCTGCTGACTCTATGAGCACCTCTTCTCCTCCTGGGTGCTCATCCAGAAACTTTGTCACGTTCAATACCTGATCAAAAAAATAGTAATTTCTTAATCATCACCCGCCCCAACATATATGAGACACAGAGAGAGAGAGAGAGAGAGAATGATAGAATTTACTCTGCCGTTGACGACAAACCAGCAATCTTTCTTTGATTTGTGCTGGGCAACCTGTGAGAGGGTGAAAACTCTTTCTGCCATAACTTCCGGTCGATTATGTCTGTTGAAATGAGAAATTCGAGAGGAATTAGTAGGAGAAATTAAACGGGTGGGGGGTGGTAGGCACTAAGCACGCGAGCAACCACCCGGCCATCTGATAGTTAGTAGGATTAGTAGGATAACTCACGTTGTTTACAGAAAAAAGTTGACTATCAGTTGGTGAGGGCTGACAAACGTGAGGATTAAGGGGTTTGTTGACCTTCCTTAATTATTTTCTGCCCCACCAATAACCCCCCCCCCCCCCCCAAAATAGAAAGAAAAAAAATTACGGGCCCCATTTGAAAGATGGTGATGATTCATTGGGTTGTTATCGTCAATGATAACTGCTTATTTAAAAGCTTGAGTTTGTAGGAAGAGATGAATTTAATCATTTAATTTATATTCTAACGCTCTCAACTCCTTTACGTATGAACTCAAACTCCTCATTAATAAATGAGACTTAACACATGAAATATTTAATTAAAATAAGAGATGAATTATAGATCGGCGCATCACCGCTCAAGTAGTTCTTCCCAAGACTCCAAGCTCGAGCTAGGCAAGCCATGCCCACTCCTTTTCACACAATTCTTGATTACATTCTTTGTTAGAGCATGTGGGTCCTATATCTAATGGTTTATTTTTAAAAAAAAATTGTTGGAATTGTACAAAAGTTATAAACGTATCATATCTCTAGAACAAAAGCTCTTGATTGCATCTTCAATAGCAGTACTAACTTGCCAGGCACCACAATAGGCTTAAAAGACGCTCGAGATAGATAACAAAGCACACATTAGATTAAATTCTTTACCTTTCATGTCTAAACTAATCATGCTCATATAGACTTGCTCTATAGCCTCCATCCCTGATACCTCTTAGAAAAGAACTTCTATTGAACAATGATCATTATCCATGCAGAAACAAAATACTCTAACTAGGGTTCATCTGCAGACTATATGAACTTCATATGAGCCTATGAGCCTTTTTGACATTGAAACCTAAGTTTCTAATTTGATGAATTTTTTTCCTGTGTTTTGGGAATTTGTAAATCGAGACCTTGGTCAAGCTTTCCGTTAAATTGTTGATGGAAAAGAGCTCATACGAGCCTCAGTCTATTTGACATGTCTGGAATTAATTAACGGAAAAGGACAAAAGAACACCTAACATGGCTATGGAGAAAGGAGGCTATGGCCGGCCATGAGGGTGGAGACCCACAGCTGTTCTTTTCTTTAAAAAAATTAATCCCAGAAAGATCAGATAGAGTGGAGTCTATATGAGCAACTTTTCGTCAATAATTCAATAAACACAATGAAGAGTTATTATAGCGTTTTTCTTCTTTGGGCTTCTTCTATTATGAACACAATTACCTCATTCGAATATGAAGATGGAATGAAAGATTTGTGCATGAAATAATGGATTGCCTAAGCCTCATGATCATCATTAGGATTAATATGCTTCTTCTTTTTTGGCCCAAGATGTAAATGCATCCCTACTACCATCATCGTAATCGTTTAGATTCTTAAATTATGAAAATCTTAAGCCCCAATTGAAGTTCCTCCGATAAGAATCGGTGTAACATTCTCTTTCTACAGTGTCAATTTGGGTCCAAAAAGCTCTACATTTGCGCAAATTTGCACTAGACAGCATTCTACATCAAGTTGAACATGTAATTCCGTTACCACATTGAAGAGGACGTGCCAAAATGGAAAGCTATTGCGAAGCACGAGCTTCCTGGGTGCTTTGTGATGATAAATCTTTGAATGGTGCATCATTTTGATTCCTTTTCCCGAATTCAGTGCCCTGAAACGCCAGCCTAGATGATCGATACTTACTCCCAAAGGCAGTACCAAAGCCCCATCCAAGGCCTACTCCAATCCCACAGCCTCCACCTTTTAAACAAAATTCCATTACTTAGATATAACTATGATAGATCAACCAAACATTTTGCTTTCAATCGAGAGAGTGCTAGTTGTATACCTACGCCGAGGCCCAAGAAATTCAAAGGCATTCCTGTAGCAGAGAAACATACTAAATCAGCAAATCAGCTAGTTGAAACAGAAACATACAATGAATTACTGATATCACCCTTCCAAGTAAAAATTGATTTGAAAAGTTAAAAGAAATTAAAAGGTGGCTCATATTTTGCCAAATTTGATGGGAAACACCATGAGAATTGTCATACAGGAACATGAAATGTGAGAAATAAAACCATTCTAAAATCTAAGATCTATGTGTCTAAGCCAAACATCAACAACCTACCAATTATTCTCCTTACTGGGAAAATTCAATTGTTGCATATTAACGCATCTAACTTATCACCTAAAGACACATTCTACACGTGAGTCTAGGGAGTCTATAGCTAAGCTTCACACCCAGAACTCTAGTGATAAAGATTAGATCCTAGAGTTATATTAGAATTGCAACACCTTGTAAACGCATGCTGTGATAGAATGATAAGGTCCAGCATGCGGTTGTAGTTAGATAAGTTTGTATTCAAATCTAGAGATAGAGTTGTAGCTATCCTAAACTTCTGTACATCTATATACATCAATATACACTCACCTTGATGAGCACGGTGGAAAATATTCAGCCAAGGTTTGGTTTCTGTGGGTATTCTAATATGGTATTAGAGCCAAAGGTCTTGAGTTCAGACCCTGACTCCGTTATTTACCCCCATTTCAATTAAATATTTCACGTGTTGGATCTCACCTATTAAAAAGGTAGTTTGATCCCACACATGAGGAGAAGCGTTAAAGTATTGATTAAGTGATTAAATTTATCTCTTCCAATCAGCTTAAACTTCTGAGATAAGCGATAGTTTAACATAGTATCAAAGTAGTATATAGACCAACGTCTTGATCCATATGTCTGACTCTCAATCTTCCATACCCGCTGCTGCCATACCACTGACCTGATCTCTCCTACTACTTCCATTGCTTCCATTTCTATCATGGCTTCACCAGCCCCCTCAACCAATCCTAACTCAATTGTTTTCACCATCCCCAACATGAATCCTTCCCTACATATCAAACTGTCCAAAGGGAATTTCATGGCCTGGAGGACTCAAATCCTTGCCTACATCAAAGGGCATGATGCTCACGGGTTTCTGGATGGTTCTTCTCCGCCTCCTGCCCAGACTATTCCGAATACCAGTACTGCTGTTGAAGCTCCGGCCACCATGGTCAATCCTGTCTTTCTTGCGTGGCGTCAAAGGGATCAAATGATCCTCAGTATTCTCATTTCCACCCTCACATAACCGTATATGGTTCATGCAATCAGTTGTGCTACAGCCAGCACCTTGTGGAACATGTTCGCATCTCAAGCCCGGGCTCGTGTCATGCAAGTATACTTCCAACTTGCCACGGACAAAAAGGGAAATAACTCCATCAGATATAGATACATGAGATACATGATTAAAAAAGACGATGATGCTTGATAAACTTTCAGCTACTGGTTTCACCATATCGCGAACTCTCAGCTTTCCACTAGCTCAAATAAGTGTGCTAAGTTACCTTCAATCAGATCTACATTATGATGCCTTGCCAAATCCAACTCACTGTGAAAAAATCATTAATTAGATTGTCTTTCATTCATTGTCCACTTGTCCCCAAACACAAATAGATTACATTAACAGCACCTATCCTTGGCAAACTTCTTCTATTAAATGACCTAGGTGTCCTAGGTCTTGGGACTATCTGTCAGAGCTAATGATAGTTCATTTTCAATGTTGAAGAACAAAGATAGTTTTTCTTTTTCTTTTTTATTAGTAATCGACATTTTTTTTTTTTATATAGGTAAGCCAAGAAATATATTAAAAAAGCGTAAGGGGCCCCTAAGCATACAGAAAGTATACAAAGAAAACCAAACACGAGCAAGCAAAAAAAAACAAAAGAGAAAACCCACAAAACCCACAAACAGCCAAAAAACTAAGACCCAAAGTCCAAACCTTAAACCTGCCAAAGGCACAACCTAAGTACACATAAAGTATACAAGAGACACACCTAACTAGAAACAAAGAAAAAAAAAGATGATCCACTGAAAAAGAGTTTGTAATATTAGATGATCCACTGGAAGTTTGTAATATTAGAGCCAAAAGCAGCAGCCCAATGAAAAAGAGTTTTAAAGAAAGCCTTTAATTCCACCAAAGTCCTCACACAATCCTCGAAGCTCCGATTATTTTTTCCCCCCCTCTAAAGACACCAAATAAGGCATGACAAATTCATCTTCCAAACTGCATCAAGCTAAGACCTACCATCAATCGCTTTCCAGCAAGCAAAGAGATCTACCACCCGACTAGGCATAACCCAAGCCAACCCTACACTATTGAAGATAGTATTCTAAAGAACACTTGGCAATCTCACAATGGAATCAAAGATGATTCACTGAATCCCAATTCTTCTTGGACATGAAATACCACTCAACCACAATGACACGTCATTTCCTAAGATGGTCCAGGGCGAGGATCTTCCCTAATGCTACCATCCAAACAAAGAACACCACTCTCAAGGGAACTTTGTTCAGCCAAATACCCCTCCAAGGGAAAAGGAGTACTATCATGGGGAATAAGAACATTATAGTATCTGACATAAAACAGCCCTCTCTTAGAGGGTACCCAGCAAAGCTTGTCTTCACTACTCCCTCTTCCTCTCACTCTAAAGGAATACAACAAGGGGAAGAATGAGGTAAAGAGATCCAAATCTCAATCGTGAGCCACTCTGAGAAAATTAATATTCCACTAATGAGAGGTACTAGATAGCTCCAAATGGTCTGCCACTGCAACTTCCATAAAATGGGTTATTATATAAAAGTATGAAAAAGCTATCTTTTTTTTTTTTTTGATAAGTAAGATAACTATCTTGAAGGCTTGATCCCTGCACCATACGTCATCTCAAAACTTAACTTTAGAGCCATCACCCACCATAAATCTAGTATGGCTAGAAAACTCCCCCAACCCCTCCTGATATTTTTCCAAAGCCCCAACCCATACAACCCATGGACCTCATTGGAACACCACCCTCCCCAAGAACAAGGATAGATGATCTGGATAGATTAGAAATCCTTTCCAGTCGTATTATAAGTTGGTATATACCTCACATTTATGTTCCACAAGGCTGGGAAGTCAACAACGCCTAATTATCAATGATATCAAGAACATAGAATACAACTTCCTTCCCAAATGGACCAGCCAATAACAAAAATAAAAAAATAAAAACAATAAAAAGAAGAAGAAGAAGAAGAAGGAGAAGGAAAAAAACAATCATTGCCAAGAAGTCATCTTCACTAGAAAGGATTCAAATAAATCCAATGAACTCTAACTCAAATAGTACTCCTAATATTGTAAGAATAATGTGAAAGATGAAGTGGTGGATTCAAAACTCATTGGATACATATGTAACTTATCAATAAAAAAAGAATCACAAGATGAAAGATGGACTAATTGTCCTGCTACTAACCTTGTAAGTGGTAGAGAGAGGCTCAATAGATGGTTCTATTCTTATTGTAGGCCAAATACATGTTAGATAAATAAATGTGTCCAAGCAATGCTTTAATCTTTGGGAAGCAAAAAAGAGTGGTACAAATGAATCCAAGTAAACACCTTGCTTAATATTGCGTAGTGAAGACATACTTTTATCATTTGCGAGCAATAAGGCCTAGTTAATGTAAAATGTGCAAACAATTGTGCTTTATGTTCAAAATTCAACCGCAAACTAACCATATCCTCTTGGACCCAACTTATGTGTTGTAAAGAGTGTGTTTTAAACACTTGCCTCTCTTGCGTATCCTTGAGTCCCCACATTGATTAGGAAACAGTTCCTTCTGGGATTTATATTTGGTCTTGGACTTTCTTTGGTATCTTAAGATATAAGGACTTGATGTGAAGATTGGGCCAATCTAATCTTACAAGCATGCCCTGTTCCACCCAGTCTTGTCTCACGCCAAGAACTGGGATTCTTTTTACTCTAGCCATTTATCTTTCTGCTGGTTATATTCATTCTCCAGCTGTTCTCGGACTTACGCCTACTAGCCATTTTATTACCATTGGTTTCAGACCGTTATTTTTGTCCCTTGGACTTGGTCCAACCTCTTTATAAAAGCCTAGGCAGATCAAAGAACAAAGTTTAAGTTTTCTCTCCTCTCTCCAAAACTCTGCCCTCTGCATTTTCCAGCAACCAACTCTCACAAACTCTTTCATTTTTCACATAAAATCAAGCTTTTCTTTGGAAAGGGATGATCATAGTCCACTACTGCACCAAGGTAGGTTGTAAGTATGGATGAATCTGAGCTCATTCTATAGGCATTGCTTGTGAAAAACTGGTGCAGGAGGATGAAACTAGAGTGAATATGTGGCAAATCCCAACAGATTGTGGCGCGAGTTAAATGGGGTAAATCACCTAGATCTTGAATCAACTAGTAGATCATCAAAAGGGGCGTAATTCATTCTCCATACGAATCGAGGGCTGGGGCAGCCCGCATGCGACCTATTCCAAGCAAGCCAGTGATCATTAACTCAGTTGAAACTTGCTACGTTGCACTTATAGTAGTAGTTATTACCTAATAAACCACTTTATGTTCCCCAACACAAATGCAAAAAAACACAATGCAAATTTGTTGAAAGATTAATGTAGTATAAAATGGGGGTGGTGTTTATGGCGTGCAGAGTCGCAGTGACTTATGCAAGTCGAGTGAGAAGGTTATTCGCACTTTAACGAAGGAATACTATAGTCTAATCCTAGGAAACTTAGTGGCAGGAGACTCGTTTGCACAGAGTCAAGAATTCTAGGCGGCATGAAATCATCCTTTAACAAGAATGCATTCGCTTGATTCTATAGCCATGTGAGATCC
Source organism: Alnus glutinosa (assembly GCF_958979055.1). Classification (NCBI taxonomy): domain Eukaryota; kingdom Viridiplantae; phylum Streptophyta; class Magnoliopsida; order Fagales; family Betulaceae; genus Alnus; species Alnus glutinosa. Next base: position 10,701,438 of record NC_084889.1, on the reverse strand, counting down.
TTGCTCAAAGGAACAAGACCATATACCTAAGGGAAACCTGGTTACCTAAATAAAAACCTAGTTACAATCACAACGCGATGAAGAAGGCCAATGCATCCAATCCTCAAATACAAAAGAAAAAGGCTAATTTTTTTTTGTTTGTGGCAAAGTAGGTAATTATGCAGCTATGTTTACACAGAGATTTCACAACAACAACAAAGGCTAAACATCAAGGAATAGAGCACATGCAACAGAGATGGAGGACATCTTTGCGGCAATGGTATCTGAGGCTGACATGGTCATGCGAGTGAAAGGATGGGTGGCAGATTCAGCCGCCACTGGGTTCTATACACCAATAGGAGAAAACATCAATAGAGACAACTAGTAGTTTGTTATGTTGGGGACATTTGGCCCCTACTTATTGTGGGCAACAGGAAGGCTCTCCTAAAGCTAACTTTTGGTAAAACTCTTTGACTCATTGAAGTCCTTCATGTTCCACACTTTCAGCACAATTGCATCTGGGTAAACTTGATAGGTAAGGCTGGATTCAGCCTATATTTGATGGTGGAATGGTTACTTTGACTAAGAATGATGTTTTCGTTGAAAAAGGATATGCAGATCAAGATGTCTTTGTACTAAATGTTTTCAAAACTATAAATGAAAATGAGTCTTCATCCTGTGTTGACTTGGATTAATCTCTTGGTGTATGGCATGGAAAACTTGGATATGTGAATATTGGCTATACTAAGAAAATGACAGAAACTGGAATAATAACTTCACTAAGTGAAACCAACGGGGATATATGTGAAATATGTGCAAACACTAAAAAAAGAAAACCTCTAAACAACTTGCAAGAGAAACTGGACTTAGGAACCCCTTATAAGAAAACCGTGTCAAACCCCTTACGAACATAGGTAAGACCGCAATCAAAACTCGGAACACCTCGAAGGGTAGGGTGGTTTGGTAAACACTATGTTACCCATGCCTAAAAGTGAAAAACTGGTTCTAGAACTTGTGATTGTGTCTTTATTGGCACACTTGCAATAGTACTTGCTATATATATATTTCTTATTTCTACAAGTGATATTTTGGATTCCATTACTATTATTAAATCCAAAAATGTCGGTTTCTTCAATAATGTGCTTCCTTTGAAAAACAAATAAGAATAACACTTAAACCTACAAATGTCACTAATGAGTTTGTTGATGATGTACAGAAGTTTAGTAAGAGAGCTAGAAAAGGATTTAGTAATGACATTTATGCTTATGTGTCGACGATGAACCTTTGTGTTACAATGATGCTATTAAGTTCAGTGGTGCACCTTTTTGGTTAGAAGTTAAAAATAATGAATTATATTATAGTAGGTCTAATCATATTTGGGAACTTGTTGATTTACCTCATTAAAAAAAAAAAAAAAAACAATTGGGAATGCCAGTTGGCCTTGATGCCCCCCTACCACTACTGCCCACTCCCTTCAAGACTTTGTCCCCCATGGTAAGACCTTCTGCCGCCACTTTGCATAATCCAAACGTAGCCCCGCCCCTATCAACACCTCCACGTAAGACCTTCTGCCGCCACCCTCCACTAGAAGAGCCTTACTCGCTGGCTCTCATGACAAAGCACCCAACAAGAGCATCTAAGGGCCACCAGAGAACTTACGGGAATTTGACCTACCATCGCTGATAGACCACTCGAAAGCTGCCACCTTATGCAACTCGGCAGCACAGCTTTTCCATCCCCTCCCTTCACGACCCTCTGGGATGGCAACAAAGCCTCTCCGACCACCATTCCCGTAGTCCAACACCAAGAATCGGCCATGGGCACACCTCTATGCAAGATGGCTTTGCCACCAACTCTTGAAGATTTTATAAATTCCTTCAGCCCCTCCCCTCGGACCAGCGCCTCCACACTAACCAACAATCACTCAATAGTAACCTAACCCATGTACACAGCTTGAGACACCCCTTTGCTCCTTTTGACAAAACGCAACACCGACCGCCCCTCAATGACCAACAACTAAAAGACTTTAACTTTGACATTAAACCAACTAAGGAAACCCATCACTGGAGACCAACAATGAATAACCAGGAAGAAGGAGAAGCAGGCTAATGGATAACGTCGGCACACGCTAACACGCGCCGGAGAAAGAGAACTCATTCTACATTCATATGACTCATTCTACGTTCATATGGAGTTTCCAATCGAGGGATGGCTAAAGTGTGGTTGAAACCCATAGGTAGCATGTTGATGCATATTTTCTTGTCTTCCTTCCAATTCTAGCGTTACATTTTATTGGGCTTAGGCTTATAAGCAGTTATATTGCAACTGGTTACAGACCATTACTTTTAGCCCGTTGTCTACAGCCTTCAAAATCAGAAAACTAACGTAACTCTTTTCTGACTTCTCTCCCAAAACTATCTGCCCTTTACATTTTCCAGCAACCAGCTCTTACATACTCTTTCATTTTCAAACAGAATCAAGTTTTCCTTGGCAAGGAACGATCATTCGGGTATGTTTCTTACCCTTTTTACTTGGGAGTGTGATCTTACTAAGGAAGATGCTATAGTCTAATCCTGAGAGGTTGGTCTTGCACCGTGCAAAGAAATCCAGAAGCCATGAATAGCCCTCCTATCAAGAAATTAAGAAGAATGCTTTTGCGTGATTCTATAGCTGTCGGAGATCTCCTTACTATTGATTAAACCCCAAGCTTGATAATTTTCGAATTGCTACAATATTATTGATTATTAATTTACGGATTATATTTGTTTGTCAGGAAATGTCAGGAACAAGAATTTTTACATCACTGTATTACTCTTCAAACATCATGCACACCCAGGAAAAGACCAAAAAAAAAAAATTAATAATAACAATCTAGAAGACCGGAATGTGAAACGAAAAAAGTTATTTTGAAGCTAAAGATATTTGAAGCACATGGAAATGAAAGGGATAAAATACCGACCTCCGAAACCCCATCCAACTCCGAAACCACAGCCGACGCCGAAACCTGATGACAAATCTCAGAGAGTATTGCAACATTAGTTACAGACTATAAACGAAGGAAAAAAAAGTTTGAATAATTGTATGCATAAGAAATAATAGCTCGTACCAAATCCGACACCAGCTCCATTGAAATCCGTAAGCACCATATCGCTTTTGCGGCTGAAGAAGCCCTCTTATCAAGCTGGTTTGTAGAGTAGGAATTAAACAAAATCAAAGCCAATTTACTAGAAATGAGTTTCTTTTCTTTTCTACACTTTTGGATTTTGACGAATAGCTTTTTGGGCTTTAAAGTTCGAGTAAACAAAAATAATAAATAAGCCCTTAAAAAAAAAAAAAAGTTGACAAATCCGTTAGCCTGCTACATTAATTTTCTTTTTTTTAAACCAAAAATAAAAGTTAGATCAATCTTCATTATAAATAAGCAATTTAAGCATAGTCTTCTACAAGGATAAGACCAATTATACATTATGGAAATTTCTCAAGAAAAAACCTGTTTTTCATTAAGAATGAAGGCTTCATTCGCAAGCCCATGGGCATCCTCATTAGCCATTCGCTGGATATGAGAAACCTTCTACTGTAAAAGACCATTTAAGACTCTATGAGCCTCCTCAATAATACGGCCATATTTGCTCAAATTATAATCATCCTTTTGTAGGTCCTGTATCACCTGGAGAACATCTCTTTCTAACTCCACTCGTTGATACCCCAAGTCCCTACAGAACAAAACGACTCACCAAATTGCAGTGGCTTAAGCAATAATTGGATCAGTAATATAATCTTTCAGAGCTGACAAGGTAACCAGTACCGCACCCTCAAAATCTCAAATAATCGCTCTAACACCCATCTTCCAGTTTTTTTTGTCCACAGTCGCATCTAATTGACCTTCACAACTAGTAGGATGGCTGAAAATTCCCCCATGGACCACTCCATTGCGGCACAACCACAAGGTCCGTGCTACCACCGTTATAAGCTCTATGTTCTTAGGCTTCATATCTTGTTGGAGGGTTTCTATAAAGGCCATAAAGTCTTCATGCTTTATGTTAGGGATAAAATCAACCCTAGAGACACGTGGATCCAATGACACCTCGGAGTTATGTCTCGGCTGCTTGTTCCGCATGGTTCCATCCAGCGAAGGGAAGGTCGTTTATGACCGAAGACATCTCGGAGATATGACGATGTCTCGGTCTTGACATTCCAGGTTACGGTATGTAAAATATCCCGAGATCTCCCAGCTAAGATGGAGTAAACATATCTCGGATATTTGTGCCTCGGAGTAATAACACCTCGGTATGATATCGAGTCGGTGCGGTATCTCCTCGGGATGATATTCATTGGATGAGTCAACATCTCGGAGTATAAACATCTCGGACTTACACAACCCTGTTATGATGCGGATATATCCCGAGATCTCCAGGTAAGAGTAGAAACGTCTCGGATGTCATCACCTCGGAGGTCAGCTGAAATGTGCTACAGTCTCCTAGGAAGGTGCCATGCGCCACACCCGTCTCAGAATTCGATAAGGATAGAATCCCAGGAGATCAGGGATAAACTACAGATCCATGATTTATGGGATAAGATGATTATTGACATGGAATCGAATTTAAAGAAGTACAAACGCAATCAACTGCGGATTCAACACTCCTACTCAAATTCCCAGAAGATATGATTAAAATTCAAACCGGGCTAGGACTCCTCAAACTCCTAATCCAACTCAATGTCAAGAAGGTCCGGCCTATAAATAAAGATCGTCACACCAGGTATACGATACGAATTCTCTAAGCTCTTGAGATTAAGATTAAGGATTCTATACAGAAAACCTTTTAGACTGACTTAGGCATCGGAGTGGGCGTGGTCGGCACCCCCGACGAGTTGTTTGTTCCTTTTTGCAGGGTTGAAGTGTTCGGTAAAAAGTCAGGCAGCGAATCCTTAGGCGACACGTCACCATACCGGAAACTGTACCAACAGTTTGGCGCCGTCTGTGGGAACGATCAATTGTTCTTACGAAAAACAAATCCGCAATGGTGACGACGAGACGTTCCAAATCGATCTTAAACGAAGTGCCGCCAATCAGCCGAGACGATGCTCGTGGAGAAGCAGAATCTGCGGATCCAGAGGCCCGGATAACCCAACTGAGTCAACAGTTAGCCCAGGCGCAGAAGAATGTGGAGGATTTGTTGGCTCAGAACGCTGTGCTCCTAGCTGCACGAACTCCGCCGCCCAATCATGACGTAGCCGATGGGACAAACCATGAAGGTTCAGGAGAGAGAAACGGGCGGAACGAGAATCATGACGGGCGGAACGAGAATCATGACGGGCGGAACGAGAATCATGACGGGCGGAACGAGAACCATGAAGAGAGAGCCGGGCGGAACGAGAACCATGGAGAGAGAGCCGGGCGGATCGAGAATCGTGGAGAGCCCATCAATCCGGTTCCACCCACGGAGGCAGAAAGGAGGTTGCAGAAGATGGTCCAGGATCTGGGCGCGAAATATGATATGCTGTCAAAGACGATTGACCAGAGGCGTGATGGGAAGGAGTCCCTTGTTGACAACCTCTTCCAGCACAAGGAGTCCATATTCACCGAAGAAGTGTCCAACTACGACTTACCTGGAAGATTCAAGGTACCTGACATTCCTGTCTTCTCAGGCAGCGAAGATCCAGTGGAGCATTTGGACAATTTCAGGTCCCATGTCTCCTTGCACAAGACACCAGATGCTGTGGCATGCCGAGCTTTTCCTCTCACCCTGTCAGGAAAAGCCCGAGACTGGCTCAGGAATCTCGCACCAAGGTCGATTGATTGCTTCGACACCCTTGGACGAAAATTCCTGGCCCAGTTTGTATCCGGGAGAGCTAGAAGAAAACCCCGAGGGTACTTACTTTCTGTGCAGCAGGGACCAAATGAGTCTCTAAAAGACTATCTGTGGAGGTTCAACCAGGAGAAGCTGAACACAGAGAGTGCACCAGACGACTTCATTTACGGTGCAATTTTTCAAGGCTTGAAAAAAGATGGACCTCTGATGGCGGAATTGGCGTTGAAACCGCCGAAGGATCTCCAAACCTTTATGGTGAAGATGGACAGGTACATCAACCAGGAAGAAACGCTCCGAGCCCTCCTCAGTAATTCCCAGCAACAACAGCAGCCGTCCACCGAGAAGCCTAAGAAAAAGAAGAATCCTGAGCCCGTACAGGATGCTGGTCCCGCAGAATATAAGAAGGTAAAGAAAAATTTCGGAGATTACAAGTGGACACCGTTGAACACCTCCATCACCGAGGTGCTCATGGAACTCAAGAAAGATCCGAATTACCAGAAACCGAGACCCATTCAAGGAAATCCCCCTCCGTACTTGGCTCACAAGTACTGCGCTTTCCACGATTCACACGGTCATCTGACCGAGCAGTGTGTTTCATTAAGGCAGTTGATCGAGAAATTCATTGAGAATGGGAAGCTAATCCGATTCCTCGCCAATGAGAGGAATCAACAGGAGCGAGATCACTATCCGAGGCCTAGAAGGGAAGAAGATCGGGATAATAGAAGAAATTATCAACCGAGACAAGATGAAAGAAGAGAAAGAAGCCGAGAGCCAGCACCTCGGCCTCGGAGGGACGAAAGAAGAGAAAGAAGTAGAAGCAGGCCTCGAGGGGCGCAGCAAGGCAATATCCCTATCATCCACACCATCTCGGGAGGATTCGGAGGAGGAGGCGAGTCCAACTCGGCTCGGAAAGCATACGCCAGGCAGCTCGATGATTTTGAAGTTTACTCGGTCCAAAGGCCCCCAAAGTCTCGGAAATATAACCCTCTGGTTATAGGGTTTTCTGATGATGATTATGCTGGAGTCTCGCTTCCACACACAGACGCTCTTGTGGTCACCTTGACCATAGCAAACTATCAGACCCGGCGGATCCTCATTGACACTGGGAGCTCGGCTGATATTCTGTTTAAATCAGCTTTTGATCACATGGGTGTTCCATTAGAGAAGTTGGTTCCGGTCTCGTGCCAGCTACAGGGTTTTGCCGGAGAGAAGGTGTTGCCTCTCGGTTCTATCGATTTACCTGTGACAGCCGGGACCTACCCAAGGCAAAAAGTCATTATGGTGAAATTCCTAATAGTTGATAAGGTCTCGGCCTACAATGCAATTATAGGACGTACGGCTCTTAACGATTTCAAAGCGGTAACTTCAACACCACATCTCAGCATGAAGTTTCCAACAGAAGAAGGAGTTGGAGAGGTAAAAGGAGACCAGAAGGAGGCTAGGAGATGCTACAATCTGTCCTTGAAAGATATCCCGAGGCAGCACGGTCGGGGGGAGAAAACTAAGGAGGATGGAAAATAGCAATCACCGTTGGGGGAGCCTGTGGAAGCCTTGGAGGAGTTCGAGATAGGCGACTCGGGAAACAAAATTCATATAGGCTCACAACTCCCTCAACCCATGAAGGAAGATCTGGTGGCGTTCTTGAGGCGCAACAAAGATGTATTTGCCTGGAGCCATGAAGACATGCCGGGGATTGATCCCTCGGTTATAGTCCATAAGCTGAATGTGGACCCAAATTATCGCCCTGTGAAGCAGAGAAGAAGAGCTTTTGCTGCCGAACGAAATATGGCAGTTGCTGAAGAAGTAGAGAAGTTGCTGAAAGCTGGATTCATCCGAGAGGTGGATTATCCCGAGTGGCTGGCTAATGTAGTGCTGGTGAAGAAGTCTAACGGGAAGTGGAGGATGTGCGTAGATTTCACCGACCTGAATAAAGCATGTCCGAAAGATAGCTTTCCCCTGCCTCGGATTGATTTATTGGTGGATTCGACGGCTGGGCATGAGCTCTTGAGCTTCATGGATGCCTTCTCGGGGTACAATCAGATCTGCATGGAAGAAACAGACCAGGAGAAAACTGCTTTTATTACAGACCGAGGACTTTACTGCTATAAGATGATGCCATTCGGATTGAAGAACGCTGGAGCCACATATCAACGACTGGTGAACCGGATGTTTCAAAGTCAAATTGGCCGAAACGTTGAGGCATACGTAGATGACCTGCTGGTTAAGAGTGTTCGGGCAAACAAACACATAGAAGACCTCCGAGAAACTTTTCGGACTCTAAGAAAATACAACATGAAGCTCAACCCCGCAAAGTGCGCTTTCGGAGTTTCTTCAGGCAAGTTCCTGGGGTTTATGGTGTCACAAAGGGGCATTGAAGCTAATCCAGAGAAGGTCAGAGCTGTCCTCGAGATGGAGGCCCCGAGAACAACAAAACAACTTCAACGACTGACAGGGAGAATTGCAGCCTTGAACCGTTTCATATCACGGTCGACAGATAAGTGCCTTCCCTTCTTTAAAATTTTACGAAAAGCATTTATATGGAGTGAGGAGTGTGAGGAAGCTTTCGAAAAATTGAAGGAATATCTGGCCAACCCACCACTGTTGAGCTGCCCAACCGAATGGGAGATTCTTTATCTCTATCTGGCAGTCTCTCCCTCAGCAGTAAGCTCGGTGCTAGTCCGAGAAGATTCAGGGGTTCAGAAACCGGTCTACTTTACAAGCAAAGCACTTCATGGTGCGGAGGGGAGGTACCCTCGGATCGAGAAGTTGGCGTTCGCTTTAATCATTTCAGCTAGAAGATTGAGGCCATACTTTCAAGCTCACGCTATCCGAGTTTTGACCGAGTATCCAATGAAGAAGGTGTTGCAAAAGCCTGACCTCTCGGGAAGGTTAGTCAACTGGGCGGTGGAGCTCGGACAGTTTGATATCGAGTTTCATCCTCGGACGGCTATCAAAGGACAGGCTTTAGCAGATTTCCTGGTAGAATTCTGTAACATTCCTGAAGCAGAAGAACTTCCTAAGGAGTCAACCTGGGTTGTGTTTGTAGATGGCTCCTCTACACAGAGCAGAAGCGGAGTAGGAGTCCTCCTCAGGAATCCCGAAGGGCAAGAATTCGGTTTTGCTGTGAAACTGGACTTCGTTACAACAAACAATGAAGCTGAGTACGAAGCGGTGATAGCAGGTTTGGCATTATCCCGAGAGATGGGGGCAACCAATGTCGAAATCCGGAGTGACTCTCAGGTGGTCGTAGGCCAAGTCCAAGGGCAATTCGAAGCACAAGAAGATAGAATGGCCAGGTATTTGGAAGAAGTACGGAGATTCCAGTCCTATTTTGAAAGGTTTGTCATCACAAAAATACCTCGGGAGGAAAACATTCGAGCTGATGAATTCTCAAAGATCGCGTCGGGAACAGAGGAAGAGATGGAAGCGTCAAGAAGGCAAATTATTGTTCTGACCGAGCCTTCGATAGCCCCGAGGACCAAGGTTATGGAAGTAGACTCAGCACCGGAGGAGCCAGAGTGGGCTAGGGACATTATCCAGTTCCTTAGACATGGGTTGTTGCCCGAAGATAAGGTTGCAGCTCGGAGGGTGAAGATACAAGCAGCACGGTTTTGCCTCCTCGGGGATACACTGTACAAAAGGGGATATTCCGAACCCCTTCTCAAATGCCTCTCCAAGGCCGAGTCGAATTATGTCCTCAGGGAAATTCATGAAGGAGTGTGCGGAGACCACTCAGGAGGAAGGATGCTGGCGCAAAAAACCATCCGAGCAGGTTACTATTGGCCCACGATCAAAAAAGACTCAGCTCTTCTTGTCAAAGCCTGTGATAAATGCCAGAGATTCGCAAGAATCATGAAAGCAAGTCCCGAGAAGCTCATCCCCCTCACTTCTCCATGGCCATTTGCAAAATGGGGGGTGGATATAGTTGGTCCGATGCCGGTAGGAAAAGGTGGACGGAAGTTCTTGATTGTAGCTGTAGACTACTTTACTAAATGGGCGGAAGCAGAAGCATTAGCAGCTATAACTACTGCGAATGCCATAACCTTCCTCTGGAAGTCAGTGGTGTGCCGGTTCGGGATTCCCCATGCTTTCGTCACAGATAATGGGAAGCAGTTTGACTGTGAACCGTTTCGGAAGTGGTGTTCGGAGCTCCGTATCCGAAACCATTATGCTTCGGTACAATACCCGAAGGCAAATGGTCAAGTAGAGGCGACAAACAAGACCTTGGTAAAGATCCTGAAGAAAAAGCTTGATAAGAAGAAAGGAGCATGGGTTGATTACGTTCCAGAGGTGCTGTGGTCGTACCGAACCACCAGAAGAACTCCAACGGGCGAGACACCATTCTCACTTACATACGGAACCGAGGCGGTGATTCCTGTGGAAGTAGGATCTCCAAGCTTCCGGGTGGCTCACTACAATCCAGGACTCAACGACGAGAATGCTAAGGTACACCTGGACCTGTTGCAGGAGAAAAGAGACGACGCTCATGTCACATGGGCGGCATATCAGAATCGAACGGCTCGGTACTTTAACAAACAGGTGGTGCCCAGAAAGTTCCAAATCGGAGATTGGGTACTCAGGAAGGTGAGCTTGATGACGAAAGATCCAACGGAAGGCAAAATGGGACCCGGATGGGAAGGCCCCTACAAGGTAATAGGATGCCATCAGAAGGGAGCTTATCGCTTGATGACCGAGACCGGAAAGATACTTCCAAGATCATGGAATGCCGAGCACCTGAAAAAATATTTTATGTAGTTCATTGTTCTCTTTTTTCAGTTTTTTACAAACAATTTCATATTCAATAAAGAATGTCTATTCCCAGTATCTACTGACAATCGCAGAAATCCAAGAATCAATCCGATTTACATACTTAGGAAAAGTCTCTCGGTCACTCAGTACCAAGAGCAGGAAAAGCCTCTCGGTTTGTCCAAAACCGAGAGCAAGAAAAGTCTCTTGGTCATTCAACACCAAGAGCAGGAAAAGTCTCTCGGTCACTCAGTACCGAGAGCAGGAAAAGCCTCTCGGTTTGTCCAAAACCGAGAGCAAGAAAAGTCTCTCGGTCACTCAGTACCGAGAGCAGGAAAAGCCTCTCGGTTTGTCCAAAACCGAGAGCAAGAAAAGTCTCTCGGTCACTCAGTACCGAGAGCAGGAAAAGCCTCTCGGTTTGTCCAAAACCGAAAGCAAGAAAAGTCTCTCGGTCACTCAGTACCGAGAGCAGGAAAAGCCTCTCGGTTTGTCCAAAACCGAGAGCAAGAAAAGTCTCTTGGTCATTCAACACCAAGAGCAGGAAAAGTCTCTCGGTCACTCAGTACCGAGAGCAGGAAAAGCCTCTCGGTTTGTCCAAAACAGAGAGCAAGAAAAGTCTCTTGGTCATTCAACACCAAGAGCAGGAAAAGTCTCTCGGTCACTCAGTACCGAGAGCAGGAAAAGCCTCTCGGTTTGTCCAAAACCGAAAGCAAGAAAAGTCTCTCGGTCACTCAGTACCGAGAGCAGGAAAAGCCTCTCGGTTTGTCCAAAACCGAGAGCAAGAAAAGTCTCTTGGTCATTCAACACCAAGAGCAGGAAAAGTCTCTCAGTCACTCAGTACCGAGAGCAGGAAAAGCCTCTCGGTTTGTCCAAAACCGAAAGCAAGAAAAGTCTCTCGGTCACTCAGTACCGAGAGCAGGAAAAGCCTCTCGGTTTGTCCAAAACTGAGAGCAAGAAAAGTCTCTTGGTCATTCAACACCAAGAGCAGGAAAAGTCTCTCGGTCACTCAGTACCGAGAGCAGGAAAAGCCTCTCGGTTTGTCCAAAACCGAGAGCAAGAAAAGTCTCTTGGTCATTCAACACCAAGAGCAGGAAAAGTCTCTCGGTCACTCAGTACCGAGAGCAGGAAAAGCCTCTCGGTTTGTCCAAAACCGAGAGCAAGAAAAGTCTCTCGGTCACTCAGTACCGAGAGCAGGAAAAGCCTCTCGGTTTGTCCAAAACCGAGAGCAAGAAAAGTCTCTTGGTCATTCAACACCAAGAGCAGGAAAAGTCTCTCGGTCACTCAGTACCGAGAGCAGGAAAAGCCTCTCGGTTTGTCCAAAACCGAGAGCAAGAAAAGTCTCTCGGTTTGTCCAAAACCGAGAGCAAGAAAAGTCTCTTGGTCATTCAACACCAAGAGCAGGAAAAGTCTCTCGGTCACTCAGTACCGAGAGCAGGAAAAGCCTCTCGGTTTGTCCAAAACCGAGAGCAAGAAAAGTCTCTTGGTCATTCAACACCAAGAGCAGGAAAAGTCTCTCGGTCACTCAGTACCGAGAGCAGGAAAAGCCTCTCGGTTTGTCCAAAACCGAAAGCAAGAAAAGTCTCTCGGTCACTCAGTACCGAGAGCAGGAAAAGCCTCTCGGTTTGTCCAAAACTGAGAGCAAGAAAAGTCTCTTGGTCATTCAACACCAAGAGCAGGAAAAGTCTCTCGGTCACTCAGTACCGAGAGCAGGAAAAGCCTCTCGGTTTGTCCAAAACCGAGAGCAAGAAAAGTCTCTTGGTCATTCAACACCAAGAGCAGGAAAAGTCTCTCGGTCACTCAGTACCGAGAGCAGGAAAAGCCTCTCGGTTTGTCCAAAACCGAGAGCAAGAAAAGTCTCTCGGTCACTCAGTACCGAGAGCAGGAAAAGCCTCTCGGTTTGTCCAAAACCGAGAGCAAGAAAAGTCTCTTGGTCATTCAACACCAAGAGCAGGAAAAGTCTCTCGGTCACTCAGTACCGAGAGCAGGAAAAGCCTCTCGGTTTGTCCAAAACCGAGAGCAAGAAAAGTCTCTCGGTTTGTCCAAAACCGAGAGCAAGAAAAGTCTCTTGGTCATTCAACACCAAGAGCAGGAAAAGTCTCTCGGTCACTCAGTACCGAGAGCAGGAAAAGCCTCTCGGTTTGTCCAAAACCGAGAGCAAGAAAAGTCTCTTGGTCATTCAACACCCAGAGCAGGAAAAGTCTCTCGGTCACTCAGTACCGAGAGCAGGAAAAGCCTCTCGGTTTGTCCAAAACCGAGAGCAAGAAAAGTCTCTCGGTCACTCAGTACCGAGAGCAGGAAAAGCCTCTCGGTTTGTCCAAAACCAAGAGCAAGAAAAGTCTCTTGGTCATTCAACACCAAGAGCAGGAAAAGTCTCTCGGTCACTCAGTACCGAGAGCAGGAAAAGCCTTTCGGTTTGTCCAAAACCGAGAGCAAGAAAAGTCTCTCGGTTTGTCCAAAACCGAGAGCAAGAAAAGTCTCTCGGTCACTCAGTACCGAGAGCAGGAAAAGTCTCTTGGTCATTTAACACCAAGAGCAGGAAAAGTCTCTCGGTCTTTCCAAAACCGAGAGCAAGGAAAACCTAAAGGTCAGTCCAATAAAGGCTATCAATGCAGGATTGCAGGTTTTCGGAAGGACAAGAGCATCCAGGAAAGAATCTGCCCACGTCCTTTCTTTAGACAACCCGAAGTGGTTATGAAGAGAACACTAAGACAAGAAAACCTCTCGGTTGGAGGTCTCCAAATGTTGAAAGATTGAAGCCTTCAAAGATAAAGAAGTTAAAAGGTGAATATTTCAAGTTATGATTTCATTTCAGTAACATATGAGGTCTCTTACAGGTTACAAAGATTTCCGAACAGAAAGGTAAAGCTCAACAACCTTACTACCTACCCCGAACGAATTAGCCTGCGGTCGCAGACTAAGGTTATGGGGGGTAGCTCTTTAAGGTGAGCAGAAAAGTCTCTCGGTTTGTCAATCACCAAGAGCAGGAAAGGTTTTTCGGCTTGTCCAACACCAAAAACAGGAAAAGTCAATCCCTCAGAGAATACGAAAAGACCACGGAAAAGAAAATGCCTAAGTAAAAGGCTTCTTTGAACACCATGATCAGAAAGGAAAGAATTAAAAGATAGAAATTTCATCCAAAATATATCATATTCAAAGTTTTGTACAGGTAAAGGAAAAAGAAGATAAAATTCAAGACAAGAAACAGCGTCTAGCTGGCAGGATCGTCAAGAGGGTCATCCTCGGGATTTGGCGCGTCAAGACCCCAATTCGGGACGTCAGGCATGAACTCCTTACCAAACTCCTCCATCTCCTGGATGGCTTCTTCAGGAAAACCCACCAGCATCGGACCAACCGTCTCAGGATCAAATTTGTATTGGGGATTCATCACCAAAGTTCGAAAATTTTCGAAACCCCAATGACAACCCCGACACTAGCTCTGATCCCAAAGATGTGGTGCATAGCTCAACTGCTTCTGGTAACGCTTGAGCTTTACCCGATCGGCGTCATATCTGGTCCTAAGCCGAATCAAGAGACTCTCCGAATGATCCTGCGCTTTGAGAGCTTTATCCCTCTCGGCTGTTAGTCTTTCAACTTCATCTTTGAGCTTGTCCTTTTCAGCTTCGGCACTCAAAGCATTCTTGCACGCCTCGGAGCATTCGTTCTGCACAGCCGACAAACGGGTAGACAATTGATCTGCGCGATCCAGCTCGGAAGAAAGACTTTCAACAGAGCGAGTGTATCGATCGTTGGCCTCCAGTACTTCTTTCCTCAAACGAGCGTTAGCAGAACGCATCTCGGATATAATCGAGTTCCGGGAGGCGAGTTCCTCGTCCTTGGACTGAAGAAGAGACTTCAGCGTCGCAACTTCATTCTCTAAACCCGAGATACGAGCTTGCACTTCGGGGGCAGGAGTAGGCGAAGGCGCAGGACGATTCTCGTACTTCTGCCAGAGGGCTGTCATCTTCACAAGGAGCTGTAAAAAGAAAAGTAAGCAAAGTCAGAATCAAGATGCAAGCGGAATGAAAAGGCCCAGCTCCAGAAACTTACTTGATAATGAGAGATAAGAATGCCTTGAGCAATTTTCTCGGGAGAAGACACCCCTGCACTCCCCAGATATCCCTCGGGGATTAAGTTCTTTATGGCCTCCATCGGATGACCCAGAAGACCCCTGCCCAAAACATCGAAACCGACCGAGACCCTAGGGGAAGGGCTGGGACCCGCATGAGGTTCAACCCCTACATTTGGAGCCGCTTCAGACCCGACAGATCCTAGTCCAGAAGGGCCAGCCTCGGCACGAACAGAAGTCTCGGGAAGCATACCTGCTTCAGGGATAACGTTCTCGGGGTCGATCCGAGGCTCCTCAGGCACTTCGGTATGGGGAGTTATTTCGGGCTGACCAGAACCTTGAACTTCAGAAACAGAGCCCGGCACCTCCTGATCAACCGCTTCCTGAAAGGTGCTAGGCTCTTCGACATCCTCAGCCTCGAGTACTCCAGTAGGAGTCTCAGTTTCTATAGGCGCAGAACATGAAGCTTGGGGGGTGGAGTGCCCCGTTTCACGATTTTCTTCAGGGGGTGGTGGCGTCTCTGGACGTTCTGAAGAAGGAGTTCGGGGAGTACTTTCTACTTCAGACTCTTCAACCAGAGGCTCGTCTCGGGGGGTACCAGTTTCCTCATCCATCTCTTCAAGAGAGTCACCACTTGAAGCGACAGGATCGGAAGGTATTATAACCGCTTTACCCCACAAACGCCCGGCGTCCGCGAGTCTTTGAGCCATTCGATCCTGGCCTGTGAGTTTCCGCTTCTTGGCCAAATGTTTCACCCTACGCACGACTGGGACGTCTCGGGCCTCAGGTACATTTCCTTCTCCTTCTCCAGAGCCCTCAGGCGCCGCACATTGTTCACCATGGAATGAAGCCTCAGAGCCAGATTCATCCCGTAGAACAAAAGAAGGAGCGGGGCTAACCTCGGGAATGAAATCCCGAAAGCTGGCAGACCCCTCTTCAACGCTCACCCTAGGTGATGGAGCCGAGGAAGAAGTCCTCCTGGCACCCGAAGCGGCCAAAGGAATCTTCTGTTTCTTTTGTGCAGGAACATCCCCGAGAACTTCCTCAGAATTTTTGAACGATCTCTTCTTAGTAGCAGGCCTCGGAGATGAAGGGGCGTCATTCCTCTTCTTGACAGCTCCCCTCTTGGTGATTAGCTGTTTATCTCTCGGAATGTCGTATCCGAGAAACTGCCTCAGATTCTCCTCGGTGACGAGATTATCGAAATCAACCTCTTCAAACTTTTCGGCTTTGACCCTGGCAGCGGACCACCCACTTATCTCCTTAACGTCCTCCAGTTCGGATACAGTGAGTGAAGGGGGGTCGCTTCGGTCAGACCGCAGCAATTGCCAAGTTCGAGGCATCATACGGTCTTCAGGAAGAAGAGTACCTTCGGGGCATTCCCATTCCCCGGAAACTCTGAAGAATTGCATCTCCCAGAACTTATTGTTCGTCAGCCCACTCTTGAGCTTGATGAAGACAGGCGGGTGACGAACGCAGAGTTCTATCATCCCCTCTGCAGTCTACCTCGGCCTGTAGATATTGAAGAACTGCGGAATAGTCATCTCCTTCTTCAACACAAGCCTCCACAGAATGTAAGAGGCAAACAGATATCGCCAGGCATTGGGCATTACCTGACTGGGCGCGATCATCAGAAAGAGAACGAAGTCTCGGGCAATCTCCGGAAACGGTAATCGGAGCCCGGCAAGAAACATCCTCTCATAAAGGGTAATGTCGCCGCCATTAATGGACCGAGCTCCAGGTGCCTGATAAAACATCTTCACAGTTGGAGAAATTTCATAGTTCGAGCGAAGGACACCCTCATGCTTCGCGAAGATGATGGAATCGACCCTGTTCTCCAAAGGAGAAAGATCCACAGAGCCGTCGGATCTCTTTGTCCGAGCCCGAGACGAGGCTGAGACAGCTTTCTTGGGAGCCATGGAAGAAAGAAGAAAGGCAGAAACAGAAAAATACAGAGAAAGGAAAAGTTTGGGGAGGAAGACGACAATGGAGTATCGAGAAAAGGAAGTATCAGTGAATGAACAGTAAAATATCCCAACTTTAAATGCCCCCACTACCACGTGTCCGAAATGCCAAAGGGCGCTGTCGATTCAAAATTTCCGAAGGTGAAAAGGCGCGCCTTCCGTAAATTCAGCATTAAATACGCTGCCTCGACAATACCATTTAATGATGACAAAAAGGCGGCTGTGCAGAGATGACGTCGACACTGAGAAAAGGAGCGGTCAAATTTAAAATTTGAACTGTTGAAAAGACGCGCCCTGCACAGACATCAGATACAGACTGGCAGCCGGAAAGTAATTCTCTTATTTCCGTTTATTTCTGAAATTAGAGAATTAGGAGGGTAACTGTTAGGGATAAAATCAACCCTAGAGACACGTGGATCCAATGACACCTCGGAGTTATGTCTCGGCTGCTTGTTCCGCATGGTTCCATCCAGCGAAGGGAAGGTCGTTTATGACCGAAGACATCTCGGAGATATGACGATGTCTCGGTCTTGACATTCCAGGTTACGGTATGTAAAATATCCCGAGATCTCCCAGCTAAGATGGAGTAAACATATCTCGGATATTTGTGCCTCGGAGTAATAACACCTCGGTATGATATCGAGTCGGTGCGGTATCTCCTCGGGATGATATTCATTGGATGAGTCAACATCTCGGAGTATAAACATCTCGGACTTACACAACCCTGTTATGATGCGGATATATCCCGAGATCTCCAGGTAAGAGTAGAAACGTCTCGGATGTCATCACCTCGGAGGTCAGCTGAAATGTGCTACAGTCTCCTAGGAAGGTGCCATGCGCCACACCCGTCTCAGAATTCGATAAGGATAGAATCCCAGGAGATCAGGGATAAACTACAGATCCATGATTTATGGGATAAGATGATTATTGACATGGAATCGAATTTAAAGAAGTACAAACGCAATCAACTGCGGATTCAACACTCCTACTCAAATTCCCAGAAGATATGATTAAAATTCAAACCGGGCTAGGACTCCTCAAACTCCTAATCCAACTCAATGTCAAGAAGGTCCGGCCTATAAATAAAGATCGTCACACCAGGTATAAGATACGAATTCTCTAAGCTCTTGAGATTAAGATTAAGGATTCTATACAGAAAACCTTTTAGACTGACTTAGGCATCGGAGTGGGCGTGGTCGGCACCCCCGACGAGTTGTTTGTTCCTTTTTGCAGGGTTGAAGTGTTCGGTAAAAAGTCAGGCAGCGAATCCTTAGGCGACACGTCACCATACCGGAAACTGTACCAACACTTTATATGTATTTTCTGAATCTTGTCCACGTAAGCTTCATACATCCTTAGTAGTTCCACACCTTCATAAAATATGACCAATAGTCTCGGCCATAAGCCCACAGAGAGGGCAAAGAGAATCTTTCGTGATTTTCCTTCTGAATATATTTGCTTTAGTTGGAAGAGTATTTATGCATGCCCTCTACATAAACTCCTTTAGAGTAAGAGAGGCACTTGCATTTTCAAGATAGACTTTCATAACAAACAGTGTTGACGCATACTTGAACATTCACCGTTTGTCAAGGCTATTCTGCTGTCCATTTGTAGATGGTATGCACTACGAACACTGTGAATTCCCCGTTAACTGTTGCAGTTCAAATCTGTCTGTCACTACAACTATTCAATCCTAGAGAAATTTGGCAAATAATAATGTTAGCACTAAGCATCAAGCCTACCAACCAAAAAACTTACCAGAGAGGAATTCCATGCGTCGGTGTCCTGATCAATAAGTTCTGATACGTATGCCTCTTCATAATAATGTGACACATGTCACTTATAATAATTTTTTTTCATCATATATATAATATTAATTGCAAACTCAGTACTGCCATCTGGCCCAAATCACAACGTTAATTGCATATCCAGAAATGCTCACACGATCGCCAGAAAGTTTGGAATGCCAGAAAGTTTGGAATGCATTCACGGACTGGCCCATGCCCCATACCCAGATTCTGGGTCCGACTCTCGTACTCTCTCCAGTCTCCACGATCCGGTACAAATCGGGTTCTCACCCAGCAGCCTCTAAAGACTAAAATCTTAGTGGTTCCAACATCCAAGAAAGTCCAACCCAAAAATTGACACGTGGTTAATACACAGTGGACTCCATGGTCCTTACTCCTACTTTTACCACCACGGTAACTCGGTAAAATGCTCTCATCGCAACCTAACCCAGACACGTCACACACCCTAGCTCACGCTCTTTTTCTCGTTTGCCATTTTGTTCAGCTAGGTCGCATCTCTGACCCGACCGGCTATTGTAGTAGATCGCTTTCCCTTCCATCAATGGCGGAGGCCCAGAGCGAGAAAACGCCAACCCTGTCTGAGGTAACATTCTCGTTTCTCTTTATTTTCCGAAGTATCCAATGCTTACGCTTTCGTTGAAACGAACGATAAGGTTTTTGAGGTCGATCTATTTGGCTTGTTGGGTTTTATTTTTGGTGGGTAAAGGTTGCGTGCAATCAAGCATGGATCTTCGCGTTTGGGTCATAATTGAGAAATTCTTTGTGTTCTTCGTTATTCGAATTCCTTTTTAATTTTTGGGTAATATTATATTTTTAAAGAAAGTGATTTGAATTGGTGAAAACATGCTTTTATATGTGAGCTTTATTTGTTAATTTATTTAAATTATTTTAGATGTAAATCTAGCTTTTAATATAAAACCATGGCTGAAGCCTATTTTCAAGATGAAAAGCATCTTATTATTGTTTCAGATTTTCGATGGTCAACACTTAAGATTAGCTTTTTTGATTCAAAGCTTTAGATTTTTTTTTTTTTTTTGGTCTGTTATACAAAGTTCTGTGATTGCGTGATTACGATATATTTTACTTTGCATGCCAATGAGATCAGTAGAGATTATATCACTACTCTATCAAAGACCAAAATTTTGTTTAACAAGCATGATGTATTTTATGAGACACCAAAATTTCATATCTTATTCTTCTGAATGTTTCTGCTGCTTCTGGAAATATTAGATGAGTTTGTTGTTTTGTATTCGGGCTATCAATCATATTGAGCATTTTCTTTCTTCTTTCCAATTACATTGTGGAAAATTACCTGGGACTAGACTAGAACTATTTTTATTGCTTTTGGACAACAAAGAAAAATAATAAAATTTTGGTAATTCACGCTCAACAAGCAAGTAAAGTATCTCTCCTAAGGCTAGTTAAGTAGTGCCCTGTCAAGCAGCCACTGTATTTATAAGCTCATTAACAGCCTATGTTGGTTCCCTTCATTGGGATAATAGCACGTGTTAAGAAACCTAACTAAATAACAATGCTTCCAAAATTTGACATCATTTGAAGACACTTACTTTAGAGTAAATTGTAGGACAATGTTTTGATTTCAAGTTTGTGTTAGTAAGATCGTGGGTGTAGTATTCTGACACCAGTAATTGCTGTAATAATTTCCCAAATTGTTCAGTCAGTCATATCACTTTGGAACAATAAGCTTGATAACTTTTTCTCTAGTTCCCATGCTTAAACTCCAGCATGAACTATAGAAGCGCTGATTAAGCTTGTTGGGCTTTCAACCATCTAAGCATCTCTTTGTGATGGTGATGTTATAAGGTCTTATTTTCCTGGAGGTTGACATGATATTTTCACATCATGACATTTACCTTTTATCATATTTATGAACTCCTCTCCTGTAACATAACATGAGCTTATTAAGATTGTAATGATTGTGCCTTATGCTCTGACTTACAGCAATATTTATTAAAGGAGGAAGAGAAGCCAGATGTGGGTACTAAATCTGTTGAAGTAAAAGAGGTTGAGAACCCAGTAAATACTGCCTCTGAGGAAGTTGTCACCGAGAAAGCTGAGGGTTCACCTGCTGCTGCTGCTGAAGAAAGCACTGATGTTACCCCAGTTACCACTGAAGAAAGCAGTGATGTCACCCCTGCTGCCACAGAGAGCACTGAAGCCAATTCTGCTGCTGTTGAAAACAGTAGTGAAGCTGCTGCTGAAGCAAGCAGTGAAAATTCTGAAGAGGAGAATGCTGGTGATCAAGAAGCGGCTGAAGAGACACCGGAGATCAAGGTTACTATGCCTAGACCATTAATCCATAACTTTTGTCACTGCCTAACTTGATCATCTGTGCACTATTTTCATCTTTCCGTTTCCTTTTTGTTTACTTTATATTGTGGTTATACAGCTTGAGACAGCACCTGCAGATTTCCGCTTCCCAACTACAAATCAAACAAGGCATTGCTTTACTCGATACATTGAGTATCACCGGTAAGTCAAACTGGTTCTATAATTTCATTCCAATTTTTTATACTTATTTTGGTCATTTATGTGCCAGCTTGGCACTAGGACCTTTTCTGGCATCATCTTGATTCTCTTGATACTTTTTATAGGTGCATAGCTGCAAAGGGGGAAGGTGCCCCAGAGTGCGATAAGTTTGCAAAATATTATCGTGCTCTTTGCCCTGGTGAATGGGTACGTATCTTCAATGCTATTGCATATCCACAACAGAATAATGTCTTTCTTGTCAATCATCTTTAAGGTTGTCTTAATTAGGGATGTAAATGAACAAAGCTACCTGTGAGCTCGCTCGAGCTCGACTCAGTAAAGTTTTCGGCTCACTCACGATTAATAAATGGGCCACTCGTAAACACGAAAGTAAGCTCGATTATTAAATGATACATACTCGTATAAAACTCGGTTCGGCTCGGCTAACGTTCGTGAACAAACTCGTATAACGACTTGCTTGTTAGCTCGACTCGTGTGTGTGTAACTTATTAAATAACAATAGTCTCTATATATTAATTATATATATTCACTACTCATCAATTAAAGATTTATTGAAGGCCTCTCTTGAGCTCTTACAGTGGACTATTAGGAATTCACACAGGAAAATCTATAAATCCAACATCAAAACATCCCTTGTAAGAGCTTTTGTTTTTTTTTTTTATTTTCCTGAGCATTAGATGATGTTTGCTTGTGAATAATTGTTCACTTTTCTTAAGCTAATAAAATGGATGTGGGATAGCGTAGAGAAAAAACATATGTGGAACAAGTAATGGGTGCATAGGAGAGGATGCCTCATGTCAAAGGCAGAGGCATCAGTTTGGAGGCTTATAGAAGCATGCCTGTCCCACATCGAGAAAAGGAACAGAGACTCCCACCTCAGGCTTTTATAAAACACGGATGACTCTGCCTTTGTGAGTTAGGCTCGCGCGGCCATGCCATCTAATGGGTAGTAAATAAAATCACTAAAGTACCCTTAGTGCTCAGCCAATTGAATTTTCAATGGTAAGATGAAGATAAAACTTTTGACAAGAATTGACTTGATCACTCGGCTAATTTGAGCCGTCTAAATCAGAAAAAAAAAAAAAATCTATAAGTCACTCGGCTCGGGTATTAGCCGAGTTCGAGCTCAATCTCGTACAAGGATTCTCCTTGGCAAGCCAAGCTCGAGTTCAGATTTTAGTGCTCATTTTGGGGTCGGCTCGAGCTCGAACTTGAGTAAAAATTAAACAAGCCTAGTTTGCATAAGCACTACCTGCCAGAGCTCGGCTCGTTTATAACCCTAGTCTTAATTGTTTAGATGCTAGACAAACTCTTATTAGTTTTATTTGTTCACTGTTTTTATGTGTTTGGTAACCCAAATACAATGAAATGGAGGCCTTCATGCACCCACTTTGCGTTGATGATGTCAATTGATTTTGCTAGCAATGAGAAAGTTTTAGCGCAAAGTTGAAGTGAAATAATAATAATAATAAAAAAAAGACAGGGGGCACTGTCCATGTGCGCCCCCCAATTATTGAGAACTAAACACTTCTCTGAAGGCTTTGCTTTTGACAAGCTGGTGCAGCAGATCTAAATCTGGACCTCATATGGTTGATACCAAGTACTGTATGAACAACTACCATTTCAAGAATGATAATAATACTTATATGTGATGTGCTGACTTAAAATGGTTGGAAAAATTTGTTGCTGCTGAAAGAGACTGGTATGTAGTTACTTGGTGCAAACTGGAATACTATCACAAATTAGATATCTGCTCATTTGCGAGTATATATAGGCATTGCTTTCCATTTAGAGTCTGCAGCTAGATAAAATATAAACTGGGGACATTTGTCCTATGGTTGGCTGATTGATCATGGAATTTCATTATTTATAGGTAGAATTTGCTGTCATTCCTTCGTTTCTTTGGTGACTTGGTTGTGTTAACGTGGATCTTTTTAGAAAACTGTTCTTTTTGTATGCCAGATTTCTTTGATGAGATACGAACTGTTATTTATTTATTTTTTTGAAATTTGTATGCCAGGTTGATAGATGGAATGAGCAAAGGGAGAACGGAGCATTTCCAGGTCCTCTGTAGATGAGGCAGCCAAGTTGCTCTGCTGAATCGAAGATGTGATTTCTTTGATGAGGTATGGACCCTCAGGGAATGTGCCATTAGAGCAGTGAGTTAATAAGAAATTTTGCTTGTTTCTTTGAACTAGTTCCCCTCCAAATACAGAGGAATTGTTGCTCATAAACGAAGTATTGTTTTATCATCACCAAGGCATTTTTACATCTTATATTTTTGCTTTAACTGTTCTGTAACAGTTGGTGCACGGAACTCAAAAATAAAAATGTAGCATTTACCTACACATGATAGATCATATTGTTTCTTGATGAATTTGTCTTATAAGCCTTGAGAAAGTCGATATGCCACTGCTTAAAATCTTTAAGCAGGTAATGTGTTTTGGATGAGATAAATTTGTTTTCATTTTGCTTAAAACCTTCCGATCATCCAACTTCAAGATTGTTACTATATGATTCGAATGAGGTTAATCTGTTTACAACATCAACTTTTATACTACTCCATTTGACGTATCGAAGGGAATAAATTTGTTTTCATTTTCTTTTACTTGTTAGAAAACAATGGAACTCCATGAAACTGATCTTATTGGACCCTTCTCTCCCCTCTTCAAAACCATCAAACCTCTCCGTGTTGATATTCCTTGGCTCCTACCAAATTATAGGGTCATTTTGTATGGCCAACAAGTTCACCATTAGTGTTGTGCCACATGGGACGTGGAAACCACCCATCGAGCAATCCTCCAATGACTCGCACGGTTCAAGTAATGGTCCTGCTGGATACAGGCACAATGTTTTGTTTATGATGCAATGAAGATAAGGAAGCTTAACCAAGTAGGACTCATCAATTAGGCGATAATGTCCCACAAGATTGTAATTTTCTTCATCTGCTTTCTTTAGAACGTGGGTTGTTCAGCAAAAGTGACATTGCCCACTCCATGGTACCCGCTGAAGTGTCGGTTCCAGCAGTTAATAGGACCTGTACATGATTCAACCAAAATCTTTCCATGTGTTTAATTATTAGTAATTATCTACCTTCTTACTTAAATGAGTTAGCCATCGGTTTTTAAGTAAGAAGGTAGATAATTACAACCGCAACCTTGTGAGCCATATACCGAGCCAATTGAGTATTATCCACCACCTCTTGAACAACACGTAAAGATGGTGCAAATCACTAAGGCGACAAAGGAACATGACAAATATCTTTTCAAGAATCAGCTGCCGGAGGAACAACCGTGTTTCCAAGAAAACTCGAGTGGGGGTATTTGATGTTGGAGAAAAATTTCATCTTGTTCATAAGATGCTCTTATTACTAAGAGGGTCTAATTTGACATCGGGATTATTGCCAAACGGGTTTATTTAAGAACAATCTTACCGTCGAACAAAGAGCTTTACCGAAGGGTCATTAGCAAACCGGGATGAAATGGTTTTATGGTCGGTACCGAACATTAGGTTCCGACAAGTAAACAAATTTAAGTGGGACATGCTATATCGTCGACGCCAAGTGTACATGAGGATAGCTACTATCTGGCACTGGAAGTACAAAATGGGGCTACCAGTCAGGTCGATGCAAAGTGGGAAGCTGAGGCAGGACAACGACCTGAGGCCGAGACGACTAAAGTATCCCGACACCAAGACGACGAAAGTATCTTGAGGCCAAGACGAATATAGTATTTCGAGGCCGAGATGGCTAGAATATCCCGAGAGTATTCTGAGGCCGAGACGGCTAGAATATCCCGAGAGTATTCTGAGGCCAAGACAGCTAGAATATCCCGAGATCGAGACGCCTCTAGTATCCCTACTAATATAACTAGAAGATTGCCGAATAATAAAGATTGTCGTATTGACGTAGCTATGAGATCTTCTGATTTGTCAACTGCCAACAAGTTAAAGACCAAGAAGGAAAGAAGAGATTATTGACAAATCTCTTGATTCATGTTTTAGAGGAATCTTGTATTTATATTTCCTTTGTTGTTAAGTAATATTATAATTATTATATTTTCCTTGATATGGTTTTCCTTTGGCACTAAGTATTTCCATTAATTTAGAAATATTCTTTGACACCAAA
Source organism: Alnus glutinosa (assembly GCF_958979055.1). Classification (NCBI taxonomy): domain Eukaryota; kingdom Viridiplantae; phylum Streptophyta; class Magnoliopsida; order Fagales; family Betulaceae; genus Alnus; species Alnus glutinosa. Next base: position 10,676,428 of record NC_084889.1, on the reverse strand, counting down.
TATATCCATATTATGCTTATTTGTTTTATTTCCGGTCTTAGAGGATTGTATTCCTTTTTGTAGTCGTTGGGGTTTTACCATAAGTTTAAACTAATTGTATTGGAAAATACAGTTTTTTGATTATCAATAAGAATACAGCTTCTCCTTCAATGTGTTTGTTGAATTTGTGAATTGAGAACACAGCTTCTCAATCACGTCTATCGCTTCCATTACGTTATATATATAATCTGGAGTTATTTTGTCTTTCAGGGTTTTATTTAAGAATCAGTACTCCTACACTCAATCATTTTCTTGTCTCTGGAAGGAAAAGAGTTAGTGGTATCTTCTCATGATTATTATAATTACCAAACAATCTGTTTTGACCAAGGAAATTGATTTGTTTTCAGTGAATCGACTTGATGATTTGATTTGGTTGTGACACTCATTTTTGTTTAAAATATGCTTATTATGTATTTAAGGCGCCAACCCAAACAAAAACTTAAGGGTTAAATAGAATTTACCCCCTGAAGTTATTAGCCATTTTCAATTTGGCTACTAAAATTTAAAAATTTGCAATGTACTCCTTCAAAGTTTCAAAAATTTTCAATTCAGGCATTCCGTTTGGTTTGATGGTCAAATCAGGCGGAATTTTGACTACTTAAAAAAGACGTCGTTTTGCCCTTTTGGGAATACTCAATAAGAAGTTGATACGTGTGCATTAAAAATAAAAAATTATAAAATCTAATAAAACAAAAATATCTGTTTTTAAAAAAATAAGGAAAAAAAAAATACTATTGGGCACCACCCTCGGCAACATAGTGATATTTTTTTTGTCCTAAAGTAAACCGTATTGATCCTTTTTTTTTTGTCCTAAATTCCTCCTATATCGAATGGGAGGGATCAATCTTGGTAGAGAGCGTACCATGGGGTGAGGTACACCAGATTTTAGCCGTGAATCTTATCTCCATTATTTATTTATTTATTTTTTATAGATCAGATCTCCATTATTGATTATAGCCAGGGACGAAATTTTTTATACGATTTAGTGGCTCAGCCAAGTTCCAACCCTCGAAGGTATCTCCTAAATTTCTAATACTGGAGTTTGATCAATTTCCGTTACCGATTGTGTCTATGATTACAGAGTACGTTTCTTGATGGCTATTGTATTGAGTAATTTATTTATTTACTTTCTTTCTATAAATCCTACAAGGATTCAATGAACTCATCATTATTTGAAGCATTTATCCTACAAATCTATCCATGGAAATCCCATTCTACCTCTACGTTTTGCTCTTTCTCTTCCTGTATTTCCTTACGAAGCATTTGGTCCAAACAAGAAAAAGACTTCCACCAAGCCCTGCCCTTTCTCTGCCCATCATCGGCCACCTCTATCTCTTTAAGAAACCCCTCCATCGAACCTTCGCTAAACTTTCCAACCAACATGGTCCACTACTATTCATGAGCTTCGGCTCCCGCCCTGCTCTCCTTGTTTCTTCCCCCACTCTGGCGGAGGAATGCTTCACCAAAAACGACATCGTTTTTGCAAACCGCCCGCGCCTCCTTGCCGGAAAACACCTTGGTTACAATTACACTACCCTTGTTTGGGCCTCATACGGCCACCACTGGCGCAACTTAAGGCGCATAGCTTCTGTTGAGCTTCTGTCATCTAATCGCCTCCAGATGTTCTATGGCATACGTGTTGACGAGGTTAGATCGTTAATCCACCGACTTTCTCAACGCTCAAAAGGGGATGAGTTTCAGACTGTGGACATGAAGTCAACGTTTTTTGAGCTGACACTCAATGTTTTGATGAGGATGATCGCAGGAAAGCGGTATTATGGAGAGAAGGTGGCAGAATTGGAGGGAGCAAGCAAGTTTAAGAAAATTGTGATGGAGAGCTTTCAGCTCAGTGGGGCTACAAATATAGGAGATTTTCTGCCGGTTCTTAAGTGGGTCGGATCAAGAGGACTTGAGAAAAGGTTGGCCATATTGCAGAGGAAGAGGGATAAATTCATGCAGGATTTGATTGAAGAACATCGGAGAAGCAGGGGTGATCGGGATCCTGCTTTTGAAGAGAGGGGCAGCAAGACCATGATCGACGTTCTATTGTCACTGCAAGAAGCTGAACCTGAATATTATACGGATGAAATCATCAGAGGCATGACGCTAGTAAGTTTTCTCATTCCCTCTAAAAAAATCCTTAATTTGATAGACTGAAAAATAGCGATTCATGCATATAGCTTGAAAGAAAAAGACTTTGCTGTACGTGTAGTTACTCTACAGCGTGATAGTACAACCAAATCATTTAATTATCAGGTTGTAAATGAACATAGTTGCTTAAAACTTGAATTGATCAAGCTTATCTTGACAAAAAAAAAAAAAAAAAATCATCCAATTAACAATTGAAGCTCTTTGCTCTGGTTTATTGGTGATGACCTTTTCTTCATAAACATCACTTTCATAAATACTGTCATGTATCCAGGTGTTGTTATCAGCAGGGACTGACACTTCTGCTGGAACGATGGAGTGGACAATGTCACTTCTGTTGAACAACCCAGAAACCCTTGTGAAAGCCCAAGCTGAAATTGACAATCACATTGGACAAAGAAAGCTAATTGAAGAATCAGATATTGCAAAGCTTCCCTATCTCCGTGGCATCATAAATGAGACACTCCGGATGTACCCAGCTGCCCCACTGTTGCCATCCCACGAGTCTTCAGAAGAGTGTACTCTCGGAGGGTACCATGTTCCACGCGGCACGTTGATATTGGTGAATGCGTGGGCCATACATAATGATCCTAAGCTATGGGTAGAACCTAGAAAATTTAACCCAGAGAGATTCCAATGTCTTGATCAAGGAGAAAGGAAAGATGGGTTCATGTTGTTGCCGTTTGGAGTAGGGAGAAGAAGTTGCCCTGGGGAGGGCTTGGCTATGCGGATAGTTGGGCTGGCCTTAGGATCACTGATTCAATGCTTTGAGTGGAAAAGAATTGGGAAGGAGATGGTGGACATGAGTGAAGGGACAGGGCTCACCATGCCTAAAGCTCAGCCCTTATTAGCCATGTGTAGGCCACGTTCTACCATGGTAAATTTCCTTTCTCAACTCTGAGAACGCTTGGGATTAATGCGGGTTGTCCGCTCCAGGCTTCGTATAGCTTCTTGGAGCTATTCAGAAGGGAAACAAAGAAATCTAATTTAAAGAGCAAAACGACTCTAACCTGGAGTCCAAACCATGTGTTAAGTCACTTTCCAACCGACATTATTCAAACGTCTTAAATGAATAGTGTCGTGATGTAGGACAATCTGAGGAGGCACTTCGGAACATCGATGGTATTATTTCGAACAATATCCGAGATGGAGATTTTGGATCGGCACATAGCCGAGATGTGTTGGGAGCTGTCTCGATAAAGAGCCGAGATCCAATCTCGGCAAATAACCGAGACCCATCTCGGTCCCATTCGACAAATAACCGAGACCCAACTCAGTGAACAAGAGAAGAAGACTTCTGCCGAATGATTGGCCGAGCAGATTTCCTAGAGAAGCAGTCGCGCAGATTTCCTAGAGGATTTTGTGCTGATTTCATGGAGATTTTGTTGACTTTCTATGTTTTCTTTTTGTTAATTGCCATAACATGCTTTTCCTTAAATAAGGGGATTTCCTTGTCAATCAAATCTCTTTTGATTAAGGAAGATTTGCTGACACCTCTATTATTGTTTATTTCTTTTACAAGCCTTTAGGGCTTTACTATAAATAGGAAGACAATGTAAGAAAGGGATTATTATTGATGATTATTGAATAGAAGCTCAGATTTTTCCTTCAACTTGTGTGTTGAATGTTGGTGCTTTGAGAACACAGATTCTCATTCACACTTATCCGCTTGCGCTACGTCATGTCATTTTTTGCCCAAAAATGACACTATTCAAGCGACTCAAAACAATTGTTTTTTTTTTTTTTGAAGTGCCATGAACTCTTGGAGGGTTGATGGGTTCTCCAAGTAAGGTTAGAAATGAAGGAGCTGCGTGGCCATATCCCACCAATGAGAGTGGCTAGGAACACTCTTTTAGTTGTCTATCGAAAGCCTATTTTAATAGTTGCACTTTCTTTCAGAGTTCCCAGCTCTTTTTTCAGCCTCCTCCGTGAAGGCTCTGATAATCTCGTTGGTGTTCATGAACTCTTCTACTGTGTCCATCAACTTCTAGAGGGAAGACGGGGTTCTCTCAACAAGATCTGCCATGAAGGGTTGTGTGGCCATACCATGTTGAGGAAATCTAACAATCACTACAAAAAAAAAAAAAAAAAAAAAAAAAAACAGGTATTTAGAGCCGTTTTAAAGGCTTAAAACGGCTCTAAACAATTTGCGCCATTTTTTTTGAAACGTTTTGAATGTAATGGAAATGAATAGAAGTTTGAATTGCTTTATTTTGCATAATTTTCCAGTACACGATGTATGGTATATATACATGTATAATTGTGTTCAGTATGGGTTGAGTATAAGAATTCTTGGCAGGTTAATGAATTCCTGATATCATGCTTGATTCCTGATTTCATGCTTTTCCTTTTTATACGCTGAAGCTTGCTGTGCTGATTTGATTTCCATGTGTGCTGCGCACGGTTGGCTATCATTTCCATACGTGTCTTGCTGTCTGCTTTGATTTCTATACATGGATTGCATGTCGTGCTGTCCAGGTGATTGCTTTCCATGTGTGAGTTGCATGTCTTCATATGTTGCTTTATTTCCTTGTGCATGGTTAGCCTGCGTGTCAACATGAGATGAGTCAATACACCCCCTCAATCGCAACGTGCTGCTGAAGACGTTGAGATTGGAACACATCCAATGAAAGCGGTTTGAGACAAGGGGCTTGGTGAAGACATCAGCGAATTGTTCTTTGCTGGACAGGTATTTAACTTGGAGATTCTTTTCTGCAACTTTGTTGTGCACAAAGTGATAGTCAATTTCGACGTGTTTTGTGCGAGCATGATACACGGGATTGGAGGAGAGATAAATGGCACCAATATTATCACAATAGAGAATGGGTGCAGTAGATAGTGATACACCAAGTTCACACAGGAGAGCTTGCAGCCAGCAGAGTTCAACACTAGTATTTGCTAAGGCTTTGTACTCGGCCTCAGTGCTGGATCGGGAGACCGTCGGTTGCTTCTTGGAACTCCAGGAAATGAGGTTTCTACCAAGGAAGACACAGTAGCCTGAGGTGGACTTGCAGTCATCCGGGCAACCAGCCCAATCCGCATCCAAGTAGGCAAAAAGTTGGGAGGAAGAGCAGCGACGAATCAGCAGGCCATGGGAGATGGTATGTTTCAGGTAACGGAGGATGCGCTTCACAGCGGTCCAGTGGACATCACGGGGGGTCTGCATAAACTGGGCAACCATGTTAACCGAGAACGCAATGTCCGGGCGAGTTAAGGCAAGGTATTGCAAGGAGCCCACTGTGCTTCGATATAATGTGGTGTCAGTGAGACTAAGGCCATCAAATTTGCTCAGTTGAATGGATGAAGACATTGGAGAGCTGATTGGTTTTGCAAGGTGCATGTTGGTGCGATGAAGTAGATCAGAAATGTACCTTTGTTGGGACAACAAGATACCATCAGCAACTCGTTGGACTTCAACACCCAAGAAGAAGCTTAAATCACCAAGATCCTTAATTGGAAATTCAGCCGAGAGAGTATGAATGAGGTGGTCCAGTGCAGCAGAATTAGATCCAGTGAGTATAATGTCATCTACATAGACAAGTGCAAAGCGTTGGACAGAGGTAGTTTTGAGCATGAATAGAGAGCTATCTAACTTAGAACCTGTGAAACCAATTTCCAGCAAAAAAGAACTCAACCTAGAGAACCAAGCACGCGGAGCTTGCTTGAGGCCATAGATGGCTTTCTTGAGTTTGCAGACAACATTGGGATGCTGAGGATGTTGAAATCCGGGAGGTTAAGCCATGTATACTGTTTCAGACAAAAAACCATGTAAGAAAGCATTACTTATGTCAATCTGTTTGATAGGCCACCAAGCTGTAGTAGCAAGGGAAAGGATGGTCCGAATGGTGATGGGTTTAATCACAGGGCTGTAAGTTTCACCAAAATCAACTCCAGGTTGTTGATGATAGCCTTTGGCCACTAATCTGGCCTTGTATCGATCCACATTGCCATCAGCTTTCCTCTTGATGGGAAAGACCCATTTTGAACCAACAATGTTGATTGAAGGTGTAGATGGAACTAATGACCAGGTTCCATTCTGAATGAGAGCATTGAAAGAAAACATAAAGCTAAAATAAAATAAAGCGGAATAATAGAAAATAGAGACTTGCGAAAATAATAAAAGACACAAACTTAAAGTGGTTCGGCAGTATGCCTACATCCACACACGAAAGCTCTATAGGCTACATATTGCTTTTATTGAATGATTGAATACAAAGAGTGCTCTCTTATTTATAGAGAGAAGAATAGGAATGTGCCTTCTATCTTAGCAATGCGGGACTACCAACATATTATCTTTAACATTCCCCTCAAACTCAAGGTGGAAACTTGTGAAATCTTGAGTTTTCTTCTTGAACACAGCACTGAAGAAGGTGATGGCGCCAGATTTAACTCTTGAACATCGGCAACTTTTGGGCAGAACAGGCCAACTATGGGCCTTACATGGAAGCCAACTGAGGGCTGAAATGGGCATGGGCTTAAAAGAATACCACAAATGCCAAATTACAAATAATGGGCCAACTATGGACCAAATATGAAAGTCAACAATGGACTGAAATGGGCCTGGGTTTGAAACAATACCACAAAGGCCGAGTGTAAGTAATGGGCCAACAAAGGGCCAGAACAATGTGGGCAACTTTGGCCTCTTTTTTTTTTTTTTTTTTTTTTGGGCTTTTTTTTTGGCCTCTTTTGATTTTGTTTTTCTTTGAACGAGAATTCCTTTTTTTTCTTCTCGTATTTCACTTTTTTTTTTCTTTCTTTTTTTGGCTGTCTCCGTTACAATCTTTAGGGTTAACCACACTTTGAAACTAAGAAAAATAAAAAAAGAAGTGATGCGCCTCCAAAGGAGGCACTTGAAGCCAATTGGCTTTTTTTTTTTTTTTTTGGTCATCAGATTACAACAAATTAAAATCAAATAAAAAAGGAAAACGATCTATGGTAGCGAAACGATCCCCTCCACCACAAAAACTTGATAGAAAAATGTATTAATTGATAGAAACGATCACCTAACCAATGGGGCTGAAAAAGTCGTAGAGCTGCGAATCGGCCACGTTCTTTGTAAGATCTCCGACGTACAAAGGTGTGGACACAAACTGGCCCACTCTGTAGGAAACGACACTGGGCAGAACGACTCGACACCTTTTTTTTTTTTTAAAAAAAAAAAGAATAAAAACTCTTACTGTAAGGAAAATTTGACAGAGAAAATTCTGCTCCACGGACCTAGTGAAAATGGGTTGTACCCCATTCGGTTGCACCCTCACTCCTTGAATAAGGCATCCGGGTTCACTGCCCTCCTTGGTGTCAAAACCACTGACATGATTTGGCATCAGCGACTGGGACACCCTTCTATCTCTATTTTACAGCATCTGTTTCGTCATCAGCACCTTCCTCTTCTTGGTTCAGTCAATCAGTCCACTGTGTGTGAATGTTGTCAACTTGGCAAGTCCAAACAACTTCCGTTTTCAGAGTCCATTAGAAGTTCCTCGAGTCCTTTAGAAGTAATCCACTCTGATGTATGGACCTCTCAGGTTCCATCACTGAGTGGGTGCAAATTTTATGTTTTGTTTATTGATGAATACAGCCGGTTTACTTGGTTGTATCCTATTATGAATAAAAGTGAAGTTTTTCAGTGCTTTATTAAATTTAAATTACTTGTTGAAAATCTATTCTCCACTACTATTAAATACTTTCAAACTGATAATGGTGGAGAATATACCTCCACCACCTTCAAACAATTTTTGGGCCAAAATGGCATTTTTCACCGACTCACATGCCCACACACCTCTCAGCAAAATGGTATTGCTGAGAGAAAACATAGACACATAGTTGAAACCGGCTTGACCCTCCTTGCTCAATCCGGTTTACCCCCTAAATACTGGGTAGACTCCTTCCTTACCTCCATTTTTCTTATCAATCATCTACCCTCACCAGCCACAAACAACACTTCCCCTTTCTTCAAACTTTTCAATAAAGAACCTGACTACACACTGCTCCGTTCCTTTGGTTGCCTCTGTTATCCCCTGCTTCATCCCTATGCTGCTCATAAGCTATCCTTCAGAAGCAAGCCCTGCATATTTATCGGCTATGGTACCAACCAACGTGGCTACTGGTGTCTTGATCCTCACTCTCACAAAATATACCTTTCCCGCAATGTTGTCTTCGATGAAACCAAATTTCCAGCCAAAACACCATCTCTCTCTCACGGGTCCTGTAAAATCACTACAACCCCCAATACTCTCGTCTTCTTCCAACCTGCTGCTCTTTTCCCCCTACCCTCTTCCCCACTTACGTCTCCTGTCTCCACCGCTCTCCCTACACCTACATCCTCACCTCCTGACCCTACAAACTACACTTCCACTCCACTGCCTCCCTCTGCATCTCCATCCTCAGCATCCCATACATCTCTGCCTTTACCATCATCCCCCACCCCTGCCCCTCTCCTCTCCTCTCCTCTCCTCCCCCACCCCTGCCCCTCTCCCCTCCCCTATCTTCCCTCCTCCTCTCCCTACCCACCTAGTAGCCCCTAGCAACCGTCCTATCACCTGATCCCAAACCGGATCCTCCAAACCTCGAACTTATCCTAACTTCACCACCTTTTATGCTATCAAACATCCCCTACTCACATATACCTCTGTCGTCCTTCCACCCGAACCTTCCACATACCGTCAAGCTGCATCCCAAACTGAATGAGTTGCCGCTATGACTGCTGAATTCCAAGCACTCCTCTCCAACAACACTTGGTCTCTTTGTCCCCGCCCTTCCCACCAACATGTTGTCCACAACAAATGGGTCTACAAGCTCAAACAGAAACCAGATGGCAGCATTGACCATTACAAAGCCCGTCTTGTCGCCAATGGCTTTGATCAACTCTCTGGAATTGACTACCATGACACCTTTAGCCCAGTCATAAAACCTCCCACCATTCGATTACTCATTGCCTTAGCCGTTTAGTTTGATTGGAACATCACACAATTGGATGTCTCCAATGCCTTCCTTCACGGCTACCTTGATGAAGATGTTTATATAGAACAGCCTCAAGGGTTCTTAAACCCCCAATGCCCCACTTATGTGTGCAAGTTGCATAAAGCTCTCTATGGGCTCAAACAAGCTCCATGGGCTTGGTTTACCCGGCTCTCTACTTCTCTCTTAGAAATTGGATTTTCTAGTTCTCAAGTTGATCCTTCTCTTTTTACTTTTCACACTAACGGATCTCACATCTTTCTCTTTGTGTATGTCGATGATATTATTATTACAGGTAACAATAACGCCTCCATGCAATCGGTTATAGGCAAACTCCAACTTGACTTTGCCATGAAGGACCTTGGCTCCCTTTCCTACTTCCTTGGCATTCAAACCACCCGGGACTCCACTGGCATACACCTCCGGCAATTCAAATACATTCAGGATCTTCTCCACCGTGCTGGCATGATTGACTCCAAGCCTTATCGCAGCCCCTGCCTTTCTGGTTCCAAGATGTCTAAGAATGATGGTGACCTCCTTCTCAACCCTTCTGAATATCGACAACTCGTTGGGGCCCTCCAATATGCCACTCTCACGCGCCCAGACATTGCCTATTCAGTGAATCAATTCTGCTAGCACAGGCAAGCTCCCACCTCCGTGCACTGGACAACAGCTAAAAGAGTTCTTCGTTACCTCAAAGGCACCCTCGATTTTGGCCTCCATTATACCAAAGGCTCCTTCACCCTCCACGGCTTCTGTGACTTCGATTGGGCTGGCAACCCTGACGATCGCCGCTCCACCACTGGCTATGGCATCTTTTTTGGTTTCAACCTCAACTCCTGGTCCGCTAAGAAACAAACTGTCGTCTCCAGATCCAGCACCGAAGTCGAGTACAGTGCCATGGCCATCACTACTACTAACCTCTATTGGCTCCGCATGCTCTTCAAAGAATTACAGCTTCCCTTGCCATCTCCTCCCACAATTTGGTGTGGAGGATTCACAGCCGCCAGAGGTGGAAGATTTGGCCAGAGAAGTCGCCAGAGAGGGGGCCGAAGAGGAGACGCTTGAACTAAGAACAATGGTGCGTCTAAGGTTGATGGAGGTGACTCGAGTAGTGAGTCGTTGGCGGAGACTGGAAGGTCAGCAGCTTGGGCTGTCAAAGGTGAAGGCGTGTTCGTTGGACAAAGGATGCCGGAGATCTCATGGTGGTGGCGCAGCCCTCTGCGGCGACGGCAAAGGACTGGTGATATGCATTTTTTATTTTTATTTTTTGAGTGAAAGAGAGGAGATTTTGGGAGATAGAGATGAAAACTAAGATAGATTAGAAACTGGGAGAGTTTCTGTGTGGATGGAGTTGGGATGTTGGGAGTGGCAGAGATGAAGCTCTATTTTTAGGCAGAACCATGTGATGGGTGAGACGTGTTTGATAAAAGGGCTGAAAGAGTGTGCTGCAGCGAAGAAGAAACCAAGATCGTGAGGTGTTAGCCAAAGGGCTCTGATACCATGTAAAATAAAATAGAAGAGAAGAAGAGGAGAACACAAAAGAGAGAAAACTCTACATTGCTTCTTATTTCATTGAATGCTTTTGATTACAAAAGATATGAATATATAGGTTAATAGAGGGGAGCACATCTCACTAATCATGGCATACAATCAAGAAATATTAAAGTGGAAAATATTGAGGAAATCAGGTAGGAAAATAAGAAAAGATATTGGTAAGGAAATAAATGAGATATTCTTAATATGTTGCAACGACTCTTTATTCTCTAACACACTCCCGCAAACTGATGGGAGGAACTTCCTTTAGTTTGTCTTCTGCGTCAGATCATCATCATGAAACCTTAAAGGCCAAAAATGAAACCTTATGCGTCGGATTAGTTTTTTTTATGTTGGCCCGGGTTTGCAAACTGTACCTCAAAGCCAACTATGAGCCAAAAGAAATTAAAGACAGAATTGGGTTTTGAAACATTACCACAAAGCCAATAATATAAAAGAGAAGCCTGGGCTTTATTTTGCATAATTTTCCAGTACACGATGTATGGTATATATACATGTATAATTGTGTTCAGTATGGAATGAGTATAAGAATTCTTGGCAGGTTAATGAATTCCTGATATCATGCTTGATTCCTAATTTCATGCTTTTCCTTTTTATACGTTGAAGCTTGCTGTGCTGATTTGATTTCCATGTGTGCTGCGCACGGTTGGCTATCATTTCCATACGTGTCTTGCTGTCTGCTTTGATTTCTATACATGGATTGCATGTCGTGCTGTCCAGGTGATTGCTTTCCATGTGTGAGTTGCATGTCTTCATATGTTGCTTTATTTCCTTGTGCATGGTTAGCCTGCGTGTCAACATGAGATGAGTCAATATTGAAAACGGGTCAACACATCAAGTATTAAAAACCCGAATTGAGCCATTTTTACCTAAAACAGCTCTAAATTGAGCCCCCCACTTTTATAAAAACGGCTTTAACCGGTTAGAGCCGTTTTAGAAAAGCGGCTCTAACCGGTTAGAGCCACTTTTCTAAAAGATGCTCAAAACGGTTAGAGCCGCTTTAGAAAAACGGTTCAAAAATTAGAGCCGTTTTAAGGACCCTAAAACGGCTCTAAATAAATAAAAAATAAAAATTGAGCTGTTTTAGGGTCCCTAAAACGACCCTAAAAAGACTCTAAATAAAAAAAAATTAAAAATAAAATAAAATAAAATAAAATAAAAAAAAAGAGAAAAGAAAAGAAAAGAAAAAAAGGATTTGTAGTGCAACGTTTGGTTACCTAGAAAACTAAAATCCACCATTTATTCTTTTCTTTTTCCCATTTTCCGAACAACCAAACAGATTATAACCATTTCCCAAACACAATTCACGGCCTAAAGAAAACAAAAAGAAAGAAAGCTTTTTTTTTTTTTTTAAATGAATGAATATGGTCTACTGCAACCATGGCTAGATGAATCACAATCAAGAGAAAAAAACATTCTATCACATTACTGTAACAACAAAGTAGTAGACAACACAAAACACTAAAACTTTTACAACAGAAACATCCAATACTATAACAACAAAACAACAAAAACACAAAACTAAACAGAACAACAAGTACCTTCTTGATGCTTTCAACGGGCTTCCATCAAATTCAATCACAATATCACCTAGACAGATCCAGCACGATCAGCAGTCGATCCAGGAGTTACCTAGTCAAAAAATGAAAAAGCCATAAAAAATGAGCAACATGTATTTTTTTCAAAATCAAAATTTCAAAACTCAAGAGACCCAGTCTCTTAAGACCCACGTACAGGGTCCCTTGAGACCTAGCAGGTGGGTCTCTTGACAGTGATCGGAGAGAGAGAGAGAGAGAGAGAGAGAGAGAGGGAGGAGGAGGGGAGAAGAAGAAAATGAAAGAAGAAAGAAAGGGAGAAAGGAAGATGATGGAGAGTTATGGAGACATGAGAGTGACGATCAGAGAGAGAGTTAAGGCCTAGATATTTTATGGGTGAGTGAAAGGCAAAAAAAAAAAATTAAAATTCAAAAAGTTGAATTTTTTTTTACTGTGCGCGTGTCCCGCCCAAAATTTATAGCCGTTTTCTTCCAAAACGGCTCCAATAATTTATTTTTATTTTTAATTAATTTTTTGATAACTAAGCATATAGTATACTAGCTAATTAAATATAGTATTCATATTAATTATAGGGAAAAGCACACATAAAAAATATTTTTTAAAAAACAAATTAAAAAAAATAAAGAAAAAAGGAAAAAAAAAAAACAATTTTTTTTTTTTTTTTTTAAAAAAAAAATCAAATAAACAAACGAAAAAAAAAATTTAAATGTGATCGATCGTGGTACGATCAGTATGATGGATCGTGGTACGATCATGTGTGATAGATCGTGGTACGATCTATGTGATCGATCTTCGTATGATCTATGTGTTCGATTGTGGTACGATCTATGATCGGTCATGGTATGATCTATGTGATCAATCGTGGTACGATCAATGTGATCGGTCGTGGTACGATCTATGTGATGAAACGTGGTACGATCATGGTATGATCTATGTGATGTGATCATTCGTGGTACGATTTATGTGATCGATCAGGATACGATCTATGATCGATCGTGGTACAATCTATGTGATCGATCGTGGTACGATCTAAGTGATGAAACGTGGTACAATCATGTGATTGATCGTGGTACGATCAATGTGAGACCTTTTTTTTTTTATTTTGGTTTAAACGGCTCTAATTTGAGACCTTTTTTTTGTTTAAACGGCTGCAATTAGAGCCGTTTTGATCAAAGCGACTCCATTTCGAGCCGTTTTCGAAAAGAAGCTCAAATTAGAGCCGTTAAAAAAAAAAACCGCCTCTAATTAGAGCCGCTTTTGTTAAAATGGCTTAAACTAATTTGACCTGTTATAATGAAAATAGCTCTAATTGGAGCTGTTTTAGAAAGAAAAAAGAAAAAAGAAAAAAGAAAAAAGAAAAAAGAAAAAAAAAAAAAAAAAAAAAAAAAAAAAGGGACTCAAATTAGAGCCGTTTTAACAAAAATGGCTCTACTTAGAGCCCTTTTTACTAAAATAGCCCAAAATTAATTAAAGTCGTTTTAAAAAAGCGGCTCTAATTGGAGCCGTTTTAGTTAAAAACGGTTCAAATTAGAGTCGTTTGTTAAAATAGTTCTAACAAAAACGGCTCAAAAAGTCATTTTTTTGGTAGTGAATATCACACTTTCATCTTGGTCATCCACCGAAAGCCTCTCTTGGTTGAATTGGGCCATGAAATCCCTTAGGGACTTGGTTTCAACCTGCTTAAAGGTGAGCAAGTACAATGCTCCTTTACCTTCCATTGTCGATGAACTGGGTAAGAAATTGCTTACACAACTCGGCGAATGAACAGATCGACCTTGGCTAGAGGTTGTCGAACCACCTCCTCGCGAGTCCTTTCAATGTGAGGGGGAAGGACTGACATATAATCTCATCGAGGGACCTCAAAAAGCTTGTGTGAGCCTTATTCATCTCAACATGATCCCCCAGATCCTTGGATCTGTCATACAGATCAATTTGAGGAACCCTGAACTTTGGGGGAAAAGCCAATTCCATGACCACCTTTGTAAAGGGATCGTTTGCCCTCTGGAGCATACTATCGACAACCGAGTACTGCTTACCGTCGACTTTCTTAATGCTTTCTTCAAATTGGGCTTGCAGATCTTTGATCTGAACATCTTTGGTTTCTTAAGCATGGTCTTTTGCTAAGGTGACAGTGGACAAGTCCTCTCAGCATGGTTCCCTGTGATTAGGGGTGTGCATGGGGCGGGGCGAGGCGGGGCGGTTTTTCGCCTTTTTCGGCCCTGCCCCGCACCTTTGCGGGTTGGAAATTTCCAACCTGCAAACCGCACATAATAAAGACAACTCGTGCGGGGCAGGTTCGCGCGGGGTGGGGATTGCAGGGTGGGGCGGGTATTTTGAGTGGCATTTACGTAATTTTGATTTTACTTTGTAAAAAATAAAAATTTGAAAAAATACTGGTTTTTTTAATAAAAAAATTAAATTCATATTATTTTTTCACAGAATCTTTTGAATGCAAAGTCAAATTTTTAAGAAATCCACTCTGTTTCATTAAAGAAAAAAATTATAATTTCAAAGCTCCTTAAATTTAGTCCTTCAACATGTTGACACATATCTTTCAATCGTTCCTATTTTTATACAAGACCATTTTCCATGGAATTACCCTTGTAAACTAAACTAAAAGCCCTATTAATTATAAGATAAAATTCTAAGAAACATGAATTTTTTTTTCTCTTCTGTACGGGGTGGGGTGGGGACCCGCATTTTTTAAAAGGCTAAACCCACAACCCGCCCCGCATAAAATTCTCAAATTAAGACCCTAACCCGCAAAAAAACCTGAAAACCCGGTCCTTTGCAGGACGGGGCGGGAATTGCGGGTTTTGCACACCCCTACCTGTGATGCTCCCACGATCTTCCTTGTTAGCCTCTAGGTTGTGCCTTGGATGGGGCTTAGTTTGAATTTGACGGGGTTGTTCGGTGTTTTGGTTTTACTGGAGTTGGAAGTTACTACATCAGCTTGAAATTCTACTGGAGGAGAAGGTTCGTGGCTTCTGTCATTTGTGCCACTTGGGTTTCCAACTCTAGAAAACGTTGTTCCTAGGAGCTCGATTGAGGGTGTGGTTTAGGGTTTAGTTTGGGGTCTTGCTCAGTGTTTAGTTGAGGGTTATGTTTTTGCTTTTGTTGGCGGAGGTGCCATCATGGCCATCTTGTGCGCTCCTCGACCGTGTGTGTGGCATGGGGTCTTTTGTCAATGAGCTACGATTCAAGTTTGAAATTTTCGTTCTCACATTTGGCGACAACTGTTAACGTAATGACTGCACGCCAAACGTTCGGTAGAGGAGACCTGTAAAAAAGACGAAGGTCATAGTTGTTCGCTAGGGGAGATAGAGGAACCACCACTGATGCTAAAGTCAATAAAGGCAAGATGGAGAAGGTAGACATACATGACTTGAACATCAAAGTGGTCTCATCGGAATCGGATTCATCCTCAACGAACTCTTCTAACCTCTTCTCTTACTTATAGACTCTCTCTCTAGTGAACAATGTGCAGTCACTGTACTAACAATGTATATAGCATAAATGTGACTATTAGTACTTTTCTTGAGTCATAAAAATGGGTGTTAGAGCTAATGAGTAATGATACATATCATCATTTTATCCCTCCAAAGTTGACGTGACTTTTAAAATTACCATTAGATTCGGGATTAATCACTATTAGATTTTGATTTAATGGTGATTTCAAAAGTCACATTAACTTTGAGAGGATAAAAGAAGAATAAAGTGACAATACGTAACATTACTCTTGAGCCACTATAGTAACTTTGAATTCATGTAGTTTTGGAGCATTAGGATGTGACGCGATCCAAAAAATGATATAAAGGTTTGACAACGTTAGTGCAAATAAAGCTCTAGTCCAAATTGGGATTCGAAACTGGACCGTCGTCTCATGCTAGCGAGGCTTTGAATATAGGAGTGTTTGTGACTTTTGAGTGCCTCTCACCACTGATATCATTGGTTCGGGTTCGGGTGTATTGAATCTCAAGATATGATACGTTTACAACTTTTGTATAACTATTGTACAAAAACTTTTTTTAAAATCAACTATTGGATATAGAGGGACCCATATGTAGAAAAATATATCAAATTGTTAGTTTGAAAAAAAGTTGTTGGATCGAGTTGTACAAGAATTGTGTTCAGAGTTGTACAAGAATAATTTCTCATTGAATCTCAAGCCAAAGAACGTGATAAGCAAGTGGAACAAGTCAAACATCCTATGGGATAACATGCATTTTTCATCAGTGCTTGTATTTGAATCTGTAACAACTTAATTAGTAGATAGTTGATCAAGTGAATTTGTAATTTAAATTATTTATCTGTTATCTTCTACAAGCTTATATATATATATACACAATACAATACAAAGCTAAGGCAATTACAAACCAAACACAAGTTATACTATAAGTTATTCTATTCCGGGCTTGACTACACAAGTTAGTGAGCCAAGCAGAAGGAATAAATTAGTTAATTAGGATAACATATCTTCACTTTCTTAATAATTAACCCACAATCCCAAGCGTTCTCAAAGTTGGGAAAGAAAATTTGCCATGGTAGAACGTGACCTACACATGGCTAATAAGGGCTGAGCTTTGGGCGTGGTGAGCCCTTCCAATTCACTCATGTCCACCATCTCTTTTCCAATTCTTTTCCACTCAAAGCACTGAATCAGTGATCCTATGGCCAGCCCAACTATTCGCATACCCAAGCCCTCCCCAGGGCAGCCTCTTCTCCCTACTCCAAACGGCAAAAGCATGATCCCACCATTCCTTTCTCCTTCTAGACCTTGGAATCTCTCTGGTTTGAATTTTCTAGGTTCTACCCATATCCTAGGATCATTATGTATGGCCCACACATTCACCAATAGCAGTGTGCCGCGTGGAACATGGTACCCTCCGACAGTACACTCCTCTGAAGACTCGTGGGGTACCAGCAGCGGGGCAGCCGGGTACATTCGGAGTGTCTCATTTATGATGCCGCGGAGATAGGGAAGCTTTGCAATATCTGATTCTTCAATTAGCCTGCTCTGTCCAACGTGATTGTCGATTTCAGCCTGGGCTTTCACAAGGGTCTCCGGGTTGTTCAACAAGAGTGACAATGTCCACTCCATCGTTCCAGCAGAAGTGTCAGTCCCTGCTGATAACAATACCTGGGTACAAAAATTTAATATTTGCTTCATAACGTTTGGCAAAAAGAAATTCTTCTTTGTTATGGTTGGCCTAAAAACATGTATGATTAGTAACATAACAAGTTTACATATGAACCTTGTGGTCATGGGCGGTCTATCGAAAAACCACCAAAAATAAAAAAGAAAAAAAAAAAAAAAAGCGAAACCGTAGAACTTGGTTCATCATCCTTCTTCGATCTCCCTGAAAGCTTATACTATAATGTTTGGTCGTTTATTTTTTATTTTTTTTAATCTTTTTTAGCATACTAATGTAACATCCCTCGCCTTAAAAAACATTTAATATTTTTGAAAAGTTTTCGTGTATAATTATATAGATTCTATCTGAGAGAAGGAAAGAACAGATCTGCTCCCTCCTCAGCTCTCTCTCCCTTTCTACTCCCCGCACTTACCCTTTCCCTCACATTTTGGTTTTTTTTATTTTATTTTTATTTTATTTTATTTTATTTTATTTTATTTTTATTCTTTAGGTGTTCTTTGACCAAATCAGCAATTTTGGCCTCTCCGCTATGTATCCGTCCATCTACCTCTGTGTTGTACCATTTATCTCCTCCCTGGCCGCTGCTGTTGTTTGCTAGTTGTGTTTTTGCTTTGAATAAAAGTTTTATTCTCTTTAGATCTACTTTCATGGGCGATATATAGAATGCAGATTAGTTAGGTGTGAAGCGTTATCTCTCACGGCCTGGATAGTTCGGTGTGAGGAGTTATTTATCACGGCTGATTACGTTAATTAAATTTTTTAGGATATTTGGCTACCTTTGTCTTAGATCTACACTGGTCGAAACAAATCTGCTCTTTAACTATTTTTGTACATGGGTTAGCGGTAGATGAAAGTCATAGATAGCACTTTATTGTAAGAATTTTGTTTGTATTTATGACTATGTAACTTCATAGCATGTGACTATGATTTTGCAAATATTTATGCTTTGTGATGTAAGAGCTTTATGATATTTGATTAATGAAATACTTAGATCTTTCGTTAAAAAAAAAAAAATTATATAGATTCTTCTAGAATTAAAAACCTTAAACAATTCTGGCAATAAATTAAATTGGGTCAAAAAATCTTGCAAACATTTCCTTAAAAGCTTAACAAAAATTTTTTGACCATTTTTCATACTCTCCAAGCATCGCTATGAAATTTTTTCAATGAAATGATAGAGTGTTTATGAAAAAAAGGTTTTCTGAAAGTGATCGATGTTTATGAAAGGACATGTCTTTAGTAAAACATTTTATGAAAGAAATGTTTTTGAATAATAGTTTTGAAATAGAATGTTACATCATAGATTTTTCAGAGGGATTGAGAAAACTTACTAGTGTCATGCCTCTGATGATTTCATCCGTATAATATTCAGGTTCAGCTTCTTGCAGTGACAATAGGACGTCGATCATGGTCTTGCCCCTCCCTTCAAAAGCAGGATCCCGATCACTCCCCCTTCTTCGATGTTCTTCAATCAAATCCTGCATGAATTTATCCCTCTTCCTCTGCAACATGGCCAACCTTTTCTCAAGTCCTCTTGATCCAACCCACTTAAAAGCAGGCAGAAAATCTCCTATATTTGTAGCCACACTGAGCTGAAAGGTCTCCATCACAATTTTCTTAAACTTGCTTGCTCCCTCCAATTCTGCCACCTTCTCTCCGCCATAATCCCGCTTTCCTGTGATCATCCTCATCAAAACATTGAGTGTCAGCTCAAAAAACGTTGACTTCATGTCCACAGTCTGAAACTCATCCCCTTTTGAGTGTTGAGAAAGTCGGTGGATTAATGATTTAACCTCGTCAACACGTATGCCATAGAACATCTGGAGGCGATTAGATGACAGAAGCTCAACAGAAGCTATGCGCCTTAAGTTGCGCCAGTGGTGGCCGTATGAGGCCCAAACAAGGGTAGTGTAATTGTAACCAAGGTGTTTTCCGGCAAGGAGGCGCGGGCGGTTTGCAAAAACGACGTCATTTTTGGTGAAGCATTCCTCCGCGAGAGTGGGGGAAGAAACAAGGAGAGCAGGGCGGGAGCCGAAGCTCATGAATAGTACTGGACCATGTTGGTTGGAAAGTTTAGCGAAGGTTCTGTGGAGAGGTTTCTTAAGGAGATAGAGGTGGCCGATGATGGGCAGAGAAAGAGCAGGGCTTGGTGGAAGTCGTTTTCTTGTTTGGACCAAATGCTTCGTAAGGAAATACAGGAAGAGAAAGAGCAAAACGTAGTGGTAGAATGGGATTTCCATGGATAGATTTGTACGATATATGCTTGTAGGATTTAAATTACTTGTGGAGATGATATCTCACCCATCTCAAAATTAACAATAGCCATCAAGAAACGTACTCTGTAATCATAGACACAATCGGTAACGGGTGAAATTGATCAAACTCCGGTATTAGAAATTTAGAAGATACCTTCGAGGGTTGGAACTTGGACTGTACGTATGTCGTTATGTTTGGAAATGGATGAGCCACTAAATCGTATAAAAAATTTCGTCCCTAGCTATAATCAATAATGGAGATATGATGCACGGCTAAAATCTGGTGTACCTCACCCCATGATACGCTCTCTACCAAGATTGATCCCTCCCATTCATCACATATATATAGTAGGAATTTAGGATAAAAAAAGATCACTATGGTTTAGTTTAGTTTGGCTAACCATACCTGGCATCTGTGATGAGATTCAACAAGATGGGTCTTATTCTCTAAAACGGCAGAATGTTAGAAGCTGGACAAACAATCATGGGGTGCCGATCGCGGCCGTACGCATCAAATTCGTCCCTGTTGAAACTGATTGGACTATTGCCGGCCACTAGATTCTGTGGTGGTGGCATGGGTGTCGCGTTTATGCCATTCCACATTTCAAAAGATGACGACTGCGCCTTAAAAAAAGAAAAGTAACGGTTGGAATCTCTCCTTTACTCATTAAAAAAATCTGATGCCATTTAACTCCGGGCCAGTACTCCAATTACAAAAAAGAACAGTTAATTACCTATTCCTTCTTCTTTCTAAGCAATACAGGAAGAAGGGCTAAAGGGGGTACAATTTTTTCATGATTGAATTATTCTGATTAAAAGTGTTAAATCACTACTTATTTCAAAAGTTTAAACTGATAGAAAGATGTAAATTTAATCACTTAATCAATATTTTAATACTCTCCGGCTAGAGATGTAAATAAACCAGTCCGTTCGACAACTCGCTCGATATTCGCTCAGTTTTGCCCGATCCAAACTCGAGCTTGATACTGTGGAAACTCGATTGTTACTATAGAAACCTGCTCGATTAGTAAGTGATACATACCCAACTCGCTCGACAAAACTCAATAAGGGTTCGCGAGCTCAGCTCGTTTAAAGCTTTACTAGATCGCTTGTCCGGCTCGTTAGTCCGACTCGTTAGCTCGTTCATATCTTATATATATATTAGTAAATAGTAAATATAGTATAATATATATAGTATTACATATTAATTATAATGCTTTGATAACCGTATGTAGTATGTTAAATTAACATATTAAGTTATTAAAAATTAGTATATAACAATATTAAATAGTTAGCGTATATATATATAAACACATATATCACTTCACACATGGTTAATAATAGTTATGTATTATACTTATATTATAGTTACTTAGTTATATAGAATATATTAGACTTACTATTTGTTCACATTATACATATACCATAGTTTATATTCTCTAATTATATATAACAACATATTGTAACTTTGTTACTTATAGACTATAGTTGTGTACTATATTTTATAATATGCCTTATATAGTTTCATATTATATATTTATGTTATTAATAAATGCATAGAGGTTATTTATAAAATTTGGGCTTGAATTCTGTTTTGATCACTCATTGAAAAATTTAATAGTTTACCTCAAGCTCGAGTTGGGCCGAGCTTGTCGAGTAATTCGGCTAGGCTCGAATGTCATTTTCAACGAATTCAAGCTTGAGTTCGAGCTAGCTCGAGTTTTAAACGAGCCGAGCTTGAACATGCAATTTATAGCTTGGTTCAAATTCGAGCTCGACTTATAAACAAGCCAATCTTGAAATCTTCAAACTCGACTCGGCTCGACTCGATTATATTCCTATCTCCGGCCTTTACATGTGGGCTCAAACTTTCTGTTAATAGGTAAGGCCAGCCAATGACAAAGCCAGATAGTTGTTATTAGAGGGGTCGATAAACATAACTCAAAAAATTGTAAAGTGGGATCATTACAAGAAGCAAAAATAAGCACGGTAAGACGTTGAAAGCATCTAATAATATAAACCACTATCTTCATTTAAATAGAAACCAAAGCAAAAAAAAAAAAAAAAAAAACTTGCCTGGTTGTGTGAGCACCCAAATGTCTTAATATATATCGTCTGAAAAAATGACATTTAGAAAAAAATAAAATATAGAGATAAATTTACAGGAAAACAGACCATCAAGAGAGGGGGAGAGAGAGATCTGAGTGCCAGGGATCTTTGGAGAGGGAGGGGTTTGAGAGAGCTTATTGCTCTTCTTCTTCTTGAGATTTACTCTTAACAGCACTTAATGGCAATCGAAACGCAGGAGGAGCACCAGCTCCCACTACCAAATCCTGTGTCTCAATTCCAGACCACACGAATGCAAGACAGACGAGTTCTTTGAGAAGTGTGTTTTTTTTTTTTTTTTTGTCATTTCCCATGTAATCATGTCAATATGCCATTTCCTGAATCGATCTTGATACGGTGTGACAGTGACACTAGTGAGTAGTGACTAGCAATAGGTTGAGGTGCTGTCGTGCTGATGAGCATATAGAAGCATGGGATGGTGGTATGGAGAAAAAAAAACCAATTCAACTTGTCTGACTGACTTGAGTGGTACTGTGGTGGGGCCAAGACTGCAACACAATAGAAATTTCTGAAGAAAAAATTTAGTAATTTTATTTAATTTTTAGCAGGGGCACGACTCTGCCGGCCGTAAAACCAATCCTAGCCTCCATTGAGTCCGGCCAATATGTGTGAAATATTAAATTGAAATAGAGTGAATCAATGAAGTCAAAGTCTGAATTTAGGATTTTTAATTTTAATATTACGTTAAATTACTACGTATCTCAAAAGAAGATAGTGTAACCATTTATGCCTTCCATGAGAAAAACTCATTTAAAAAATCTGATGCCATTTAACCTGGCCCACTCCAATTACAAAAAATACAGTTAACCTATTCCTCCTTTCTAAGCTATACAAGGGTTAACGGGTGGCAGCAGCTAGTTCACCTTTTTTTTTTTTCACTACTGATTTATTCTGATTAACTGGCCGGAAAGTACATGCATGCATGGCTTGCCCACTAAGAAAAGAACAAGATATTAACAAATAAAATGGTCGTAATCATTATCAATAGTTAATCCAGTGATCTTTTTGTTTCGTAAATCTTGGTCCATGTGGTTGTTGTACACTATCCCTTTGGGTCAAGGTCAGTATTATAGCCAAAGGTTGAAGACTATGTTTTGAAGAACATTGGGAATTACTTTGCAGTTGAATGATATATATTTCCTTTTTTAAGAAGATTTTGATTATTATGAATAAAAGGTAGAGAAAATTACTATAGGGGTCCTGAGGTTTTAACATTATTACTTTTTCTTTTTCTTTTTCTTTTTTTTTTAAAAAATGCTTCCTCAGATTTAAAATTTATCAAACCGTTTCTTAAGACAATTAGAATTAAGCTCTGTTATCAAATTTGACGTACGTTTCCACAAGCTTACATATCAAATTTTATGTTTTATATATATATATATATATATATATATATATATATATATATATATATATATATATATATATATATATATATATATATATATATATATATATATATCATTGAGTTACTCCCAATTAACTTCGTCACATCATTAAAAAAGTGATAAAAAAGAAGAAGAAGAAGTTAACTTGTAAGGTACCGATCGAGAGACTTGACTTCTTTACTAAACAACTGAACTTTCAATTTGTTTGTGTGTGAAAAACGATGGATAGGCCAAAAACTAGGAAATTATAACTAAAAGTCCATCATTGGAGGTTAATTAACATTTTCTAATGAAGATCGCAAAAACTGCATGCCACCTTTTAGAGTACGTTAATATAGATGGGTTGTGAAATGAAAGAAAATGTCAATATAAAGATTACAATATATGGGACTAGTTGTTCAAGAATTCTATCATTTATCTCTTAGGAATTTTGATTTAGTTCCGTGAGAGAATTATGTGTTGTTATTAAACTAAAGAATATGAATCGTCGTTTCGTTCCAACTCTTTGTATTTCCAATAATAATCATTTTTATTCCTAAAGAAATTATGATTATGTGTACCAAAAGTGCCCTTAAGTATCTTTAATGATCGTGCTCAATTGTAACATTAAATAATTCTTTTATTGTATATATAGCATAAATGTGATTAATTAATACTTTTCTTAGGTCATAATAGATGGTATAAGAGCATTCCCAATTGCTTATTTATATTTCTATGCAAAATAGCTAATCAAATGCCATTTTTCTAGTTTAGCTAACTTTTCACACCATGCGTCTAATTAATAGTTTATCTAAATCTCTTCTCTATTTACTAAAATAATTTTTTTTTTTTTTAAAAAAAATAGGGGTAATTACCTTTTTCCCCCATGAACTATCAACTTTTGCGCAAAGCCTCTACAAACTACCAATTCGACCAAAATAGAGGATTCAACTACCAAACGCAACTATTTTTCCCCTTCCGTCAGTTAGAAGGTTAAAACAAACGGTCAACGGATCACGTGACCGTCACGTGACCGTCACGTGCCATTTTACATGGGGGCATGTTGGAAGATTATGGTAGTTCATAGGAGCATGTTGAAAGATTGTGGTAGTTCATGGGGGCATGTTGGAAGAATATGGTGGTAGTTCATGGGGGAAAATATGAAGAAAATGAGGGTAAAACAGCATGTGACGGTCACGTGACCCGTTGACTGTTTGTTTTAACCCCTTTGACTGACGGAATGGGGGAAAATAGTTGTCTTTGGTAGTTGAATGCTCTATTTTGGTCGAGTTGGTAGTTTGTGGGGACTTTGCGCAAAAGTTGGTAGTTCATGGGGAAAAAGGTAATTATCCCAAAAAAATATATATTCCGACAAAAATCAAACGATTTCCACCATCACCATTAATTGAGGCCTCCTCTCAGCATCACCCAAAAATCAGAAGCTTCACCAACCGAGCATTACGAAAAAAATAGATGCCTTTGCACCAACAACCAAGAAAATCACACCGAAATGGCCATTCGGCTAATGCAAAATTCATCCAACCCGATACCATTGCAACCCAATTCACACAAAAATAAGACATGTTCTTGCAAATCTTCTTGCCATTGTCGAACTGAAAAATGGGTTGAAGCGGCCATGAAAAAAGGAAGTGCGTGTCATGGTTGAGTTTGACCGTACTGAAAGAGAAGACAAATCCAAAGTTAAGAGAAGGTGTAGAGCCACTTATTTTTAAGTAAATTGAAAATCTTCACACCAAACACAATAGATCTGGTCGGATTAAATGCCTAATGTGCTTCAATTTGATGAGAATATCCAAAATTAGAGCTTCGTGTGCAGGCCTTTCAGAGCTTCAATTTGATGAGAATAACCAAAATCAGAGCTTCATGTTCAGGCCTTTTAGAGCTTCAATTTAATTAGAATAACTAAAATCAGAGCTTTGTGTACTAGGCCTTTCAGAGCTTAAATATCCAAATTCATCTCTTCACCTCTCTCTCTCCAAGACGAAGAACAACTTAACAACAACAGTAACACAAAGTTAATCCTCCTATACCTCTACATTCAAAAACAAGGAAGCTCTATGCATTCCACATGTCCTACGCAGAACTCAAGCTTCTAATGTCTTTCAAAAGGGCTCGTGCAGCAAAGCAAATCCTAGAAGGAAGCCCAAATGTTAGTTGAGTAACATCATGTCCACCCTCTCGGATAGGTTGGATTGCCACCACAAAAGGAAGAGTTGTTGAGATTTGTGTATAAATCTAAAATAGAATAAAAAGCGAAATAGTATGGGAAGCAAGAGAGAGAAAAAGAGATAGAGAATTTATGTAGTTTGATTTATGACTACGTTCACAGGGCAAAACCTAAAGGGATACATTATGTTCAATAATTTGATTGTTTACAATACATAGGTCCTTATTTATTGTTAAATAAGTCGACCTATACAAAGTAAACCTAAATCAACTTATACGTACAAAGAAACACAATCGACCTAAACAAAGAAATATAAATCAATAATATTATATTTTGAATATATGCTAACATGAGCAAATCGAGGCATCGAGGAAGAAGAAGAACCATCGAGGGAAAACACCAAACTGGGTGATTGCCACGTCAAAAGAAGAAGCATATCAAAGGACAAAGACGATGCATATGGGAAAAGACCAAATGAAAGTGTTGAAGAAAGAGAGAGTGAGAGAGAAATAAAAGACAAATGATAGATTGGAGAATAGTGTCTTTGGCGTGACATTGCTCACAAATGCACGTAAAATGCATTTTTCATTTTGTTTGCATAATAGGACGGATGGACTTTTTAGTAGTTGGTTAGCCATTTTAACTAAAAGAAAAAATGATATACCACATCCATATTATGTGGTATATAGCATTACTCAATGATTAATATTTGAGAGTATTTCTTCTTTGCATATATCATAGAGCTAAAAAAGGGTTTTAACATAAATCCGTTCATTTCTAACTTTGAATGCAAAGTAAGGCCGAAAATATTATAACATAAATACTACTTTGTCCATGAACTCTTCGAGGGTTGATGGGGTTCTTCAAGTAACATTCGCCATGAAGGGGTTGTGTGGCCATACCCAGCCAAGGAGAGCTGCTAGGATCACACTCTTTTCCTACTTGTCTCGACGTCTACTGAAAGCCTATTTAAGTTAAATTGGGCCATGAAATCTTTCAGGGACTTGGTTTCACCCAACTTAAGGGTGAGCAAGTATGCCACCGAGGAGGCGGCTCTAGCCTTTGTTGGAATGGCCTGAAGCGGTCCTCAAGCCTCCAGATTCTCACTCCCTCATCTTTCCACTCCTGAGGGGTCCTTGCACTTCCTTTTCGAGTTTCCAGGTTTTTTCTCAGCCTATTCCATGAAGGCTTTGATAATTTTGCCGGTTTTCATGAACTCTTCTGATTTGTCAATCAACTCCTGGAGGGATGATGAGGTTCTCCCAACAAGATTCACCATGAAGGGTTGTGTGGCCATACCGTGCCAAGGAAAGCTGACAAGATCACACTTCGTCCTGTTTGTCCACCGAAAGCCTCTCTCGATTGAATTGAACCATGAAATCCCTCAGGGACTTGGTTTCACCCTACTTAAAGGTGAGTAGGTACACCGCTGGTCTCCTTCGCCTTCCATTGCTGATGAATTGAGTAAGAAATTGCTTATCCAACTTGGCGAATGACTCGATCAACCCTGGGTGAAGGTTGTTGAACCACCTCCTCACAGGTCCCTTCAATGTGAGGGGGAAGGACTAACATATAATCTCGCTGAGGGACCTCAGGAGTCTCATGTGAGCTCTATACATCTCAACGTGATTCCCCAGATCCTTGGATCTGTCGTATGGATCGATTTTAGGAACCCTAAACTTTGAGGGAAGAGCCAACTCCATGACTAAAGGGATGGTTTGCCCCAAGAGCATTCAATTGACAGTTGAGTACTGCTTACCGTTAACTTTCTTAATGCCTTCTTCAAATTGGGTCTGCAGCTCTTTGAACCGAACACCCATCTCTAGTTTCTTAAGCCTAGTCTCTTATCGAGGTGACAACAAACAAATCCTATCAGCATGGATCCTCGTGATGCTCTCACGATCTTCCATGTTAGCTTCTAGGTTGTACCTCATAGGGGGCTCGGTTTGACTATGACGGGGTTGTTCGGTGTTTTGGTTCTAGTGGAGTTGGTGGTGCTGCATTAGCTTGAAATTCTGCTGCAAGAGAAGGTTCATGGCTTCGGTCATACTATGCTAGTCGGGTTTCCAAGGCTATAAAACGTTGTTCCTAGGGGTTCGACTAAGGGTTTGGTCGAGGGTTTAGTTTAAGGTCTTGCTTAGTGTTTAGTTTAGGGTTCTGTTCAAGGGTTTGTATGACGGAGGTGTCATCATGGCCATCTTGTGCGCTCGTCGACCGTGTTTGTGGCATGGTGTGATGTCCCACTCGCTTGGGAATGGGGATGTGCTTACATATATAAACGCACTCTCCTTGACAAAACGCGTTTTAAAGCCGTAATGATCATGAACCTATCAGAACTCCGCAGTTAAGCGTGCTTCTGCAAGAATAGTACAAGGATTGGTGACCTCCTGAGAAGTCTGATTAAGGGGAACCAAAGCGAACAATATTATGTCGTTTGGTGTGGGTTGTTACAAATGGTATTAGAGCCATTGCCCAGCCTAAGATTGGGGGAAGCATGCACAAGCCCATGAGGAACGCCAGCCGGGCACTTGCTACGACGCCAAGAATGGGGTGATCCCATGAGAGTTGCCAGCGGGGACGCTAGGTCCTAAGAGAGGGTGATTGTGACATCCCACTTCACCTGGGAATAAGGATGTGTTTATATGTATAAACGCACCCTCATTGACATAACGTGTTTTAAAGTCGTGATGACCATGAACCTATCAGAACTCTACAGTTAAACATGATTCTGCGAGAGTAGTACCAGGATAGGTGACCTACTGAAAATTTTGATTCGGGGGAGCCGTAAGCGGACAATATTGTGTCGTTTAGGATGGGTCGTTACACATGGGGTCTTTTGTCAATGAACTACAAATCAAGTTCAAAATTTTCGTTCTCACATACCACACCAACTGTTAACATAGCAACAACACGCCAAAGGAAGGGCAGAGTGGCTCGCCGGGGGCAACAAAGGAACTACCGCTGATGGTTAAGTCAATAAAGGCAAGATGAAAAGGGTAGACATACAAAACTTGAGCGTTAGAGTGGTCTCACCGGGTCCAGCTCTGGCGAACCCTTCTAACCTCTTCTCTTCCTTACAGACTCTCTCTTTCTCTCTCTAGTGAACGGTGTGCGGTCACTGTACTGACAATGTATATAACATAAATGTGATTATTACTTTTCGTGAGTCATAATAAATGGTATTAGACCTAATGAGTAATGATACATACCATTATTGTATCCTTTCAAAGTTGACGTACGTATCTTTTAAAAACACCATTAAATTTGAAATAGATCACTATTGAATTTTGATTCAATGGTGATTCCAAAAGTCACATTAACTTTGAAATGATAAAATGATAATACATAGCATTACTCAAGAGCCAATATAGTAACTTTATGTAGTTTTGGAGCATTAGGATGTGACGTGATCCAAAAATGATATAAAGGTTTAACAACGTTAGTGCAAGTAAAGGCTTAGTCCAAAATTGGGAGTCGAGGCTAGACGGGACCGTCTCATGCAAGCGAGGCTTTGAACATAGGAGTGTTTAAGACTTTGAGTGCCTCTCACCACCAATATCACACTCAATCTTTTAGTAATAGAATTTCTTCCAATCATTTTGGTATATAGACATAAGTGTAACACCCTGGTTTCATATTAGAAAGAGATGAATAGCTCACATAGAGTGAATAATTTATAAAGATACTCATTGGTGCTAAGTCTCACATTGCCTAGGTACTAGGTGAAACTAAACTTTATAAAAGATTCTAGGAAAGCTCCAAATTGACTAGTTATTTTAGAGTGATAGCGCAGATGTGGCTAGCGCTATTCCTTGGGTCGTTACAAATGTTATCAGAGCCACCTAGTAACGCCAAGTCATGTGGTACTAGAGCACTGCATGACATGCGCTTGATGAGGATGTCAGGGGTTTAAGGATGAGAGTTTATAACACCTGGTCCTATATTGGGAAGAGATGAATAGCTCACATAGAATAAGTGATTTATAAAGATACTCATGGGTGCTAAGTCTCACATTTTCTAAGTGAAACTGGACTTTATAAGGAATTCTAGAAAATCTCATAATTTACTAGTCATTTTGGGGTGATAGCGCAGATATGACTAGCACTTTTTCTTGAGTCGTTACAATAAGCCTTTGTACCAATCTAGGAAAATGTTGTGTCCTCTGTGTTGTTGTAACATAATATATCTTAGATCTTCTATATGCAAACTTATAACAAAATCACATAAAACAGTCATTTGTGAACAAAGAATTCTGCATACTTACACTCTTCAATATCAATCAAAATCCATATATGCAACTCCGAGAAATTCAAGTGCATTTTGCACATTTCACAAGTTAGGCCATGAAACTGACAACTAGAAAGTATTAATTGGACTCATTTTCCACACAAATAAAATTCATCTTTCCAACCACAAAATCACCTCCCAACCATAATCACAGATATACCAACCCAGTTAGTTTTTTGTTCTAAGAGTGAAACAATCTCCTCACTTTGTGAATAAGCCGTCGACATATTGGACACACCTTGTTCTCCCCCTCCATAATCCTGCAAAATGAATCCAATCAAATCCCCAAAAGATTCACATGAGTCTATGAAACTCTCTCTCTCTCTCTCTCTCTCTATATATATATATATATATATGTGTGTGTGTGTGTGTGTGTATACCTCTGTGCACATTCATAGCAGGTAGCACAGTGGCCACAAGGAACAAAGAAGCTGTTGCGTTGCTCATCGTAACAAATTACACATAATTTTGCATCGTATAATTCCTCCGAAGAGCTGCTCAATGCTCCCGAATCTTCCTCTTCTTCACCTGTTCCATATGTGTACGGCATTGGCTTCACCCGCATTATAGGATCAGTCTCAGTTTCTTCCCTTTCAGCTTCTCGTACCGGTGTGTCTATTACGGTGCCCTCATCTTCACCGCAGGCTCCGAGGTATTTCAGTATCAGGAAAACAATAATCACAATAAATCCTGCATGTTAACCACAGACGAAGTTCAAATTTCTTCAAAGAGTCGAATTAAGCAATTATACAATAACACTTCTGTTTTTCTTCTCTGTTTCTTCTTCTTCTCTGATGTTGTACCTAAAATTGCAATGTATGTTACTACACGTGCCACAAAAGAAAGCTCAATGTTCCATCCACCAAGATCCCCCTGCAATGAATTTCTTGGTTTAGTTTGGGAAAATTTGCTAATTAATTGAGGAAATGTAAGAACAGAAAGAAATTAAATGTTAAGAGTGGAGCCTATAAATTCTCCATAGACACAGAAGCATATGTTAGATAAAAGTAATAGAAAGCAGAAAAACGAAATGCTCTTTTAAGTCCATTACAACATCGTTTTCCTTTAAGAATTATTTGCCCTCATCGGAAATGGTATATAAAGGGTTACAACAAATATTTCTCCATGATACAATAGTGCCAAGAAATTCTCTGTTGTTTTAGATGCGTTTTGCACAAATGAAAACTAATCCTGAAAACTCTTCCATTTTAGCGAGAGACACAGAAACTCGAGATTTAAAATACACAAGGTGTTAGACAGAAACAGAGAAGAGAATTGTTCCATGTTTTAACACTGGATTGCAGTAAACTATGTGTAGTGCAAAAATAGCAGTTATTATGTATCTCCACCAACCGTCATTAACTGTTATTCTAACAGTAACAATGCATACCCCCAAACAGCGTGAGTGCGTTTCAAAAACCTCCCATTTAACCATTCACAAACCATAAACTATATATATGTGCTAATTTTGAAAAATAAATTAACAGAAAATAGTATTTTTAAGAAAGAAATGGATGAGGCCTCACATTGTTGGGTGTGGTGAGTATGACATAGTGAGTATCGGGGAACAGAAGGCTGAGCCGGCAGGAACCGGTCATTGTAGAACACATGCTCTTAGCTTTAGAAGTATCATACATCTTCGCCGAAACATTCAAACTCAGGCTCAAAATTATGTTTCTGGGACTCGTGTTTATCACGCCAAGGTAGTACCTGTCGTCTTCCTCGATGGTGTATTCTGCTCCTTTTCCTGCCCAAATATGCATTCGACATTCTTAAATTTGTCTCCTTGTCTCCAACATCTTTCCTATATTCTGGTGGATTAAACAAAAATTGCTTGAATATATGTTGGCAGAAGCAGATTGGTTAATTACCACTGATTGGTTGATGGAGGGCAAGGGCGTCAGGGGAACTTGCCACTTTCGGCAATAATGTATTGAATTTCCGCTCTCCTGTAAAAGTATGCGTGAGTAATTCAACATTGTTGATGAAATCTAGGAAAGAATGTGCTTAAAGTTAGCTGAAAGAACCTTTAATCATAACCACTTCAAGCTTGTTTAAAGCACTAGTTGGAGCTTCCCATCTCATACGGATTGCCGAGCCTTTGTTCAACCACAAGGAAAATCCCTGAAAATAAAGAGAGAAAAAGGGGAAAACAGAGAGCATTTCAACCTCTCTAGAGATTTACTTCCATTAATTTTGAAAATACCATTGATGGATCTACAAAAATATCACTAGAATTGAAACAAAAATTTCACGTGCTACGTACCTGGCGGCTGTAGGATCCAACGATCACATAGTTTGAGACGCTCCAGTTTGCTTCGTAGCTCAAGTCGGGCTTGTCGGTGAAGGCATAAAAACGGACGCCTTTCTTGTCATCGTCTCTAACTTCAACTTGTTCCACAAATACGGAACTTGCCTGCATCAACCGCGACGAGCTCGGTCCGAGCAACATACGGCAATCCCCGTAATACCCATATTTGAGGCTCACCGAAACTGCAAAAAAGGAAAAGTAAAATGGTTTCTTGAGATTGAAGGGTCAATTGAAAGGGCAATCGCCAAAGAAAATGTCAAAATTACATGCCGCAAAGCCAAATAGTCAGAGGAACCAGCAGGCGACTCCAGGACTCTTGCCACCGTGGAGAATGGCTCGTCGGAGGCAGCGTCACCGGCCGGTACATTGCCACTCTCTCTGGAAAAGACAAAAAAAAAAAAAAAAAAATTGTATGGGAGATTTTTTTTTTATGAAGAAATGCTACTGGTCTATTGGACTACAGAGTACAGAGTGGGTGAGAGGAGACTAGTAGGTTTGGAGGGGGAGAAGTTATGCTATCTCAGTCAGTTGAACTAACTATTTTTGTGTGTTGGCGGGTAACAGAATTCCAAGGTTTTTTGAACGTTAGGTGTCGTTTACATTTTGACCTACAAGGTTTTCTTGAACGTTAGCAAATTTTTATTGACGGAACTAATATATGTTTAGAATTGAAAATTTTGTACCGAAAACAAATTTTTAACCCTTTGAATAATCTTTTATATACCACCAAATTTGTCTTGATGTGAAAATCATGAAATGTAACCGTTTTATTATTCTATTTTTCGTCCAAATACTGAATGGCTCGCCGCATAAAATCTATCTGTGATAGTCAGGTGTCTAATATGACACGTTAGTATTATTTAAAAAGTAAAGAAAATATAAAAGAAAAAAGAAAAAGAAAAAAATTTAGGTGGTGGCCATGGGTTGGTTTGGCCACACCTAACCTTTTTCATTATTATTATTATTATTATTATTTTTAAATAATACTAATGCAGCATATGGGATATAAAAATCACTAATAAGTTTGACGTAGTGGGCTGTTAAGGTTTTTGATGAAAAATTTACGAAACTATCAACTGCGTCTATAAATTACCTACATGTATCATTTGTGATACTTTTGTAAACTGATAAAGATATATATTTGATTTCGAGATTAGTCACGCGTACCTAAAAAGTATTTAGCCCAAAAGAATAAATTGGGGGTTTTGTTTTAACCTAGTTTTCTGTAACATTATCTTTAGTTCTCATAAAAAACCTAGAGTTTCATTTTTCAGTGGTTATTAAACTTAAGTTACGTTTGTTACATGGAATGACTATTATATAGTAATAAAAAAAATGAATAACTTTTATTAGGAATGGGAGAATGTATAATAAAATATCATTAGTGTTAAAGTATATAATAAATATCTAATGCTTGAAATAATTATTTATTCATAAGAAATAAGAATGGTTAATAAAAATTATTTATTTTTTCTAATGAAATAATTATTTCGCTTACCAAATATATTCTTAGACTTTAATAATAAAAATTAGAAAGAAAAAAACATAAAACTTCAATTTGCAGCTTTATTAGGCAAGCTTGCGTGGTAGTTGTTGAGTTTTAGTTGTTTTAGTTATTAGACAAGTTTAGTTTTTGAACGTGCCCAACTAATTTCTCATATTCATGGATTGACTT
Organism: Alnus glutinosa; assembly: GCF_958979055.1. Lineage (NCBI taxonomy): Eukaryota > Viridiplantae > Streptophyta > Magnoliopsida > Fagales > Betulaceae > Alnus > Alnus glutinosa. Next base: position 10,642,805 of record NC_084889.1, on the reverse strand, counting down.
CATCATTGCATAACTATTTCTCGTATAACTCAAAGAATCTTTTTGCAACTAGCTAGCATGCAATCGATTAAGTTTCATACGCCGCTATATTTGACTTTGGCCAAACGTTTTTTTTAATCTCATTATTTTTGCATAGAATTATAAAACAATTTATTGGAATACTTGGCCGAAACTAATTTTACCATACCAATAGGCAGGAGTATATAGGTGAATATTCGTGCGATTATTTACGATATTTAAGTTAATTAGTATTCATAAAATATAAATATTTATATTTATATTTGTACAATTATTATCCGTTATCGACAAATAAGTAATGGCCAAAATTAAAACCTACCTTGTGTCTTTAGATGCTCGAGGCTTCTCTGGTTTGAGTTGTGCTTGTGGCTGTTAATTAATATCACGAGGTGCAGCTTTGTATCACATAGTTGAGGCCTCAGATTACTTATCAAAAAATCTTGGATGCACGATTTACTTGATTTCACCTCCATAGTCGTGGTATTTATTTTTGGAGAAAGGGATTTTGTTGTCAACCCTAGTGCATATATATGCATGTTTACTGAATTGCAAATTTTTATGGCTTACACTAAAATAGCTATAAAACTTGTGAATTAATTCATTCGATATGATTTATTTAGGTTTCTATTGTGGATGCTTTTTAGAAAGGACTTTAGCTGGAAATATTCGTCCATATTTTATATCATATATACTTGTCTATTTTATCAACTGCAAGTTTTTTTTTTTTTTTTTGTAATATTTAAGTTTTAATATCCTAGTGAAATTGGGGTAGGATGGAGTCTATTTTAAGCCCATTCCCATCGTTTTATGGAAAGAATCCCAGCCCAATACAGAAAAGGCTCGAGTCTGGGTTGATGTATAGTGAATGGGCTTAAAATAGACTTCCCCAGGCATATGCTTTTCTACCCATTTGAATTTTTGAGGAGCAAAGACTAATGACAAAATCTATTCTTAATAACTTTTAAAGATACATGAATCATGATAATCGATATGGAGAGTGAGGGATATTTTAAGGGATTATGATAGTAACCCAACTAATGTGGCATGCATGTAATTATGGTGAAGAGGGCATTTGAATAATTAAACTCGTGACTCTTAATAGTTTATTGAGTCTATTGACTGTGAATTTTGAGAGGATTATAAACTCAAACGTGAAATGTATGTTGTTTTAATGTATCTAAGAATGAAAGAATATGGTCAAAACCTCATTAAGTTGGTTAATCACATGTAATGGTGTGAGATATTACACCTTAAAATGAAATCTATAATCTCATTATGATATAAGAATTTATTATGAGAATTTTAATATCTCATTGATCAGAGAGATTAATTTAATGAGAATTTATTATGTTGAGTATCATTCATGATCATTTTAGTAAGTAGTTATTAAAATAAGGGGTAATTACTTTTTCTCCCATCAACTATCAATCATTGTCAACATGCCCCATGAACTGACACTTCGACCAAAAAAATCATCAAACTACCATATTTACATACTTTGGCCCATTTCCGTCAGTCTAATTTATGCAAAGACTTAAATGTCATAACTCAATTTCAAAACTGACCTAAATACCCTCATTTTAAAAAAAAAAAAAAAAAAAAAAAAAAAAAAAACTAACTAAAGGGAAAGGGGGTGGTCGCCAGGCGGTGGGTGGCCCGGGAGCCACCCCTAAAGGTGGCTCCGGCCACCTCTAGGGTGGCTTGCGACCACCCCGAAAGCTGGGTGGCCGCGGCCCACAAGCCACCCCCTCCTCCAAGGTTTTTTTTTTTTTTTTTTTCAAATATATATATATTAATTTTAATATTTTTTATTAATTACTGTAGAGGACATTTTGGTCTTTAAATCAAAATTAACGGTAAAAAATGGCATATTCTATCCAAGTTAACGGGATTCCCTGACAGAAGGAGCCAAAGTATGTAAAAATGGTAGTTTGACACTCTTTTTGTCGAAGTGGTAGTTCGTGGGGGCAAAATGACACATACCAGTAGTTCATGGGGGAAAAGGTAATTACCCCTTAAAATAAATGTACTCTATAAAATGGATTCTAAGAGTATAAGAATAAAAAAGAGATTAAATTAAGAACTTAAAAAATTAAAATGTAGTAGAAATAAAGTGACAATTTATTGGTGGTTTGACTTTTTTCATTAGGTATATTTTATAAGGAGTCAAATGTGTATTAAGAAGTTAGGAAACTCTTGTATAATTAAATAATTTTAAGAGCAACTATATTTTTAGAGTGACATAAAGTATACCTAATGGATAATTGGAAGTTCAAAGCTCACTGGAGTTGGGTTTTTTTTTTTTTTTTTTTTTTTTTCAAGGTCCCTTCTCAAACTATGTATACTCCTTAATTAACAGGTATGACCAGCCACACTAAAAGCTTGGTTTGATACGCAGAATGACTATTCCATTAATTATATATATATATATATATTCTTAGGAATGAAAGCATGTAGAATGGAATTACTATTACTATTTTGTAGTTTGGTGCCACTACATATGATTTTATTGGAATTGTACCAAAATTATTAAAATACCTTTGATGTATATTTAAACAAATAAAATAATAATATTTTTTAAAAAAAAACCTAGAATTATTTAAACATTTGTGCTTTCTTTCATGTGATAGATTTTTAGGGTTAAAGCTTTTTTTTATTTTTTTTTCATGTTCAAGCGTTGTGTGTACATGTATGGATTTTTTTGGTTTAATTTTTCATCAGTTGTGATAACTAAGGTTCCTTATATGACGTGGCATTTATGTGTGATTCGAATTGTTGTGAGGCTTATATTGAAAAACAAAGATATTATCTTTTAGGGTTGGCTAACTTGGCTGAGGAGGCAGGTATGGTTTGGGATTTGGCTAGTGAGACAGAGAGATCGAGGTTGCAGATGTGATTTTCTGGGTTTTATTTTATTTTATTATTATTTTATTTTTTTAAGTTTATAGAAAAAAAAATAGTTAATAGGTTATTTTGAAAAACTTATTCCATTCTTCGAGGAATAGTTATTCCTCTCCTTTGAGAGAAATATGTATTCATTTTCGTAGGGAATCACTACTCCGATGAGAATAGCTATTTCTAGGAATGATATACAACCAAACAAGAGATTAATGGTTATTTCATAGGAATATTCATTTCATTCTTGGAGTATATTTCGCATATCAAGCGAGCTCAAAGAGTCTGTTTGAGATTATGCTAAAAATTAATACTTTTGTCTGTGGAAAAAGCCTAAAAGAGATTTTTAAGCTTCTTTCAAAACGCAGTTTTGAGCTTTTTTAGATAAATAAAGTTTTTTTTTTTTTTTTTTAAAACAAATTTTAAAGTTTTTACCAAAAGAACTTATTTTTGCTTAGCACATTTTTTTATGTACTAAAACAATTTTTAAACTCATTAACGTAATACAAAATAAGCTCTAAGTGATTTCCTAAGGGAGTGGTTTTACCATTGGAGCATGGGTTTTCTTCTCCCTACCTTTAGGGCAGGGAATCTGTTCCTCCCGGACTCGTCTCCGGTGGAGGTTTTGTCTCCTTACCCTTTTGGGTAGAGGAGTTGTTGTTTTGGTTATGTTGTTGTTTTTTCTTTTCCTTGTGTTTTAATAGGAATGCTTCATGTTTTTAGCGTTGGTTTTTGGGATCGGCCATCATTCTTGTGTCTCCGGTGGAGTTCTGGATGAGCCGCAGTAGTTTTCATCTTTATGATTCCAGATCTACGTTTCTCTACTGGTTCTCTCTAGACACGCGCTTCCTAGCTGTGATCACCGTCGTCATCTGGACCGGTCATCTCCTGCCGATGGCCTTGCCGTTCTTTCTTGCCGGTGCGTGGTCTGCACGTGGGGGGATCTCTCTCCCGAGATTGGCGCGTGTGGATCTCGCCATCTTGTCAGGTCATGGTTAGTGGTGATCGGTGGTTGGAGACGGTTGTTTCGCTGCTGGGGAGACTCCTGTGACGGTGCATGCTGTTCACGCGCCGCCTCTGGTGGCGATTTGGCTTCTTCCAACGTTGAGGACAATGTTGGTGCTTCTTGTTGTGTTTGTCTGTGTATTCTCTTGTTGTCTGTGTGTTTTCACAGTGTCTTTGTAATGCACAAATACTTATTGGACTTATTTGTAAAGTGGAGCTTTAAGGGATGTTCATGTAATATTTGTGTATTGTTTAGACAACTGCTTTGTCAGATTTGTTTCTGACTTTGGATGTAGAGGTGTCTTGTACCCCTCATTCTGTCTTTGTAATGCCTCGTGGCTTTTAGCAATGGAAGGAGCACATGCTTCTTTGTTCAAAAAAAAAAAAAATATTCCCAAAGAAGAGAAGTTGGAAGGCTACACGCTTGCCAAGGAGAATTACTAACAAAGAATCCACCATATTTGACCTCACAATTAAATGTAATTAAGGATCTCAGCAACCTATTATTGTCAGGAGAGAGACTCTCTCGAGTGCGACTGTTCTGATCACAACTTTGGACGTCTGCTGTTCGCCAGGAAGGGGGGTTTGTTCGCCTCCCTTCCCCGGTGGTGTTTTTTGCTTCCCCCGTGGTTTTTTCCATGGGGTTGGGTGCTGTTTCTCCCAGCCGCTTAGGCTGTGGAGTTGATGTTCTCCCAGCCGTTTAGGCTGTGGAGTTGATGTTCTCCGAGTCCTCCGGACTCTAGAGTTTCGTGTTTTATTTGTTTTGTTTTCTTCTTTCTTTTCGTCTTCTATGGCAGGAAGTTTCTTCCCGAGGCGTCAGGCGGGGTGCACTTGATTTCGTTTTTGTCTCGCCGGTGGAGGGCGTTTTGTGCCTAATCTGTCTTTCTTTGGATGCTAGATCTACGCTTAGTCATCGGTTTTCTAGAGACACGCGCCGCTCAGATGGGTTCACCGGCGTTGCCTTGTTCCGCTGCTGTTTGTTCCGGTCGTCGGGATCATTGGTGGCCAACGCGTGATCGTCACGCGCCAGTGAAGTCTTCTCTTCGTCGGGCGCGTGGAGGTCTCACTCCGGCGTTTTTTCGCCGGGCAAAGGCGGTGGCGGGGCTCTGGGGGACTGATCTGTTGGTTGGCGGTTTCGGGGAGGCGCGTGTCGTACACGCGCCGGTCTCCGGCGAAGACAGTGTTATCCTCCGACGTGTTGGGTTGATTTTTTGCTAGATTTGTTTGTGTATTCTCTAGTTTCTAGGTACAATTGCCTATGTGTGGCTCAGGTTTTACTAGAATTTTCTTTGTTAGGGGCTGATTGTAATTTTAGTAAAATTTGGGATTCTACATATGTAATTGTTTTTTTAAGTCAGATCCTTCTGACTTAAGAGTCTGTGGGGGGTATGTCCCTCATTGCTCACGATGTAGCCTTCGGGCATTTTAGACTTGAAATAGCACATGCTATTTGTTTCAAAAAAAAAAAAAAAATGTAATTAAGGAGAAGAAGTAAGGAGTTTCAAGAGCAATTCAATTCAACTTTTGAATTTGCAACATCAATGGTTAGTTTACCTTGTTCTACTAGTTTAATAAAATTTCTAAATTGAAAAATACACTTTACTCCTTTAAAGTTTGACGCTTATTTTTTTATCTTGTCTCTAATGTTTAAAAAGTAGTAAACAACCCTTCCAAATTTCGATAGTTGGCAAGTTTACCAATTCACTAGTGTTTTCCATCTTCTTTGATGGGGTTTAAAAAAAAAAAACAGACAAACAAAAAAGCAAAAAGAAAAAAAAAGAGTCAATTAGGGTGGCTCCACCATCCCTATGGCCGAAGTAGGGTGGTTTGGCCAGTCCTCAAGTTGCCAAATGAGGGTGGCTGAAACTACACCCAAAGGGTTTGGGCCTCGAGCCACCTCCATTTGACCAAAAGGGTGCCAAGCCAGCCATCCCATTCGGCCAGCCTAGGAGTGGCAAACAACCCCCCACCCCCCACCCCCCACCCCCCACCCCCCAGCCCCCAGCCCCCCCCCCCCTGAAATTCCGTGGGAATCATTTGCCATTTATTAAATATTTAAGGCAAAATCAAAAAATGGGTCCAACTTCTGCTTGGGTAAGGGGAGAGGGAGAGGGGTTAAAGTATATTTTTCACTTATTGTAAATTGTGACTTGTGCAAGACTAGTATCACCATCTAGTTTTTAAACTGACCTTGTTCTTCTAGTTTATGAGATGCATATTGGATTCTTAAGAGAAGGTGGTTTAATTTTTAAAGAAAAATCATGTTGTTAGATTTAAAGATTGCTTAAGTTCAGTTGTAGTTTTTGGAATGAATATTGCTTAAATTTATGGACGTACACGTTAGTTGATCGATTTAATGGGTTTGATTTCCTCTTGATGAAATGGACTTGGATTTGGCATAAACTGTGGGCTTAGTCTTTTTTATTTAATTGGGTTGAGTTTGACATGATGTAGGCTTAAATCCTTTTAAGGTTAAATGGCCTTAGAATTGATATGGAAAAAAGGGCTTGAAACTTTTAGGATTAATTTAGAAAAAAAGCAGAGTTCCGACAGTTATAGACTTAATCATAGTCGTATATATGATAACATTTCTCAATCATACAAACTGGTTTCCCATTATTCTAAAATTTACAATATAAAAGATTATTATTATTATTTTAAATTCTCTTTTTGGATGTAAAACAAGAAAACGAAGAGCTTCATACGTAACAATTTGGAAAAGTTGGCCCAGCAGCTTGGAATTGATGGGGCCATTGGGACAACTTGAGGAAGTGATCAGATCGATCAAGTCACATCACAGTCGCACTTGAAGAAGGGAGCACGACAATGTTGACAATGTGAGCAGTTTTTCGTCGATGCGACCATGCAAGTAGGCAAGTAGCAGATGATCATATGGACTTTTAGCAAGATCTCTTGGCTGGAAGATATTGACCGTTGCTTGAAAATTGGAAGATATAATTTGTATCCCTTTGAATAAGCTTATTTTTATACCACCAAATTTGTCTTGATGTGAGAATCATGAAATATAACTGTACGTTTCATTATTCTATTTTTCGTCCAAATACTGAATGGCCCCACTACATCAAATTTATTCCTGACAGCCAGGCATTAGTATATTTAAAAATTAAAGAAAAAAAAAAAAAATAGGGGGTAGCCATGGGTTGGTTAGGCCACCCTATTTATTTTTTATTTATCATTTATTTTTTTTAAAAATAATACTAATGAAGCATATAGGATATATGACAATCGCCAATAGGTTTGATGTAGCGGGTCGTTGAGGTTTTTGATGAAAAATTTCCGAAAGTATCATTTGTGTTTATCAATTGTCTAGACGTACTATTTGTTATACTTTTGTACACCGATAAGCCTATTTGATTTCGGGATAAACCACGCGTGTACCAAAAATGTACGTATTTAACACAAAAGAATAAATTGAGAGGTTTTGTTCTAACCTAATTTTGTATAACATTATCTTTGTTCTTGGAATGAATTGAACCTGAGTTTTTTTCACTTTTCAATGGTTATTAAACTTATACTACAATTGGTACTATGCATAATGAATATTATTCCATTAGAAACAATGAACAACTTTTATTAGGAATGAAAGAAGATGTAATAGAATAATCTTTGTGTTAAAGTATATGATAAGCATCTAACACTTAGAATAATCATTTTTTCATGGGCAATGATATGCTTCTTCTCAAATTATTTGTTCGAATTTGAGATATTTCGGATAGATGATTATGAAAAACCACTTATAAGACCCACCTAACTGGATAAGTGATTGATGATTTGAGAGGATCCTAATCCGAGATTATGGGATTATGGACTTGTGGATCATGGACACAGCAGTTTTCGTGGACTTTTAGCAGGATTTCTTGGTTGGATAATATTGACCGTTGCTTGAATATGTTGGCTTGAAAATTAGGCAGAAGCTTCCTGGCAGTCCATGCATGTATTGATATTGGTTTCAACTTTCAAGCACTAAATAGACGTGCCCCCAGTGACCCAAGGAAGAAGTCCGGTACCAACTTAATAAAATTTAAGGTTAAATGTTTTTTTTAGTACATGTGGTAACCGCTATTATTAAACGGCCGGCACAATTTTAAAAAATATCACAAATAGTATGTGTTGTTAACCGAAATATCAACTTCGCCCTTTCATCTACATTTTGTCACGTAAATCCATGTCGATGCGCTTACAAATGCAAAATATGTCTCATGTGCCACGTATTTAAGCCAACTCAACATGTTAGTCGCCACAAGATCCATCATGTAGCACATCTCTCTAAAGATATTATGAGAATTTGTTTGTGTGATTAGCTAGGGTAGGAGCAGGAAATTAGGGTTCAATCCATTTGAGAAGAAAAATATAAATTTTGATTTCAATCAATTTGGGTTTAATCTTGTTTTGTTTCGGTATTGGTAAAATTTAGTTTTGGTAATTTTTAACATTTATAGCAATAATATTTGAGGCTTCTTGATCACAAACTTACAACTTACTAAGGTCACTTTTAATAGCTTATGCATTTCTTTATGTAAAATGGCTAATCAAAATAGCTAATGAGTTTTAAAAGGCATAAATGTTTGATCATTTATTCTTTCTCTATATCATTTAAATATTTTTTTTATCTTTTCTTTTTTTTTTTAATTTTTAATTTTTGTTTTCTAAGGATCGTATTTTTTAGACAATAATTTTTTTCAAACGGGTCATTCTTTTTCAAACGGTGATAATATTTTTCAATGGTCGTTTTTTTAAAACAGTCATTCTTCTAACACAATAATTTTGTCACATTGTTCAATAACCAATGGAAATATACTCAAATAATAAGTAACATAAGAACACCTAAGTTTTTCTGGACTGACTAAGAATAAATCCATGAAAGATAGACCATGAGAAATAAATGTGATGTAACTAATGAGTTTGGAAATTTTTCTCATGAGTAGTAACATGTGGTATACCTGATACAATCATTTACATAATGTTTGGTATGTAAAATGACTACTCCATTAGAAAAATTGAATAATTTTTATTTGAAATGGAAGAATGTGGAATATAATAGTTTTGGTGTTAGAGTATGTGATAAAGATTTAACACTAGAAATAATCATTTATGGGCCATGAGAATAGTTATTCGAATACTATTTAATTCCACATTATTTCATTTTCAATAAAAATTATTTATTTTCATAATAAAATAATCATTTCGAATACTAGCTATTTCATTTCACATTATTTCATTTTCAATAAAAACTGTTTATTTTCTTAAAAAAAAAAAGCCATTTCGCGTATTAAACATAATCTTTATCCCTATTTATGTCCACATATTCAACTATTAAACTATATATGCTCGTATATGACATTTCTTCTAAGTTATGCTAGAGAATATGAAAAAGCAGAATCCGTTTAAAGATTGAGAATTGCGAGATGGAAATGAAATTGTGGAACGAGATACTTTTAAACATATAAACACGAAAACAATTTCCAATAGGTCCATATATCTTGAGTGCCGATCAATTTTATTGAGATACTATTGTTGTGATAAATCAATATTTTGGATAATAAAAGATACAAATTAATTAATTAATTAATTATATAAAAAATTAAAATTTGTATGGTTTGATTTAATAAATTTACATTTATGAATAAAAATGATTAAAGAAATCGTTATCAAAAGATAAAATATAAAAGAATAGTACACTCCAATTGTTAGAAATATAATTGTCATGCACAATAAAATAGAGCAGTACTTTATCGATCTGCATTGTTATCAATTATTGTTCCACGTGATTCTCTAATAAGTCTCTTCTTCTTGGTAGTGGAATACACTGCAAAAAAGTATTAGAGTAATATTCACAAAATCTACAGTCTACAAGCATAGGAAAAACTGAGAGATCTGTATTTTTCACAAAAAAACTTATCTTAACCCATTTAATGAGAGACTATATATAGTCTCATCCTGTTGATGGGGAGAGAGCAGTTTGTGACAGTTTAGAGCAGTTACTCCCTAAAAACAAATAACTGAAAAGAATCAATTATATTATACAAGCCAAGTGTTGTATTGCCTGGCTTGAATGCTGAGGGGCGTGCCCATGTGGACACCCCTTTATATTCAAAATCTCCCACTCGCACACAATGGGCATGATCTGATCATGCATCTCTCAATGTATTTTTCATTATTCATACTTGCATATAGACTATGCAACCACTAAGAACATGCACCTGCATAAAAGGGTTGGAGCACTATACCAACCCTTTTAATAATGTATTTGATTTCACATTATCTTTTAAAAAGCGTGTCAATATTAACTTCATATATACTGTTAGATGCATTAACTTTAAATCTAAACTATAAAATAAATATCTATCAATTTCATTTAAAATAAAGAGGATGAGTTGGGAGTGTATGGGTGTCTCCAAAGATCAAGGGGGGATGGGCTTGCACGATTTGGTGTGTTTCAACAAGGCTTTACTGGTAGAGCAATCCTAGAGATTACTGCATAACCTACATCGATAGCTGCACAAATTCTCAAAGCCAAATATTATCCACATACCACAATTCTTGGGGCCACTTTGAGGACATGACTGTCTTTTGCCTGGAGGAGTTTGATGTCTGCCTTGGAGGTCCTTCACAATGGGCTTGTGTGGCGGGTGGGGGATGGGAGAGATATGTAAATCTGGGGTGACAAATGCCTCCCGAACCAAATAACTTTTGTGACCCAATCTACACAAATAATATTGTCGGAGGATGCCAGTGTTGTTGAACTAATTGACCAAGATTCCAACTAGTGGAATTTATCTCTTATCCTAGAAATCTTCCATGAAGAGGAAGGCCGTAGAATTTGCAAAATTCCTTTAAGTCATGTGCAATCAAAGGATGTAATGATTTGGTGCAGCACTACAAATGGGGAATTCTCGGTTAGGAGTGCATATCACATGGAAAAAGCTTTGCAAGACACATGGCGGAGTGGGAGTCCTAGGCAACAGGATGAGGATCAAGTGTGGAAGATTATAAGAATAATTTTCTACGACGAGATGTTGTATCTGATGCGCTTAATTTGTCCAATATGTGAGCGTGGAGAGAAGAAATAGTCCTGCATATCCTATGAAATTGCCCTTTTGCACAAGGTGCGTGGGGTTGTGGCCCTAAAAAGTTTCAAAAATGCATTAGTAGGGGATCGACTTTTGGTCTTTTGGCTGAGACAATAATGGAGACATGTGAAGGTGCTAATATTGAGTTTCTGGCGGTTGTGGTACGAAAAATCTGGCTACGTTGCAATGGGATTGTGTTTGGGAGTGAGTTTACTCACCCACAAAAGGTAATTCTTGAAGCTAGTCAATCTATTGGTGACTTTTGAAGGGCTATGTCAACTGAGATAAAGCTGCAAAGCATCCCCAGTCGCTTTGCAGCCTCCCCCCACAGGAACGTACAAAGTTAATTGGGATGCATGTGGTTGTGGATAAACATCATGGACGTATTGGCTTTGGCATCGTTGTTAAGGATTATGAGGGAGTTATCTTAGCTGCACGTAGTACTACTAGAAATGTGGTTGCTGAATCAGTTGTGGCTGAAACTTTGACTGCCTTACACGCCGTGGAGTTATGCAAAGAGATGAGTTTTAATGATATTATCTTGGAGAGAGATGCCCTATAGATTATAACAACAATTAAAGCGGAGGGGCATAATTGGAGCAAATTTGCTTATATATTTGATGAAATCAAAGAGGGATTGCGCCAGTTAAGATCGTGGAATGCAGTACATGTCAAGAAGAGTGTGAACGTAGCTGCTCATACCATAGCTTGAAAGGCTATTTTACGTGTCATAGATAGAATTTGGATTGATAAAACTTCAAATTGTATTTGTGAAATTGTCGGTAGGGATATTCATATCCCTTACTGATTTGATGATTTTCTAATAAAATTTTGGACTTTTGTTGAAAAAAAAAATTAAAAAAAATAGAGATGATGAATCAATTGAGAGTAGCTTTCGTCTTTCATGGACTTATGGTCTTTTAGCAGGATCTGTTGGTTAGAAGATTTTGTCTTTATTAAATGTGGAAAATTGATAAATTAGGCAAATGTGACAAGCCCATTAGCTTCCAGCCTTCCGATCTATGTTGGCCGCTAGCTAGCAGCCCTCGTACGTGCTTTCGTAATTATTCTTTGTTTCCAGTGGGTTTTTCAGAATCTTACCAAGTTTATTTAATCTTTACATTATAAGAAGAACAATAATAAGTAATAGTATTGATATTATGGCGGTTAATTTTTTACATAATTTGAGAATTTGACATGAATTTAATATGAAATTAAAATGTTAGAGTTGAAAAATTTGACTCGTTTAATTAAATTGATCAGATTATAATTGACTTATATAATCTTATATTTTTCTTTCGATACGATCTAAACTTGTATTATTAATCGGGTGGACTTGATTGTGGAAGAGAAAAGTGAAAAAAAAAAAAAAAAAAAAAAAAGGAGGAGGAAATTAAGAGCTTTCTCTGATAGATAGAAAGCTTCTTTACAAAAGAGCAATAGTCAAAACATGCTTTAGACTTTGCCCATTTTAGAAGACACAAATAGAGACAAGAAATTGACAAAATATAAGCCTACTTTCTACACCTTTGGTGGACCGATTACGAAAATGCAAAATATGTTTACGTACAAAACTTCTTCTAACTCGGAAATTTAAGAATCAACAACGAATGCTAATAGATGTGGTTAATAGTTAACTTTATTGATACTTTAATAAAATAAATCTGGTAAATAATTACATGGGAAAAGCCCCAATTCCACTTATCTCGTAATCAATATCCTTCTCCACAACAATCAAAATGAGATGAATTAGATGGATATATTAACTAATATCACTAGCAATCTGTTTGAGAGGCACGAAAAAGAGAAAATGAAAAAGGAAGAAATTAAATCAGTTGATTAAATGAGTGAATATAATGAATTATAATATTTATCCTTATTTCATAAGAAATATGTATATGACCCACAAACGTTCATTATTCTTAGTGAAATATGTTAAGAATAACCAAAGTGTTTTTTTTTCTTGACTCATGTAAGAAATGTACACCACGAGAAATAAATTAAGGCGACGTAAATGTCTAAATGATATGAGTTTGAAAGTTCGTCTCAAGAGTCAAGGCAAAGACTCCCGCTTGGAGTCGCCAATACGCAATTGAAAATTATAAGTTCCATAAGGGCCCCATGATGTCGTTTATTACTAACACATATGTTCAACTGTCGATTAAGGCATCCCCATCAAGATCCCCTTTCCCCCTTTTCCCATATTCGAATAAAAAAAAATAATAATTAAAAAAAAAAAAAAAAAAAAATGCATCCCCATGATCAAGAGCAACATATTTTAACATGTGAATTTCAAGCGCTGCAGCAGCTGGCCGGATTGTTATAAATATACATCTTTTGTGTTCCAAAGGGACGTATACATAATACACGTACCATGCTCTATCCCTTCGATCCAACTAAAAATTAAAACCTAGTTATGGCTCTCCCTTCCCATCTAGTGCTTCCGTCTACCTTATTCTTCGTCCTGATCTCGTATTTCAACTCCATTTTTCTTGCAGTAGACTCGGCTACTACTCTAAGTATTGTTACAGACAAGGAAGCCTTACTCTCATTCAAGAAGTCTGCCATGAGTCTTGAGCCTCCCGACCCTCTGTCTTCTTGGGACCAAAACTCATCATCTCCCTGCAATTGGACTGGAGTTTTCTGCAACAACCCTGCCCGCAGAGTGGTTGGCCTTCACCTTTCACGTTTTGGACTCAAAGGGTCCATCACCCCTCATATTGGCAATCTCTCCTTCCTCCGTTCCCTTCAACTCCAAAACAACCAATTTGCAGGAAAGCTTCCTCATCAAATCGGCAATCTTTTCCGTTTGAGAGTTCTTAACATGAGCTTCAACCGCATAGAAGGTGTGCTGCTCTCAAATATAAGCCAATTGACCCAACTCCAGACCCTCGACTTGATGGGAAACAAGATTACAGGAAGAGTTCCAGAAGAGCTTGGCAACTTGACGAATCTCCGAGTCTTGAAGTTGGGAGGAAACCATCTATATGGTGCAATTCCAGCAGCCTTGGGAAACATTTCGTCACTCACAGAAATCAATTTAGGCACCAACGCTCTTAGTGGTATGATACCCAGTGGCTTAGGCCGTCTTCAAAATCTGAAGCTGCTTGATCTCACCGACAACGATTTGTCTGGCACCATTTCTCCATCAATATACAACATATCCTCCCTGGTTTCTTTGGGCTTATCTTCAAACAAACTTTGGGGTGAAATTCCCGGAGATATTGGAATTAAACTCTCAAATCTTTTAGATTTGAGATTCTGCGGTAATAAATTCACAGGAAAAATTCCATGGTCTTTGCACAATCTCACCAATATAGAAATCATCCACTTAGGATTCAATCTTCTAGAAGGAACAGTACCGCCAGGCCTGGGAAATCTCCCGTTTCTTAAAAGCTATATTATTGGTTATAATAGGATTGTTAGTTCGGGTGTGGGTGGTCTCAGTTTCCTTACTTCTTTGCTAAATAGCACTCTCCTCGAATTCCTTTTCATCGAAGGCAATCTTTTGGAGGGTGTGATTCCAGAATCAATAGGCAATCTTTCTAAGGTTCTCTCAAAGTTATACATGGGAGGAAATCGTATTCATGGTAACATACCCGCCTCCATTGGTCATCTTACTGGCCTGGCTTTGCTAAATTTGAGCGGCAATTCGATTTCAGGTGAAATCCCACCTGAAATAGGCTGGTTGGAGGAACTGCAGATGTTGGGCTTGGCCAAAAATCGGATCTCTGGCAGTATTCCAAATTCCCTTGGTAATCTCCAAAAGTTAAACCATATAGATCTATCAGGAAACAGTTTGGTGGGTAAAATACCCACTACTTTTGGAAACTTCAAGAGTCTTCTTTCCATGGACTTATCCAACAACAGGTTCAATGGGAGCATACCCAGTGAAATTCTAAGTCTCCCTAGTTTGAGCACTGTTTTTAATCTGTCCAATAACTTTCTAAGTGGACCTCTACCTCCAGAAATTGCTCTGGGAAGGGTTGTTACCATTGATCTCTCTGACAACCGTTTATCTGGTGATATTCCGAGGTCAATCGGAAACTGTGAGAGCTTGGAGGAATTATTCTTGGTCAGGAATATACTTTCAGGTCCTATTCCGAATACTCTAGGAGAATTGAAAGGCCTGGACTCTCTCGATCTCTCCTCCAACCAACTTTCTGGCTCCATTCCTGCTGAACTCCAAAACCTAAAAGCCCTTCAGTTCTTGAACCTATCTTTCAATAATTTGGAAGGGGTAGTTCCCAGCGGTGGAATTTTTAGAAATCTCTCTGAAGTTCATTTGGAAGGCAACCCAAAGCTTTGCTTGCATTTGGCATGTGTCAATTCTCAAAGTGGTGCCGGAAGAAAGGTAGCCAAAGTTTTACTTATCCTAGTCCCATTAGTCCTATTCTTCATACTTGGCTTACTGTTCTTAGCGTTCTACATAAAGAAAAGCACATCAAAGATTACAAAAGCTTCTCAACTGCTGAAAGGACATCGTCAAACGATCTCATACAATGAGCTGCGTAGGGCAACAGGAAACTTCAACCAAGAAAACTTTATTGGGAAAGGTAGCTTTGGGTCAGTGTTTAAAGGCTATCTACGGCAAGGAATTGTTGTGGCAGTTAAGGTCCTTGAGACTGAGAGGACGAGCTCTTGGAAGAGTTTTTTGGCAGAGTGCGAGGCTTTGAGGAATGTTAGGCATCGGAATCTTGTTCGACTTATCACATCATGCTCTAGCATGGACTTCAAGAACATGGGATTTCTGGCTCTGGTTTATGAATTTATGAGTAATGGCAGCTTAGAAGACTGGGTCAAGGGTAAGAAGAAGCACACAAATGGGGATGCCTTGAATGTTGTGGATAGATTGAATGTGGCCATTGACGTTGCTTGTGCATTGGATTACTTACACCATGACTGTGAAGTTCCAGTGGTGCATTGTGATTTGAAACCCAGCAACATTCTTTTGGGTGAAGACATGGCAGCAAAGGTGGGAGATTTCGGCCTGGCCAGCTTGCTGATAGAAAGAACAAGCAATCAACCTTCCATTAGCGCTTCACATGTTCTGAAGGGATCCATCGGTTACATACCCCCAGGTTAGTACCATAACGTACATCTCTCTCTTCTATTTTCTTCATTTCAACATTCTTCACCTGAAGAGGCCTTTTTGACTGGCAGAGAAACCATGAACGGCTGTTGGGTAATTGATAAAATTAGCTACTTTTTCTTAATTTTGTTAGCATATGAATCTTCTATGATGCAGAGTATGGTTTGGGAGAGAAACCATCAACGGCTGGAGATGTATACAGCTTCGGCATAATGCTGCTTGAGATCTTTACTGGGAAGAACCCAACACATGAGAGCTTCAGTGGAAGCCTAAACCTAACCAAATGGGTGCGGTCATCTTTCCCCGCCAACGTGGTGCGAGTACTCGACCCTGAGCTGCTACTGCTTATGAGCAGCCTTTACCATGATGGCCAGCCCATAAGCCTCGATCTTCAATATAGTTGCCTGATCACAATCCTTGGGGTTGGGCGCGCTATCTTGCACCGAGGAATCTCGTTATGGCCGCATTACTATTAGAAGTGCTCTACAGAAACTGGAATCTGCAAGAGACATACTTTTCAAACCTGCAGCTCCCATCATGGATAGTATCAAAATATGAACAATAGGAAGGAAAGTGAAGAAAGAGATCAAGAACAGAGATTAGAAAACAGAGAATGAGAGAAAATATTCTGGAGAGAGAATGATCTCTTGTATTATTGAATGAGCCGAATGAATAAAATGTAGTACAAGTAATATATTTATACATTGATACAATCAATAACCGACTACAACTAATATCTAACTTGAATTACAAGTAACTACTTGCCGACTGGTATTTGTTTTGTGAGTACAACACGAGCCACCCCTATTAGGCTAGCCTGGGAGTGGCAAACCACCCCTCAAGGATTTGGGGTGGCTTGGCCACTCCCATTTGGTTGGCTTAGGGGTGATTTGCCACCCCATGAACCACCCTCACGGCCCATGGGGTGGCTTGAACCCCCTCCCCGCCCCCCCCCTTCATTTTTTTTTTTTTCGAAACATTTTTGAGAGGTCATGACTAAAAAAGTCATGTGTCACGCTTGACTGGCTTTCCATCAAAAGAGATGGAAGAAATTGACAGAGGGTCTTTTTTGCCAACGGCTAAAATTTCGCGGGGATCGTTTGCTACTTTCTAAATATTTAAAGCAAAATTGAAAAATAGGTCCAATTTCTGCTTGGGGGAGGGGGGTTAAAGTATATTTTTTTCCTTATTGTAAATTGTGACTTGTGCAAAACTAGTATTACCTTCTAGTTTTTAAACTGACCTTGTTGTTCTAGTTTATGAGATGCATATTAGTTTCTTAAGAGAAGGTGGTTTGATTTTTAAAGAAAAATCATGTTGTTAGATTTAAAGATTGGTTAAGTTTTTGGAATGAATATTGCTTAAATTTACGGATCCAAGTTAGTTGATTTAATGGGTTTAATTTCCACTTGATGAAATGGACTTGGATTTGGCATAAACTGTGGGCTAAGTCTTTTTGATTTAATTGGGTTGAGTTTGACATGATCTAGTAGGCTTATTAATCCTCTTAAGGTTAAATGGCCTTAGGCTAGGCTTGATATGGAAAAAAGGGCTTGAAACTTTTAGTATTAATTTAGAATGTGCGTGGGCTTGAGGCCAGGTCAATTTTTTTTAATAATTATAATTATAATCATTTTATTTTTATATATATCTTTTGAATATTTTAATAATTTTGATACAATTCTAATGATAGCATATGTGACTTAATTCACCGTGGATTAGTTCCGTTACTTGCTTTATTTTATTAAAGCGTTTTCTCATTTCTGCAGCTATCCAACCTTTATTTCTAAATATAGAAAATAAAATTACTTTTTAATTTCTTATTAAAATACATCCCACAATAATTTTTCTTTACCTTTCCTTATATCAATTAAATATTATTTATTTACTTTTTCTTTATACTTTTTTATTCTTTATTATTTTATCAATACTTTTTTTTTTTTTTAACATGTCCACAGAAGAAGACAGAAGGGGGATAGTAACATCCGCTTCATGAGGCGTGGTCTCCAGCCAATTTGAACTAATAACCTCCGCTTCATAGGACTTATCAATACTTTTCAAGTCTCACTCTCTCACTCCTGGCTCACTCTCTTTATCTCTCAAGTCTCTGGCGCCACTTGCTCTAGGCGAAGCGGTGGTGCTGGCAGATAAGGATGAACGCGATGTCAGAGGTCTGGCGAACGAGGGCCTCCTGGAGGGGGTTCTACCCTGCATAATTCTGGAGGGAGACGTTGGCATATGCATCGATGAGTCCAAGCGCGAGGGCAGAGACGGCGTCATTGAGTTACACTGCAAGGTGGAGCGGGGTTCTAACTATTATAGTCTTGATTAATAAATGCACACAGAGGCAGTGCCCAATAAATAAATAAATAAATTTAGCCCATTGGCCCCTTCTCAAAAAATTATTGACCCCTTCTAAAAAATTATGTTGGCCCTTGCCTAATTAATTTTTTTTTTTGCCTTAACCAAATAAACCTAAAAAAAACCAATTTACAATCCACAAAACCAATTTACAATCCACAAATTTGCTATAGATATCAAAAGCCATTAAACCTAAAAAAGCCCTCTGACCAAACTACGTTCCACATGTCCACAAGCAATAAAAAAAATAAAAAATAAAAAATTAGAGAACAAAATTCCAAAAAAAAAAAAAAATCTTACCCAATTAAACCTAGAAAAATGTGTCTTAAATCTCACCGGGCCATTGCTTCAGCTTTCAGTGTTTCCCCTTCATTTTAACTTCGTAAGTTCTCAGACTACAAAAAAACCAGATATTACTAACGTGCAGAAATTAACACACTAATAAACATACTAACGTTATATAAATTTATACGTTACTAAATACTTCAGTAACCTGCAAAAATTAGGACGATACTATATAGTAACGCATAATTATTCCACGTTACAATATAGTAACATGTAAAACATTATACATTACTATTTAGTAACGTGATACCTTTTGTAGGTTACTAACATATATTTCGATTTTTTTTTTTTTAACAGTATATATAAATTCAGAATTATACTAACATAGTGTATTATGCACATTACTATAGCAGTAACGTGGAAAACTTACACGTTCCAATTATACAAAAAATTGAGCATCTAGTAACGTTCAAAATTTTCCACGTTACTAAATTTGGTAACGTTGAAAATTTTAAACATTACCAAATAGAAACGTGCAAAAGTTTGCACATTACTAAATTTAATGTCAATATAATTTTGAATGTTAGTAAATATTATGTCAATATATATATTTTTAAGAAAATAATATAATTTTCAATATTTAGTAATGTGGTAAATTTTTCACGTTACTAAATTGGGAGAATGAGGAAAGAGATGAGGATGTTTCTAAAAACAAACAAAATAAAAATAAAAATAAAAAACAAAAAGTTTAATCATCAAACTTTTATGGGGGGGGGGGGGAGGGGAATAAAAAATAAAAAGTTTAATCATCAAACTTTTGAAAGATGAGATTTTTTATTTTTTTAAATTGTTTTTGTTAAAAAAAAAAAAAAAAAATTGTATATATTGGTTTTTTTTCTTAATTTATAGTTTTTTTTTTTAAAAAAAAAAAGTGTTCTTTTTTTTTTTTTTTTTTTTTTTAATTTAATAGAAAACTGTTTTTACTTTTTTTCTTTTTCGTTTGTGTTTTTTTAAAATTGTTTTTTTAATTTTCAGTTATTTTTTTCTATAAAATAATAATAATAATAATAATAATAATAATAATAAACTTTTTCGTTTTTTAATTTTCGTTTTTCTTTAATTTTTTATTTTATTTTTAAAAAATAATTTTTTTTTTTTGTTATAGTTTATTTTCGAAAAATTGGGTTAATTTTTTTTTTTTTTTTTTTTTTTTTTTTTTTAAATCTTTCTTTTTCGTTTTTTAATTTAATAGAAAACAGGTTTTTCTTTTTTCTTTTTCGTTTGTTTTGATTTAAAGAAAAAAAAACTTTTTTCGTTATTGAATTTTCATTTTTATTTTTATTTTTTCATTTTTCTTTAATGTTTTTAATTTGTTTTTCAAATTTTTTTTTTCATTTTTTTTCCCGAAAAATTGGTTTTTTCTACCGGAGTAATACATTAGGATCGATTGGATGATTCTATTGATCCTATGATCATGTCATGATTGATCGCACGTTAGATCGAACCGATAACTGTGTCAAGTTTGATTAATCGGATGATCTATCGATCGGATAATCATACCATGATCGATCGCACGTTAGATCGAACCGATAACTGTGTCAAGTTTGATTAATCGGATGATCTATCATGATCAATCAGATGATCTATCGATCTTATTGATCGATCAGGATTGATCGGATGATCTAGCGATCCTATTGATCGATCATGATCTATCGGTTCTATTGATCTATCACCTTTGGGGCTGGCTGCGGCCTCCCCAGTGTTCCGACCACCCCTTTTTTTTTTCTTTTTTTTTTTTTTTTTTGGTTTTTTGAATTTTGAATTTTAATTTTAAGTTTTTTAAAAAAAAAATAAGTTTTTTTTTTTAAAAAAATAAATTTATATTTTTTTTTATTAAGATGGACACGTGTCGCCATATTATTTGTTTTATGTGGCACTGACGTAGCATTTAACAAAATCTGTCAAAAAATTTAACGGAATTTGACTTTAGTGATCGATTTGTAATTATAATTTACTACAAGATTTTTTTTTTTTGTTTAAAAAAACAAATGAAAAAAAACTGTAAATTAAAAAAGAAAAAAAAAAAAAATATATATATATATATATATATATATATATATATATATATATATATAAAACTAATCAAAAAATAAAAGGGCTAATCTTGAGCCTTTTTTGGTGGAGGGGGGGGGGGGAGGGAACGTGGGACACGAAAAATTTCATGTCCTGCACGTGCCACCCTTCAAAAAGCTCAAAAAAATTTGTATTTATTTTTTTTCCTGCCTTTTTGGGTCTTTTAAAACACCATTTTTCAGCCATTTTTTCTCCCCATGTGTTCCAAGCTTCCTTGCTTTCTCCCACTAGGTACTCTCTCTCTCTCTCCCTTGGTTTTGGCTTTTGGCTTTCTTCTCTCGTTATTTCTCTAGCCTTTTTTTCTCTTTTCTTTTTGTTCCAATTTTTAGCAATTATTCACAAAACTGTTTTTGTGATGGGTAACAGATCTGATGGGTTCATAACTGTTTTTGTTTCTTTATTTTGGAATATCAACAAGTAAGTCTTTCATTTCTTCTTCTTCTTCCTTTAGCTATATATATATTAGGTTTTCTCTTTTTGTTATGGTGTTGAGATATATTTGTGATATTTGTAATATTAGTGAAACAATATCAGGAATACAGAATGAATTCAAGAGGAGTGCAGCTCTTTACTTGCAGATGGTTGCCATTTTCTTCTCCAAAAGCTCTTGTTTTCCTCTGCCATGGTATCTCTCTCTCTGTTCCTCTCTATGTCTATGTGGTGTGTTTGTTCTTATGGGTGAGAGTATTTAATTCATATTGATTGGGGTTTGCAGAATATGGCATGGAGTGCAGTGGTTTCATGAGAGGTAATTAATGAATATTCTTTAATGAAGTGCAGTGCAGTGCATTTCCTGAAGCCTTGAAAAAATTGGCCGGATCGGAGCTGGAGGGAGAGATGATTCGGATGAAGCCCTATGCGTTGGGGTTAACAATTTTTTTTTTTTAAATACAATTTTAGTAACGTGCTAACACACGTTACTAAAAATAATAATTTTTTTTATTTTTATTTTTTATATACATTAGTAACGGTTTTTTTTTTTTTTTTTTTTTTTAAATTTTAAATTTAGTAACATGCAAAAATGTTACACTCCACTACAATTAGTGATGTGATAATTTTATCACGTTACTAATTTTAGTGACGTGCAACATTTCTGCACGTTACTAAATTAAAAATTAAATAAAACGTAAATTATCACGTTACTATGTTTACTGGCGTCTCGTATGCATGTTACTATATATTTACTAACGTGCAATTTTTCTTAGGTTACTATGCAGTAACGTGATGTCCATTTGGACGTTACTAAAATTATGTTACTAACTGAGGGATTAGGAACGTGAAAATCACGTAATTGATTTTACATTACTACTATTTACTAACGTTCAAAAGGCTTTTGCACGTTAGTAAACTTAGGTTACTAAAACCAAGAATTTTGGTAGTGTCAAAATCCTAATATTTTGTTTTTTTTTTTTTTTTTTTTTTTTTTTTGTCATATGGTGAAGAACTGAAGAGATAACTTAAAACGTGACTTACGGCCTTAGGGCGAAATTAAACTGTAAACATGAACTGAAGTCTAAAGAAGAAAGTGAAGAGTAATAAGGATTATTGACTTTTAGAAGAAGCTAGACTCAGGTGAAGAAGAGTCTAGAGAAGATTCTTGAAAATAGGAGAAAAGTCGAGACGATGAGTACAAAAGAAAATAGGAAAAACTGAGAAAGTCTACAGAAGAGTCTAGTCGATCAGAATAGTCTAGTTGATCAGAAGTGTCTAGTTGTGAGAGTAAAATAGACTTAAAGAAAATATTGTAAAAAATTTACACTAACCCAACATTGACTAATAAGGAGAAAAAGACAAATTTTGTACAAATTGAACAATGAGAAGTGACTTCTGAAGAAGAAGTAAAAGTCAAATTTTGTACTCTCCTTTTTTTTTTTCTTTTTTTTTTTTCCTCTTTTGTATAACTAATTTGTGTGTCATAAAAATCATTTGGTTTGTTCAATGATTATTGAATGCCTTGTTGACAATTTTTTTTTTATTATTATTTTTTCAGTTTTTACTTTATAGTATTATAAAATTTTGATTTCAAAAATTGTTGATTTAATCTGATTTTTACGACAAAAAACAACAATTAATTCGTAACACAGAAGTGATGCAAAATCACTAACGCAAGTCGCACTTTTTTAGGTTAGTTTTCTAAGCTCAATTCTTAATATAAGTGGTATTGTAATTTGGATATCATGGTTATTAAAAACTGAGAATATTGGTTATTATAATTTATAAGTCTAAACAATTAATTGGAGAATTTGACACGTGAAAGTTATTATATTCTATTGTTCTTTATGTGAGTTCGTTAGTTGCTAACTTAGAAATTTTTTTCCTTACTTTTCTAAAGACTCCAACATAACCATGTCAATTTATTTTATAGATGATTTTCGGGATTCAAAAAAACGACGGGTTCCATTTTGATAGGTGTTTTGGCTAAATTTGATGTATTATGAAAGACTTATTTTGTTTAATTTTTGTTGTCAAAACTAAATTTATGCCAATTTCGTTTTTATCTATTTATTTCATCTTCAATTTTAATATATTTTTTATTTATGCTTTGACCCCTACCTTTATTTTAATATATTTGTAATTCATGTCTTGACAGCTGCCCATGTCAAAAATACTTTCTGCCCCGTCCCTTAATGTACTCATGATAACATTTCTCAATTATACCAACTAGTTTCCCGTTATTCAAAAATTTACATATTAAAGAATTTTTTTTAATTCTCTTTGTGGATGTAATTAAAAGGGTCAATGTCTAATAAATCCCTGAGTCAGAGCGCTATTTGAATTTGATCCCTCACTTTTTAAAAGTAAGTATTTAATGCTTAACTTTTTCGCAAATTTGAAAATGATCCTTCTGTCATTTTTCTAACTTCCATCTGGGTGAGTCAGTACTTGTCCACGTAGGCGCTTACAACTCATAGTAAAAACGATACCGTTTTGATTTTCGACCTTAAATGTCATCCCCAACACGTGCGGCAAGATAATGGGCGGCATTTTGAAATTTTTCATGAATAACGAGGGATGAAATATTGAAGACAATGGAAAACGTAGGGACTTGTCACTTCTATTCATCCAAAAACAAAGTCCGTGCTCGTCGTCTCTGTCCATCATCCCTAGCATTGCTGTGGAAAATCTCTTCGTAGCTATTCCGTTCATGGTCATTGTCTCCGGCATCCATGTGTTGAAGGTAACATCTCGACCTTTCTGTAATTTTAGATTTTAGGGTTTCCCAAATTTAGGGTTTTGGGTAATTTTATCCAGATTTTAAGAAATGATGTTGTTATCACCGATGTGGATATGATTTTATATAACTTTTAGTTTGGAATTTGTTATTGTTGAGTTGTCGGCTTCAATGTAGATATTTGTTTGGATGTTGCAGACTTTTCAACATGTGGGTCAGATGTTGATGTTGTGATGGCTTGTAAAACGGGTGGTGGGAAACATAAATTAGGATTATGTGTTTGTCGATAAGGGTAGTTGAGAATAAATTAAGCAGTTTACATGTGGGGAAATGGGGTCATTGTCGTCGTCCTTGAGTATGTGTTTCAGAATAAAGTAAGCAGTGACTATGTGTAATGTGTTTGACATTGTGGTCCTTGAGTTTCTCGTTTTAAAACCATATCTTAAATTCTTACCATTAGATGTGCAGTTGACATGTGGTCCCTGGGTTTGTCAACTTAAAAGCTTTTCTTACATAGTTTGTCCACTTTATTGTTGCTGCATATCAGTAACAATTGGACAAACTTTATTCTGAAATGTTGGCAACGTACTCCAAACCTTACATGCAAACTTTTCATCTAATCCATGCATATTTTTTTCAACATCATATTTCATATTCAACAATCAGAATTCCAACAACAAAAAATTCTTTGACTCTCATTCATTCACAACTCCATCTGCAGATATGTTACTGGATATCACCATTCACCATGGTGGAGTAGTGCAACAGAAAAAAAAAAAAAAAAAAACCAAAGGGTGGGAGGAAAAAAATGGGTGGTGCCACTGGTAGAAAGGGTGCTCGAGTGTCTGCTAGAAGGAAAAAGGGTGGTGAATGTAGTGTTCCTGGTGTGCCAGACTTAGTTGATAAAGAAGAATTGCAGTTGAGTGACTTTGAAATAACTAATGATGACGACGATCTGTTCGCAAGTGATGTTCCAGTTAACAAGGAATACATGGAAAATTGGTGGGAAAATTTTGTAGGTGAGGAACCACATGCAAGCATTGGACATGAAGATGTTGAAGAGGACTACGATAGTGAAGAGTTGATGAGTTTGGATGGGTCCGATGATGAGTTGACAGAACGAAGAAGGAGGAGGTATCGAGAGTTTAATGAGAACCATGACATGAGGGTGCCAATTGAGTTGAAGAAGGAGCTATTGTTTGCTGATACATGTATATTTAAAAAGGCACTAAAATGGTATGTTGTGCACCATGGGTTTGATTTGAAATATAAACACAATGATAGGGTGAGGGTGAATGCAGTTTGTAAGGAGCAAGGTGAAGGTTGTGAATGGAGGATTCACGCATCTTTGGATGCAAAGAAAGAATCAATATAGATAAAAACATTCAGACCAGACCATCAATGTGGGAATCAGTATGAGAATACGAGGGCTGACGTGCAGTTTCTTGCCACTAAGTATATGCCTGATTTCAAGGATGATCCCACATGGACCCCATATGCATTGCAACAAAGGGTGAAAAGGGATCACAATATTGATGTTCCTGTAGGCAGTTGCTGGAGAGCAAAAAGGTTGCACTTAAGGCAATCTATGGTAGTCATTCGGAGTAATACCGCCATGTAAGGAAGTATTGTGAAGCCATACTGAGGTCAAATCCCAACAGTAATGGATACGTGAAAATAGAGGGATTCTGCTTCCAGAGGTTGTATATATGCTTGGATGTATGCAAAAAAGGTTTCAAGTATGGTTGTAGGCCAGTTGTATGCTTGGATTCTTGCCACCTTAAAGGGGAAGTAGGGGGCCAGTTGTTGTATGCCATTTGGAAGGATGGGAATGATGATATGTTCCCCATTATGTACGCGGTTGCAGATGGTGAGACAAGGGCATCTTGGGAATGATTTTTAGGACTTCTTATTGATGATGTTTATGTGGGAAGTGGGAAACGTCGCGGGTGGACTGTTATGTCTGATCGACAGAATGTAATGTGGAAATCATGTTTATGCTTTATTTTTTTTTTATTGTCTTTTTTTCTGAGCTTTATTGATATAATTTGTTGCAAATGTGCAGGGGCTTGGTCCCGCAGTAGACCATTTGTTGCCACATGCTGAGCATCGATTTTGTGTGCGTCATCTACATGCAAACTTCAAGTCAAAGGAATACAAAGGGAAAGCATTCAAGGATCAGTTGTGGGGAGCTGCAAGAGCATAAAAAATGCGTTGTTATTTTAGCATCACATGAAGGTGATAGCAAGTATGGATGCTAGTGCCTATAAGTATCTTAATGATGTCAACTTTGCATCATGGTCTAGACATGCCTTTTCTACACATTCGAAGAGTGATATGCTTCTGAATAACATTACGGAGACATTCAATGCATGGATCAAAGAGTCTAAGGACAAGCTGCTCTTGACGATGCTGAAAATGATGCATAGACAATTGATGACAAGATTCCAGTAAAAAAGAGACAGAGTCCGAGCCGCTTCTCACAAAATATGTCCTAAAATTTAGAAGAAGTTGGAAAGATCCAAGGACGAAACAAAGAACTGTATATGTAGATGGCAGAATGAGTTGGAGTTTGAGGTTGACCACATGTTCGACGCACGTCAAATAGTGAATTTGGCTCAACGTACATGCTCATGTGGGAGATGGTAGCTCAATGGTATCCCTTGTTCATGTGCTTGTGCTGCCATTTACATGCACATACAAAAGCCTGATCAATTTTTAGATGGCTATTACATGATGGATAAGTACATGCAGGCATATGAACCATAGGTATATGCTATGCCAGGGCCTGAAGAGTGGCAAGATGTTGGTGCCTATGATGAAATTTTGCCTCCAGTTGATAGAGTTCAGCCTGGACGTCCAAGAAAAGCTAGGAGAAGGGCACCCGATGAGCCCACTAACCCATACAAGATAAGCCGTAGTGGGTATGTGGTCACATGCGACAACTGTGGGGGTAAGGGTTACAACTACAAGGGTTGTCATCTACCCCTAAACTCTAATCGAAGGAGATGGAACCCAAAGAAGAGGAAGACTGCTGAAATTTCTTCAAATGTAAGTTTAATATAGTTAAGTTCTTCAATTACCGAATTTAGTATTGTTCAAGTTCTTATTCTTTGCTATGTTCTAGATATCTCAAAATGAAGCTGCGTCATCCCAACCTATGCAGACCCGTATTCGAAGGCGTAAGGGCAAGGCAATGGCTACTCAATGAACATGTTGTTGTTGACTTTTTTTGTAATGATCTAAACATTCGTGTCAGTTGGTCTAGCTATCTCAAAATGAAGCTGCGTCATCCCAACCTGTGCAGACCCGTATTCGAAGGCGTAAGGGCAAGGCAATGGCTACTCAATGAACATGTTGTTGTTGACTTTTTTTGTAATGATCTAAACATTTGTGTCAGTTGGTAGAATGGTTTGATGAACAATCTGTGTATAGGAGGTTATTTAGGTGAATGTTGCTATGTTGGATAAACAATGGATGGTTTATGTTGGTGGTATCCACAATATTTTGTGGTATTTTGTGGATGTAGTTAGGTGAATGTTGCTATTTTGGATAAGTTTATATAGTTTATGTTGGTGATATGAACAATATTTTGTGGATGTATTTAGTGAATGTTGCCATTTTGGACAAATGATCCCTGAGTTTATGTTGGTGGTATAAACAATATCCTTGTGTTATTGTTCTTGTGTTGGTATTGTGCATGTATTTATGATGATGACAAATAGATATATAATATACATTATGGTATTGTGAATATGGTTAGGATTTTGGGATGCATGTGGTCCCTGAGTTTATGTTGGTGGAATGAACGATATCCTTGTGTTATTGTTCTTGTGTTGGTATTATGCATGTATTTATAATGATGACAATCAGATATATAATATACATTGTGGTATTGTGAACACGGTTAGAATTTTGGGATGCATGTGGTCCTTGAGTTTATATTGGTGGTATGAACAATATCCTTGTGTTATTGTTCTTGTGTTGGTATTGTGCATGTATTTATAATGATAACAATCAGATATATAATATACATTGTAGTATTATGAACACTGTTAGAATTTTGGGATGCATGTGGTCCCTGAGTTTATGTTTGTAGTATAAACAATATCCTTGTGTTATTGTTCTTGTGTTGGTATTGTGCATGTATTTATAATGATAACAAACAAATATATAATGTACATTGTGGTGTTGTGAACACGGTTAGGGTTTTGGGATGCATATGATCCTTGAGTTTATGTTGGTGGTAAGAACAAAATTTTGTGTTATTGTTCTTGTGTTGGTATTTTGCATGTATTTATGATGATGACAAACAGATATTATACACAATTGTTGCACATTCCACATAAGATATTATACATAATTGTTGCACAATCCACATAATGGGAGAACCATACATACAATGATCCAAAGTCACAAAATTGGAGTGTTAAATTTATTCCATCAACCATCCAAAAATGCCAAAGCCGAATGTACTATTATGAATACTTCCTTCACAAATACACTACCATTACAAACAGATAAAAACATTACAAGCACCCCATCAACCATAGTCCCACAAAAGCAATAAACACAACTATCAAAAACAACAACATTTTAGTAAGCTGCCTCTTCCGAGCTCTAAGTTGTATAACCTCTTCCTTCAACCAATTCAATTCATTACGCAATTGAGGCAGTACTTCCTTTCCCCGAGGACATGTCTCTTTGTCAAACCAAACAAAAAAAGGTATTGCCCGACTTTCTAACCAAAACAACAAAACAAAAAACACAATAAGCATCATAATACACGGCATACCCAAAAAAGGGATCGGTTATACATACATTCATATAGGTGATTCTCATTTGGGCATATTATTAAACAGTTGAGGTACGGATCACTTACCTTCTGTGCATCATACATGGAACATCCAAAGAAGTGTCTCCCAGGATTTGCAGTCGTCCAAGAGGTTCTTAATAAAGATCGAATGCCGTATTTGCACATCGGTGCATCCACACCCAAATCAACTTTCACAGATGACATTGAAGTGGATGACCGTGACAGTGATTGTAAACCCTAAATAGTCAGATTTGGAGAAATTTTAACAAGAAACAAGATCTGAAACTAAGATCTGAAAAATTATCGTTACTCAACCTTATTTGCATGGGTTTGATCAAATTTGGCTTTCATTCCACCAGCGACTTCACCTTCTTCCAACTTTTTTCTTTTCTAAGCATCCTTCCCCAAGAGTTGACGACAATCTTCAATCCTCAGCTTTATGCTTAAAACTCTTGCCGCACGTGTTGGGGATGACGTTTAAGGTCGAAAATCAAAACGGCATCGTTTTTACTATGAGTTGTAAGCGCCTACGTGGACAAGTGCTGACTCACACAGGCAGAAGTTAGAAAAATGGATGGAAAAATGACGGAATGATCATTTTCAAATTCGTGAAAAAGTTAAGCACTAAATACTTACTTTCAAAAAGTGGGGTATCAAATTTTAATGGCGCTCTGACTCATAAATTTATTAGACATTTACCCTAATTAAAACAAAGAAATCAAAGAGCTTCGTACTTAACAAGTAACAATTGGGAAAAGTTGGCCTAGCAGCTCAAAATTGATGGGGCCATTGGGATGACTTGACGAAGTGAAGTCACATCACAGTTGCACTTGAAGAAGGGGGCACGACAATATTGATAATGAGAGCAGTTTTCATCAATGCGAGGAAAGTAGCAGATGATCATATGGACTTTTAGCAAGATAGATCTCTTGGTTGGAAGATATTGACCTTGCTTGAAAATTGGAAGAGATGAAGCCCAAAAACTTGTGGGTCCAGCATGGATATAACCAATAATTGATATGACATTCTCCCATTGTCTGCACCGTTTGATCAAGTAGTACAAAAACGTTTCAAATGCGCAAGCTTGGGGCCCAGCCCCCAAAATGCTTGCGAAAGAAGAAATAATAATTATAAAAATAATGAAATATCATAAGTTATAATTGAAGTTTTGTGAAATAGTAATAAAAAGTGATTAGTGTGAAGTAAAATAGAATAAAGTTTGGAATTTTTTAATGGAAAGTGAAAAAAAAAATTTGTTTTGTGGTGAATTTATTTGAATAGTAATAAAAAAAATATTGATGTGATATAAAAAGTGAATAAATTTAGAATGTTTTGATGTTCACTTCTTTTTGGAAGAAGTGAAAAAAAAAAAAAAAAGGAAGAAAAGAGAAATGGTTACCAAACGGTTCCTATTGCCTAGGACAGATATTAAGATCCTTTCAAATTATTTATTCAAATTTGAGATATTTTGAACCGGTGATTGTGAGAAACCATTTATGAGACCCATTTGACCAGATAAATGGTCAGATACAATCACATGTCCGAATTTTTTAATTTCAAACAAATAATTTGAAAGGGTCCTAAATCCTAATCCGAGACTTTTGGAACAAGTTTGCCAAGTCAAATCACTACCAAAAAAATTGGAATTTTGGACGGTTTTAGAAACTGTCTATAAAAAAAAATTTACGACATGTCAAAAAAAAAAAACGAACGGTTTACTAGAATCGTCCTTAAAAACACAGACGATTTAAATAAAACCATCCGTAATTATAAAATTACAGACCATTTTTTTCAAACCGTCAAAATATATTGACGGTTTTAAAAAACTCGTCCGTAATTAGAAATTACAGACAATTTTTTTAAAACCGTCTAGACCTAGTTCTAAAATTAGTAAAATATCGATAATCAGTTGCCGGATCTAGAAACTTCATCCATATACCCCCTCTCTCTCTCTCACACCCGGCCGACGGCCCTTTTCCTCCCCTTTTCCAGCGCTCTCTCTCTCTCTCTCTCTCTCTCTCTCTCTCTAGCTTAGTAGTTCTTCCACTGGCTCTCTCTCTTTCTCTCGTACTTGGTCCGTCCGGCCCTTCTCTCTAGAAGTCGATCTCGACCAGCCCTTCCTCATCTTCTCTAGCGACGCCCTGACGCGTCTCAGCTAGCCTGGGAGCCACACCCCCGTTTTCCCGACATACTCCGGCCGACACCCAGTTTAAAGGTTTTTTTTTAATTTTTTCCTCACTTTTTGCAATTTTTTTTTCCTTTTAAATTTGTAATTAGATTGATGATTTGCATATTATGGACTTTAATTTGTATGTATTTTTTTTTTAGATTTAATTTTTATAATATTTGATTATTTGGTTGAAATATTTATTTTTTATTTTGATTTCGCAAATAGTTTTAAGAGTTTGTGCAATTTTGGTTTATGTAATTTTGCTTTTTGAATTGTTTGTTTTAGGGTTTTTTCTAGGGGCCCTCTTCTCGTTAATTTCGTATGACTACCTACACTTATTCTTAGTTTCTGAAATATTCTTATTTATTTATTTCATTAGTTTACTGGTTGCATTTTTTTTAGTTAACCAATACATAAACCATTGCAAATAGCCAATAGATTCATCCCCCTGCCAACTATTATTACTACTAGATACACCAAATCTCTTTATTTAGCTCCATATATTTGACTTGAGCTATGGTTAGTATTTGTTGTTTACCAAACACACTCTTCTACCCTTCCCTTTTTATTTTTTTCCAAGTCATATCAAGTTTTTCAACGAAGATCAAACACAGAATGCTAGCTAGCAACGAACATAGACGTACATGGGGGGCATCAAATGTAAACTCGATCAAGCTCTATCGATCAAGATGGGATCTGCTTGATAGAGAGTTTAATTTAAGGAACACAACCTAAAGGTACTCCAAGTACCACCATCCAAATTTATTAATATATCGAAACTTTGAAACTTCTTTCAAGGATATATAGGGCATTGGGTCATTAGTTATCATATGTGAAATGACATCTTTTACGATTCATTTGAGGGCCGAGATTAATTAATTAGATCATGGATTTGGATTAGATTGAGATATATATATATATATATAAACAATTTGACATTTTAATTAAATGCAGGTTATAAAATTAATGTACAATGTTCTCACTATATAGGCAAGCATGAGAAGTTTCTTCCTCTATCGTACACCCTTTTTTTTTTTTGGAAATAAAATTAATTCTGCGTTCAATTAATTGATCCAGTACTGTCATCAAAGTGCCATCAGATCTCTGCCTAAACACATGCATGGGCAGCCATACA
This sequence comes from Alnus glutinosa, assembly GCF_958979055.1. Taxonomy (NCBI): domain Eukaryota; kingdom Viridiplantae; phylum Streptophyta; class Magnoliopsida; order Fagales; family Betulaceae; genus Alnus; species Alnus glutinosa. Next base: position 10,610,632 of record NC_084889.1, on the reverse strand, counting down.
TGCGTGTTAATTTTACTTTCCTGTAAGCCCATACATATCCACATGCGCGCGTACGTGTGCATGCATATATAATGCACAAATCTCAACACATATAATATTGTTCTAATTAATTAGGCTCTCTGTACTACCAAGAAAATCGATCTTTATTATGATCAAGCTCTATGCATATATAAGAAGTTGATTCATGCATCTTTTAAGCTTTTTGATGGGTTATATATCTATATACAGGAGTGGGAGAGAACATGTATATATATATTACAAAAAAAAAGAGAAAAGACAAGAAAAGAAAGAAACTAGATGGATCCTTGCAACATCTATATACTATTTTACCATATATCAAACTTTATTTGGACCAACATGCATGGAGATTAGTAATTAAAGACAAAACGACATATAATTAGAAAAGACAAGAAGAATTATATAGAATTAACTTTTTTGTTTCTTGGCGAGCAATATTTAATATATATAGACTTGGAACATGCATGGAAAGAAGAAAATAATTATTTAAAAGCAAGATCTCAAGTTTTTTTTTTTTTTTTTAAAAAAAAAAAAAAATTATTTTATAGATAAAATTAAAAAAAAAAAAAAAAATTACGTGCTGCTTGTAACTTAAAATAAAATGAAAAATTTCATCCATAAAATAAAATTTTTAATTTTATTTTATAGATGAGATAAGAGTACCAAGCAAAGAACAAGTTACAAGCAGCACGTAACATATTACAAAGTTCAATAAACGGCACAAAACCCATGACCAACACAAAAAGGCAAGAAGGTCGAGAGTCTTCTTCCAAGAGAAAAGAGAGACTGAGAGGAGAAAGAGTGTGGTGGGTTGCCGGGGGAGGGAGGTTCCAACCCTCCCTCCTCCCAGTTTTGTTTTCCTCTTTTAGTTCTTTTAGGTAGGGGTGTGCATGGGGTGGGGCAGGGCAGGTTTCCGCCTTTTTTGGCCTCGCCCCGCACCTTTGCGGGTTGGAAATTTCCAACCCACAAACCACACTTGATAAAGACTAACCGTGCGGGGCGGGTTCGCGCGGGGCGGGGATTGCGGGTATTGCGGGGCGGGTATTTTGAGTGACATTTATGTAATTTTGATTTTATTTTGTAAAAAAATAAAAATTCAAAAAAATACTGGTTTTTTAAATAAAAAATTAAATTCATATTTCCATTCAAGAACATTGTTGGTACAGTTTCCAGTACGGTGACATGTTGCCTTGTGATTCGTTGCCTTCCTTAATCTTCGCTCTCCTCGTAATCTGCAAAATAATAAACGGCTCGTCGGACTATGGGGGTGCCGACCGGACCCCCACTCCGATGCCTAAGTCAGTTCAAACTAATTTTCTAGAGAATATTTATAATCTCAAAAGCTCAGAGAATCTACTTGTTCAAAATACCTGACGCATTAGTCTTATTTTTCATAGTTCGCAGTTATAAAACTACTGGAGTGCTTAGAGCATAATCTAATTAGGAGTCTGAGTCCTAGATCATATAGTCTTTAATCTTATCTTCATAGAATTCAAATTGGGTAATAGAGTCCAAACTGGACATGACACTCTCTTTAGCTAATGTAATTCTATTAGGTACCTTATCCCATATTTGATGGGATAGAAGCCTATTTTGATATATTCTGAATATCCGTCTTTTTGAAGATAACGAATGGTCTTGTACTTAGGTCTGGTCTGGCCGGGCCAACCCAATGGGCTCGGCCCCCGATACTACCTTAGGCCCATATGTCTTTGGTGCTAATTATTTCTCCAACAGTTACCCCCCTAATTCTCTTATTTGAATTTAGAATGTAAGAGAATTAAGTACCTTAATTTCTGAATCTGGATCTTCCATAATCTGTATCTGACAATTGCCGCCTCTTTTAAAGTAATTATGACGAATAATGCCTCGAATCTTTGGAAGGATTAGAATTCCTGCTCCTTGTCGATCTAGAACTGCTGTCAGAGTTCTAATCGAGATCTAGAATTGATGTCAGAGTTCTAATTGGACTCTGATCCTTTATTAGACTTCTAATCTGATATCTTCTTAGACTTCTGATCTGATCATTCTTCTTATCTGATTGGACCATAAGTCCTATCCCATTTCTACCAGGGATAACTGATACCTGATTTCCCTGAAGTAGTTGCTAAATGTTTATCTCCTCCTTGGATCGGGTTGAGTGGATCCAACTTGTGATCTGTCATAGTACTAATAGCAACTTCTCATAGATATCTTCTTTATAAATGCATCTACATAATATTGTCGGTCAGGCCAAAGTTGTAAAAATGATTTCCTACTCTCAGTAGGAGATGGATCGGACTGATGTAGTTGATTTCACCAAGATTGTGGTGAAATGCCACTCTGAGAGAACACTTTGCGTACAACTTTCCTGAGATCAAGGTTCTGTCTGAAAAAAAATGGTAAACCGTTGAAAAAAAGGCTTAACTCTTCTTCATCGGTAGCACTTCGTAGACCGCTTCCACAAAAATCTCTCTTAGGGGCTTCGGAGGCCTAGACTAGCGCTGAGGCTTTGGTTGTCCGAGACTTATAACGACTAAGGGCTTCTACTGGCCCGAGGTTTTGTGCTTGGCGTACCGAATCTTCTAATCTGAACACCATCTAGCTTGGTCTCACTTGGTTATTTTTTGTAGAGGTGATATCCCCGTATCGTTTGTTATAGGGGTTGTCTCCCTGTATCTTTGTTCGAGTTGCTCCTGAGAGATCTTAATTTGAGAGTTTGGTGTAGCTTCGGTGATTTTCCCTTTGTAGAAGCTTTAACTTTGTTGAGCTACCCCCCATAACTTTAGTCCGCAACCGCGGGCTAAGTCGTTCGAGGCGGATAGTCAAGTCCTCTTGGTATCTTGGACAATGGTGTAAAAGAGATCTCGGAGTTCGGAGTGAGTCTCAGGGCTTCAACCTGTAAATACTTGAACTTTCCTTTTCAAATGTATCTTTTCTTTTTCATGTAAAATTTTTTTTTTTTTTTTTTTTTGTGTAATGAACAAAATTTCAATGTTAATGAATGGAAGTCTTGGACATTTTGACTTTCACTTTCCTTATCTTACTAGCCGTAGAACATCATAATTTTTCAAACTGAATTGAACATCTTTACCTGGAAAAAAGTTTAAAGTTTCTCACTCAAAAAGTTCTTCCGAGACATATCTCGGTTTCTTATAAATCTTACTTTTTATACTAGAGTTACCCCCAAAACTCGAACAAACAATAGGTTTGTGTTAGTTTTTTTCGAAGGAAGAACTGGTCTAATTTTTTGAAATTTAGGCTACCCCAAAAAATTTTGAACAAACAATCGATTTGTTGAAAAATTTTACAGAGGAGAATAAAAAAACTATTTGCATCAAAGTGTTGAGTCTTACTTGATGATTTTTTAAAGAGGTTTTATCCTCATACCTTCATGAAGCTTTTCCTTCTTGAAACTTTATCATTTTGAAGCTTTGTCATCCTAGAGCTTTGTCGTTCTGAAACTTTATCTCCCTGAACCTTTTTCTTCCTGAAGATCTGTCTTTCTAAACCTTTACCTTCATGTTTGTTTTCCTGAAGCTTTATCATCCTGAAGCCTTATCTCCTTAAACCTTTACCATCCTGAACCTTTGTCATTCTAAAATTTTATCTTCCTGAACCTTTCCTGAAACTCTTTCTGAAGCTTTCCAATCTCGCCTTGGTATCCTTTCCATAACCCTTTCGGGTCGTTCGAGGAAAGGACCCGGGCCAATTCTTAATCTTATCCCTTCGGAAACCCCCAACCGAGGGGTTTCTTCCTATTGAATCCTTTCCATGACCCTTTCGGGTTGTTCGAGGAAAGGATTCGGGTGGATTCTAATTGGGATATCCATAATCTTATCCTTCGGAAACCTCCAACCCAGAGGTTTCAACCCTCTGTGCCCTTTCCATGACCCTTTCGGGTTGTCCGAGGAAAGGATCTGGGCGGATTCTTTTCTGGATATCCTTAGTCTTATCCTTCAAAAACCCCCAACCGAGGGGTTTCAACCCTTTGTATCCTTTCCATGACCCTTGCGGGTTGTTCGAGGAAAGGAATCGGATGGATCCTAGTCCTCATCCTTCGGAAACCCCCAACCGAGGGGTTTCAACCCTTTGTATCCTTTCCATGACCCTTTCGGGTTGTTCAAGGAAAGGATTCGGGCGGATTTCTTTCCTGAGCATCCCCACCATAACTCTTTCGAGTCGTTCGAGGGGAGGAGTCAGATGGACGCTGATGTAGCTTGATCATCATTGGAGAAGTTTGATGAAGAAGTGCTTCCATTCTGTCTCGAACTGCTGCTTTATTCTTAGCAGAGATCAATCAATACCTGGAGACTGTCTGTTCTTCTTTGCTCTCGGTGTTGGACTAACTGAGAGACTTTCCTTGTTTTCTCTGCAAGGTTGTCTCCTTGGCTCTCGTTGTTGGACTAACCAAGAGACTTTCCTTGTTTTCTCTGCAAGGTTGTCTCCTTGGCTCTCGGTGTTGGACTAACCGAGAGACTTTCCTTGTATAATTTGTTGTAGGGGTTGTCTCCCCGTATCTTTTCTGCAAAAAGGGTTAACGAAGCATTGCATATACTAAAACAAAATAGCAGAATGCACAGTAGCACCATATATTCTTTTCATCCGTCGGGATGATTTTGTGATCCTTTCACTCACGACAGGAGTGAAGCCTCAACACATGAGTCTATTTTATCAAAATATATATACATTTCGGCAAAGCGTACAAGTGCATGCATATATATATTTTTTCCTGGTTGATAAAAACCAACATTTATCCTTACTTTAACATGAATCATGTTTGTAAAAGAAAAGTATGAACTTATCTGGTGAATTCGATGAAGATGAACTATCTTACTTGGAATTCCTTGTGTTGCACGCCCCTCGATATGGGGCTCTTTAGGAGAGTTCCTTAAGCTGGACCCTCGGCTCGGATTGGTCCCTCGGGATGTGACTATGCACTTCGGAGGATGGCAAATCTGGAGGGGTCTTCGGAGTATGCAATTTTGAACTAGAAGCTCGGGCATAGGGTCTTTGGGATAGTACCCTCGGAATAATACTCTCGGTATGTGTCGTCTCGGTACATACTTTTTGTCTCGATAGAACACCCTCGCGTCTAGCTTTTCTCCTTGGTAGAATGCCTTCGGATCAAACTTCTCGGAATATACTTTCTTCTCGGTATGACACCCTCAGGTCTAACTTTTGTTCTTGGTAAAACACCCTAAGGTCTAACTTTTGTTCTCAGTAAAACACCCTCGGATCTATCTTTTCACCTCGGTAGAACACTCTCGGATCTAACTTTTTTCATTTTATCCCCTGGACCGAAATATTGTGCTCTTCTTATTAGCTAATCAATAATATAACATATGAAAGATATCCCACCAGCATAGGCCCACTTCACGTAGCTAGGACAAAATCCTTTGTACAGACCCTGGAGCCCTTCGGATTTAGATATGCTCACAAGAGCACGAAGCATTATTGCTTTCCAGTAATATCTCCCACGTGCTTTGTCTCTTTCTTCTTTTCGGGCCTTTCTTTTCTTTTCTTTCTTCTTTTTTTTTTTAAAAAAAAAAAAAAAACCAAAATTCTGAGGATCTTGTTTTGGGCTTCGGTGGAAAGCTTCTCGGTTCTGCCAGCTACTAGATTCATGGAAAATCTTCCAAAGTCTGCCCTCCAACTGATTTTTCAGGAATTTCCCTTTATACAATTCCTTCTACACATTAACTCTAAGCACATCGATTTTTCTCGCAGGACCAATTTATAGACGATACATGAGTAGGCACTTCTCGGGCAGAGCTCTGGAACGGTATGGACGAGTCGGCCTCTCATCATGTGAATGTAAGAGTTGTCACCGAGGGAAGACCCACAGACACTGGGTGAGTCTCAAGGGGTCACAGTTTCTGAGCCGTAAAAACTAGACCACGGGGGTCCTGATTGCGTCCCGCTCTCTGTTCCGGGCGGTGGTCGAACCACCGAGACGAAGCTTGGGCGATGGACTAGCCCTTTTCAATTCCTCTGATGTTCACCTATGGAAACCATGACTCAGTAATTGGTGGTCACTGGGTCAGAGGAGAGGATCCGAATTCACTGGGTTGGGCCTCTTTACTTTCAGCTTTTCTGCACATCGGTCTTCCTTTCTCCGACGTCTTTCTATCCTTGAAGTGTCTCGGGCCTAAGGTCCATCGGCTCTACTCAGTGGATTCTGGGTGGAGTCTCTTCGTTGTCGCTGCTTCGGAAGTCCGGAATCTTCTAGCCAGCACCGTTCTGTGGATCATGGTCGGGATTGGGCTCTCCGTGACAACACGGCAATTCTTCATCCGCCCCACTGGAATTCATTAGAAGGGGTTCTAATTCATAACCCCATGGATGGAGGATCTGAACTTGACCCGAGATGAGCCAGCGTGAATCTTCCTCTGGAGCTCGGATTGAAACGAACAACATGCTTTCGACAACCATCTGGGCGGCTGGGAAGACCGAATCTCCGAGACAATGACCCGATTCGCACCCAATCCGAAGGCTGATCCGAGGTGGAGACATTCCAGGTTTTATCGAACTCAGACCTCTAGGTTCAGCGCCGCGTCAAAGACTTCGAGATCGAGCAGATTCTGGTTTCGCTCTCCGCCAATTTTGACTCCTGTTGGATCTCCCATTGATGAGGGTCTCTTCTGAACTTTGGTGGAAATCTAGATACTCTTTGGAGAAGAAGTCAGGAACCGGACCGGGTTGGCTTATCCTTCTTTTTTGGGCCAACTCCTCTTTTTCTCTCTTTGTATTTTTTGTTTGTCTGGGCCAACTCATTGGAATGAATTGGACTAGGCCCAATTCCCCAAGCCTAAGCCAATCGACTTGAAGCTTTCTTTTTTCTCTGAGGTGTTTCAGCCGGATTTATATGCGTTAAAACACGCCCGATATAGATGGATGCGGATCAATTCTATGTGAATATAGATCTGACTAGACTCGTGAAGATCTTGAAGAAAGAAACCATCGGCTGGAAACTGAAGATCTTGTTGTACATCCGTTTAGCCTTGAGTGGGTATACAAGAACCTAAGTCTGGAGGATGGAATCATGGCCGTGTGATCAGATTGTGATTGACAACGTCATGGCCCTTTCTTTCTTGTCATCTCTGCAGAGAAGGTTAACAAACACATTGCCGGTACTATAGACGAGCACATGCCTTGTTGTCAGCAATTAATTTTGACGCTAAAAAACCAGATTTAGAGATATACTTTTATTGACTCAAAAATCTCTTTCTAATAAGAGGAAAGGCATGGGCTAAGAACTTTTACAGTTTTATCGTGAAATCAAGGCTTGATAATTTCAAACCATCACTCTTCTTTTATAAACCCAATTATTTGTCTTGTAGTGCCAATAAAAAATATCAAAAATCAACAAGTATTAGAAGAGAAGCACCATTCCAACCAAAACTCATAGTATAGTTGAAAGGCTTCATGTTTTTTAACAAAGCGCTTGTAAACGTACAAGGGCACAATAATTATTGATCTTTGTCTAAAGAGAGTTTCAGATCTGACACTCCAAAATTTCTTATCATTGGATATCATAATAGCACAGATAGTCATCCACACTATGAATTTCTTTCCACAATTTAACAAATCGAAATGAAAAGAAAAGTATGGACTTATCTTGTTTTTCTGACGAAGGCGAGCACTGATTCGATGCCAATTGAATACTGATACGTCATAGTTGAACGTGATCTACTATGTACGACTGTAGATCTATATAGATCTGTCTCAGTCTAGTGATGATCTTTGAAGGAAGAAACCACAGGCCAGTTTCAACCGTGATTTATCGTGTAGTCACCGTTGCGGATTTTTTTTTTTGCAAGAAACGATTCGTCGCTTCCCACAGACGGCGCCAAACTGTTGGTACAGTTTCCGGTACGGTGACGTGTTGCTCTCCTCGTAATCTGCAAAATAATAAACGGCTCGTCGGACTATAGGGGTGCCGACCGGACCCCCACTCCGATGCCTAAGTCAATTCAAACTAATTTTCTGAAGAATATTTATAATCTCAAAAGCTCAGAGAATCTGCTTGTTCAAAATACCTGACGCAGTAGTCTTATTTATAGACTCACAGTTCGTAGTTATAAAACTACTGGAGTGCTTGGAGCATAATCTAATTAGGAGTCTGAGTCCTAGATCATATAGTCTTTAATCTTATCTTCATAGAATTCAAATTGGGTAGTAGAGTCCAAACTGGACATGACACTCTCTTTAGCTAATGTCATTCTATTAGGTACCTTATCCCATATTTGATGGGATAGAAGCCTATTTTGATATATTCTGAATATCCGTCTTTTTGAAGATAACGAATGGTCTTGTACTTAGGTCTGGTCTGGCCAGGCCAACCCGATGGGCTCGGCCCCCGATACTACCTTAGGCCCACATGTCTTTGGTGCTAATTATTTCTCCAACAAACATTTTCCATGGAATTAGTCTTTTAAACTAAAAGCCCTATTAATTATAAGATAAAATTCTAAGAAACATGATTTCTATTTTCTCCCATCAACAAAGCATAATTGAATAAATGTAAAGAATAAAAAGTTATAATATTTCACTATTCCATGTAATCAATTTTCTTGTCTTTTCCAGAAGTAATGAAAAGATTATTTCAAATAACAATACAATAAAAATGTGTACACTTTAACATCCCATGAAATTGAACCATAAAAATTGTATTTCTCACACAATGAAATGAGCTAGTGGACCCATTTTTTATTTAATTTTTTTTTCTCCTTTGTGCAGTGCTGGGCGAGGCGGGGCGGGGACCCGCATTTTTTAAAAGGCTAAACCCGCAACCCATCCCGCCCCGCATAAATTTCTCAAATTAAGACCCTAACCCGCAAAAAAACTTGAAAACCTGGTCCTCTGCGGGGCGGGGTGGGGCGGGTGCTGCAGGGCGGGGCGGGGCGGGGATTGCGAGTTTTGCACACCCTTACTTTTAGGGCTAGAGAGGTTTTTGTTCCTCCTTGGGTTGTTCCCAGTGGAGGCTAGAGTCTCCCAGCCACTAGGGTTATGGAGTTTTGAGTCCCTCGGACTTGTTCCGGTGGTGGTTTAGTCCTACTAGTCCTTGTGGACTATGGAGTGTGGTTTGGTTTTTAGTTGTTGGTAGGTTTTCTTTGTTCTTGGCAGGATAACATTCTAGAGAGGCTCCAGAGGAGGAAAGACTGCCACTCGTGTCACCGGCGAAATGATTTTGGTGTGCTCCAGTTTTTCTCATTCTTTAAGGCCAGATCTACTCTGTTCCGCCGTCTTATGGTCGAGAAGCATCCCCTAGTCTTGCTCGCCGTCGTCCTCCGGTTCTGCCGCTGCTTGATATGGCCGAAACGCTCTCCAGTGACCGGCGAGTGGTCATCATGCGCCAGAGTGTTTTCTACTCCTTGGGCCGTGCGTGATGGCTACGTTCCGTCTCTTTTGCCATGTTTGGTTGCGTTTGGGAGGTTATGGTGTTCGACTGCTGCAGGGGATCTTCTGGCGCCGGTGCGTGTTCTACACACGCCGTCTCCGGCGGTGCTTCTTCCGACGTCAGCATCTGTTTTTGGGTGTTTTCTTGTTCTTGATTACAGATTGTAGTTGACAGTTTGCTCTGTGTTAGATCTAGCCTAGTCATAGCTTTTAGCATAGATTATTTGTGACCGACTCCATAGTGCAAGTAGAGGTCCATATGTCAACGCATAGGCACCTTTCTGTTGACTAGGTTTATTTGTAGCAACTGTCGGTATGATCTGAGCTTTTGGGGTAATTGTATTGAGATATTTGTATTGTTCTGAGTCCCTGTATTGGTCTGAGTTTGACTCAGTTTGGTTGTAACTACGGGCTTATTTGGCAAAGACATGTACAAAACAGAACAGAACAGAGTAGTGGGTTGTTAATTTTGGAATTAGTGAAAAGTGATGATGTGATATAAAATTAAAAGAATTTATATAAAAAAGTGAAAAAAATTTGTATTGTAGTGAATTTTTTTTATTTGAATAGTAATAAAAAATTATTGATGTGATATAAAAAGTGAAAAAAGTGAAAATGTTTTGATGTTGATTGTTATTGAAAATTTGAAAAAGTGAAAAAATAAAGTACATCTATAGTAATGAGCACTACTCTGTAACGACCAAGCACTTAACAAACAAGCCTTACATTACCCCTTGGATGTATTAATGAAATGATTACATTTTGCCTCAAAAAAAAAAAAAAAAAAAAAACACCCAAAAAAAACACAAAAAGGCAAGCACAAAAATTAGTCAAAACAAAAAACACGGAAAATAGAAAAGTACAGGAAAAATAAATAATGCATCAAAATAAGGGGAGTGATAGTTGTACACCAAGTGTACAACAAATACACAACACCCCTTCACAAGGGGTGGGCCCCACAGTGTGTGGGGGCCATCCCTTGTGAAGGGGTGTTGTACATTTGTTGTACACTTGGTGTACAACTATCATTATTCTCAAATAAAATCTCGGAACATGTGACACCGATGGGTGGCGAGGCAAAGGAAGGCAGTTTGGGCAGAGATTGCCGGCGTGTAAGCCACTCACCGGAGCTTGAGGACCACTCGCAAGAGGGGACCGAAACTAGACCATATGCAATGGAAAAGAAGCCATCGATAAAGTTGAACCGAGATGAATTGACAAAGACGATGAATAAGGCCCTTAAAGAAGGGGATAAGACCTCCGAAAAGGAGGAGTAGGAGGAGGAGGAGGAGGAGGAGGAGGAGGAGGAGGAAGTGGGTTCCACTTCATCATTCTCGACAGACATTGGAAGCTTTTGGGTTATCTTCAAGGAGAGAGAAGTACTTGGTTTTGATTGACTTTGTTTGAATCTAATATATACTTTCTAAGTAAATCTGAAATGCATTTTCTAAATTAACAAAAGCGAGGAATAATTTTTTTGCCCAAAAACATTTAATAAAATGACTCATTCGATCTGCATGCTTATCATAATTATATTTCTCGAATTGCTAGCGCTGAAGTTGAATTGCACCCATTTATTAAGTAGATAATTAAATATAAACAGGTTTTTGTTGAGTTGAATTGAATTTTTGAATTTCTGATCGACCTGATTTGGTTTGCCTCCAAGACCCAAATATATACTCACATTTAAAAAAATTAAAAAATTAAAAAAGGAAAGGAAATAGTTTTTTTTATCCATATAGGCAAATACTCTTATATATTCCTCAAACAAGCTCCCAAGTTCATACAACTTATTATCCACGTACTACAAGGGAAGAGATCCAAATGTAAATGAATACAACAATTCAATGTACATATATTGGGAGTGTACTTATTCTTACTGTGCTTACTAAGTAATGAACATATTACATACCACTAAAATATATCTATGCCCTATACACACAAAATTCTTGGAGATTACATTGTTCAAACATAATCTACAGACTTGGAAAGAAGGTTATTCATAATGGGGCGCGCCTTACACATGGCCTCTAGTGCCACAGCTTTGGGCATGGTGATCCCATTGCCTTCACCCATATCTATTACTTCGTCCCCAACCCTCTCCCACTCAAAACATTGAATCAAACACCCCAAGGCCAACCCCACCGTCCGTTGCGCGAGTCCAGCCCCAGGACATGCCCTCCTCCCCAGCCCGAACGGCATCAACTTGTGCGCGTTAGTCTCGCGGCACTCAAATCTCTCAGGCTTAAAACTTGTCGCGTCATCCCACACCTCTGGGTCTCTGTGTATGGCCCATGCATTCACCAATAACATCGTGTTACGTGGTACATCATATCCTCCCACGGTACAGTCCTCTGAAGACATGTGGGGTAGTAGCAGTGGAGCTGAAGGGTACAATCGAAGGGTCTCCGAGATTATGCTTTGAAGGTAGCGCAGTTTAGACACATCTGGTTCGTCTATCAAAATCTCCTCCCCAATTTGATTGTCCAACTCAGCTCTAACCTTCTTCAACACAACAGGATGGTTGAGCAAATTGGCCATTGCCCACTCTAACGTCACTGCTGATGTGTCAGTCCCCGCAAGTAACAGGATCTGCTCATTATACATTATTAATTACTACAAGAGTTGGAAAGGAAAAATGGATTGATTATTAAGGATAGCGAGTATTATATATAACTGACAAAGATTTTATGACAGGCTGTAAAAGACGTCATAAGATGTTGAGTCAATTCTATGTCACTGCCGACACTGGGCTCCAATCCCATTAAATACTAGACATGCATGAAGCCACGTTTCGCACGAGCGATTCCGATGAAGGGATCTATTTTTACATCCTTATCCATTTTCGGATAGTAATGTAGTAATACAATAAAAGAAAAAGACAAATAAATCTAAAAATTAATTATTTCATAATTATAAAATGCAATATTAATTTGTAGGTGGAGTTACCAAAATAAGGCCTTTGATAATCTGGTCAGTGTAGTAATCCGGCTGGGATTTCTGCAAGGAAAGCAGATGGTCGATCATGGTGTTCCCTTCCTCCTTACCCTTCTTCTCGTCAACAAGAGCTTGCAAGAAGGCATCCGTCTTGTTGGCAAGCCTCATCAACCTCTTCTCCAAACCCCCGTGATCAATCCACCGCAACATGGGCACGTATTCATGAGGATTCGACGCCCCTGCATTTTCGAAAGCCTCTTTCATTATCTCCTTAAACTGCCTCGCCTCTTCTTCGTCCTTAACGTCCTCCCCGTACCCGTAGTACCGCTTCCCTGCCACCATTCTCATTATGCTGTTAAAGGTGAGATCCGAGAACATTGATTTCAGCTCAACCTTGGCGAAATCTTCACGCGAGTTACGTGAAAGTTTGCGCAACAAGCGCTTGACCTCGTCCCGTCGGATGCCCAAGAAGGTGTTGAGGCGGTTGGTTGAGAAGATCTCAAGGGAGCTGATGCGGCGGAGGTTGCGCCAGTGGTCGCCGTAAGGGGATGCTGCCATGGTGGTGTGGTTGTAGCCCAGGTGCTTGGTCGCTAGGGAGGGAGGACGGTTGGCTAAGACGACGTCGTTCTTGGTGAAGCATTCCTCGACTGCGGATGGGGACGATACAATAACCACCAGGCGGGAACCGAATCGGAGAGAGAAAATCTGGCCGTATTTTTGCGAAAGGGTCTGGAAAGTACGGTGGAGGGGTTTTTTAACAAGATGGAGATGACCAATAATTGGGAGAGAAGGTGGGCTGGGAGCGAGGTGCTTGGGTGTTTGACGGTAGGTCAGCTTGAAAGCAACAGCGACGAGGAGAAGAGAGAGGGCAATGGATGAGTAGTATAGCAACATGTCTTCCATGTTTGCTCCTCCAATTTGGGTGGTTTGGAAATCGTCTTTCCATTCCATGCATGTGGCTTTTTCTAGATTATGTCAAACTTTTATAAATACCAATTAATTTTAGTAAATAAAAATTAAAGCAGATATATATATATATATATGCACTGGGCAGTAGTAGTTTAATCTCCTTTAATTTGCTCTTTCGTCATCGCACAAGTCATCCTTGGCATGCGTTTCATTTTGGCTATGTGGTGCGCACTAGCTAGCCTCTACTTAATTAGCATTATCTTTAAAGCTTCCTGCTCTTTCACGGGAAGCTCACGATGAAGCCGCCTTGCACGAGCCATGGAGGTTGGTTTTTATATGTATATATATATATGTACACCATAAACACTCGATCTGTTTGATGAAAAAACAAATCAAATGCTTTCAAGCTAGCTTACTTATTTTCATGCTCAAAAATCATAATAATAATATGGAGAACTACGAACACTCTTTTCTCCTTACAAAAATTTGGAGTAATTATTTTTTCTCCTTATCAACTATAAAAAAATGCATGATGCCTCCATGAAACTATCAATTTGGTTAAAAAAGAGCATTCAACTACTACAGTTACATGTTTTATTCCTTTCTGTCAATCTAACTCATGAAAAAGCTTAAATATCCTAACTCAATTTCAAAAATATATAACTAAAATACCCTCAACTCAAAAAATAAATAAATAAATAAAAACTAAGGAAAAGGAGTGGCTGCCGGAGGGGGTGGCAACCACTCCCTTAGGTGGACGGGGTGGCCTGTGAGCCACCCTCAAAGGTGGGTCCAACCACCTCCACAACTTGGGGGGCCGCACAGCCACCCTGCAACTTGGGAGTCGCGTAACCACCATAGGTCTTTTTGGGATGGCCATGCCTTAAGTCGAGGTGGCTTGCAAAGGTTGCTCGCGGCCACCTCTGGAGTGGCCGTGCAGCCACCCTTGGAAAAATTTAGGGTGGCCGCATGGTCACCCTAGGTTCCGAAGTGGCCGTGCGAGCCACCCCCACTCCCAAAGGGGGTGGTGCACGCTCTCCCAAAGGGGGTGGCAGCCACCCCGTTTTCCCTTCTTTTTTTTTGCTTTTTTTTGTTTTTTTTTTATTTATTAAATATATTAGTTTTAATATTTTTTATTAATAAATTTAAACCAAATGTTTTATTTTTTATCAATTGAGGGTATTTTTGTCTTTTAATCAAAATTAACGTCCAAAACTGGCATATTCCGTCCATATTAACGGGTCTGACTGACGGAATGGGGCAAAATGTGTAAAGTTGGTAGTTGGATGCTCTATTTTGGTTAAGTTGGTAGTTCGAGGGGGCATCACGCATTTTTTGATAGTTAATGAGGGGAAAAGGTAATTACTCCTAAAAATTTAGTTTTCAAAATTTTGAAAATAAGTACTTAAGAAGAAATAACAATGTTACCTTCTATTCAAAGCCCCGTTATCCCCATGCTCAGTAACTTGTTCAATTATCTCGTCGCATTTATTTGCTGCCTTGCTGGTACTCTCGCCGCCTTGTCCTCGAAGAGATGTGGATAGTCATCTCGTAAATTATCAAGAGCATCATAGTTGATGACTTGATGTGAATTTTAAATGTACTCGCAAGTGCACAAACCGTTTGCAGTTAATGGATTGCAAGTGCGAGGTCAATCCCACAGAGAATTGTATTTTTGAAAACAAATTTATGACTAAATTAAATCTAATCCTAACCTAATTCCAAAAATTAAGAGATTGTTTTTTTTGAATAAAAATCAAAAGCATAAACAAAATTAACTAGAGCGAATGTAATCAAATAAAAAAAAGCACTAAGGTATCGGAATCTGCACTCACAAACTCATAGCAACATATATTCCCATGATCAATAATATTTCCCAAAGTTCTCACAATAAAATCTTAAGTGTGTTTTACTTTTGCTTCAAACAGTTAATCAAAACCATCACATGTATCCATTCTTTACACAAATCACAAAAGAAATCCAATTTAAATCAAATCATCAAGTGTATCCGTAAATCACAGTAAGATATCTAATTTAAATCAAAACATCAATTGTATCCGTAGAATAAATCACAAGGGATATCCAATTTTTTTAAACAAAGAAAACCAAGTACAAATAATTTTATAAAACTATCTTAAATCATCAAATGTATCATTGAATCACAAAAGATATTCAAGAATCATTCCACAAAATTGAATTGAAGTAAAACAATTGGAAAATCATACTCATTAAACTTGGAAAATATTACATCACATGAGAATAATGTTGCTAATTATAAGTGAGGCTTCATCCTCAACCTTAGTTGAGGGTTTAGCCTCTCATGACTAAAAATAACATGCTAACTTTAATTAAAAACATCAAAATAAAAACTTACAAAAAGAAAACGTTGCAGAAGAATGGAAACGCACGAACTACACGCAAATTTGCTCTCTAGCTTCACACACTTTTTCTTGAGGTTTAGAGGTCTATTTATAGGAAGAAAACAAACCCTAGAAGCCCTAGAATTTATAGTAAAATCGGAGGTTAGTCTTCTAATTTGAGTAGGAGACTCAAAACTCAATCCAAGAAACTAGGAAAATGATTCCAAATTCGTCCAAATTTGCAGTTTTTGGTTGCGGGGTGATTTTGGTATAACAAACGTCCGAATTAGGGGAATTGTATTTCACAATGATTTGTAGTACTTTGAGTTAGCTTTCCAACGTCCCTTGATTCATCTTAATCAGAAACTTGAGATGAAAGTTATGGTCAAAATACTATGACATATGCAGAATCTAAATTCTAATCCAATCAGATTTTAACTCCAATTAGAGAAATTTCGATTTAGTCATCTCTTTGATTTGTTTGAACATAACTACATCATCTATGTCTTTTCAAAGTGTTATTTCTTTCACCTTAAAGCTATTGTTTTCTTTCAATGACCAAAACTAACAAAAAACATTAGAAAATAACAAAACTAAAAGTTTAGTAAATACAAATTAAGGGGTTCATATATGTAATATTTGGTACTCATCATCAATCTTGACTCCCAAATCTATCAAGTCACAAAAAGAGTAGTTCCATACACAATCTATGTATAGCTACAAATAATACGTTACAAATAAAAAATCTTTGACAAGGCCTAGTTTGACGACCCCTTCCCTCCCCTTTCCATTCTTTTTACTTCACCTTCCGTGCTATCACGTGATAAATCCACGCTTCAGTGAGTGCGTATATATATATATATATCATATATGTACTGTGCAGAAGTAGTTTAATCTCCTTTAATTTGCTCTTTCGTCATCGCATAAGTCATCCTTGGCATGAGTTTCATTTTGGCTATGTGGTGCGCACTAGCTTCTACTTAATTAGCATTATCTTTGAAGCTTCCTGCTCTTTTACAGGAAGCTCACGATGAAGCCGCCTTGCGCGAGCCATGGAGGTTTTTATATGTACACCATAAACACTCGATCTGTTTGATGAAAAAACAAATCAATTGCTTTCAAGCTAGCTTACTTATTTTCATGCTCAAAAATCATAATAATATGGAGAACTACGTACATTCTTTCTTCCCTATAAAAATTTAGCATTCAAAACTTTGAAAATAAATACTTAAAGAAATAACAATGTTACCATCTATTTAAAGTCTCATTATCCCCATGCTCAGTAACTTGTTCAGTTATCTTGTCGCATCTATTTGCTGTCTTGCTGGTACTCTTGCTGCCTTGTCCTCGAAGAGATGTGGATAGTCGTCTCGTAAATTATCAAGACCATCGTAGTCGATGTTGCCCACAATATACCGATCATCATCAATCTTGACTCCCAAATCTATCAAGCCACAGAAAGAGTAGTTCCATATACAATCAGAATATAATTACAAATAATAAGTTACAAATAAAAAATCTTTGACAAGGCCCCGTTTGGCAACCTCCTCCCCTCCCATTTTCATTCTTTTTACTTCTCCCAAAAACTATTAACTTCAAAACATTCTTAACTTTTTTCATTTTTTATATTACATCAACAATTTTTTATTACTATTTAAATAAAGAAACCCACTACAATACAAATTTTTTTTTTTTTTTTCACTTTTTAATAGAAAATATTTCTACTTTATATTGTAAGATATTGTCTCCATATATAGCCTATATGCCACATATACAGTGTTTATTATAAATATAATATACGGTATTACGGTTAGGTAATTTAATTAATTAAATTACCATAATGGAATCGTTTTAATTGATTTAAAATCAATTAATAATATTGTTTCCTTGATGGGAGGAACAATACGGTATTTACCATATTTGAGGGTCCCTGACCTAGCCTGTGTACACCATCAGTACGGCAATACAGTCATAGGCATAGGTTAGAAGATCTCTCAAATAATCTTTTCTTGTTCTTCAGATGGATCGTGGAAACGCTTTAGCAAATATGGCTAGACGTAAGCCTGAATCCTGTCTTATTTATTTTTCGCTGCGCATGTTAGTTTAAGCAATATGTTGAATATTTTTAACATGTGGTATCAGAGCAACTTCTATGCTATTTTGCTCTGTATTAAGTGTTTTGTTGAATCCATTAATTTCCTCTGTGAACATAATTTATTTATAATATAATTTGTTCACGTACTGTTGGAAAGCATAAGGGTTTAAGGGTATTTTCATTTGTTTATACTGTCTGTTTTGTGAAGAATTGCATCTGTTCATGTTCATATACGGTCATAGAGTTGAAACCCATGTTTTTACCGTTTTGCCCTTGTCGACAGACCCACAGTGCTGGCTATTGGCCAACGGCATTTAGCCTCATAAAGGATGCAGCGGGCCATGACCCACTGCTCGGATAGCCTACCAGCGGCAATTCGCCGCATAAAGGGAGCAATGGGTGTCGGATCCTCGTTTTTCCATTGGCTGGCTGCGTCTGGGGCCGCTGGTCGATGGCCTTATACAACTGCCGCATGCAGTAGGCACCGGCCCGTAAGGGCCGGCGTCGTTTTGGATGGGAGAGGCCACTGCAAGCGGCCTCTCCCGTCACTAGAACTGGCGGCCTTTATGGGCCGTCTGGTTCCTAGGCAAACGGCGATCCATCTGGGTCGCCATTGCTGCTGAGCAGTGGCCCTTTGTGGCCGCTGCGTAAGGTAGGCGGCTGGCGGATGGGGAAGAAGAAGGAGGAAGAGGCGGCGGCGGCGGCTGCAATTTTATCAGATAGGGTTTTCAGTTTTCGGGTCAAGGGGATAAGGCATTCAGGTAGGGTTTCAACCCATCAGGAAATCCGGGTCGGGGTCAGCATATATGTAATTTCGGGCCGGGTATCGGGTTGACCCAAATGGGTGAGCCCAATCCAGATGAAACCCAATTCAATTTTATTAAAATAAAAAATAGAGGACCTATTTAAGTGGGTTGACCCGTTTTGGGCCAGCCCTATATAGAGACCCAATCCGACTAGGTGGGTTGACCCAATTGAGTCAGCCCAGTACAGCAACCCATTTCAGTAGCCCATCAAGAATTAAAAATAGTAAGCTCATATGGGGTTTAGAACTTGGGTTGACCAAGTGTAAAGGGCTAAGGCCATTTACTAAACCATTGAGCCATGTATTTTATTATGTCCTCATGTTACAATTTTATTTCTCTTATGATTTGCATTGATCTGTATTAAAATTATTGTTTCTTTAATACATAAATTGAGGAATATTTTTTAATTGTTGAATTTATATTGTTTAAATATAAATTGCTTGATGCATAAACCTAAGAATAATTAACAATACCATATATGCTGGTGTGTTTACAGAAATATCCAAGAATGCAATGTCTAGAAAAGTTCTGGTTAGGAAAGTCTTGGGATTTAAGTGTGTCCATGTGACCCCCCTCACTTTCCTGGAAACTCACCTGGTTGCACCTTGAAAAATGCTGTTTACCCCATTTAGGTATTGGTTTGTTATATTCCTGGGGCTATTAAGGGGGCATCTATAAAGTTGTTAAATGTTAATGAAATCGCAATTATCATAATGATTTTAGGGAGCCACAGCATCCCAAATTTTAATGATAATTACATCAGGATTACACGCATGAACCTCATAAAGATTTATTAGATGTTCATGAATTACAACGTGATTATTATGATTTTTGGGAGAGCCAAAGCATCCTAATTTTATAATAATTGCATAAGGATCGTACACATGAACTTCATATAGAAAAATTAACATCATATTGTAATTAATTCATAAATTTAATTACCTATCCCCAAATGGAAGTTTTTATTTTTTGTGACTTAATTAGAATGAGATAACAAATTTAATATTAAAAGTAAAATTTCTCTCGATTGCCCAAAGGTACAAAGAATTTTATTTATTAATATTTAAATTTATTAGTCTTATTAATAAAGAGTAAATTTCATGCATGATGTAACCTTTGCCCAAAGGTAGGTTGAAATTTACTATTTAAATTGGCATTGGCTAATTTAAAATAAAGTTGATATCGTCTTGTAGTTAATTCATAAATTTAATTACTTATCCCCAAAGGGAAGTTTTTATTTTTATGACTTAATTAGAATAAGATAACAAATTTCGTATTAAAAGTAAAATTTCTTTCGGTTGCCCAAAAGTACGAAGAATTTTATTTATTAATATTTAAATTTGCTTTAGTCTTATTAATAAAGAGTAAATTTCATGCGTGATGCAACCTTTGCCCACAGGTAGGTTGAAATTTACTATTTACTATTTAAATTGGCATTGACCAATTTAAAATAAAGTTACTTCATAGCATTAAAGTATTTTTATTTTAATATTCTTGATGATTGCAGCTATTCCTGTTACTCAACCTTTTGGTAGTTTTATATTCCAATACATTATGGTAATATTTTTCTAACTGGAAAATGATTAATATGCCTTTTCATTTGAGTGTTTCTAATTCAATTATGGGAATGAAGGATATTGTAGTTTAGCTTAAATCCATAAAGATTGAGATTTTTTGAGTCATTATTGGTCATTTTATTTTTGGATTCTCTCTTCTAAGTGCAGAATTTTATCTTGTAACACACGTAAGGATAAATTGTTAGTAAATAAACTTCTAACCATGTGTGTTCAAGGATATGAGAGAATTCATAAAGTGTTCACATGATTACTCATGTCAAGGGAAGGACCAATAAATGCAATCATGTCTAACACTTAAAGCATGAGAATAAGGTGCCAATAAAGTATTATGGCAATCAAGATATCTATTTCTCATGCAATAGAAAAAATTAAGGGCATATAAAGAAAGATTGCATGAAGTGTAAGAAATGACTTAAAATAAAGATAATCTCATATATCTGATATATCGTGAATCTCTTTTAGTGACTCATTCAAATATATTGTGGATTGTTTATGGTTTAACAATCCACATTGTCAACACAAATGCAGAGTCTTTTTAAAATGAATAACACGTATTTATAATTTGAGGTTGTTGGGATCTATAGGTTAATTTTGAGATTCAGTTATAATTTTTACCTAAAAAATGATTTATATTCCATAATCTTTTAGAAATTTATTTTTCTAGTTTGGCTTGTTAAAAATTTCAATTTTATTTTAAACTTGAAAATTTTCTTATTTTTGGTGGAATATTGGTTGGGGTTTATTTAAAGTCTATTTAAAATTGACCTACATCTCAATTTTTAAAACAAAATTATTTGTTTATTTCTGCATACTGATGTTGACGTAAAGTAGAGTCTTTGAGAATTTAAAAATGCTCTTGTTATGGTTTTGGAGATTGAAATATATCTCCATATAGAAAATAAAATTCGGCAATTTACTGACTTTGGTACTTGTGTGGACAGCATAAGGGAAAGCATACCAACAAGACCACTAGAGGTGCCAAAGAGAGCCTTTTGAGATTCTTGAGATCATGTACATTGAAAGGTGTTGACCTTTTCATACTCATTGCCTAAATGGTCAGAGATATTTTTTATCTCTTTTAGTGATGACCATATAAAGTTTATGTATCTCTATCTTTTAAATATTAAAGTTGGGATATTGAATGCTTTCAATACCTATAAAAAAGAAGAAGAGAAACAATATGAAAATCATAAGATCTAATATATGCATAGAGTATTAAGGTAGGTACACACAAAAAGGGAAATGATTAGTAATACTAATCTGTTATTACCCTCATAGAGTAAAGCTTTGAATACCGTTGTGTATATGTTAAACAGGATTCCATTTAAGGTTGTCCTTAAGACACTTTTTATGAAATAAATGGAAGCCAAGTTTAAATTATTTACACATATAGGGTTGCCTTGCTAAAGAGAGGATTTATGAATTCTCGCCTAAGGAAATTAGATTCAAGGACAACTAGCGGATCTTTTAGAAGCTATCTAGTAAACCTTAAGGGGTTTTAATGTTTTATTATCCTTCATATAAGCCTAGAGTTGTTGATTGTAAAATTTCTAGATGATGTGGAACCTAGTGAGAGTGCTCATTCACACAAATTGGAATTTGAGGAAGCACTAGAGTTGGCCAAATTTCCTCCTCATAGAGGATGATTGATTGTATTCAGGGAAAATCAGATTGATTATCCTGAGCCACAATCATTTCTAGAACAACCAACTCATACAGAACAGGTTCAAAAGTCTATTCTCCCATTGCAAAATGCAGAGGAAGTAGAATTAAGAAAATCCTATAGAATAAAGAGATCAACAATTCTTAGTGATCATGTTGTATATCTCCCAGAGTCTGATGTTGACATTGGACATAAAGATGATCCAAATTTATTTTCACATGCTATGAATGGAGAAAACTCCACATTGAGATTCAGTGCCATGAAGTAAGAGATAAATCCATTGCTCAAAAGTCAAGCTAGACTCGTAGCCAATGGTTTTACTCATAAGGAAGGCATTGATTATCGTGAAACATTCTCTCCAGTGTCAAAGAATGGTTCATCAAGATAATCATAGCATTAATAGCTCATTTTGATCTAGAGCTACATCAAATGGATGCGAAAACAACTTTTTTGAATGAGGATCTTAAAGATGAGGTTTACATGACACAACCTAAACGTTTTATAAAATAACAGTCGGAATACTTGCAAATTAAAGAATTTTATTTATGGGCTGTGATAGATCTCTCATCGGTGATATACTTTTTACAAGGTAATTGTTTTATTGTTTATTGAAAACCTTGTTAATTAGTATATATACCTTAAGGTCAGTGGGAGTACAGTAATCTTTCTAGTCCTATATGTAGATATTATTTTTGCAAGTGGTGATTTAGATTTGCTACATAAAGTTCATTTCACAAAAACTTTGAAATGAAAGATTTGGGTGAAACCTCTTATGTCTTTTGACATAGAGATTCACAGAGACATAAAGAATATTAACATTGTCTCGGAAGGCCTACATTGAAAAAGTTTTGGGAAGATTTAGAATGAAGGATTATGCACCTTTAGTAGCAATTAAAAGGGACCAATTAAATACAGATTAATGTCCCAAAAAGTATTGGAATAAGGGCAGATGAAAAGTTTTAAGCATCTGCATTATGCATAACCATATGACTGACAGTAAGAATACTGGGTCAATAAAGTGTTGTAAATAAAGTCTTGCAGTATACGCAAGGAACCAAGAAGTACAACTTAACTTAAGGATACACTTTCCATTTGAAGGTGGTTAGTTGTTTAGATTTGAGTTTTGTTGATTGTGTAGATAGTAGAAAGTAGAAAGTCTACTTTAGAGTATATATCTTTTTATTGATAGATATATCTTAAAGATGCAGTATGCAGACTATAGTTGTTACGTCTACCAAGAAAGTTAAAATTCTCGCGTGCTATGAATTTGGTACACAGGCATGATGGATGAGACATTTTGTTGAAAGTCTCAATATTGTCGATTTTACAGTTAGACTATAAAGATACTCTATGATAATTCTACTATAATCATCTTTTATAAGAATAAAGAGTAGAAGCAGAAGTATATCGACAAGTATATTAGTACGAGAGATAACATTAAGAGACATAAAGGGTCTATTGAGCATACAAGTACTGAATTAATGATTTCGGATCCCATGACTTAAAGTTTACCAGTAAAGAAAGAATAAAGTCATGCGGAGTATATGAAACTCATTAATTTATTTTTTGCTTGGTTAAATTGGTTTGTCTCTTTTTTGTTTATAGACATAAAGTTATTATAATAAAGATTTTGTGCACATTTGTTATTTTATCCATGAGGATAAATAAAGTTGGACCCGAATGACTTATAGGAAGTTCATTCATAAAGCTTGATTATCCATAAGGTACTTATGTAAGGAGTGTTTTACATTGTGATACATGGAAGGGAGGACCTAATTTTATAATGGTTTTACCGCCATGATTCGTGTGAAACATTTCTTATCTGAGTGGGAGGATTCCATAAGTGATTGGCCAAACTAAGGAACCTAATACCATAAAGTCATGTGTCATAAAGGCCAAGTGGGAGAATGTAAGATATTGTCTCTATATATGGCATATATGCCACATATATAGTGTTTATTATATTTATTATAAATATAATATACGATATTACGGTTAGGTAATTTAATTAATTAAATTACCGTAATGGAATCGTTTTAATTGATTTAAAATCAATTAATAATATTGTTTCCTTGATGGGAGGAACAATACGGTATTTACCATATTTGAGGGTCCCTGACCTAACCTATAAATTAATAGCATGTGTACACCATCAGTACAACAATACAGTTATAGGCATAGGTTAGAAGATCCCTCGAATAATCTTTTCTTGTTCTTCAGATGGATCGTGGAAACGCTTGAGCAAATAGGTTAGAGGTAAGCCTGAATCCTGTCTTATTTGTTTTCCGCTGCGCATGTTAGTTTAAGCAATATGTTGAATATTTTTAACATATATCACATCAATCATTTTTTACGATCACTCAAAAAAAAATAAGATATGATCTTTGATTTACTACTTTAAGACGTAACTTTTGATCATCTTATCCATATGGTAAGGTGGTCCCCTAACAAATTTTAGAGTTTATTTTTTTTTTAAAAAAAAAAAGAAAGTCAATAAATATTATCATATAAAAAAAATACCAGGAGCTGTATCTTAAAATAGAATGTATCATATCTAAATGAAAAAAAAATATATATATTTCCATCAATTACCCCCGTTTGGGACAAGTTAACGAAGTGAAGTCACATCACAGTTACACTCGTAGCCGAAGGAACAGAGGATCGCGATGTCAGGCTCACAGGAGCCCGAGGCAATCCTGTCAAAATATGAGCAACAGACCATTTTGTCAACACAGCAGTTTTCGTGGATCATGGACATGGGGACTTTTAGCAGGAATGAGTCATTTCTTGGTTGGATGGTATTGACCGTCGCTTGAATATGTTGGCTTGAAAAGTAGGCACAAGCTTCCAAATTTTCAATCCATATATGTTGGCCGCCGGCTAGCAGCTGTCATGCTTGCGTAATTATTATTCGTTTCCATGCAGTTCTGGGGTTCTCCAAAATCTTACCAAGTTTATTATTTTATTATATACTTACAGTATAAGAAAAACAATGCTAAGTAATAACATAAGTTTCATGGCAGTGCATGTATTGATATTGGTTTCAACTTCCAAGCACTAAATAGACATGCACCCAAGGAAGAAGACCGTACCAACTTAATAAAATATAAGGTTAAATACCTTCCTTTTTTTTTTTTTTTTTTTTTTTTTTTTTTTTTTTAACAAGGGGTAAGTAAGGATTATTATTAAACGGCTACCTCAATTTCAAAAAAGTATAAAAAATAGTATATGCCGTTAACCGAAAATACTTATTTAGCCCTTTCATCTAAATTCGTCACAAAGATTCATGTCAAAGCGTTTAAAAACGCGACATATGTCCTATGTGCCACATATTTAAGCCAACTTAAAATGCTCGTCACGCACCACAAGCTCCACCATGTAGCACATCTCACTAAAGATATTATGAGAATTAATTGTTTGTGTGATTAGTGTAGAGCAGGAAAATTAGGGTTCAATCTATTTGAGAATAAATGATAAATTTTGATTTCAATCAATTTGGGTTAATTCTTGTTTTGTTTCAGTATTGGTAAATTTTTAACATTTATAGCAATAATATTTGAGGCTTCTCACAAACTTACAACTTACTAAGATCATCATTTTCAATGGCTTATGCATTTCTTTATACAAAATGGCTAATTAAAACCTTTTATCTATTTAGCTAATAAGTTTTTAAATGCATCATACATTTAATCATCTATTATTTCTCTATTTTTTTTTTCTAAGGATCGTATTTTTTAGACTGTCATTTTTTCAAAAGCGGGTCATTCTCTTTCAAACAGTGATAATATTTTTCAACCATGGTTTTTTTTTTTTTTTTTTTTTTTTTTTAAAGGGCCATTTTTTTAACATAATAACTTTTCAATTGTCATGTTTTTCAAGAACCAATAGAAGTATACTCAAATAATAAGTAACGTGAGAACACCTAAGTTTTTCTTGACCGACTAAGAATAAATCTAAGAAAGATAGACCATATATGAGAAATAAATTACCTTTAAAAAGTAAGATATGTTTTTTTTTTTTTTTTGACATGTCCACACAAGAAGGAGAGGGGGAATTCGAACTAGTGACAGTCGCTTCAAGAGGCGTGATTTTCAGCCTATTAAAAGAGAAGTACAAATTATTAAAAAAATATACCTTTCCCATGTTTAGGGAGACTTATCTCTTTTTTAGAGGCTGAGTTTAATTAGAAACTCCTGGAACCCAATTTATAGAGAAAATTTGTGACCTTTTATGAATATATACTCTTTAACGTACATGCACATAAAGGTAAAGGATAGACCGGAATTATGGAAATTTTCAGCCTGAGAAAAAGGAAATACAGATATCTTGGAAGTAAAGGTGAATTGAGCCTCCACAAATGGGAAATGCTAGAGTTCCACCCCTATCCCACTCCCATCCCACCAACCCTAAGTGATTTTAATTTTTTATTTAATAAATTCATTTTCAGATTTTTGCACTTAGGAAGTGGTGGGATGGGAGTGGGATAGGGGTGGGAACACTAGCATTTCTCCTCCACAAAAAGGCAAATGATTCATGACGTTCATTTAAAATTGAGCCATTAAAAAATAATAATAAATAATTAAAAAAAAAAAAAAAAGATGATCATCATAACACGTTAGGTGTCAACCAGTTCCATCCAAATCTGTGATAGTGTTTTGCTAGACCAATATATCCTATTTTTATGAAATAACTAACTAAATAATTATAAGCATTGTTATCAACGTACCTATCTTCCACCGTCTATTAGTATCCCCGCCAATAAGCTCCGTTACCTTGAATCCCAAGTTATCGAAGCCAAGTCACACGATGACGACGCTTCTTAAAATCGCAGAGGCCATTGTGACAAGTTGGCCAAGTCAAACCAAATCACAAAGTACGATGGAGCTGAAAAAGTCTACCCGCAGACTTGGATATTGGAGTCGCATCACAGTTTTACACACGGAATATATTGGCCATGTTCATTTTCTTTTCAAATATAATGAATAGTCCGTATTTAAAGTTGGTGTATTTAATAATGTATTTAATTTTAAAAAATATGTTAATATTAACTTTATATATACTATTAATTATATCAACTTTGAATCTTAATCATAAAATAAATATTTATAAATTTCATTTAAAATAGAGGGGATGGATCAATTGACAGCAGCTTAATTTCATCTATCATGGACTTATGGACTTTTAGCAGGATCTCTTGCTTAGAAGATTTTGTCTTCATTAAATGTGGAAATTTGATAAATTAGGCACAAGTGACAAGCCCATTAGCTTCCAACTTTCCGATCTATGTTGGCCGGCCGCTAGCTAGCAGCTCTCGTACGTGCTTCCGTAATTATTCTTTGTTTTCGGTGGGTTTTCCAAAATCTTACCAAGTTTATTTTATCTTTAAATTATAAGAAGAACGATAATAAGTAATACTATTGATATTATCACTGTCAATTTTTGACACGATTTGTAAATTTGATACTAATTTAATATAAAATTAAAAGGTTATGGTTGAAGAATCTGACTCATTTAATTAAATTGGTTGAATTATGGTTGACTTATATAATTTTATACTC
This sequence comes from Alnus glutinosa, assembly GCF_958979055.1. NCBI lineage: Eukaryota > Viridiplantae > Streptophyta > Magnoliopsida > Fagales > Betulaceae > Alnus > Alnus glutinosa. The sequence continues at coordinate 10,583,328 of NC_084889.1, read as the reverse complement.
ATGATTCGAAACGATCAGAATCCGACACGTTACATAATGACTGAAATTTTTTTATATGCCATATAAACACAATACAAAATTAGAGGATTAATTAGGTTGAGAGGTTTGCAATGTTTAATTAAATAGGTTGAGTTAGGATTAACCTATCTAATCTTACAATCATATATTTAGATATAATCTGAACTTGACATGCGAATATAAACTACACCCTTAATTGATATTAGGTTTCAAGTTGGCACTAAATAGACATGCACACGAGGGAGAAAGCCTTAATAAAAATGTTAAGAATAAATATTTTATTTTTTCTTGATTCATGCCAGAAATGTACACCACGAGAAATAAAGGCGACATAAATGTCTAAGAGAAGTGTTTGGTGCACAATATTTTGGTGCACAACATTTGCACACTTTCAATATTTGAAAGTTTAAATGTCTAAGAGACATAATGACTAAAAATTTTTTATATGATCCACGAATCCAATACAAATATAGAGGATTAGTTAGGTTGAAAGGTTTAAAATGTTTAATTAAATAAGTTAAATTAGGATAAACCTTTATAATTTTACAATCATATATTTGGATACGATCCGAACTTATCATGCAATTATAAACTGCACCCTTAATTGATATAGGGTTTCAAGCACTAAATAGACATGCACAGGAGGGAAAAAGCCTTAATAAAAGATTTTAAGAATAACTTCTTCTTCTTTTTTTTTTTTTTTTCATGACTCATGCAAAAATTGTACACCACGAGAAATAAAGGTGACCTAAATGTCTAAAAAAAGTGTTTAGTGCGCAACATTTTGGTGTACAATATTTACACACCAAGAACCCCTGCATGTTGGTCTCACAATAAGTTTAAAAATCTTTTTCCATTGTCTAAATGAGTTTGAAAGTTTATCTCAAGGCAAATACTCCCGCTTGGAGTCGTCTATACGTACGCAATTGAAAATAAGTGCCATAAGGGCCCCATGATGTCGCTCATCACTGACACATTCAACTGTCCTAGAAAACCTGCAATGGCAATAAAGTAAGGCATCCCCATCAAGAGCAACACATTTTAACACGTGAGTTTCACGCGCTGCAGCCGCTGGACTGTTATAAATATACATCTTTTGTGTTCCAAAGGAACGTACTACGTACCAACTAAAAATTCAAACCTACTTACATATGGCTCTCCCTTCCCATCTAATGCTTCCGTCTACCGTATTCTTCGTCCTCTTATATTTCAACTCCATTCTTCTTGCAGTAGACTCGGCCACTACTCTAAGTATTGTTACAGACAAGGAAGCCTTACTCTCATTCAAGTCTGCCTTGAGTCTTGAGCCTCCCAACCCTCTGTCTTCTTGGGACCAAAACTCATCATCTCCCTGCAACTGGACTGGAGTTGTCTGCAACAAGCCTGCCCGCAGAGTGGTTGGCCTTCATCTTTCAGGTTTTGGACTAAAAGGGCCCATCACCCCTCATATCGGCAATCTCTCCTTCCTCCGTTCCCTTCAACTCCAAAACAACCAATTTGCTGGAAAGCTTCCTAATCAAATCGGCAATCTTTTCCGTTTGAGAGTTCTTAACATGAGCTTCAATCGCATAGAAGGTGTGCTGCCCTCAAATATAAGTAAACTCACTGAGCTCCAGATCCTTGACTTGGCCGAAAACAAGAATATTACAGGCAGAATTCCTGAAGAGCTTGGCTTCTTGACGAAGCTCCAAGTCTTGAAGCTAGAAAGAAACAGCCTCTATGGTGCAATTCCGCCGGCCATAGGTAACCTTTCCTCACTCACCATTTTAAATTTAGGTACCAACAATCTCAGTGGCATCATACCTAGTGACTTTGGCCGCCTTCAGAACTTGAAGGTACTTGATCTTACCAATAACCATTTGTCTGGCACCATTCCTCCATCAGTATACAACATATCTTCCTTTGTTTGGTTGGCCTTAGCTTCAAACCAACTATTGGGTGAGATTCCCGGAGATATTGGGAATAAACTCCCGAACCTTCTAGTCTTCATTTTCTGCTTTAATAAATTCACAGGAAGGATTCCATGGTCTTTGCACAATCTCACCAATATTCGAGTCATTCGCATGGCGCACAACCATCTAGAAGGAACAGTACCCCCAGGCCTGGGAAATCTCCCATTACTTCAGATGTATAATATCGGTTCTAATAAGATTGTTAGTTCCGGTGAGGATGGTCTCAGCTTCATTACTTCTTTGACAAATAGCACTCTACTCAACCATCTTAAAATTGATGAAAATCATTTGGAGGGTGTGATTCCAGAATCAATAGGCAATCTTTCAAAGGTTCTCTCAAAGTTATACATGGGAGGAAATCGTATTTACGGTAACATACCCGCCTCCATTAGTCATCTTACTGGCCTAGCTTTGCTAAATTTGAGCGATAATTTGATTTCAGGTGAAATCCCACCTGAAATAGGCTGGTTGGAGGAACTGCAGATGTTGGGCTTGGCCAAAAATCGGATCTCTGGCAGTATTCCAAATTCCCTTGGTAATCTCCAAAAGCTAAATCAGATTGATCTATCAGGAAACAGTTTGGTGGGTAAAATACCCACTACTTTTGGAAACTTCAGGAGTCTTCTTTCCATGGACTTATCTAACAACAGGTTCAATGGGAGCATACCCATAGAAATTCTAAGTCTCCCTAGTTTGAGCACTGTTTTTAATCTGTCCAATAACTTTCTGAGTGGACCTCTCCCTCCAGAAATTGCTCTGGGAAGTGTTGTTACCATTGATCTCTCTGACAACCGTTTGTCTGGTAATATTCCGAGGTCAATCGGAAACTGTAAGAGCTTGGAGGAATTATTCTTGGTCAGGAATATACTTTCAGGCCCGATTCCGAATACTCTAGGAGAATTGAAAGGCTTGGACGCTCTAGATCTCTCCTCCAACCAACTTTCTGGCTCCATTCCTGCTGAACTCCAAAACCTAAAAGCCCTTCAGTTCTTGAACCTATCTTTCAATAATTTGGAAGGGGTAGTTCCCAGCGGTGGAATTTTTAGAAATCTCTCTCAAGTTCATTTGGAAGGCAACCCAAAGCTTTGCTTGCATTTGGCATGTGTCAATTCTCAAGGTGGTGGAAGAAAGGTAGCCAAAGTTTTACTTATCCTAGTCCCATTAGTCCTCTTCTTCATACTTGGCTTACTGTTCTTAGCGTTCTACATAAAGAAAAGCACATCAAAGATTACAAAAACTTCTCGACTGCTGAAAGGACATCGTCAAATGATCTCATACAATGAGCTGCGTAGGGCAACAGGAAACTTCAACCAAGAAAACTTTACTGGGAAAGGTAGCTTTGGGTCAGTGTATAAAGGCTATCTAGGGCAAGGAATTGTTGTGGCAGTTAAGGTCCTTGACACTGAGAGGACGAGTTGTTTGAAGAGTTTTTTGGCAGAGTGCGAGGCTTTGAGGAATGTTAGGCATCGGAATCTTGTTCGACTTATCACATCATGCTCTAGCTTGGACTTCAAGAACATGGAATTTCTGGCTCTGGTTTATGAATTTCTGAGTAATGGCAGCTTAGAAGACTGGGTCAAGGGTAAGAAGAAGCACACAAATGGGGATGCCTTGAATGTTGTGGACAGATTGAATGTGGCCATTGACGTTGCTTGTGCATTGGATTACTTGCATCATGACTGTGAAGTTCCAGTGTTGCATTGTGATTTGAAACCCAGCAACATTCTTTTGGGTGAAGACATGACAGCAAAGGTGGGAGATTTCGGCCTGGCCAGCTTGCTGATAGAAAGAACAAGCAATCAACCTTCCATTAGCGCTTCACATGTTCTGAAGGGATCCATCGGTTACATACCCCCAGGTTAGTACCATAACGTACATCTCTCTCTTCTATCGGGTAATCGATAACTTTCGTGCGAGCTTTCCATTTCCTTCATTTCAACACTCTTCACCTGAAGAGGCCCATGATATGCGTTTTTGCATGACTGGCCGGGGGAGAAACCATCAACGGCTGTTGGATAATTGATAAAATTAGCTACTGTTTCTTAATTTTGTTAACATAATGAATCGCCTATGATGCAGAGTATGGTTTGGGAGAAAAACCGTCAACGGCTGGAGATGTATACAGCTTCGGCATAATGCTGCTTGAGATCTTTACTGGGAAGAACCCAACACATGAGAGCTTCAGTGGAGGCCTAAACCTAACCAAATGGGTGCAGTCATCTTTCCCCGCCAACGTGGTGCAAGTACTCGACCCTGAGCTGCTACTGCTTATGAGCAGCCTTTACCATGATGGCCAGCCCATAAGCCCCGATCTTCAATATGGTTGCCTGATCACAATCCTTGGGGTTGGGCTATCTTGCACCGAGGAATCTCGTGATGGCCGCATTACTATTAGAACTGCTCTACATAAACTGGAATCTGCAAGAGACACTCTTTTCAAACCTGCAAGCTCCCATCATGGATAGTACTAAAATATGAATAATGTTTGTTAGAAAAAGCTCAGTTGATGAGATCATCTGAGCAATAAGCTTTCGATCTCGAGCAGTTCATGCAAAACTCTAGATACGGATACTCTATAGTTTTCTTTGCTTTTAGTGGGTAGTAATTTCCTGTTTTATGCAGTATACGTAGGTGAAGAACAAGAAAGCACAATCGCTAGCTAGACTGCTCTCGATTTCTGTATGCACGTCTCTTTATCTCCTAATCCATGTAGTACACTGTACACCTCTCAATAAATAATTGGAACAGAGAAGGGAAGAAAAAATGGGTATATTCACCGATAAATTACGTTGTAATGGATCAGAAAAGATGCAAATTACAATCAAAGAAAGCAATGCAATAAATGAAAGTATTTATCAAATTTTCTACAACAAAGGACAATTATGATTTGAGAACCAGTAGCCCAAAATACAATGATAAATGTTAGATCAGAAACTTCTGAAAATTGGAAAATAATGATAAAATGCTTCAAGATGTGTTATTAGGCCGCTTTTCTTAAGATGATATTTGCATGCACCGGATTATAGTAAATTTGACTTTGAGATACAATGAAGCCCATACTTAGTATTATGTTTGACAAACGAAGTCAAATTAAAATACTGTCAGATTTTTTTGTTCTGGCAAAATATTCTGATTTTGCAAAAAAAAACAGAACCTATTGACGTTTTTAATAATTTTAAAAATAAGCTTTTGAAAGAGAAGAGGAGAGATTGGATCGGGGAGAGTTACAGATGGTGATTCTTCAAATTCACTGGTATATTTATAAATTTAATGGTATCTTTTCATCAATCATGGTTACTATTCCGAAGAGGTACCTTTCTATAAACAAGTGTTTCTTTTCATTATAAATAGGTACCTTTTCATTATGAACATATGTGCCTTTTTAGGGAGAGCTCGACTATCCGAGGACGAGAGTCAGATGCTCATCCGACTCTCGTCCTACGTGGCATGAAATTTAATATATATATATATATATATATATATATATATATATATATATATATATTTTAAAAAAAATAAAAATAAAAAACAAAAACTATTGCACGCGTGAAAGCTTTCCCCTTTTTCCCCATTTCTTCCCCCAAATGCTCTAAAATTTTCAAAATCTCCCACGCTGTTGCTGCTCTGTCTCCCCCTCCCACTATCCTCCTTCGCCCACCACTAACCACTTCCTCACCGAACGCACCGGCGACGCTCACCCACGGCACCAGCTCGAAATCCGGCGACGCCCATTGACACAGGCCACGCCCACATTCCAAAAAAGCACCACCCACCACCAACCACTTCCTCACTGAACGCACCAGCGACGCCCACCCACGGCACCAGCTCGAAATCCGGCGAGGCCCATTGACACAGGCCACGCCCACAGTCCAAAAAAGCACCGCCCACCAAGACAAAGGGCCTACCGACAGAGACCGAGCGCCGCCACGAACGGCCTTCCGACCGGCCAACCGACACCGTCTCTCTCCCCTTTCTCTCTATGGTCCGTCTCTCTCTGACTTATTATTCATGGGTTTTTGAAGTGATTTCTCGGTATGGGTAGTTAAGATATGGGTTTGTTTAAAGTTATTGATGCTTGTGATTTATTTTTGTTCTTGAAGGTTAGATTTTTTATTTTTTTTTTGGTTTATGAATATGAGGGTGGTTTTTTTTTTTTAAGAAACAACAGATTTTTTTCCTTGGATTGGTGTTACTTGCTCTAAACACTAAAATATGATGATTATAAGCTGCTCTCATTTCATTGCAAAACGATTTTACATTTTTTTGTGTTCTCTGGAGCAATATTTTTTAATTGGATTTTTGTTCTTAGTCTTTGAGTTTTGGTACATGGGTACGTGAGATTTTTTTTGGGTTTGTGTCATCATGTGGTTAGTGTTTTTTCTGAAATTTTTCTGAAATTTTGTTCAAGTAGTGTAAAAATAAATTAAAGATGATGGTATATTAACTTCTCCTTTATGATTGTGGAATGAGGCTTCCAATTTTGATCCTTTTCTGTTAATTACGATTGTGGTGTTTTGTTTGATCTTATGATTGGGTTATATGCACATAACATCTTAGTTCTTCCTTATGATAAGATCTATATTATGTATATGTATATATTTTTAGTTTATACCATATGCTTTATATTCACTCAAGTGATTAAATACAATTGATTGATTAAACTTTTTATGCGAGTATTTAATATTGAGTAATATTTGTTTCAGAGCTTCATGAATTTACAGTCAATATGTTCTGTTGAAAGAGAGGTAGATGCAAAAGAACAAGAATAAGAGGAAAATGTAAAATTTTAACTGACTTGAGAAGAATTTTTTGTGTAATTAACTTAGTTTCTAAGTTGTATTGGTCTATATTTGTGCCAGGAAAAATAATCCAGCCGAGGGTCTTAATCTTTTGGTGGAAGCAATGGAGCAAGCGGTAAATGAAGAACAAGCTGTTGGATATTAGATTGTAAAGTTGAAGAGTTAGGATCTAGGAGAATATTATATGCTTGTACTTTCAAAACTTTTATGCATTTATTTTCTAATCCATAACAAGAATATTATTATTATTGATATTCTCTATTGTCATATTAATATTTTGTATGGGGAGCATATATATAGAACACTTATTTAATGGTAAGTGATGAGGAAAAGCTTGTTGTCTACTTTAATGCTTTTTTTTTTTTTTTTTTTTTTTTGCATATATTGCAGTTATGGAATGGTTAGGGATGAATGAATTTGTGGACATAACCTAGTGTTGTTTGTAATATGTTCTAGTAATCTGTAATTTAGTGACAAGTGTTGTGAATAGTTTCAGACCTTTTCTCCATTTTATGGTCATGGTCCATTTTATGGTCATGGTCTTGGGATGCTGTTGTCCTACAAGCATTTATTTCCTCAATTCAGTTGTTGAACATTGAGAATTTTATTTGATGGGAAATGAGGTGAAGATGGCCTTTGATTGTTACATGCATATATATGGTTCTTTGATTGGAAATGAGGTGAAAGATTATGTTGATATCTATTTCCAGTACTACCAGCAAGGGAAGAGACCAATTGATGCAGCCAAGATTTAATTTTGTGTTGTCCATATTTCTTTTGGTTTGTACCTAAAGATGATTGCATTTAATTTTGTGTTGTCCATATTTCTTTTGGTTTATACCTAAAGATGATTGCATTGAATTTTAATGGACATAATGGCAACAGCTTGATGGTAGTTGATATGAGGCAATGGAACCAAGTCCTTGAGCATCATCTGTGAAAAATGTTAAGATTTTTTGTTTTTCTTTTTGGTTTTCCTTTTTCTTTGGATACACGTTAGTTTATGTATTTCCAATAATTATGGTACCAAAAATAAGAAGAATTTATTCATTCGAATCAGAATCCACATGAAGATGGAAACACGAAACATTCATCACTATTTCCCAAATTACACCATAATAATTACTCTAACAAATGACACATTAAGCTGCCTCCAAAAATTCAGAACCTAAATGGAGAAAACGACCAAAAATCCTCCAATAAACTAATTACCAAAAATTCAGCTCCATCAACCAACCTTTGGCTTGAATCAAATCACTTCTTACCATTCAGTTCATATGAAATCATTTCAACCAGCCTTTGGCTTGTTGAAATTAGGCTAAAACATACAATAATTCCTACAAAATCTAATCCTAGTCATTTAGAGGCAACTGATGTTCAACAACCGAATTGCCCTTGTACAACAAAAAATTCACATAAGCCCAATAAAAATGCACTACATATTTTTAAATTCACATCACCATGTTACATTAGTAAAATTTGCCCACAAGAATGACACATCATAAGAGAATATCGTTCCACATATTCCAGCAATAATATCACCTTAAACATATAAGATCATGTTAGACAACAGAAAAAATGGAATATCAACTTTGCAGGTAATGCTTAAAAACCTAACACTTACAAGACGTAAATGAAATCTCCTTCAACAGGACATTTTTTTTTATAAGTATATCCCCTTCAACAGGACATGATGACTGTGAATTCTTGAAAGCCTGAAACAAATAGGAAATAAAATTATTCATCAACATAATCATAAGTACAAACCTTATGAAAGTTAAATATGAAATTACTCTCAACAATAATCACATATTTCAGAACCACCAACTCGCTCTTTCCAAGAGCTAACAGTTAAATGTGAAATTATAAAACACTAAAATTCCTAAACTTGAACTATAATCATAAGTACACTAATGCCTTTAACATAAAGCGACAGAATTAGTTAAAGTATCTTCTATTTTGTTAATTACTAAAAATCAAAATTGCTATAATATTGCTGTTAAACATAAATGTTGAGTTCTGCTATTAACAAAATATGTCCCAACCATCATATCCAGCCACAGATGAAAATTTCAATATGATATATTTTTTTCTAAACCGTCAACCAATCAGACAATTGGGCTAAGCAGGGGAAAAAGATCAAAGCAACCTGAACTGCTTTTCTGTACAGCAAGTGATTATAGCATAAGGATATGTACTGCTATTTAATTTTGCACCAATCTTAGCTGCCAACAATTCAAGTTGAAAAATAGAGCACGCACCATCTCATTGCCAACAAGCAAGAGAAGATCCATTACATCAAGCCAATATCAAATACTTAATATGTAATACCCCGTATTTTAAATATGGATATAAATATTCATTTACTAAAGAACCTTTATTGTTTTAATTTAATAAAAGTTTAAATGGACCTTAAACTTTAGAATAATGAAAATAGGGTCAAATGAATTCCGTTTTGATCGATTCAAAAGTCAAAACGCTCGTCTCAAAGTCCTTTAGCTACCCTTCGAATTTCATAATTTTTGGACTTCGTTAAGGATACGAAAATAGCCACGAAAAATACTACATCTGTTTTGGACGAAAATTGATAAATAATATTTGTGGGCCAATTTCTATTCCTTAAGAGCCCAGCCCAGTCCACACGTGAAGCCCAGCCAGCCCATGTTGATTTAGATCTCTCTCACTCTCTGCCTCTGCACCTCTCATGTTCCAACAGGTGTTCCCCCTTAATTGATTTTTTTACGAAAATCTCCCCTTCTTGACGCCCAAGACGTGCTGCCCAAGTATAAATCTCAGCCTTTGATTCTTCTTGCTGCCCACGCTTGGATTCAGAGCCATCGATCAGTTTTGATACAAGCAATCTCAACCATCCGTTTCAGTATAAAGAGAAACAAATTTCCCCTTTAGATCATCACACAGCTTCTTCTTCAAATTCTCTCTCGGGTTTCTCTTCTCCTTGCTCTCTTGTTGCAGAATTTTTCCTGCAACTTCTTCCCTTGGTTTAGTGCGTAAAAGCTCCACTTTCTCTTACCTCTTCACCCATCAGGACATAGAAGGAAGCAAGAAAAAAAAAAAGAAAAAAAGAAAAAAGAAATAGTTCCCTCCTCTCTACCCTTATATCTCTCGGTCCAGCCGCTCTCTCCCTTCTTCCTTCATGAACAGCAGGCAGCAAATCATTTCTCTTCTTTATTTCTCTCTGTTTCGGTCAAGCCCAAATAAAGAGCTCTCAGTTCTCTCTCTATACATATCTTTTGGTTTGTAGCTTTTAACAAAGAGAAAAGGAAAAGAAGAAGAAAGAAAAAGGGAAAAAGACAAAAGGAAAAAGGACATCTCTCTCTCTCTCTCGTGAAACAAGGGAAAAGAATTAAAAAATAATTAATCAATAAATAAGAGGAAGAAGCTTTGGATAGCCATAAAGAAAAGAAAAGAAAACAAAGAAGAGAACCTGTACTTGTCACTCGGCAGTATGTGCGGTAAGCTTCTTTTACTCATGGGTATTATTTTAGTACATGTACAACTTTTAGTTATTAGACATAAGTTTATGGTTTTCATAAAGTTAAGTTATTAGTATATATGCTTAAAAGAATATTTTTAAAGTGGTATATATTGTTATATATTTTGGGCAAGTTTCTAAACCTTGGTTATTGTAATTTTTAAAGTTATTAAGTATTCTAATATTTTAAGTTGTGTTTTAAACAGAGGATTTCAAAGCGGAGTACTTAATTTAATAAATACGTCGTTCTAATGCCCTAGTAAAAAGTCATTATTTTACAAAAGCGTCGTTACGCTACCCAAATATTTTAAAGTATTTTAAGCGTTATTAATATTAATACCCTTATTCTACCCGAATTTTATAAGAATAAAATAAAGTTATTATTCTATTAATTTGTTTTGATACATGAAACTCATTATTTATATTTGGTAAGCTATTATGTTTATCTGTTATAAAAATGATATATATGTGTTTAATTAATTGACGAAAGAAAAGAAATAATAAGGAGATGATACTTTAGTTTAAGTTTTAGGTTTCAAATCTCAAAATATTTCTCTAAATTTCTTCTTGCAATTTATTTAGGTAGAAGGTAGCTAAAATATTGCTCAGAAGATATCAGGTAAGGGGACACAACTTTAAAACCCGGCGAAACTTTTAAATAAAATCTTTTCAAGAGTAAAACGTCGGGAATTTTCAAAGGACTCTTTCACTGTAATATTACTTGTTATTTTTCTTCAGTTATAATGATTCTTTTATGAAATGTAATTGAACCTCCATATGATTATATGATAGCTCTCAAGAATGAAATAATGAATATGTTACCTGTGAATCACATGGATGAATGAAGTTAATAATTATATGTTACATGTGCACCATATGAATGAAGAGGATGATGTAATTATGATTTTCAAAAATGATACATGTGCACTATATGAACAAGATGATGAAATTATGTTGAATATTTGTTTTATGTGCATCACACAAAGTTTTGTCCCACGGTACCATAATGCTGTGATCCGGATCTTATGATGATGATGATGATGATGATGGGTAGCGGGGCAACCACACCAAAAGTGTGGGGCTATCGGCCGGGGGGTTCTCACCTAGGGAGCTTCCTAACCCGGCAGCTCTCCCCAATGACGACAGGATGAGCCATGGATCCTTCGGGATCGGTCCTTTGGACGAGCCCAACGTGCACCGCTCATGGTAAAAATGTGGAAGTGGTCCAGTGGTAGACAAAACTTACACACTATGAATGATGATTGCATATGCATATTTATTATTGATGCTGATGTTTCTATATGTGAACTATGAAAATTCTAAGTTTCTAAACTAAGCTTTTTATACCACCTTGTACTATGTTGTGTTACTTACTGAATTATCAAACTCACCCCTTACCCCTTCAACCTTTTCAGGATGTAATAATCAGAGTCACCTTCTGGTAATGGCATAGACCTGGCTAAGAGCAATAGATGGTATCTTGGGGAACTGATGTAACCTTTGTAATGTATAATATGTTTCCCTATTGGAAATTTATAACTTTGTGAAAAGCTACTCTTTTATGGATATATATAAAATAGATGGATAAAATCTATAACTATTAGAGATATGCTTTATGTAAATGTATTTTTTTTTTAGGCTCAAGTTCGCGTTTCCCTTATTTCCCGAAACGGGGGCGCGACATAATGCCTGTGTTCATCAAGGCCCACTACAAGACTGCATAACAATACAAGTGATACAACTTAGAGGCAGTAAATGAAAAATGCAAAAGAATTGTGAAATTGATCAGCAAAAGTTATAATTAAGCCCACCACGACAAGCTGAAAATGAACCAAAAAGACTTCACTTGATACTTCAATCCAATGTCAAGAAAGCTAATACATACCAAAACTGAAAAGAATCCAATAAAAGCCCAGAAACCCAATTGAGGATAGAACCGCTCAGGCACACCTCACATGTAAAGCGCATAAAGGGTAAAGAGACAAAGAACCAGAACCAAAGATTCAAACTTTAATTATGCCAAGACAAGCTGAAAATGAACCAAGACCAAGTTTTCTTTGTAAGTTATATCAATTCAATGTCAAGAAAGCAAAAACATATACCAGAACTAAACAAAATACCCAATAGAAACCCAGTTGAAGACAGAAAAGCTCAAGCACATCTCACATGCAAAGAACTTAAAACAGGAAAACAGACAAAGAATCCAGCACTCTGTCAAAAATTCCCAAGTGGGATCAGCTTGAGAAGAGGCTCAGTCTCAACCACAGGATGACACAAACCCAAAAAAAAATCTCACGTACCCATGAAATGAGAGCAGCTTATAATCATCATATTTTAGTGATTAGAGCAAGTAACACCAATCCAAGGAAAAAAAAAATCTGTTGTTTCTAAAATAAAAAAACAACCACCCCCATATTCATAAACCAAAAAAAAAAAAAAAAAAAAAAAACTTACCTTCAAGAACAAAAATAAATCACAAGCATCAATAACTTCAAACAAACCCATATCTTCACTACCCATAAAGAGAAATCACTTCAAAAACCCATGAATAATAAGTCAGAGAGAGACGGACCGTAGAGAGAAAGGGGAGAGAGACGGTGTCGGTTGGTCGGTCGGAAGGCTGTTCGTCTTGGTGGGCGGCGCTCGGTCTCGGTCGGTAGGCCCTTTGTCTTGGTGGGCGGTGCTTTTTTGGACTGTGGGCGTGGCCTGTGTCAATGGGAGTCGTCGGATTTCGAGCTGGTACCGTGGGTGGGCGTCGCCAGTGCATTCGGTGAGGAAGTGGTTGGTGGTGGGCGGTGCTTTTTTGGACTGTGGGTGTGGCCTGTGTCAATGGGCGTCGCCAGATTTCAAGCTGGTGCTGTGGGTGGGCATCGCCGGTGCGTTCGGTGAGGAAGTGGTTGGTGGTGGGCGAAGGAGGATAGTGGGAGGGGGAGACAGAGCAGCAGCAACGTGGGAAATTTTGAAAATTTTAGAGCATTTGGGGGAAGAAATGGGGGAAAGGGGAAGGCTTTCACGCGTGCAACAGTTTTTGTTTTTGATTTTTTTTTTTTTAAATGTATATAAAATATATTAAATTTCATGCCATGTAGGACGAGAGCACTACAAAAAAAAAGGTGTTTTGAGCCCTTTTTTTAAAGCCGTTTTAAGGCCTTAAAACGGCTCAAAACATTTTGAGCCGCTTTCAAAATGGCTCAACATATAGCGTATTAAAATCTCGTTTTGAGCCGGTTTGAACTAAAACGACTCTAATTTGAGCCGTTTTAATTAAAGCGGCTCAAACCAGTTTAAATCGCTTTTTAAAACGGCTCCAATTAGTTAGAGACGTTTTGTCAAAAACGGCTCAAACCGGTTTGAGCCGTTTTGGTAAAAGCGGTTCAAACAAATTTGAGCCGTTTTGGACCAAAACGACTCTAACTAATTGGAGCCGTTTTAAGAACTATAAAACGACTCTAAATTTTTTTTAAAAAATAATAATAATTTTTTTAGAGCCGTTTTAGAGTCCTTAAAACGTCTCTAAATAAAAAATTTACAAAAAAAAAATTATTTTAGAGTCATTTTAAAGTTTCTAAAACGACTCTAAATAATATATATATATATATATATATATATATATATATATATATCAAAACCCCTTTTTCAGTACACTACATCCGATAAGCTGGACTAAATGGCTACAACCAAATTGCTGGAAATTAGCTTTATCTTCTAAGCAATGGGCTATTATCATGGACATATAGCATAAATCAGGGACAACATTTTGGGAAAGTATTCCCCATAATCATCAAAGAAAATGAATACATTATCCAATAACAAGATTTTTAACTCAAAACTATTCTAATTCAAACATCAAACTTCTGAAAATCCAGAACACTGACAGTCATACCAAATACCAAATGGAAAAACAGGGGAACCGTTCAAAACCTAAATGTCAGTTACAAAAAAACTCGACTGAGTTTTTTTCCTCGTGCTCTTCTTCCTTCTTTGCAGCCTTCTTTGTCTTCTTCTTCGGCAACTCGGGCTTCGACTTAGCCGTGCTCTTCTTCCTTCTTGGCCGCTCGCTTGGCCGAGCTCCTGGGCTAGTCACCATCGTTGGCGGCAACTCGAGCTTCGTTGGGTCTTGCTGCTTGCCACTTTGTTTCTTGGGCGCCATAAGAGAGACAATGAAAGAAAGCCTCTCTCTCTCTCTCTCTCTCTCTCTCTGATTGTGTGTGTCTCTCAGTTGGACGCTCCCTCTGTTTTTCATCTTTCTGGGTTCAGGCGAGAAGAGGCTAAACAAGAAAGAAGAAAGAAGAAAAAGAAAAAGAAAGAAGACAGAAAGAATATGTCAGTTTTTACGTGGGCTGCTTGTACCTTTTATAAGAGAAAATGAAATAAAAAAAGTTCAAAAATTTTTGAACGAAAATATGAGGGGGCGCGGGACACGAAATTTTCGTGTCCCGCGCCCCCTCTCAAAATGACTTGGAGTCGTTTTGGAATAAAACGACTCCAAGTTTGAGTCGTTTTGTAACAAAACGACTCTAAATTAGAGTCGTTTTCACCTAAAAGGGCTCCAACTAAAACAATCTAAAAAAAAAAAAATAAAGAAAAAAGGAAAAAAAAAAATTAAAACAATTTTTTGTTTAAAAAAAAAATTAAATAAACAAACGAAAGAAAATTAAAACAAGTTTTTATTTATTTATTTTTTTGTATAATTTTTTGTTATCTTTTATATATATATATATATATATATATATATATATATATATATATATATATATATATATATAAAAGTTGGAGCCCTTTTGGGTGAAAACGACTCTAACTAAAACAATCTAAAAAAAAAAAAAATTAAAGAAAAAAGGAAAAAAGAAATTAAAACAATTTTTTTGTTTAAAAAAAAAAATTAAATAAACAAACGAAGAAAATTAAAACAAGTTTTTATTTATTTATTTTTTTGTATAATTTTTTGTTATCTTTTATATATATATATATATATATATATATATATATATATATATATATATATATATATATATATATATATATATATATATATATATATATAAGTTGGAGCCCTTTTGGGTGAAAACGACTCTAAGTTAGAGTCGTTTTCACCCAAAAGGGCTCCAACTAAAACAATCTAAAAAAAAAAAATTAAAGGAAAAAGGAAAAAAAAAATTAAAACAATTTTTTGTTTAAAAAAAAATTAAATAAACAAACGAAAGAAAATTAAAACAAGTTTTTATTTATTTATTTTTTTTGTATAATTTTTTCTTATCTTATATATATATATATATTAATTTTAACAATTTTATGAAGGGTATTTTTATCATTATGGTGAATATTAACATTTTTTGGTAGTTTGAGGGGGGTTATTGACACAATTGGTATTACCACGATCGATCGTGGTACGATCTATGCGATCGATTGTGGTAAGATCATGTGATCGATAGTTGTACGATCTATGCGATCAATTGTGGTAAGATCATGTGATCGATAGTTGTACGATCTATGTAATCGATCGTGGTAGGATCTAAGTGTGATCAATCATGGTACGATTAATGTGATCGATTGTGGTAGGATCTAAGTGTGATCAATCGTGGTACGATCAATGTGATCTATCGTGGTACGATCTATGCAATCAATTGTGGTAGGATCATGTGATCGATCATTGTACGATCTATGTGATTGATCGTGGTATGATCTAAGTGTGATCAATCGTGGTGCGATCTAAGTGTGATCGATCGTGGTACGATCAAAGTGATCGAACGTGGTACGATCAATGTGATGGATCGAGATACGATCAATGTGATGAAAGATGGTATGATCGATCTAAGTGTGATCAATCGTGGTACGATCTAAGTGTGATCGATCGTGGTACGATCTATGTGATAGGTCATAGTACGATCAATGTGATAGGTCGTCGTATGATCAATGTGATAGGTCGTGGTATAATCTATGTGATGGACGCTATGTGATCCATCGTGGTAAGATCATGTTCCATCGTACGATCTATGTGATCGATCGTGGTATGATCATGTGTGATTGATCGTTTTGATCAAAACGGCTCAAAATTATTTCAAGCTGTTCTAACCAAAATGGCTCTAATTAGAGCTGTTTTAACCAACACGGCTCAAATTAAAGCCGTTTTAACCAAAATGGCTCTAAATAATTTAAAACGGCTCTAATTAGAACCCTTTTAACCAAAACGGCTCAAAATTATTTAGAGCCCTTTTAAAAAAGCGGCTCTAATTTGAGCCGTTTTAAGTAAAACGACTCGAATTAGAGCTATTTCAACCAAAACGACTCTAATTAGAGCCCTTTTAACCAAAACGGCTCAAAATTATTTAGAGCCCTTTTAAAAAAACGGCTCTAATTAGAGCCGCGTTTTTAAAACAGCTCAAATTAGAGCCGTTTTGTTGAAAAGGGCTCTAATTAGAGCCGTTTTGTTAAAACGACTCCAACAAAAACGACTCAAAAAGCCTTTTTTTTTGTAGTGGAGTCAGACGAGCGTCTGACTCTAGTCCTCCGGATAGACGAGCTCTTTCATGAATAAGTGTATCTTTCCAATAAAATGACGAAGGTATGGGGTCGCGTAGGGTTCCTAGGGCTTTTATAATGCGAGCTTCGTGTTTTTCAAAGTTTCAGACGTATTATTTTTGCATGCAAGTTTGATACCGATCAATCATTGTCTTGACCGATCGGTAAACCTTATTTTTTGGTTATTTATTTATATAATTTTTATTAGAGGGGTATTTGTCTATTTTAGGGTTTCTGTTGTTTATTGTTTCCCATTTTTATGACATTAGTTTTGCCAAAAATTAGTATTTTTCCTTTGATTATTAAAGCCGCGTATTGTTTAATAATTAGGTGTTTTGTTCGAAGTATTACAATGAAATTAAGCTTCCTCTTGGAACACCAACAAATTTGTGGCCGTGCATGGAGAGGATGAACACAACCTTGAAGATCTGGCTCGGGAGAATGAGGATCTGGCACAAAAGAACACAGATCCACCATGGGTGAACACATATCTGTGGTAGAACAGAAATCTTTCCTGGGTGAGCTCATATATGTGATAGAAGAACACCGATCTGCTATGGGTGAGCACAGATCTATGATAGAACACAAGTACTCTGCCAAGGGTAAACACAGATATATGTGCATGATAGATGAACACAAATACGCTTTTAATGAACGGGGATCTGGAAGAGGTGAGCCCATCAATGACGAAGTCCTAGCCTCACGCAGTCACGCTTAGAGAAATGAGAAACATCGTTATTTTATATCCATTATTCCCCACGTACGATTTATAATCGCAACCGTTGCTTTCATTTTCGACCAATTAAGGACTTTTATAGCTAGCATTCAGGCACGGTTTAACAAATATTTAGTTAAAATCTACTCAAAGAATATTGTTTTTCTATTTTAATTATTGATTTTATTAAAGTATTTACATCCTCTTCAGCATTTTACCTATTCATTTTTATTAGTTTATTTAATATATTCTTTCTTTACCTACTCTAAATTATTTTTTTATTAATATAATTTATATATTGTTGAGTAACTTGAGTTCTCATTTCCAGCAAATTTGTTGAGCGGGTAAAAGTCTATGGGTCTAACTCACTTTCAAAAAACATGTTGAAACATCATGATTTATAAAGCGCTCAGTTCATATATCTCTTAACGATGTAAGACATTTTAACATAGCAATATAATAATTGAACAAATTCTTAATTATTTTGACTAGCTCAATGTGAATTCTTAATTACATGATTAGTGAAAATTACGTTTTAACTATTTTAGGGGGCTAGCCTAATGAGAGTGCTAAACTAAAAGTACAGAAATGGCACCAGTTGTTTAATCATATTTTAACACGAATGGATTGGATGATGAGCTCTTGCAAAATAAGAAAAAAGTCACCCGGAAAATTTCAGCCCATGGGGACTGGAGAAGTACTACCGAAGCTTAATGTTGTAATTATTTTTTCAACAGTTTCGATTTAATTTCAAGTTTCTATGAAAAAGAGAGAAAAATTAAATTAAATCCGAACCATTTATAAAAATTACAGCACATATATATGCTGTAGTTTTTTGTTTTTTACAGCATCTAAGCTAAATTGTTTAATATAAGGATCCTTAGAGGTGGTCAGTAGTCAGGGGAGGAGCGGGGGGTCGAGAGGGGTCAAGTCCCCCCCTTAGTTGCTCATCAAGGGACATTGACTTTACACCAGACCAGGATTCACGCTCAGCCGCCGATGCGATTTTCTTTCCCTGTAACTGTTAGTCTGTTTAGGGTTAGGAGATTAAGTCACGAAGGTAGAAGAAGGAAGAGGGGAAGACGACCGTTTATTTTTTACAAAACACAACGTTTAAGTAAGGTAAAACGCTACGTTTAAATAAAGTAGAGAACGCTCGTTTTGTTCATAAGAGACCAGTTGACGCCGCTTTGGAAAAAAAAAAAAAAAAAAAAAAACAAGACCTATTGTTGTTGACGCCTCAATTACCAAACTCTTACTTTTGCATTTCGTAATTTTTTCGTGCGAACCAAACACCGAAAAATATTTTCGAGAAAATCATTTTTTCTGAAAATGATTTCGTCGAAATCATTTTACGACGGAAATCATTTTACGTCGAAACAAACGAAGCATTAGTGCAATAGATGCAAATATTAATAAGTAAGTTTTTGACTACAGGTTTTTCTTAGTGGTAAGTTGGCAATCTTTTTGTTTCTGATTCTTGTTGTTCTTCCCTAATATTTTTATAACAATTTTAGTGTTATAACAATTTTTTTCTATTCTTCTTTATTACATTATTTTTTCAACACCATCAAATATATAGTTTTTGACTCTTATGGTACATATTTTCTACTTTTATACTATGTTAGATTGCTTAATGACTCATGACATGTAATGTTTTTATTCATTTATCACTCATGACTTAATATGAAATTAAATTTAGAGTTAAATACTTTTTTAGTACCTAAGCATTGAAAACTTTATTTTTTGATACGTAAGTTTTAATTCATATCACAGATAGTATAAAGGTTTTGGGAAAAGACAAACTTTATACCTTCATCTATTTTTCCATCAAATATTTAACGGTTTGCCACGTGTCACGTGGCATAGTATAAAAAAAATTAAAAATTAAAAAATTAAAATTAATAAAACTTGAATTTTTTTTAAAAAAAGGTTTGCTAAGCCACCTCCTTGGCCGGCCTGGGCGTGGCCCGACCACTGCCAAGGGCCAAAACCCTCACAATTTTTTTTTCTTTCTTTTTTTCAAAGTTTTTAATGTTTTTATTTTTTAAAAGTTTTATTTATTTTAATTTATCAATAATTTTTAAAGATTTTTTTTTTTAATATTTTTTTTTTATATCATGCCACTTGTCAACATCCATCTTTTCTCAAAACTCAGGTACTATTTGCAATACGAATTGAAACTCAAGTACAAAAAATAAAGTTTTCAAAATTCAAATACGAAAAAGGTATTGAACCCTTAAATTTAAGATATTTCTATTTTTGTTTACATAAACACGTGCAAGTACATACATATTGAAAGATTATATGTATCTATTTATTTATTTATGTAAGTTCGAACCCCCACACAAAACATCCTAATTCCGCCCCTGAAGTCGCTTCAAGTCGAATAGCCAACAAGTCTAAACTATACATTCTCTAACTAAAGATTTTGTTTTACATAGATTTATTTAATTACTCCATAACATAATTGTCCGTTTATCATATGGACAGGAACATATATATCACAAGAATATCGTTATTCTGATATATGGTTATATGTATTACTTGTATCTATCTGTGTACGTATTTCCATCCACAAACACATTTCTAATATTTACATCTGATAACTCAAAGGGTACTACCTTCTTTCTTCTTCTTCTTTTTTTTTTTTTTATTTTTTTTTTTGAGCATCACATAGGGTTTGAGGGTTTGAGTAGGTGGAGCCATGGACGGGTTTCAGGTCGGCACTAGGTCAAATATACCTCGAGAGAACAATGGTCAGGGGTTCACACAGTTCATATGTCCGACCTCGCAGGATGGGCTCCCTGGGAGTGAGTGCAGATCACTCAGAAGTTCAAAGAAAACAAGAAAACAAAGACACATGGCAATCGCAAAGACTTGTGGCAGTGTGATCGTCCTCATCTACCATGCCCAAAACCACAAAAATGAAATATCACTCTATGTGCTACCTAGGACCCCCACCGCAGAAAGATGCCCATTGATACTCCTTAACTGGGATGGCCAGCCACACTAAGGCCTTGTTTGATACGTGGAATTAGGAGTGTGCAAACCCACTGGCCCTGCCTTGCCCCAAGCGGTTTTTAAGCTAAAAAGCACGGGTCTAGGTCCTAATTTCACCTATTTGTGTGGTGCAGGGCGGGGCGCAGGTTTGAGTAATTTTTTTGCTCGGATCCCTGCCCCACACCGCGTTTCCTAAAGGCTAAAATCTCTAAACTACCACCCTCCTAAAAAAAACCCTAACATCTCGAATCCTCTCCTCATTCAATCCTTTATCCTTATCCCTAAGCTCTAGTCAACTCCCATGGCAGTCCAACTCCCTCCTCTTACTAGTCCTTGACCCTTGATCGTTCCCATCTTCGCTAGCTCCGCCGATCTTGTGGCCTGTGGGTATGTCATGAACATGCGGTTTCAAGATTGGAAAAATCGGCTTCAAGACCTTCGGTTGTGACTCCGCAATTGCATCCTCGTCCATAAGTTAGTATTTCTCTCATTCTTTGACCTTTGTTGCTATCATTTCTCTATGAATATGGCTTGAATCTAAGTATTGAATATGGGTATTGAATCTTTGCTAGCTTTCTAGGTATTGAATCTGGCTTTGGTTTGATGGTTTCTTATGTTTTGGCCTGAATCGGGGATACCTGCACAATCTGCCCTACACCACACATATACCAGTGATTTTTAGCGGGGCATGGGTGTGAATTTGTGAACCCACAGGGGTGCGGGGTGGGGCAAAAAAGGGCGGAGCCCCCCCTCCTCGTGCCCACCCCTACGCGGAATGGTTATTCCATTAGAAAAATAAATAGTTATTAGTGTGAATGAAAGCATGTGGAATTGAATAACTATTACTATTTTGTAGTTTGGTGACAATTTATATGTTTTTAGTGAAATTGTAATAAAATTACTAAAATACCTTTGATGTATATATAAACAAATAAAATAATAATAATAATTAAAAAAAAAAAAAAAAACCTAGAATTATTTAAACGTTTGTGCTTTCTTTCCTGTGATAGATTTTTAGGGTTAAAGCTAATTCCTTTTTTCCCTCTTCATGTTCAAGCGTTGTGTGTACATGTATGGATGTTTTGGTTTAATTTTTCCTCAGTTGTGATAATTAGGTTTCCTTATATGATGTGGCATTTATGTGTGATTCGAATTGTTGTGAGGCTTATATTAAAAAAAAAAAAAAGATATTATCATTTATTTGTTAAGTCCTTTGGGAGCGAAGCCATGCTTTTAGAATTGTTGTGGGAAAATCAAAATTATTTCTTATGGTGTTGGAAATGTGCAAATAGGTTTGAAGGATATGCTTATGAGGAGTAGGGATTGAGCAAGAGATTACAGATGTGACAAAGGAGATGGGGTTCGCTAAGAAGGCAGGTGTGGTCAGGGATTTGGCCAGTGAGACGAAGAGATCGAGGTTGCAGATGTGATTTTCTTCTTTATATTTTCTTTTTTCTTTTTTTAAGTTTGCAGGAAAAAAAATAATTAATAGGTTTTTT
Organism: Alnus glutinosa; assembly: GCF_958979055.1. Taxonomy (NCBI): domain Eukaryota; kingdom Viridiplantae; phylum Streptophyta; class Magnoliopsida; order Fagales; family Betulaceae; genus Alnus; species Alnus glutinosa. The sequence goes on along the minus strand of NC_084889.1, from coordinate 10,561,330 downwards.
TGAAAAACTTATTACATTCTTCAAGGAATAGGTATTCATTTTCGTAGGGGAATCACTACTCCAATGGGAATAGTTATTCCTAGGAATGATTTATATCCAAACAAGAGAATGGTTATTCCATAGGAATAGCTATTTTACTACAAAAAATTCACCATTTCTAGACGGTTTGAAACCGTCCAGAAATGGTAAAAAACCGTATAAAATAAAGTCCATATGGTTTATTCTTGACAGTTTAAAACCTTCCAAAATTTTTGATCAGGAATTCAGATTCTGGACGGTTTAGGCCAAACTGTCCAGAATTAATAATATATTTTTTTTAATATTAATATCATTAATAATATTATTACATTTTTTTTTCTTTTTTTTTTTTTATCATAGCTTCTAGGTTATTCTTTTCGTCCTTATTCACACCCATCGGAAGATCATCACCGGCGTCAAAAGCATCATCCACCGGTGACCCATGGAGAAAACGGTGCCTCAGCTCTCCCATTTAGCCTCTCAAGTTCTCATGCGCCAAAGCAAAAATTACGGAGGGCTTGTTTGACAAACCATATTCAACTCTCTCTTTTTCTTTTCATTTCTCCCAAAAAAATCAAATAAAAAATATTCTAACTTTTTTTACACTTTTTATATTACATCAATCATATTTTATTACTATTCAAATAAAAAAATAATAAAAAATAATAATAAAAAAAAACCCACTGCAAAACAAAACTTTTTCATTTTTTTATAAAATATTCTTAAATTTTATATCACATCAATCACTTGTTACTATACAACACACAAATATTCTACAACACAATTACTTATCAATCTTTGGAAGAAAGTGACAACATCCATTAATCCAAGTTCAAGTGGAGAAGTTTGATTTTAGGGAAAAGTATACATAACACCCTCAAACTACCACCATATTGTCAATGTCCCCCACAAACTACCAATTATGTCAATGTCCCCCTCTTCCCCCCCTAAATTACCAAAAAATGTCAATGTCCCCCAAATGACAAAAATACCCTTCATAAAATTATTAAAATAAAATAAAAACTAAAAAATAATTAAAAAAATATAAAATAACAAAAAAATTATACAAATAATAATAATAAAAGAAATTTAAACTGGTTTTTCTTTTGATTTTTTTTAAAAAAATGTTTTTATAATTTTCAGTTATTTCTTAGTTTTTTTTTTCAAAAAAGAAACGTTTTTTTTTAATTTAATAAAAAAAACTGATTTTTCTTTTTTCTTTTTCGTTTTTTTTTTTTAAAAAAAATGTTTTTATAATTTTTAGTTATTTCTTCGTTTTTTTTTTTTAAAAAAAAAAAATTGTTCTTTTTTTTTTCAATTTTTATTTAACTTGTTTTTTTTTAAAAAAAAAAAATGATGTTTTTAGTTTATTATTTTCTTTTTGTTTGAGTTTTTTTTTTTTTTTTTTTTTTTAAAAAAAATTATAAGGACGTTTTTGTCTTATTCAAAAAATTTATAGTCATTTTTGTCTTCTTGTTTGTTTTAGGGGACACATTGATATTTTTTGGTAGTTTGAGAGGAGACATTGATATAATTAGTAGTTTTTGGGGTATATTAAAAATTGAGTGATAGTTTGAGAGAGATATATGTATTTTTCATTTGATTTTATTTTTAGTTTTAATCGATTCAAGCGGAAACTTGCAACAAAGTAGAAGAAGATTCAGGAAACAAAGGAAATGGATAAACCTGCAAATAAAGACAACTCACGGTGATGCCAGACATTGTAGGCCATGCCTCTGCTTTTCTTGTCACTAGGGGTGTAAACGAGCTGAGCTACTCGTGAGCTTACTCGAGATCGGCTCGAATAAACTCGACTCGTGCTCGAATCGATTATTAAATGAGCTACTCGTGAACACGAAAATCAAACTCGATTATTAAACGATGCAAACTCGTATAAACTCGACTCGACTCGACTAAAGCTCGTGAACCCGCTCGTATAAGGATCGACTCGTTTATTAAGGCTCGACTCGTATATATATATATATATATATATAATGAATAATATACTATCATTAGATTCATTACTAATTACTATGTATATTATGTAAGCATAAATTAAGTAACAAATAACAATAGTTATTGGTCAATATATATTAATTGGTCATATTTATATAAAATAGTAAAAATGAATAATATAAATAATTAATTGTTAGTCATATGATATAATGACAATCTAGATACTTAATCAAATTATTTATGTAATATAATAAGATTATAATTTAGAGGATTATATGATTATATAATAATATAACATTGTACCATAGTACCATACTACCATATGACATGTAATTGATGTAAATATAAAATATGTAATCACTTTACTATATGCTATGAGTACTATCATTAAATATTTAATAATCATTACATACGGATTGTTAGATCATGTTAATATGTTAAATATACTATCATATGATAATACTTAGATCATAGGATCATATAATATTAGTATTATTTGTAGGTAATTATGAATTATGATAAATTTGATAATTATGATTTATTACTCGTAAATTTATAATAATCATACTTAATTACTTATTATAGATTCATAGATAATACCATAAATCAAGTGATATGATATGATTCATAATTTATAATCATAAATATATATACATATTAGTAATATTACTATATTAGTAACATATATAATTATAGAATTTATAGTTATATAGTGTCATATGACTCATATATGATATAGACTATAGTATACAAATTCATACTAATATAATGATTTAGTATTTAGATACTTAGTTAGATACACTCATACACCCAATAAGTATGATTTATGATTTTAAGTATTTAATAATTATTAGTAATATTTAGATGCAATGAGTCAATGAATTCACATTATTCATATAATATAATGACACATATGATTCATATGAAACTTAATGATATTATTCATATATAATAATAATATGATTCATACAATCCAAAATTAAGTTATTAGGATTGGAATTACTTATATATTAATTATAATGATAATTCATAACTTGTAATCACAATTCACAAGTTATGAATTATCATTATAAATTTATAATTTAGATCATATGATTTAAAATTGTGCATTTGTGCTATATAACCGTTAGTTGTTAGATATGATTTGATTAGTATTATCATATAGCCATATAGGACTATATGATAATATAATAATTATCATTGTAAGACATTGTTAATGTTTTAACTTAATATAAGTTAGTTAGTTTTTATATTGACTGTTCATTTTTTTTTTAATGCCAAAAATAAAATGATAATATTTTTTTATTCGAGATCATATGATAGTGTTTAGATTATATGAAAACATCATTGATTCATTATCATGTATATGATTTATATCTACCTTAGACTATCTATATTAACTTATTAAGTATGTAACTAATGTAAGTATTGACTAAATCCACATGGACCACATCACATGTAAGTATAGTAAATTTGTAATCTTATAATTATAATTTATAAAAGATATTGAAAAACTCATGTTTCATTTCAACCTCCTCAAGCATGAATTTCCGATTCCGACATTATGGGCGTTGCCAACATACCATGGTAGCACCTACCCGGCTACCTTAAAGAGTCAAGATTAATTGAACTTGTTATTTTTATTGATTCACAAGCTTTTGCCATCCGTGCCAAATGCATACTTTCACAACATATTAGATAATATATATATATAAAATTCATTAGTGGTATTGTCTACTTTGAATTTTTCATATATATTAATTATCTTATTTTATAATTCGTCAATATTTTCAGAATAATACAATTTTTATTTTATGAATTTATGTTTTCCTATTCTCCATACGATGCCATTTTTTATAAAATTGTTATCAATCACTAATATATAAATAAAAATTAAATTACAGATAAAAGTTGTTTTTCCTTAAATTTATTTTTTTATTTTAAAGATATGAAAAACTGAAAAAGCTTTTATTGTCATTTCATTTATTTTACTTGGGGAATAAACTATACAATTAAATTAATATATTGTGAAATTCTTGAGTAGTACTTTATATTATATACGATTTTTTAAATTATAACTATTATTTTTAATTTGTGCAATGTCTCATCAAATTATTACCGCCTTACCGGAGTTTCAATGTTTTTCATTTGCGAAAAAATGAAAAAATTACTCTTAATGAAAATTTAGAAAATAATTTTATTTTTTTAAAAAAGAGCTAAAAGACAGTGTGTGATGTGCCACTCAGCCAGTGTGAGTAGGATGCTTTTTTTTGTTTTTTTTTTTTTTTAATGTTGTGTTTTAAAATTGAAACGTAGTTTTTTTTTTTTTTTTTAAAAAAAACAAAAATAATAAATGAGCATTGAGTAATGTTCATATTTGATTTTGTACAATTGTACATATAACATATTTGATAGATGAAACGAATCGTTTTTATCGCTTGAAATTACGAATTGTATAACAATTTATACAGTGTTTCTCACACACGAATTACACGGTATTTAATCTGATCCTACGACTTAAATTGAATCATCAAAAAATGATTTCAACAGCTACAGGCCTACACTGCATCGTGACCGTTTATAATAACAAAACTGTAGTCTTCAGTCTGCCCGTGTGTAGCCGATTTTCACCAAATGATAACAGTCTACTGAGTCTAGGAACTAGGTTATAATGCCCTAAGTAACCTCGCCTGACGCGCCTGACCTGACGCCGGAGGAGTGAGTCGAGTGACGAAGTTGCAGTGCCGAGGCCAAGACCGTGAGACGCCGACACGTGTATTCCATCAATCTTCGTGATTTTTCTAGATCGTCCGATCATTCAAACCAAATCATGCGTGAATCTGAGCCGTTCATTTGGAGATAATGGGCTACAGCTATACTCGACTATTTACTCCGAGAAATTATATGGTGTTGCAAATATCACGTGTTACTTCTCATTAGATAAGATCCAACGACTTAGATTTTGATCTTGAAAATGATTATATTAATAAACGGTTAGGATTTAAATTACATCCAATTTTATTTGTAAGCATGTGCATACAATTTTTTTTTATTTAAAGATAAACGGAAAAAAAAAAAAAAAAAAAAAAAAAAAAAAAAATTTGGACTTGACGCTGACGCCTGACGACTGACGCGTTGACGCTCCAGTTGCCGAGGGCCCGAGAAACACGCCGTGACACGCGTGACACTTCAATCTTCGAGATTTTTCTGGTCGTCCGATCGTCCATGGCAAATTATCATTTGAATCTGAGCCGTTCATTTTGAAACAATGGATTACAGCTATACTCAACTATTACTCTGAGAAATTATTTGGTGTTTCGATTATCACGTGTTAACACTCATTAGATGAGATCCAACGACTTCAGTTTTGATCTTGAAATTGATTAGAATACTCAACGGTTAGGATTATAAGTGGATCCGGTTTTATTTGTATACGGGGGTAGGGAATAATTTTCAAAACGATTTTTTTGTTTAATTATTAATTATAGATAAAATAAAAAAAATTTTGAAATTTAAAATTTTGATTTTGAAAAATGGACGTTATTTTTTTTTTGTCTTCCTCGTTCCTCAGTTTCTCTGACCGAATGATTCAAAGCCGTTGATTGTTCAAAAAATTAGAAGACAAATTCTAATCAAACCGTTCATTTGTTTGGAAATTCCTTTCAAACTTAGCTTTTATTTTTAATTTCTCACTCTCAGTCTCTCACGCTGCAGTCTGCACACAGGAAACCTGCAAAAAATTTATTGTGGTTGCTGATGGTTCAGAACACAATTAATGCTTTGCTTTGAATGCAAAGTTTTCTCTCTCAATTACCCTCGTCTATCCAGTTCTTCTTCTTCGTTTTTTAGCCTTTGATTTATTTTTCTTTTTTGATCGAGTGGCTTCTATCTTTTCACAGGATTTAGTTTTGAAATCCGTTAGAGTTTCTTTACATTTGTAGTTGAAATCAAACCAAAAGAAACCGATCTATCTAAATCATCTGATGTTCCATCTTTCCACTGCGCAGCCAAATCCCAACTTTTGTGATTTTTTTCTATTCTTCTCACACGGATCGATGGCAGCAAGTCCAGCGACCAAGAACACTCTTGATCTGACTGAAGTGGTAATAGTCAAGTACTGGACTTTACATGAGTTGCGTGTGAATCGTGTGAACCGTGTGATGCTCTTGTTCTCAAATTTCAATTATAAATTTGAGAGCAAGAGAGTCAAAAGACTCAGCCGCTCAACTCCTCAGTACTCAAGAATTAAGACTCAAATCTCAGTTAGTTAAGTATCAGATATTTGTTCTCTACTTCTCTTTCATCATTTCATTTTCATGTTTTCAATTTTTTTTTTTTTTCTTTCACTTAGTAGCTAATCTGTCAATATTTTTAAGTTCTAAATTTCTAATGTTAATGTTGATATGCCGTATGATTGTTCAGGAATCAGGGACGTCCGTTCAGCCTTAGATCCTCCACTAGACTACTACCTCAGGTCCTCATTGATTTTGCAAGTTAATAAACAACTCAGGTTTCACATTTTTTTTTTTCTTTACGTTATTTTATTATTTTTTTTTGTTATGATTAATGATTATAAATTTATAATTAGCAAATCCTTCTATGAACAATATGTTATGTTTTACAAATTATGTTGTGATTATGTAATGTATGCTCTATGTTTGAAAACTGTTTATAATGCTTATCAAATTTTCACAATGTTTAGAATTTGGAAATGTATGTTCTGAATCTTCTGATTATATAATGCTGAGTTTTGCTTTATTACTGAATTTAGAAATGTATGCTCTATGTTAGATAGTTTTTTTATAAGATATGAACAATCGGTTTTTGTTTTGTTTTGTTTTTTTTTTTTCTAAAAAAAAATTAGGACAGAAACTATAATCCTGAAAGCTAGACAGTTTTTTAATTACAAAACTTGAACATAAAAAATTTGAAGTTCCTTAGCAATTTATAAAAAATGAACAATCTGTTTTTTAAAAAAATTAGGGGCAGAAAACTATAATTTTATAAGTTATACAGTTTTTTAATAACAAAACTTGAAGATGAAAAAAATTGCAATTCCTTGGCAATTAAAAAAGAAAATGAACAATCTGTTTTTGTTTTAAAAAAAATAGGGCAGAAACTATAATCTTTAAAGTTACACAGTTTTTTGTAATCTAAAAGTTAGACAGTTTTTTAATTACAAAACTTGAACATAAAAAATTTGAAGTTCCTTGGCAATTTATCAAAAATAAACAATCTGTTTTTGTTTAAAAAAAAAATAGGGCAGAAACTATATAAAAGTTAGACAGTTTTTTAAGTACAAAACTTGAACATAAAAAATTTGAAGTTCCTTGGCAATTTATCAAAAATAAACAATCTGTTTTTGTTTAAAAAAAAAATAGGGCAGAAACTATAATCCTAAAAGTTAGACAGTTTTTTAAGTACAAAACTTGAACATAAAAAATTTGAAGTTCCTTGGCAATTTATCAAAAATAAACAATCTGTTTTTGTTTAAAAAAAAAATAGGGCAGAAACTATAATCCTAAAAGTTAGACAGTTTTTTAATTACAAAACTTGAACATAAAAAATTTGAAGTTCCCTAGCAATTTATAAAAAATGAACAATCTGTTTTTAAAAAAAATTAGGGGCAGAAAACTATAATTTTATAAGTTATACAGTTTTTTAATAACAAAACTTGAAGATGAAAAAAATTGCAATTCCTTGGCAATTAAAAAAGAAAATGAACAATCTGTTTTTGTTTAAAAAAAAATAGGGCAGAAACTATAATCTTTAAAGTTACACAGTTTTTGGTAATCTAAAAGTTAGACAGTTTTTTAATTACAAAACTTGAACATAAAAAATTTGAAGTTCCTTGGCAATTTATCAAAAATAAACAATCTGTTTTTGTTTAAAAAAAAAATAGGGCAGAAACTATAATCCTAAAAGTTAGACAGTTTTTTAAGTACAAAACTTGAACATAAAAAATTTGAAGTTCCCTAGCAATTTATAAAAAATGAACAATCTGTTTTTAAAAAAAATTAGGGGCAGAAAACTATAATTTTATAAGTTATACAGTTTTTTAATAACAAAACTTGAAGATGAAAAAAAATTGCAATTCCTTGGCAATTAAAAAAGAAAATGAACAATCTGTTTTTGTTTTTAAAAAAAAAAGGGCAGAAACTATAATCTTTAAAGTTAGACAGTTTTTTGTAATCTAAAAGTTAGACAGTTTTTTAATTACAAAACTTGAACATAAAAAATTTGAAGTTCCTTGGCAATTTATCAAAAATAAACAATCTGTTTTTGTTTAAAAAAAAAATAGGGCAGAAACTATAATCCTAAAAGTTAGACAGTTTTTTAATTACAAAACTTGAACATAAAAAATTTGAATGTCCTTAGCAATTTATAAAAAAATGAACAATCTGTTTTCTAAAAAAATTAGGGGCAGAAAACTATAATTTTATAAGTTATACAGTTTTTTAATAACAAAACTTGAAGATGAAAAAAAATTGCAATTCCTTGGCAATTAAAAAAGAAAATGAACAATCTGTACAGATTTGAATTTCTCTATTTTAACAATCAACAAAAAAACAATGAACAATCATATGATATGTAAACTTAAATTCTACATTTAAGTTTTGAATACTTGTTTTTTCTTTTTTCATAACAATATCTAATATAGAATTTAAAAATTAAAAGGCATGGAGAGTGATTCGCATGAACTTGAGCCTATAGAAGAAGAGTATGAGAACGAGGATTCCCTTGAAATTAGTAATAGTGCTACTGTTGATGCAACCATTGAGTTGGTTCAAGATACTGCTATTAATGAGGATCCAAATGAAAAGAATGTATATAAGAGAAAGCCTAGGAGGAAGACTTCTACTGTGTGGAATCATTTTGAGCAAGTTGAGGTCTGTGGTGTAAAAAAAAATCAATGTAAATGGTGTAAGAGTAAATTTACCATATCAAAATCAAGTTGTACATCTACTTTAGGTAGACACTTGGAGTCATGTTTGAAGTATGCTGGTTCAAAGAAGAAGCAAAAGGTTTTGTCAGTTGATGGTAAGGAGTCTGGTGGTGTGGACATTATTTCAAATTTTCAATTTGATGAAAGTAAGGTGAGAGAACTCTTAGCTCACATGATCTTGTATCATGAATATCCTTTTAGAATCGTGGAGCATGTGTTGTTTAATAAGTTTATGAAAGCTTGTACCCCGCATTGGAAAAAAATTTCTCGAGCTACTGCTAAGAGTCTTTGCTTTGCCACTTATGAATTTGAGAAGAAGAAGTTGAAAACTTTATTGAATCGGGTCCCCAAAGTTAACATCACAACTGATATGTGGACTTCTTGTCAAAAGGTTTCTTATATGGTTGTGACATGTCATTTTATAGATTCTGAATGGCGGTTAAATAGGCGTGTGTTGAACTTTTGTAATATTCCGCCTCCACACTCTGGACTTCTTATTGCTGATGCACTTCATAAATGTTTTAGAGACTGGGGTATAGAGAGTAAAGTTTGTTCAATCACCGTAGACAATGCCAAGGCAAATGATGTAGCATTAAGGCACTTGAGAGATGTTTTTAATATGAGAAAATCGCTTGTGGTTGGGGGCAAGTTGTTTCATGTGCGTTGTTGTGCACATATAACTAATTTGATGGTTCAGGATGGTCTTAGTGAGATTGGTGATATTGTTGATTGTGTGAGGGATGGAATAAAATTCTTGGTAGCATCAGAGGGAAGATTAAAGCAATTTACTGAAACTGCAAAGAACTTGCATTTGTCATCTAAGAAGCTATTTTTGGACGTTCCTACTCGTTAGAATAGTACATATTTGATGTTATCTGCTGCATATGAGTTTAAGGACGTATTTTCTATGTATGGATACAACGACCATCAATTTATTTGGGTGCCATCGCAAGAAGATTGGGATAAAGTTAAATCTGTCTGTGAACTTTTGGGAGTCTTCAATCGAGTAACCAAGATTGTATCTGGTAGTGACTATCCAACATCAAATTTATTCCTTCCTGAAATTTGGCGAATGAAAGAGGTTCTAATTAATAAATGTGATGATGGAAATGACTACATTAGATCTATGGCACATCGAATGAAAGCCAAGTTTGATAAATACTGGGGCGAGTGCAATTTATTGATGGCAATTGCGGCAATTTTGGATCCGAGGTTTAAGTTGGTGTTCATACGATTCTGCTTTCCGAAGATTTATCAAGAGGCTGAAGCTACGAAGAATATTGAATATGTTCAAAGAATTTTGAAAGAGATATATGATGTGTATCTTCATGAACATAATTTAAATCTCAAGGAACAGGATCTTGCAAGCAAAGTTCAAGAAAGCTCTTCAAGTAATCGTTCAGTCTTTGCAGTTCATGATGAGGAGGGTGGTGTGGAAATTTGGGAGTCATTTCTCAAAAGTGCTGAAACTGTGCTTCAACCTATGAAATCTGAATTAGAAATGTATCTTGAGGAGGGTGTATATATACCTAACAAGAACATCGAATTTAATGCCTTGGATTGGTGGAAAGCGAATACTCTGAAGTATAATGTTTTGTCTAAAGTGGCCAAAGATATTTTGTCAACACCGATTACAACTGTAACTTCAGAGTCTACATTTAGTGCCGGAGGAAGGGTTATTGATCCACATCGAGCATCATTATCAACTGAGACAGTTCAGAAGTTGTTATGTGGGGCTGATTGGGTCAGATCATTGTATGGGCTTAAAAAGAAGTGTGGGGTATGTTTTTGTTTTATTTTTATATATTCTAATGGTGTTTGTTAATTTAGTTTTACTTTTATATTGTACTAAATACTAATTACTTATATAGTTAATTTTTTTTTTAATCTTAGGATGATCAAAATGAAGGGGAGGTGGAGATAACTTTGCCAGAGGCAATTTGATTGTTAGTGTTCTTTGCCTCTTTTTATTTTTTGAAGTGTTGTCATATAAGTTATATAACTATATATTTGGTTTGAGGACTATGTGGGATAGGTGGACTATGTTATTTTGTTTAAATTTTGTATAATATTATTTTCATCAAGACATGAAGACTTAAGGTAATGTGTGATTTATTATTTAATGATTTATGCACATTAACTTGTGATATATTTAACCTCTCTTGGCATTTTTACCAAGTATATAGAACTTGTGTAAGTAATGTAAGGGAGTTAAATTTAATCTAATTTTTTTTAGTGTGTTGCAGTTTCCATATTTTATTTGAGAGCAGATTTAAGGTAATGAATACTTTTTTATTTAATGATTTATGCACATTAATTTGTGTTATTTAACCTCTCTTGACATTTTTACCAAGTACATAAAACTTGTGTAACTAATGCAAGGGAGTTAAAATTAACTAATTTTTTTTTTAGTGTGTTACAACAGGTTTTATCGGAGAGCACACAAAAGAATTAAACATTATTATTATACCTATCAAATTACAGTTCTAATTGTAATTTCTTATATTTATGTTTGTATTTGTTTTAAGTGTAATTTTATTTTATTTTTGTAGTTGAAAATTTGTAATTCATAATTGTAATTTCTTATATTTCTAATTGTAATTGTTTGAAAGTAATTTTATTTTATTTCTTTAGTTGTTAATTGTATTGATTTTAGTCTTTCTAGATTAATTGGCAATTGCTCAATGCAAAATGCTGGATTTCTGATAGTGCAATTTGACCATTTGAAATTTCATGATTTTATTTTATTTATGTTAAAGTGAATAATTTTCAATTATGAAATGAGCCGAGCTCGGGCCGAGTACTCGAGCTCGAAATCGACTAAAATTGTCGAGTTCGAGCTCGAGCTCGGACACCATATTTTTTAAACGAGCCGGTCTCGCACAACATTTCCAAGCTCGTGTCGAGCTCGAGCTCGAGCTCGAGCTTCACTATTCATTAAACGAGCCGATCCCGAACAGGCAATACCCGCTCAGGATCGGCTCGTTTACAGCCCTACTTGTCACAACTTCGGCCCTCTTCCCAAACCGACTCAACGCGTCAACTATCTTTTCCATCGGACCTGAGGCATTAGGGATCATATATATCTTATTTCGAACAACAAACAAAAATAATATCTCTAGCTATTAAAAACAAAAAAAAAAACAAAACAAAAATACTCACGCTTGCCAGATGGCTGTTGCAGCGCCGGCCAAAGTAGAAGCTTGCAGAAGATGGAGGAGAAGAGATGGGTTGGAGGCTGTTGATACAGTTTCCAACATGGTGACGTGTTGGATGATAATTCACCTGAAGATTCGCCTTATTTTTTATGATCTGCAAAATAATAAATACTTCGTCGGGGGATGCCGACGATCCCCTCTCCGATGCTTAAGTAAGATGATAGTTTGAATATGAGCAGAGTAATTTTTAGAAGCATAGAATGTACCTCTATATCTGAAGAGATTCTGGTATTTATAGAGATTGAAGAGCAGTTAGGATTGTTCCCGGTTTGTGAGGGGATCGGTAGTTGAGGAAGACGTGGCCTTGGGTGCACGGACATTTTGGGTTTCATGACCGCCTATCTTGGGCGCACGATCCTTTATGGGTGACATGTTGTTGGAGAAACTTTGAGCGCACGATCTAGTTATGTATCGTGCGTCGTGTCCCTTAAATCTCATGGACTCGGGTGTTACAAGGTATCCGAGTCAACTATCCGAGTCGGGTGGGATCCTCGGCTTGGATGAACCCTTAGCTCGGGATGATCTGTGGCTCGGATGAGATCCTAGACTCAGATGGATCATCGGCTCGGAATGCACCCTTGGCTCGGGATGGTATCTCGCGTACTCGGGTGTTACAAGGTATCCGGGTCAACTGCCCGAGTCGGGTGGTCGGGTCGGTTGAACCGGTTGGGCCCAAATGATTTTGATGGGTGTTGATACACTAATATTTTCCCTAACAGAGGCGATGAGCAAAGAGCAAGGATGGTTTTGAGGATTTAATTGAATCTTTTCACGCGGAATCGTTGACGTGGCTTCTACGAATTTACAGACGGTTTTTTGAAAATGTACCCTTTCATATGGTTTGGTTCAAACTGTTTACAAATTTAACGACGGTTTCTAAAAAAACCATTGTGATTTTTTTTTTTTTATAAATAGTTTTCAAAAAATCGTCAATAATTTTAAAACCATCTAGAATCAAAAAATGGTGAATTTTTTGTAGTGTTTCATTCCTTGGGTCTATTCCACGTACCAAACAAAAGAGTTTGTTTGAGATTGTGTTGGAAAATAAAACTATTCTCAATGGTAAAAGCCTAAAAGAGATTTTTAATCTTCTCCAAAAACGCAATTTTGAGCCTTTTTAGAGCAAAATCGTTTTTTTTTTATTTAAAAAAAATGTTTTTTGAAAGTTTTTACCAAATAGACCCATTTTTGTTTAGTACATCTTTTTATGCATTAAAACTCTTTTTAAGCTCGTTAACTTAATACCAAACAGGTCCTAAATGATTTCCTACATGGGAGTGTGCGACTAGTTCCTAAAGAAGAGTTGGAAGGCTACACGCATGCCAATGAGAATTACTAACAAAGAGCCCACCATATTTGACCTCACAATTGTAATTGAGGAGAAGAAGTAAGGAGTTTCAAGAGCAATTCAATTCAACTTTTTGAATTTGCTACATCAAAGGTTAGTTTACCTTGTTCTTCCAGTTTAATGAAGTTTTTGAATAGGAAAAATACACTTTACTCTTCTAAAGTTGGACCCCTTTTTCGATAAATTCGATAGTCTCTAATGTTTAAAAAGTAGTAAATGACCCCTGAAGTTGGACCCATTTTTTGATAGTCTCTAATGTTTAAAAAGTAGTGAATGATCTCCCCCCTGGCCCCACCCCCGCCCCCGCCCCCGCCCCCGAAGTTTGATCGTTGGCAAGTCTTTTTTGTCTTCCCTGATGGGGTTTGTAGGGGATGAAGCCCCTAAAATACCTCGGGGTAAAAAAAAAATTAAAAATTAAAAAATGGTTAAATACAAAATAAAAAAGTAAAAGAAAACCATTTTTTTTTTTTAAAAAAAAAAAAAAAAAAAAAACTACAACAATAACAACAACAAAAATAGAGCCACCTTCATTTGACCAAGGGGGTGCCGAGCTGTGACGTCCCACATCACCTGGAAATAGGGATGTGCTTATATGTATAAACCCACCCTTCTTGACACAAAGTGTTTTAAAGCCATGATGGTCATGAACCTATCAAAACTCCACAGTTAAGCGTGCTTCTGCGAGAGTAGTACCAAGATGAGTGACCTACTGAAAAAGTTTAGTTCGAGAGAGCCAAAAACAGACAATATTGTGTCGTTAAAGGTGGGTCATTACATGAGCCACCTCTATTACACTAACCACCCTCCGAAGAGTTTGGAATGGCTTTAGCCACCCCCATTTGGTCAGCTTGAGGGTGGTTCGCCACCCATGAACCACCCTCACAGTCCATGGGGTGGCTTGAACCTCCTCCCTCTTTTTTTTTCTCTCCAAAACATTCTTGAGAGGTCATGACTAAAAGAGTCATGTGTCACACTTGACTGGCTTTCCATCAAAAGAGATGAAAGAAATTGACAGAAGGTCCTTTTTGCCAACAGCTAAAATTTCATGGGGATCGTTTTCCACTTTTTAAATATTTAAAGCAAAATCAAACAATGGGTCCAACTTCGGCTTGGGGGAGAGGAGGTTAAAGTATATTTTTTCCTTATTGTAAATTGTGACTTGTGCATGACTAGTATTACCGTCTGGACCTTGTTCTAGTTTATGAGATGCATATTGGTTTCTTAAGAGAAGGTGGTTTGATTTTTAAAGAAAAATCATGTTGTTAGATTTAAAGATTGCTTAAGTTTTTGGAATGAATATTGCTTAAATTTATGGATCCAAGTTAGTTGATTTAATGGGTTTGATTTCCTCTTGATGAAATGGACTTGGATTTGGCATAAACTGTGGGCTTAGTCTTTTGGATTTAATTGGGTTGAGTTTGATATGATCAAGTAGGCTTAAATCCTTTTAAGGTTAAATGGCCTTAGGCTTGATATGGAAAAAAGGGCTTGAAACTTTTAGGAATAATTTAGAATGTGCGTAGGTTTGAGGTCACGTCAATTTTTTTTTTAATAATTATAATTATAATCATTTTATTTTTATATATACCTTTTGAATATTTTAGTAACTTTGATACAATTCTAATGATAGCATAATTATAATAAAAAATAAGTTTTGTTTTCCTATTAAAATATACCATACAATAGCTCTCATCTTTATTTTTTTCTATATCAATTAAATATTATTTATTTATTGATGTAAGAGGTCTGGTGAATGATGACCTCCTAGACGGAGTTCCACTCGACATAATTTTGGAGGGAGACGTTGGCATCGACAAGGCCAAGGGCACGGGCGGAGACGGCATCAAGCCGTCATTGAGTCACACTGCAAGGTGGAGCGGGGTTCCAACCGATATAGTCTTGATTAATAAATGTGCACATGATAACCTTTCTCAATTATACCAACTGGTTTCCCGTTATTCTAAAATTTACATATAAAATAATTTTATTTTTAATTCTCTTTGTAGATGTAAAACAAAGAAAACGAAGAGCTTCGTACGTAACAAGTAACAATTGGGAAAAGTTGCCCCAGCAGCTCGGAATTGATGGGGCCATTGGGACAATTTGACGAAGTGAAGTCACATCACAGTTGCACTTGAAGAAGGTAGCAGATGATCATATGGGCCATTCAATATCTGTCTTGATCCATGTGAAAATCATGAAATGTAACTGTTTCATTATTCTATTTTTTGTTCAAATATTGAGTAATTTGAGTGGCCCACGCATCAAATCTATCCATGGCAGCTCAACTCCTCGTTGGTGTAAGGCATACTTAGGGGTGTAAGATGAGCTCGGCCACTCGTCAGCTCGGCTCGATTCGGTTCGGTTAAACTCGATTCGGTCTCGGCTTGAATAATAAATGAGCCGTTCGTGAACACAATAATATATTCGAATATTAAACGAGACATACTCGTATAAACTCGGCTCGATTCGGATAGACTCGGATAAGCTTGTATAACTTCATTTTTACAATTTTTTCTTAGTATTATTTTAATTTTGTAATAAGAACATCTTAAGTAAAAATGAATCATCATCCAAATATGATAGATATAGCTTGAATTATTGTTGTGAGTTTAATTTTATAGATTTGTGTGTACATAAGTGTGTTTGTGAGTATGTGTGGTTATATGTGTTTGTGTGCACACATGTAATTTGTGTATGTGCATAATAAATTTATATACATACATATAAACTCGAGATTATATTATTTAAGATTCAAGTTAATTTATTTAATGAACTCAGATGATAAAATTTTAATAAGACTTGATTAATTAATGATTAATATGGATTTATGAAAATATAAACAATCATGATATTTACTTTATATAAGAAATGAATAAGTTAATTGAGCAGCTCGTGATAAGATCGAGCTCGACTCGTATTCGAAATAAAATTAAACGAGCCAAGCTTGAACAGAATATTTCGTTCGATGATAAATTCGAATTCGACTCGTGTTCGAAATAAAATTAAATGAGCGGAGCTTGAACATTCAATACTCGATTCGACTCGGCTCGAATACAGCCCTAGGCATACTTATATTAGAGATATGATTTTTTATTACTCTAAAATATAATTTTTGACCACTTTATCATGTAATAAAGTAGTCTCCTAACTAATTTAGAAGATTTCTTTTTATTTTAAAAAAATAAAAATTAACACGTGGATAAAAGTGACCAAAAATTGTGTAACACACTCAATATTATAAATTGGTGGGAGATGAAGCCCAAAAACTTGTGGGTCGAGCAGCGGATATAACCAATAATTGATATGCCATTCTCCCTTTGTCTGCACCGTTTGATCATGTAGTACAAAAACGTTTCAAATGCGCAAGCCTGGGACCCAGCCCCCAAAATGCTTGCGAAAGAAAAAGCAGCCGTTCAAAAACAAGCTTATTTGGTATTTTTTTTTTTTTTTTAAACAGTGGTATTTTGAGAATTTTGATAGTAGTTAACAAAAAAATTTGAACAAAAAGTTGAAATTGAAAAAATTTAAAAGATGAATGTCCTAAATTGATACTTTTTAAAGATTGAGTACTTAATTATAAAAATTATAAAAGATTAAGGGTTATAAGTGAAGTTTTTTTTAATAATAATAAAAAGTGATTGGTATGAAATAAAGTAGGATGGAGTTTGGAATTTTTTAATGGAAAAATGAAAAAAAAATTGTTTTGTAGTGAATTATTAAATTTATTTGAATAATAATAAAAAATATTGATGTGATATAAAAAATAAAAAAATTTAGAATGTTTTGATATTGACTTATTTTTTGGGGAAGTGAAAAAAAGGAGGGGGGAGAGAAGAGAAATGGTTAACTTCTTCTGCCGAGGACGAAAATTAGGATTATTTTTAATTATTTGTCTGAATTTGAGATCTTTTGAACAGATAATTAAGAGAAATTACTTATGAGATCTACTTGACTAGATAAATGGTTGAACAATTATAATCATCTATTTAAATTTTTTAAATATAAACAAATAATTTGGGATGATTCTCATCCAAAACTATTGGAACAAGTTTGCCGAGTCAAATCAAATAACAAGTCGTTACAGATAAGTTAACGAATTGAAGTCACATCACTGTTACAGTCGTAGCCGTTGGAAGAGAGGATAACGATGTCATGGACTTGTGACTTTTAGCGGGATTTCTCATTCTCATTTCTTACTTGGATCGTATTGACCGTTGCTTGAATATGTTGCCTTGAAAATTAGGCACAAGCTTCCAAAATCTTTGTTTGCATGAAGTGGCGAGGCTCTCCAAAATCTTACCGAGTTTATTATTTTATTTTATACTTAACATTATAAGAAAAACAATACCAAGTAAAAACACAAGTTTCCTGGCAGTGCATGTATTGATATTGGGTTAAATGCTTTTTTGGTATATGTGGCAAGTAAATAGACATGCACCAAAGGAAAAAGGCCGGTACCAACTTAATAAAACATAGGGTTAAATGTTTTTTCTGGGTACACGTGGTAAGTAAGGGTCATTATTAAATATTAAACGGCTGTTTCGGTTTTGAAAAGTATTACAAATAATACGTGCCAGTAACCGAAATACCGACTTAGCCCTTTCATCTTGATTTTGTTACAAAATCTATGTCAACACTCTTAAAAATGCGACATATGTCTCATATGCCACATATTTAAGCCAATTCAACATGTTTGTCGCCACAAGATCCACAATGTATCACATCTCTCTAAAGATATTATGAGAATTTGTTTGTGTGATTAGGGTAGAGCAGGAAAATTTACGGTGGTTCAATCTATTTTGAGAAGAAATGAAAAATTTTGATATCAATCAATTTGGGTTTAATCTTGTTTTCAGTATTGGTAAAATTTAGTTTTGGTAAATTTTTAACATTTATAGCAATAATAGTTGAGGCTTCTCACAAACTTACAACTTACTAAGATCACTTTCAATGGCCTGTGCATTTCTGTATACAAAATGACTAATTAAAACCTATTTTATCTATTTTAGCTAATAAAGCTCTTCAACAATAAACAAGGTCGTCATGCACAATACAACCTTTTTAGATCTTACTACTACACATACTCCATATGGCCTTTGCAGCTGACATCCCCACAAAACATGTCCCGTAGTTTCTGCCTCTGCTTCACACAGAGCATGGTAGCTCTTCCGTGATTTTACGTTTAAACAAATTTGCTTTGGTAACTAAAGCATTATGACATGCCCTCCACGTAAAAACTATCAGCACATGAGGAACCTTCCTCTTCTATTTTTACGGGAGCTTATGTTGAAATGTATGTGAACTTTCCCCTTGTCACTGGCTAGAAGTTCTTGACCTAGATGGTAGGCACTTTTGACGGTAAATTCTCCATTAACGGTGGTCTTCCAAATCCATCTATCATTATTATTATGAATAGAACCAATAGGAATTTGACAGATGTGAGTCGCAGTTTCATCACCGAACAGCTAGCGAACCCAACCTATCTTCCACCTTTTAGTATCCCAATCATTATCTATATAAAAAAAAATAAGCTCCGTTACTTTTGAATCCCAAGTTAATTATCGAAGTCAAGTCACACGATAACAACGCTTCTTAAAACGCAGAGACAATTGTGACCAGTTGGCCAAGTCAAACCAAATCACAAAGTATAGAGCTGAAAAAGTCTAACAGACTTGGAAATTGCAGGGGCCATTAATTGGGACAACATGACCAAGTGAAGTCGCATCACAGTTACATGCACTTACACTTCAAAGAAGGGAAGACATTATTGACCCGGAATATAGATAGGATCTTCTTAGTTTGAAATATAATGGATATTATTAATTTTATGGTCAGTATTTAAAATTTATGTATTTAATAAAGTATTTGATTTCACATGAAATTTTAAAAGACATGTTAATATTAACTTTATATACACAGTTAGATATACCAACTTTAAATTTTGACCATAAAATAATGTTCCGTTTATTTCGACGTAAAATGATTTATGTTGTAAAATATTTTCAGCGAAATCATTTTTCAGAAAAAAAATATTTTTCTGAAAATATTTTTCAGTATTTAGCTAGTACGAAAAAATTACGAATGACGAAAAATACAATTCGACAACTACAGCCGGAATCCGACAATGTCGTTGGCCGGATTCTGCCAGATCCGGCCGAATCCAGTCAGATCTGGCCGGATTCTCGCCATTTTGGCCATATCCAGCCAGGTCCAGCCATTTTGGCCAGATCAATGGCTGGATCCGGGCGAATTCCGACCATATTGGCCAAATTCGATTGGAATCTGGCCCGTCGGAATTCGATGACTGCGGCTAGACGTCAACATATTCCGGCACCGACTGTCAACATTTGTCGAAATCTGGCAATCGGATATCAAAATTTAAGATTTTCGGCGGTAGATTCGAGCTACCAACAAACTCTGATACCCGACGGTAGAGATTCCCACAAATGTGCGTGAAAGGACGAAGAGTTTAAATTCAGAAAACGATTTACGGTTTTCATTTTTCAATAATTAAATAGGCTTTTACGTATGGTCAAAAACTAAAAATAATTTCCGTTGACCATTATTTTCAGCCTACTAAACATCGTAAAATATTGAAATTATTTTTCATAAATTATTTTACATCGAAACAAATAAAGTATAAATATCTATCAATTTCATTTAAAATAGAGAGAATAGATCAATTGACAGCAGCTTAATTTCGTCTATCATGGACTTACGGACATTTAGCAGGATCTTTTGGTTAGAAGATTTTGTACGTCTTTATTAAATGTGAAAATTTGATATATCATTGACTTGTGGACTTTTAATTAGCAGGATCTCTTGGTTAGAAGATTTTTGTACGTCTTTATTAAGTGTGGAAATTTGATAAATCAGGCACAAGTGACAAGCCCATTAGCTTCCAGCCTTCCAATCTACGTTGGCCGCTAGCTAGCAGCTCTCGTACGTAATTATTCTTTGTTTCCAGTGGGTTTTCCAAAATCTTACCAAGTTTATTTTATCTTTACATTATAAGAAGAACAATAATAAGTAATATTATTGATATCATGGCTATCAATTTTTTGACAGGATTTATAAATTCGACACAAATTTAATACGAAATTTAAAAATTAGGGTTGAAGAATCTGACTCGTTTAATTAAATTGATCAGATTATGGTTGACTTATATAATCTTATATTCATTCTTCGACATGATCTAAAACCGACACGAGACGTAATGATTGAAATTTTTTTATATAACCCATGCATGAACCCAAAACAAAATTAGAGGATTAATTAAGTTGAAGGGTTTAAAATGTTTAATTAAATAGGTCGAGTTAGAATTAACTTATATAATCTTATAATCATATATCTTGAATCAATCTGAACTTAAGATGTGAATAGCTAGAAACGGCCACCCTTAATTGATAATGGGTTTCAAGCACTAAATAGACATGGACACGAGAGGGATAAGACCTTAGTAAAATATGTTAAGAGTAACTAAAGTTTTTTTTTTCTTGACTCATGCAAGAAATGTACACCACGAGAAATAAAGGCAACGTAAATGTCTAAATGAGTTTGAAAGTTGAGATATGATAATCTTTTGCCACCCAAAAACTCAAGATAAAGTTTGAAAGTTTGTTACCTCAAGACAAAGTTTGAAATATCATATCTCTTGAAGGTTTATCTCAAGGCAAATTAAGACACCCACTTGGATCCTTGCTGTGAATCAATCCCATATTTTTTTTTTCTTCTTCTTGGTATTTTGCTCCTTATATATATTTTGGATATTAGATTAGAACTCTTTTTATTTCAAAGTTGAAATGTTTCGAAACTTTCTAAATGTGCCAATCTTCTTGCAAATGTTTTAGCTAAATGGGCTGTTACCCACTTTGTGTTTGGTACCATTCCCACAAGTTCTCCCATCCTCTTTTCTATCAGGATCAAAAATGAATAAAAACATTTCTTGTAACATTTTCTCTATTCAATTAAGAAAAATAAATAAAAATAGAGGCTAGACTACGTAGTAGGTAATATATAGATGGTTCCCTCGAATTGTTAATTATAATATGTATGTATCGACCAAATAATGATCTACAAATTAAATTGCAATATATCCCTCCCTACCCCGTGAAAACCCTCAATGTATTTTACAACATTCACACGACGGCGTACGAGGCATGTATTCGTTTTGTCCTTCCAGAAGAAAACATTTTGGGTCCATGCGTATAGTAGTACTCTAGATACAGAGATTACTTAATTGATTGGTAGATCGACCGACCACCTATATTTTTTCTAAACCCGACTTGTCACAATGTGAACAGATATCTGGTCCTGCGTACACTTGTCACAACGTTAGTTTTGTTTTCAACTCTTTGATATCAATTCCATGCAAATGCAAGTAAGTGAAAGAAATTCAAGGAAACACAAAATTCCACAAGCTAGCAAGCACTCATAAAAAAACAGAGACCACGAGTCCATGCACGACAATTAGTAAATGGATTTGCCTCCCTTTCCCAAAAACGGACACGTGTAAATAACTCTAATCAATTGAATGGCATTTAGTCCGTATATCGCGGGTCACGACGTACGGTCCCGCCCCATTACCTGCTCAAATCAAGGAGGAACCGAACCCAAGTTTCACGCATCGTTCAAATCAAGGTCAGATGTGACCTTCCAAATCTATCTATCATTATTATGAATAGAACCACTAGGAATTTGACAGATGTGAGTCGCAGTTTCATCATCCAACAGCTAGCGAACCCATGAATAAGCTCCGTTACTTTTGAATCCCAAGTCAAGTCACCAGACTTGGAAATTGCATGGGCCATTAATTGGGACAACATGACCAAGTGATCGGAGTCGCATCACAGTTAAATGCACTTACAATTCAAAGAGGGGAAGACATATTATTGACACGGAATATATAGGATCTTCTTTGTTATATTTGATATATATTATCGATTTTATGGTCGATATTTAAATTGATACATTTAATAATGTATTTAATTTCACAAGTTAATATTCATTATTTTATATATATTATTAGGTAAATAAATTTTAAATTTTAATTATAAAATAAATATTTATCGATTTCATTTAAAGTAAAGATGATGGATCAATTGACAGCAGCTTCATTTCGTCTATCATGGACTTATGGACTTTTAGCAGGATCTCTTGGTTATCAGATTTTGTACGTCTTTATTAAATGGGGAAAATTAGCTTCCAGCCTTCCAATCTACGTACGCTAGCTAGCAGCTCTAGTACGTGCTTACGTAATTATTCTTTGTTTCCGGTGGGTTTTCTAAAATCTTTACCAAGTTTCACAATCTTTTTCCAATGTCTGAATGAGTTTGAAAGTCTATCTCAATTCTCAAGGCAAAGACTCCCGCTTGGAGTCGTCTATACGCAATTGAAAATAAGTTCCATAAGGGGTCAACGATGTTGATTGTCACTAACACATTCAACTGTTCAAGAAAATCTGCCATAGTAAGCTAAGCATCCCCATTAAGAGCAACACATTTTAACACGTGAATTTCACGCGCTGCAGCAGCTTGATTGTTATAAATATACATCTTTTGTGTTCCAAAGGGACGTACCAACTAAAAGTTAAAACCTACGTATGGCTCTCCCTTCCCATCTGATGCTTCCGTCTACCTTATTCTTCGTCCTCTCATATTTCAACTCCATTCTTCTTGCAGTAGACTCGGCCACAACTCTAAGTATTGTAACAGACAAGGAAGCCTTACTCTCATTCAAGTCTGCCATGAGTCTTGAGCCTCCCAACCCTCTGTCTTCTTGGGACCAAAACTCATCATCTCCCTGCAATTGGACTGGAGTTGTCTGCAACAAGCCTGCCCTTAGAGTTGTGGGCCTTCATCTTTCAGGTTTCGGACTTAAAGGGTCCATCACCCCTCATATCGGCAATCTCTCCTTCCTCCGTTCCCTTCAACTCCAAAACAACCAATTTGCTGGAAAGCTTCCTCATCAAATCGGCAATCTTTTCCGTTTGAGAGTTCTTAACATGAGCTTCAACCGCATAGAAGGTGTGCTGCCCTCAAATATAAGTAAACTCACTGAGCTCCAGATCCTTGACTTGGCCGAAAACAAGAATATTACAGGCAGAATTCCTGAAGAGCTTGGCTTCTTGACGAAGCTCCAAGTCTTGAAGCTAGAAAGAAACAGCCTATATGGTGCAATTCCGCCAGCCATAGGTAACATTTCCTCACTCACAATTTTAAATTTTGGCACCAACAATCTCAGTGGTATCATACCTAGTGACTTTGGCCGCCTTCAAAACTTGAAGCTACTTGATCTTACCATTAACCATTTGTCTGGCACCATTCCTCCATCAGTATACAACATATCTTCCCTTGATACGTTGGCCTTAGCTGCAAACCAGCTATGGGGTGAGATTCCTGGAGATATTGGGAATAAACTCCCGAACCTTTTAGTTTTCAATTTCTGCTTTAATAAATTCACTGGAAGGATTCCATGGTCTTTGCACAATCTCACCAATATTCGAGTCATTCGCATGGCGCACAACCTTCTAGAAGGAACAGTACCGCCAGGCCTGGGAAATCTCCCATTACTTCAAATGTATAACATCGGTTTTAATAAGATTATTAATTCCGGTGAGGATGGTCTCAGCTTCATTACTTCTTTGACAAATAGCACTCACCTCAACTTTCTTGCAATTGATGGCAATCATTTGGAGGGTGTGATTCCAGAATCAATAGGCAATCTTTCTAAGGTTCTCTCAAAGTTATACATGGGAGGAAATCGTATTCATGGTAACATTCCCGCCTCCATTGGTCATCTTACTGGCCTGGCTTTGCTAAATTTGAGCGATAATTCGATTTCAGGTGAAATCCCACCTGAAATAGGCTGGTTGGAGGAACTGCAGATGTTGGGCATGGCCAAAAATCGGATCTCTGGTAGTATTCCAAATTCCCTTGGTAATCTCCAAAAGCTAAATCAGATTGATCTATCAGGAAACAGTTTGGTGGGTAAAATACCCACTACTTTTGGAAACTTCAAGAGTCTTCTTTCCATGGACTTATCCAACAACAGGTTCAATGGGAGCATACCCATAGAAATTCTAAGTCTCCCTAGTTTGAGCACTGTTTTTAATCTGTCCAATAACTTTCTGAGTGGACCTCTCCCTCCAGAAATTGCTCTGGAAAGTGTTGTTACCATTGATCTCTCTGACAACCGTTTGTCTGGTAATATTCCGAGGTCAATCGGAAACTGTAAGAGCTTGGAGGAATTATTCTTGGTCAGGAATATACTTTCAGGCCCTATTCCGAATACTCTAGGAGAATTGAAAGGCTTGGA
This sequence comes from Alnus glutinosa, assembly GCF_958979055.1. NCBI lineage: Eukaryota > Viridiplantae > Streptophyta > Magnoliopsida > Fagales > Betulaceae > Alnus > Alnus glutinosa. The sequence continues at coordinate 10,536,525 of NC_084889.1, read as the reverse complement.
CGCTCTAGATCTCTCCTCCAACCAACTTTCTGGCTCCATTCCTGCTGAACTCCAAAACCTAAAAGCCCTTCACTTCTTGAACCTATCTTTCAATAATTTGGAGGGGGTAGTTCCCAGCGGTGGAATTTTTAGAAATCTCTCTGAAGTTCATTTGGAAGGCAACCCAAAGCTTTGCTTGCATTTGGCATGTGTCAATTCTCAAGGTGGTGGAAGAAAGGTAGCCAAAGTTTTACTTATCCTAGTCCCATTAGTCCTCTTCTTCATACTTGGCTCACTGTTCTTAGCGTTCTACATAAAGAAAAGCACATCAAAGCTTACAAAAGCTTCTCAACCGCTGAAAGGACATCGTCAAATGATCTCATACAATGAGCTGCGTAGGGCAACAGGAAACTTCAACCAAGAAAACTTTATTGGGAAAGGTAGCTTTGGGTCAGTGTTTAAAGGCTATCTAGGGCAAGGAATTGTTGCGGCAGTTAAGGTCCTTGACACTGAGAGGACGAGCTGTTGGAAGAGTTTTATGGCAGAGTGCGAGGCTTTGAGGAATGTTAGGCATCGGAATCTTGTTCGACTTATCACATCATGCTCTAGCATGGACTTCAAGAACATGGAATTTTTGGCTCTGGTTTATGAATTTCTGAGTAATGGCAGCTTAGAAGACTGGATCAAGGGTAAGAAGAAGCACACAAATGGGGATGCCTTGAATGTTGTGGATAGATTGAATGTGGCCATTGACGTTGCTTGTGCATTGGATTACTTGCACCATGATTGTGAAGTTCCAGTGGTGCATTGTGATTTGAAACCCAGCAACATTCTTTTGGGTGAAGACATGACAGCAAAGGTGGGAGATTTCGGCCTGGCCAGCTTGCTGATAGAAAGAACAAGCAATCAACCTTCCATTAGCGCTTCACATGTTCTGAAGGGATCCATCGGTTACATACCCCCAGGTTAGTACCATAACGTACATCTCTCTCTTCTATTGGGTAATTGATAACTTTCGTACGAGCTTTCCATTTCCTTCATTTCAACACTCTTCACCTGAAGAGGCCCATGATATGCGTTTTCGACTGGGGGAGAAACCATCAACGGCTGTTGGATAATTGATAAAATTAGCTACTGTTTCTAAATTTTGTTAACATAATGAATCGCCTATGATGCAGAGTATGGTTTGGGAGAGAAACCGTCAACGGCTGGAGATGTATACAGCTTCGGCATAATGCTGCTTGAGATCTTTACTGGGAAGAACCCATTACATGAGAGCTTCAGTGGAGGCCTAAACCTAACCAAATGGGTGCAGTCATCTTTCCCCGCCAACGTGGTGCAAGTACTCGACCCTGAGCTGCTACTGCTTACGAGCAGCCTTTACCATGATGGCCAGCCCATAAGCCCTGATCTTCAATATGGTTGCCTGATCACAATCCTTGGGGTTGGGCTATCTTGCACCGAGGAATCTCGTAATGGCCGCATTACTATTAGAAGTGCTTTACATAAACTGGAATCTGCAAGAGACACTCTTTTCAAACTTGCAGCTCCCATCGTGGATAGTACTAAAATATGAATAATGTTTGTTAGAAAAAGTTCAGTTAATGAGATCATTTGAGCAATAAGCTTCCGATCTTGAGCAGTTCATGCAAAACTCTAGATACGGATACTCTCTATAGTTTTCTTTGCTTTTAGTGGGTAGTAATTTCCTGTTTTATGCAGTATACGTCGTAGGTGAAGAACAAGAAAGCACAATCGATAGCTAGACTGCTCTCGATTTCTGTATGCACGTCTCGTTATCTCCTAATCCATGTAGTACAATGTACACCTCTCAATAAATAATTGGAACAGAGAAGGGAAAAAAAATGGTATATTCACCAATAAATTACGTTGTAATGGATCAAAAAAGATGCAAATTACAATCAAAGAAAGCAATGTAATAAATGAAAGTATTTATCAAATTTTCTACAACAAAGGACAATTATGATTCGAGATGTGTTATTAGGCCGCTTTTCTTAAGATGATATTTGCATGCACCGGATTATAGTAAATTTAACTTTGAGATACAATGAAGCCCATACATAGTATTATGTTTGACAAACAAAGTCAAATGAAAATACTGTCAGATTTTTTTATTCTGGCAAAATATTCTGATTTTGCAAAAAACAAAACCTATTGACGTTTTTAATAATTCAGAAAACAAGCTTTTGAAAGAGAGGAAGAGAGATTGGAGGAGAGTTACAAATGTTGATTCTTCAAATTCAGTGGTCTATTTATAAATTTAATGGTATCTTTTCATCAACCATGGTTACTATTCTGAAGAGGTACCTTTCGATAAACAAGTGTATCTTTTCATTATAAATAGGTATCTTTTCATTATGAACATTTGTGCCTTTTCATGAATAAGTGTATCTTTCCAATAAAATGACGAACGTATGGGGTCGCGTAGGGTTCCTAGGGCTTTTATCATGAGAGATTCGTGTTTTTCAAAGTCTTAAACGTATTATTTTTCCATGCAAGTCTGATACCGATCAGTCATTGTCTTGACCGATCGGTCCACCTTATTTTTTGGTTATTTATTTATAGAATTTTAATTAAAGGAGTATTTGTCTCTTTAAGGGTTTCTGTTGTTTATTGTTTCCCATTTTTATGACATTAGTTTTGCCAAAAATTAGTATTTTTCCTTTGATTATTAAAGCCGCGTATTGTTTAATAATTAGGTGTTTTGTTCGAAGCATTACAATGAAAGCTTCCTCTTGGAACACCAACAAATTTGTGGCCGTGCATGAAGAGGATGAACACAACCTTCAAGATATATCTGGCTTAATTGGGAGAATGAGGATCTGGCACAAACGAACACAAATCCACCATGGGTGAACACATATCACAGAAATCTTTTCTGGGTGAGCTCACATATGTGATAGAAGAACACGTACGGATCTGCTATGGGTGAGCACAGATCTATGATAGAACACAAGTCTGCCATCGGTAAACACAGATATGTGATAGATGAACACAAATATGCTATTAATGAACGGACACTAAAAAAAAAACCACTAATTATAGACCTTTTTTTCTAGACAGTTTTAGAAACTGTCTAGAATTAAACCTTTATGGTCGGTTTTTTAAAAACCGTCCATAAAGAAATAAATATGGACGGTTTACTAAAACCGTCCTAAAAAAAAGACAATATGTTTCAAACCGTCTATAACCTTATTTCTAAAAATGTATATAGCACGAATTAACATCTCTTAGAAACTTCACTGTTCTCTCTCTCTCTCTCTCACCCTCCGACCCTTTTCCTCCCTTCTCCGGCACTCTCTCCTTCTCCCCCTCCCCGCCTCTGTCTCTCTCTGACCCAGATGGTACTCTCTTTAGTTCACTTCATCCAGCTCTCTCTTTCTCCCCCTCTCCCCCTCTCTCTGTCAGATCGATCCCGACCGGCCCTTCCTCACCTTTTCCAGCGATGCCCGAAGCGTCTCAGCCCGGGAGTCCCACCCCCGAAGCCCCAACGTACGCTGGCCGACGCCTAGTGTAAAGGTAATTTTTTTTTTTCTCACTTTTTTGCAATTTTTTTTTTTTTTTTTTTTTTGCTTTTTAATTTTTAGGTCAATGATGATTTGCATATTATGGACTTTAATTTGTTCTTCTTACTTCAAGTTTCTGTGATGTGGGCATTTGTGTGCATTCAAAATACAATACGTCTTTCTATGAGATTTAATTTCATTGAAATTCAAATGTGATGTGATGTATTCCATGGCGTGAGAGACAAAATTTGATATATAATTAAGGGGGATTATTGAATTTGGTGCTTAATTTTTTTTTTCTTTTTCAAAACAATTGAGTTTTTCAAGTTTCTGGGGCTGAGCATTTTTCTTTGTTGTCTCCAAATTAATCATTCCTCTCATTCATGATTTCACTAACCCATATAAAGAGCTCAGAAAATTCCGGTGTTTAATTTATTGGTTCATTTGGTTGCTTCATTGAGGTTTTCATGTCTGATTTGGGTTGTATTATGATTTCGATTTATTTTGCTTTTCGGTTGTGCTCCTCTCATTTAAATTCATGCGTGTTTAGGAAAGTTTTGTTAAGTTGGTACTTCAATTTGTAAATACCAATTTATATGTGGGTTGTATTAAACTTCATTGACACACTGTAAATAATATTTTATTATTCAATTCATTGCCTGGCATGAATGGTTCAGGATTCTTAACCTCTCGTGCAACTGCTGGGTTTTTACATGTAATATTTAAGAAATTTCATTTACTTATTCTAAATTAAGCATATATACATAAAGGGATTTCTTCATATCTGTTTATCCAGTAAAAAACTTACAAAGTAACAGAGTGAAGCCCACCACATAATCCCACTACAGCTATATATATATACGCTGTGTTTTTACCCGCAACACATGCAATCATGACTGTTATTTGAAATTTAACTTTCATTAATTCAACTAAAAGAAAATGTAAGTTCAAAAAGTAAGTAAATCAAACATAAGCAAAATACTACATATATTGCAATATGCATTGTCATGTCAATATTTATCGTAATTATCGATCACTAATATTTCTCATTGCGGAATATGACCTCTTAATTTCAAGTAAAATAGCAATACAGTATATATATAGTTTGTAAATCCAAAACTCTAATTGTTAATTTTGATGATATGTTAGAATAATATTGCTCTTTTCTAATTATCTAGTGCTACCAATAGTCCACCAACAAACAAACAAGTCTAAAAATTAAGGTGGCCTAAGTAGAGGAGGGATAGTCGCGTAGATTGACTTTTTTTTTTTTTTTTTTTTTTAATAAAAAAAAATGTTAAGTTTTAATTTTTTTACAAATAGGGTTCTATGTTTATTATTAGGAGTTAATAAGTACTCTTGAAATATTTGCACTATTTTGTGATGTAATGAGAAAGATGGACAAGAGTTGGATAAGAAAGCCGAAAAGTTCGCGAAAGTAAACTCGCAGGGCTATGGCGTTTGTGAAATTTGCACGTGAACATTCGAAGAGAAAAGGGGTCATTGTGTGCCCTGTAGGAAGTGTTCGTTGCGCAAATCATGGTCCAGTGAAATTGTATTTGCCCATTTAACGTCAGGTGCCGGGATTATTGAGGGTTACACTGAGTGGATAATGCATAGGGAACCACTTGTCCCTCCCGCTGATAACGATGCAATATCTAAAGCTCCCAAGACGGTTCAAGTGGCTAGATAGCATTCCACTACATGGGGGGTCCAGTAGGATGCAAGACATGCTTAATGACGTTTTTGCGATGCACAATGTTTGTGTAGAAGCCGGTGGGTCTCAAGTGGGAGTTGAAGCTGAAGCCGAAGCCGAAGCCGAATCTGTGGATGCTGAAATTGAAGACTCTAACAAGGAGGCGAATAAGTTAGATGATTTGCTAAAGGATGCTGATACATCATACCATGGAAATACAAAACATAGCAAATTGGGAGCTATTGTGCGTCTATATAGTATTAAGTGTATGGGCGGTTGGAGCCATACATCATTCTCCATGTTGCTCGAATTCATTAACGAGCTGATGCATCCAGATGCAAGTTTGCCTAAATACACATACGAGGCGAAAAAGTACATAAGGGATTTGGGCCTTGGGTACGAGAAGATATCGGCTTGTCGCAAAGGTTGTATGCTGTTTTGGAGGGAAAATGAAAAGTTGAACAAATGTACATAGTGCAATGAGTCTAGGTGGAAGGATGACGTAACTAATGAAGATGGGTCGACAAAAAGTACGAGAAAAAAAAAAGCCGATCAAAGTGTTGCGTTAGTTTACTATGATACCAAGGCTGCAAAGGTTGTTTATGTCATATCATACATCGCCACATATGAAGTGGCATGCTCAAGGCCGTACAAAAGATGGTGTGTTGAGGCATTCTTCCGATGGAGAAGCATGGAAGGCATTCGATTCACGTTACCCAAACTTCGCATCAAACCCGCAAAATGTGAGGCTAGGTTTAGCGTCAGATGGCTTCAATCCTTTTGGGAATATGTCTTCTAGTCATAGTACTTGGCCGGTAATGTTAGTACCCTACAATTTGCCTCCCTAAATGTGCATGAAATAATCGTATTTTATGTTAAGCTTGATTATCTCCAGTCTTATGCACCATGACAGAATATAGATGTGTACCTAGCGCCCCTTGTAAGTGAGTTGAAGGAACTATGGAAAGTAGGGGTTCAAACTTTTGATGTAACCTCGAAAAAATATTTTACAATGCGTTCGGCCTTGATGTGGACGATAAATGACTTCCCGACATACGGTGATTTGTCAGGTTGAAGTACACATAGACAGAAAGCATGTCTTTGTTGTATGCATGAAACGCAATCAACCGTGGCTAACTTATGGTAAAAAACTCTGCTCTATGGGGCATAGACGATGGTTGCCTTCAGATCATCCATAGAAAAGAAACAAGAGATGATTCAACAGTGCTCAGGAAATGGATAGTCCTCCCGAAGTGCCGGATGACGATGAGATCATGAGACAATTAGAATGTGTTGTCAGTCAGGCAAGGACCGAACAGAAGCTGCCCATTGGGGAAGTTGATTGGAAGAGGCGAAGTGTATTATACGATTTTCCTTATTGGAAAGATCAGTTACTATACCATAACATTAATGTGATGCACACAGAAAAAAAAAAAAAAAAAAAAAATGCCGTTGATAACATACTTGGCACGCTATTGAACATGAATGGGAAAACCAACGACAACCTCGAAGCATGTCAAAACTTGCGTAAGATGAATTTGAGACCAGAACTTCATCTATTTACCGCGAAAAACGGCAAAACACTTTTGCTCGCAAGTCGTTTCACAATGACGAAAAAAGAGAAAATTGACTTTCTGCAGGTGTTACAGGATGTTACAATGCCAAATGGATATTCTTCAAATGCGTCACATTGTGTCAAGCTAGCTACATGAATGTACTGTTGGGGGGTTTGAAAAGTTATGACAATCACATAATCATGCAACAACTCCTGCCAATTGCACTTCGAAGAACCTTATCAGATGATGTTGTGAGGCCTTTAATCGAGCTATGTGGGTTTTTTTAGGGACATTTGCTCAAAAACATTGTGGGTGGAAGATCTAGATCGTCTAGAGAATCGGATACCCATAATCTTGTGCAAATTGGAACAAATATTTCCTTCGAATTGTTTTACATCCATGGTGCACGTAATTATACATTTAGCATGTGAATGTAAATTAGGCGGACCGGTACACTACAGGTGGATGTATCCCATCGAGAGGTAATATTAAAATTATGTTCACTTATTATTCAAGCGAATGACCTAGTACTATATATCTTTCTTATGTTACGGTCTCATGGTCTAGCTTTAATGTAGGTATATTGGTAGATATAAACGTACTGTTCGTAGTAAGGCTGCACCGTAAAGGTCTATTGCAGAGGGTTACATTATAGACGAATTGTTGACATTTTGTTCGCGCTATTTAGTCAACGTGCCAATGGTCCACAATAAGGCCCCAAGACACCAAGATGAATGGAGAGGGGCGAGCAAGCGAATAAAACTTGATATGATCACGTTTGAGCAAACACATCGATATATTTTATTCAACTTTGACGATTTCCTCCAATTTCGCACGTGAGTTGCATTATTAAATATGTATTGCAGGCCTCTAAATACAATGAAAAGTAACCGAATACATCTTTTGTTGACATATAGGGTGCACATGGTGTCGCTAATGGAACTAAACAATAGGGAACGTATATCGCATCAACAGTTGATGAAGCAACACAGGGACCAATTCTGTAGCTGGTACAAGTCACACGTAAGAATAATGTTGGTTTGAATAATTATATGCCTATAAAAGTATCCTGAAATCATTTTTTAAATAAGGTGTTCAAATCTCAGGTTGATAACTTGGCCAAGCAGGTAGAATGGAATTGGGAGAGAAACTTGTAAGTTATGCCAAAAGCCCAATGCTCAATGCTATAGAATATAAGCGGTATGTAGTTAATGGTGTGTTGTACCGCACCCTGAATGTTGACGAAGAAAAAAAAAAGTTAAAACAATAGGGTATGTGTCACCACTGAAGATGGTCTCACCTACTACGGTAAGCTAACTCGAATAATCGAGGTTACATACTATGACTTGACTTGACTTGGTATGTGCTCTTCAAGTGCAATTGAGCCAACATTCAACCGAATAAGGGATACAAAAATGATGAATATGAATTCGATCTTCTAAATTTTAAGAACTTAATACACCTGGGTGTGCGAATCACCGATGATCCGTTCATCCTACCAATTCAAGTATCGCAGGTATATTATGTCCAGGATCCCAAAAATCCAAATTGGGTTGTTGCTGTAAGGACAAAAGCAAGAAACGTGTATGATGTTGGCAGTGGTGAAAGTGAGAATTATGCTGAGGCTGACAGTTATCATGAGCACGAGCCTTTCAACGTTAACGTTACGAGAGACGTTGGTTTTGATGACATTAATTGTGCACGTACTAATATACCGGCCACTGAAGCAACATAATAATTGTATGTAGAAATATGGTTAAACCATTAAGGAGAATCCAAATAGATGGTGTTTAGAATGATTTACTTATAGTTGTCTCACTTTTATTTTTTAAGCATGTCGTTTATGTTGTTGCATATTGTATATTTTATTTACAATTAAATCTGACTCATTTTAATGTGTTTGCAGGTAGACATGGCCCTAAACAAAGGACGCCGCAACCGAGAACGGATTTTTGGACGCCTATAAACCGCACACTGGTTGAGCAACCAGTTGTAGGATCAGACGATACAACACAGGACCCTAACGAGGCACAAAAGGACGTAGATTCTCAGCATGTACTACATGAACGACCGGTTGTAGGGTCAGACAATATGACACAGGACTCTAACGAGACACAAGTGGGCATAGATTCTCAGCAATGTGTAGGCCCTGATATGGAGTTTGGATCATCAGCACAATCAAGACCTGAGACTTCACATCATAGCGGTACTACCCGGGTGCCGCATATATTACGAAATGAAAAAGTTCACACAATAGGTATGAATTATTTTATATTTGATGATAGTAAGTTACTTTGATAATCTTCTACTAATTTTGTAATAATCAAGTATAACGTAAATTTTTTTATGAGTTGCAGATGATCATGGTAGAAGGAATGTTAAGACTGTTGGTAGCCCTAAGGACATATGGCACATACCTAAAGGAGAAAGGGTAGTGATCCAATTCAACCCCTCCTACCAACCAACCGGCCCGGGTAGCGAGAAATTTAGAAGGATTTGTGGGAAAATCGTAAGAAATGGTCGATTTGTACAGTTGCATGGTAATTGGCGGAAGTTACCAACGGAAGGGAAGGAAGATATTTGGCGCACCCTAACAGTATGAAACTTTTTATTGGCATGTCAAATCATTTCTTATTTATAGTTTTGTAGTCTTACATTTCCAATTAAGTTATGGGATTTCATTTTGGAATTAGAAAAAATTCTATATGGAGCCTATTCACGACCTTGAGAACATAAAAAGGCTAACATTGATGGACCTCTCAAAGAAAAGAAGGCAGTTCAGGTATGAGCTCAAGAAGGGTCTGAATTTGAAAGACACAGATACCGTAGAATCTGTGGTTAGTAGGGCGGAGACAGTGCCAATTTTCGATGTAGAAGACTTTGAAATACAAGTTGATAGGTGGTTGTCTTCGGCTGATAAGGTATTTTTATTTATTTATTTATTTTGTTGAAGAAATCCACATATTAACATTACGAAGTTTATAGGAGATAGCATTGAAGGCCAAGACAAGCCGTGGCTTCAACGCATTTCTTCACACTCTGGGATCGAAGAGTATCGCACAGGTTGCACGAGAAATGGTGCGTATAATAAAAAAAGATTCATGGCTCGTACGTACTATAGTAAGATAATAAGCTTATAACTAATAATGTTAATGATATTGCAGGAGGAAGACACAGGAAAATTCCCGAACCGAGACGATATGTTCATTGTCTCGCATACCAAGAAAAATGGGATCCCTGTGAATACCACGGCTGGGGAAGCTATGGTAAGTGCTAAATACTTAATATTATTTGTAGGTTCAAGTTTTCATTTGTATGTTTTGTGCAGGCGAAGATGAGAGAAATTATCGATAATCAGTCACCTGCAGAACAAGTGTGTTCACAGGGGTCGATCTATTGGTCGTATAATGATGCGTGCGCACAAGTGCTAGGACGGGAACATTCTGGTCGTGTACGCGGGGTGGGGCTAGGGCCGATTCCCAGTAAATCCACCTCTTATACCTCTAAACAAGGATCGATCTCTAGTGCTCCTACTCTCAGGGAACTAGAGATGGCTGCTGAGATGGAATGTTTGAAAACTTTATACGAAGCACAAAACGTCCAACTTCAAGAGCAAAACAACAAGTATGCAGTGCAATAGGAAGAGTTGGCAACTGTCAAACGTATGGTAGCCATGATTATGGCGGGGAAACAACCATCAATGGGAAACAACCAAGAATGTGATGTTTTGGTTTAGTCTTAGCTTTTCATTAATTAGTCATTAAGTGACAAAGAAGCATAAAAATTTTATTGTTCTATTCTTCGAAGAGATTTGAAGGGAAACCTAAAACTTTGTGTATGTACAAATATTGCAGAGGAAGCCACTGACTCTTATGCTCATGCAGACAGACAAGTTGTAGAGGATTGCAAGAAGAAATAGCTCAAATGTTATAGGTAGCAATTGCATCTATTTTTGGTTGACCAAAACATTGTTCACTGACTTGCTTGGACCTGCCATCCTTGAGGCAAAAATCTGCTTACTGTGTATCATATTCAACCTTTTAGTCTAGCTATTGTCCTTGCCATATTATAGGTTTCAAATTTTTTGGGTTTTAATTATGTATTTGGATTTGAATTCTGCAATAGGTATGCATTTGAATTTTGTAATATGTAAGCTAGTAAACTGTTATTGTGAAGAATTTGAATTTGGATTTGCAAATGGATTTAGATTTGAATTTGGATTTTGGATTTTGGATTTGGAAATGGATTTGGATTTGGATTTTTGCAGGTTAAAATAAATGAATTTTGTATTAAGGATTTTTGGGTGCCAATGAGGTTAATATATATTAAAAAAAAAAAAAAAAAAAACATTGTTTTGGACGGTTTGGGCTCAAACCGTCTGGAAAATTCTAGACAAAAAAATACATTTTTCTAGATGATTTGAGCCCAAACCGTCTGGAAAATTATGGATGGTTTGGGCCCAAACCGTCCACAACAAATTCTAGACGGTTTGGGCCCAAACCGTCCATAACCAGTTACGGACAGTTTTGGCCCAAACCGTTCGTAACTAATCCCGGACGGTTTGGCCCAAACCATCCAAAACCCGGATTAGTGACACATTAGTAGAGTTGCCTAATTGTACGCCACATGGTGGGCTTGTAGCTATACAATTGTTGCATGATAATTTGTCATGTAATGGGCTTGTTTAAACGGGGTCCATAGTTATTTATCCACAAATCATCACAATTTTCCAACAACTATATACCTATAACGGACCTTTAATGGATAAGAAGTCACTTAGGGACAAAGCTACCACCACCCTTGGGGGGTTTCTAGCAACCTCAAACTTTTTTAAAATGCTTACTAAAATATTACTTTTGATGCTCTGTCTCGTCTACTGTATATAATTTTAGATCATTACATACCAAGGAAGGTTTAGTAGTACTTCTATGGTTAAACCAATTTTTATTGAACAAAGAGGGAAGGAGATTCCTTCAAGTAGGCTGTTTTGAGAGTCTTTAATAAAAGTTTAATTTGCATGATTATAGTTCAGGAGGTTTGAATGAACTTTTGCCTCAAAGAATGAAAATATGACATTTTACCATCCAACTAAACAACTTATGATTTGATGCACTAGATGCAAATATTAATAAGTTAGCTTTTGATTACAGACTTTTCTTAGTGGAAAGTTTGCTATCTTTTTGTTTCTAATTCTTGTTGCTCTCACCTAATATTTTTATAACACTTTTAGTGTTTCTTTTCTATTCTTCTTCTTTATTACATTATTTTTTCAACACCGTCAAATATATAGTTTTTGACTCTCAATAGTACATATTTTCTACTTTTACACTGTTAGATTGCTTTATATAACTTATGACATGTAATCTTTTTATACATTTATGTTAGCCAACAAGTCTAAACTATACATTCTCTAAGTACTGTATAAAGATTTTGTTTTACATAGATTTATTTAATTACTCCATAACATAATTGTTCATTTATCATATGGACATGAACATATATATCACAAAAAAATTGTTATTCTCATATCAGGTTATATGCATTTACTTGTATCTATCTGTACTATACGTATTTCCCATCCACAAACTCATTTCTAATATTCGATCACGTACGTCTGATCACTCAAAGGGTACTTTCTTTTTCTTTTTCTTTTTTTTTTTCTTTTTTTTTTTTTTTTTTTCCTGAGCATATAATATCTCACAGGGTTTGAGTAGGGGGAGCCACGGATAGGGTTTCAGGTGGGCACTATATATGTCAAATTATGCCTCGAGAGAACAGTGGTCAGGGGTTCACACAGTTCATACGTGCGACCTCGCGGGATAGGCTCCCTGGGAGTGAGTGCAGATCACTCTGAAGTTCGAAGAAAACAAGAAAACGAAGACATGTGGCAATCGCAAAGACTTGTGGCAGTGTGATCGTCCTCGTCTACCACGCCCAAAACCACAAATGAAAGATCACTCTATGTGCTACCTACCTGGGACCCCCACCGCAGAAAGATGCCCGTTTAGCTATTTCTATACAAAATTTCAATGGCTTTTATGAAGTCTGATTATAACATTTGCTAGGATTCTCACAGAAATAGTCAGGGGAAATAATTAATAAAAGAAAAAGGTTCCAAAATTTTCAGTTAGGATGCGTTAAGGGAATTGATATGATTGGGAGCCACTTATGCTAAGATTATTACTCACTGCCTCGTTTCCCTGTGATTCCAATTGCACGGTGCTTCAAACCAATACATTGCCTTCGGGAATTAGAAAGATGATTTGTTCATCATCAATGTCCACCATTTACTCACTCCACTGTAATTATACCCCAAAAAAAAAAATGTAACTGATTTAATTTAAATTACATGTTAGGATTAAAGCATTTGACTAGTTTAATTTAAATTGTCCACATCTTGACATAACCCAACCCGACAAGCAAAAACGAATTATCACCCCTAATCTCATGATATCATCAAGAGAATGAGTCCAAAATACTTTTATGTAGATTTTGAGAACTTACGCAACCACCTTTAATTCCAAATCTCCCAAGTAAGTCTTACACCGTTGCACCTCTTTCTCTCTCTCGTCATCTTCTATGAATGGCCTGACAGTGACAAAACTCAATGTTTTTCTGCTTTTTTTTTCTTTTTTTCTTTTTGCCTTCCTTCTTATCTCAATGTTCTTCCAACTTTTTTAACTTCATTGCAGCAAAAGAGAGACAAAGAGGCAAAGAACCTCAAGAAACAAAGAATAGAGAGATGGGGAGGGTGAAGCTTCAGATTAAGAGAATTGAAAATACCACAAATAGGCAGGTCACTTTCTCCAAAAGGAGAAACGGACTTATCAAAAAAGCTTATGAACTTTCTGTTCTCTGTGATGTTGATGTAGCTCTCATCATGTTTTCCCCGTCAGGAAGAGTCAGTCACTTTTCAGGAAATAAGAGGTCTGCTTAAGATATATATATTATATGGTTTAGATTTCCGCTTCTCTTATTATAATTGCCTAATAATCTCGATCATAAAATTTCTGTTCTCTGTGATGTTGATGTTTCTTTTCTCTCGTTGTTGTTGGTTTCTCTCTGAAATATTTTGTTTTCTACCATCAAATATATATCCACACATATATACAAACACACGCTTGTAAGAGAGAGAATAAAATATATATATATATATTTGATCTCTGATTATGTCCTCTTAGGTATGTGTAATCTAAATTATATTATATTCGTCCACTCAGTTTAAGTAAAACAATCTGGTTTTTTGGTTTGTTGAAGCATTGAAGAGATTCTGGCACGGTATGTTAATCATCCTGAGCATGAGCGAGGACGGTAAGGAGATCTTGGTTCTCAGATCGGTTTTTAAGCGGCTACAACTATGTTCTGTTGGTGTTAACGACGTTTTTTTTTCTTCTCTTTTCTTAAATTCTTCGATGGTTCTTTTCACGTTCCATGCAATTTCAAAGGCTGCACAACCAAGTGGTAAGCACTCTCTAAATATGCCCAGAAGAAGAAAATACAACAGCAATTTCTAAATAGTAAATATAAACCTTCAACAGGCGAGGCATGCATCTATTGCCTTCGTTTAAAGGCTGGCTGTGAATTTGTTTAAGATGACGAATCTAAACATATTTGCAGAATCTCCGAAGAGTTCTTGGTAAGCTAAAGGGGGAAGCAGATCGAACCTATAAAGAAGCCAGGTTTGCTTTTTCCCACAACCCCTTACTCCGATTTGGCTCAAGTGCTGTACAGTAATTTTTTTTAACAGTTTAGCAGACTTAGACGTACTGTAGTTTCTCAATGGTTCAGCATACTGTTGAAAAAAACTGTAATTTTTTTACTGCACCTAAGCTAAATCCGACTTTATCCCTAGTAGTACTGATGTTTAAGTTACGGTAATTGGTTTTTAACCTATTTTAATTTGTTACTGCTGTCCTGTGAAGCAGCCCAGCGAGTACTGATTCACAACTTGAGGTATTAAATGTATGAGAACTAATTTTCGTTGAGCAAATAATTGGTTGTCATCTTCATTCTTCACTGTTAAGAACAATTATACTCGGACAGGAGATTCAACAAGAAATCCTTAGCTGTAAATCCCAAATGGAAGATATGGAGAACCGACTAAGGTATCCACTTAATTTCATCTACCAATGCATATAAAACCCTAATTTCTGTAGTTGTAGATCATTGTTTATCTCTTCTTCCTGGTAGAATATTTGAAGGAGATCCTTTGGAAATCACAACATTGTACGAGGTTGAGTTTCGGGAGCAAATCCTTAAAGAAACTTTAAGACGTGTGCATTTGCGCAAGGTATAATTAAGATCCACAACCCACTTCCTTATATTTTTCTTCCATTTATATATATATATATATATATCCTAAAACTTCTGAGACATGATGGAACAGCAAGTTTTGGAGGAAAAGTATAATTCTTCTGGAGCACCGTCGACTTCAGAGGTATGTACGCGCGTAACTCAAATCATCATAGCATAAATAAGGAAAAGATGAAAAAGAATATGCAAAGAGATTTCGATTTTACACAAGGTGAATTAAAAACTACATATTTTGTGTATAGTTAGGAGTAAAAACTCTATGTAATTTCCTTGCCATTGTGATTAGGTACAAACGCCTTCAAAGCTGGATTGGCTTACTGAAAGAGACCCACAAGTCCAGATCCTGAATTTTTTGGATTCGAATGGCCTTCTTCCTCTGAGGTGCTTCGGTTGGATTTGGCAACAAAATCTTATTACATTGCTTCAATATGATATGATCGATCTCAAAACCCCTTTTTTTTTTCTTTTTTTTTTTTTCTTTTTCCTTTCAGAGGTCAGCCGCCACCTCGGACTCTTCTTCATCACCGACAAAATATTAATCTTGATGAACACATCAGCCCGAGAAGTGGTCTGGTGGATGACAATAATGTGCACCGTCCTGATTTCGGACAACCTATTGACGTCAACTTGTCATCGTGGACTGAAATTTATCTGACAGGTACTTAGGCCCTTTTTGGTAAACGGATATTTTTTCTTTGTTAATTTTTTAATAGTATTGAAATGGGACTGGCGTGATATAAAATAGTAAAAAGTTTGAAAAAAATTTATGAAAAAGGGAAAATGTTTTGTTTTATAATGAATTTTTTTAATTGAATAGCAATAAAAAATGATTAATGTGATATAAAATGCGATAAATTAAAATAATTTGAAGTTAGCTCTTTTTTAGGAGAAGTGAAAAAAAAAAAAAAAAGAGAGAATAAGGGGGGCTTTACCAAAGGGAGCAGGTGCATTTGGATTCAGAATAGAATCTGATGTAAGACGGAATTTATTAATATTTTCGATGAAAACGAAAATAGAAAAGATGTTCAAAATAATACTGAAGCAGCACCGTTTAATTCGAGGCTTACCTATTCGCAGACAATGGAAATACAAAAGGAAAGACTTGATCGTCAAGCCAAGACTTTATGTTTTTTCTTTACTAGGACTAGATTTGCTAGTAGCTTTATTTCCTTCCTTACTATGATTGGATTTGTTTTATTTCTTTTCCTTTTAAAATAAGTTTTACTTTTACTACTAGAATAAGATTTACTATTGCTATTAGGAAATGTTTATTTTTACTACTAGGTATAGGTTTACTTTTTCCACAAGTATTTCTCTTCTATAAATAGGCTTGCTTATTATGTAAAACTCAGAATCAATGGAATTATTATAAAATCAAAGAATTCTCTCTCAAATACTCGGCAGAGTTTTATCTTTATTTTAGCCTGCGGGCTTGTTTTATCTTTTGGAGTAGAAGACGAAGACGCTTCTCCTTGCAGAATCGAAGACGCTGTTCCTTGATTAGTTACCTTAGTCTTCCGCTACGTCAGTTGGTATCAAAGCAGGCTTTATCCTGATCATGGCCAATCAACGCAACGGTGACAATCCCCCTAACGACACTGATCGTGACAGGGAGGCTCCTTGGAAAGCCAAATTCCAAGAGTTCCAGCAAACAATGCGACAAGAGATGCAACAAGAGATGCGCCAGATGCGAGAGATGATGGAGCGCATGCACATGGGTCCTAATCGTAATCATAGGGACAATGATGCCCATGATGACGATGGGATTAGAGTGAGGCCTATTCTTCACCGACAACTTGCACCCATAAACCGACCACCGGTCTATGAGGATCTTAGTGACGATGAAGACTTCGCTGAAGGGGTGTTCGGACAGAACGATGGAGTAGATCGACGAGGTGAAGGACGTAGGAGCGCCGGTCATGGCGGCGGCGCAGGCTTCAAAGGTTATGAGCGCGGTGGAGCTGGCCATATGGGGAATGTCTATGAAGGCGCTGGCCACCAGGATGCTTATGGAGAGCAACCCAGACGTCAGGATCACGGTAGGGAGGAATTCCATGAATACCGAATGAAGATTGATCTCCCATCATTCAATAGGCATCTTCAAATTGAAGATTTCCTAGATTGGGTGACAGGGGTAGAGAGGTTCTTTGATTACATGAATATTCGCGAGGATCGCAAGGTGAAATTAGTGGCATACAAATTCAAGGGAGGAGCTTCTGCTTGGTGGGAGAAATTACAGATTTCTTGTGCCCGACAAGGGAAGGGACCGGTAACTTCATGGTTGAAGATGAAGCGGCTACTCAAAGCACGGTTTTTACCACCGGATTTTGAGCAACGACTATTCTAGCAATACCAAGAATGTCGACAAGGAGGTCGAACCATCCAGGCGTATGTTGATGATTTCTATCGCCTATCCACCCGGAATGATCTCATGGAGACAGAAGATCAACAAGTTGCAAGGTTTATTGGTGGACTACGTGTAGCAATACAAGATAAAGTCTCTATGCATCCTGTCTTTACTTTGAACGAGGCAGTTAGCTTGGCAACTCGAGCCGAGAAGCAATTGGAGCGGCCTAGAGCACCAACTTGGGAGCGAAACCCGAGCGATACAAGGTCGGGGAAAGCAATCTCTAGTTCCGACGGTCACACCAAGTCAACCAGTGACTTCCACGGGAAAAGGAGCCAGTAACTGTTCAAACATCCCGAGACAACCATCCAACAATCCGTACGCACGGCCCAGTCCAGACAAGTGTTTCAAATGCAACCAACCAGGACATAGATCTCATCAATGTCCCCGGAGACAAATGGTAAACTTGATCGAACCTAAGCCAAAAGAAGGATCCGAGCATGGAGATGATGATACACCCGAATATGAGGAAGAGGAGTTGGCTGACGCTGATGAGGGAATCCCACTTTCCCGATCCTTAGTAATTCAACGTTTGCTCTTGACCCCAAGGCAAGAAGATCAATCCCAAAGGCACAAGATTTTTCGTACTCGCTACACAGTCAACCAAAGGGTATGTGATGTGATTATTGATGGTGGTAGTGGGGAGAATGTAGTGTCAAAGGAGATGGTATCGAAGTTGGGTTTGAAAACTGAGAAGCACCCTGCTCCATACAAGATCGGATGGATCAAGCGAGGAACCGAGACACTAGTAACCGAGAGAAGTCGTTTCACATTCTCAATCGGTAAACATTACTCAGATTTTATTTTACAGTAAAAAAGTGGAGTTGCTGTTAGAGAAACAACATGTGCAACCACAACCATTGGTTCCAACTACTATACCAGTGGAAGAATATCCACCACAAGCGCAGCCCATCACGATCACTACAGAAATAAATGACAATGGTGATTCCTTTGAAGAAGACAATCAAGTTGAAGGTGACATCAAGAAAAAAATATTTGGAGAAATTATTATGGAAGGAGACGAAAATGAAAAGTCGTGTCTTGGCACTATCTATGTTGATTTCTCCAAATATCTTTCTCCGGAAGAGCCGCACGCTATCTATGTAGATTTTTCCAAATATCTTTCTCCGGAAGAGCCGTGTGTGACATATCGCAAAGAAAACTCAAGGACGAGTTTTTTTCAAGTGGGGGTGTCTGATGTAGGACGGAATTTATTAATATTTTTAATGAAAACGAAAATAGAAAAGATGTTCAAAATAATACTAAAGCAGCACCGTTTAATTCAAGGCTTACCTATTCGCAGACAATGGAAATACAAAAGGAAAGACTTGATCGTCAAGCCAAGACTTTATGTTTTTTCTTTACTAGGACTAGATTTGCTAGTAGCTTTATTTCCTTCCTTACTAGGATTGGATTTGTTTTATTTCTTTTCCTTTTAGAATAAGTTTTACTTTTATTACTAGAATAAGGTTTACTATTGCTATTAGGAAAGGTTTACTTTTACTACTAGGGATAGGTTTACTTTTTCCACAAGTATTTCTCTTCTATAAATAGGCTTACTTATTATGTAAAATTCAGAATCAATGGAATTGTTATAAAATTAAAGAATTCTCTCTCAAATACTCTGCAGAGTTTTATCTTTATTTTAGCCTGCGGGCTTGTTTTATCTTTTGGGGTAGAAGATGAAGACGCTTCTCCTTGCAGAATCGAAGACGCTGTTCTTTGATTAGTTACCTTAGTCTTCTACTACGTCAGAATCCTTATTCTATTTTGGGTTTTTTTTAAAACTTATCCACCTGTAAAAAAACTCGAATTCCACCCGAATTTAGTCTCAATTTAAGACTGACACTCTAATTTGATGACCAGAGGTGGCCGGGGGTGCATGGTGCGCGGCCACCCCCGGCAGGGGTGGCTACTCTATTGTTTTTTTTAAAAAAAATAATAATTTTGATTATGTTTTTTTTTTTTAAAAAAAAAAAAAGGTTTTATTTATTTATTTTTTAATTAAACAATCAATATTTAAATCAATATATAATAAATAATTATTATTTAAAGGGTTAAATAGCTTATACCCTTGTGCTTTACGACCTTTATTTTTTGCCCCCTCAGTTTTCTTTTTTACCAAATTTGGTACCTGTGGTATGGGAAAAGATGGAAATGGTACCTCTGTCTAATTTCCCGTCCAAAACTAAGGTCTATTCATGTCCTACAGGTGTCGACATGCATACGCGACACCTGTCCTCGTGGTATACTTCAACGCTGACGTGGCTATCATTTATTATTATTATTATTATTTTAATGATTTCTTAAAAAAAAAATAAATAAAATAATAATAATAATAATTCTAGGGTGGCCCAGCCACCCCCTTTGGGCCACATGCCACCCCCATTTTGGCCAAGGGGGTGGCTTAGCCACCCTTAAGGCCATTTTTTGGGGTGGCCAAAACCACCCCCATTTGGTTTGGGGGTGGCCGGCCACCCCTGTGTGGCTCAAAAGCCACCGCTAGAATTTTTATTTTTAAAAAATAAAAAAAACTTAAAATTGAAAACCACAATTTTTTTTTCCAATATATATCCTTGTGGTTTTAATAAGTACCAAAAATGGTACTTTAGTTTTGTAATTATATCACAAATGGTACTTTATACACAAATAATATTTGGTATGCCTGTTTTGAACCAAAAGTAATATGTATGCCTATCGTGTATCAAAATAACATGTTAACAAGAATTGAACCCTTCATAAAATAAAATAAAAGAAAGAAAAAAAAAAACAAAAAAACAAAACAAAACACAATTAGCCATATGTAACAATTGGAAACACAAAATTATATGCGTGACCAATTGATATAATCCAAAAAAATGACCAAATGTTTGTTACTTAAACACAATTTTTTTTTCCAATATATACCCTTGTGGTTTTATAAATTTCATGATGTGCCTCCTGTGATTTGAATAAATATCAGAAATGGTACTTTGAGGGTAGCTTCCCTTGACCAAAATGAGGGTGGCAACCACCCTAGATTTTATATATATATATATATAAGAAATCATTAAAATTAAAATTAAAAAAAAAAAAAAAAAAAAGGTAGCCACGTCAACGCTGAGGTGTGCCACGGGGACAGGTGTCGCGTATGTACGCCGACACCTGTAGGATGACATAGCTGGACATTAGTTTTGGATGGAAAAATGGACGGATGTACCATTTTCATCTTTTTCCATACTGTAGATACCATCTATGATAAAAAGTAAAATTCAGAGGACAAAAAATAAAGGTCGCAAACCACATGGGCAATAAGGTATTTAACCCTTATTTAAATCATTATTCCACACAACTTTTCACAATACCAATCATTATACACAACTTTTCAAACTTCCAATCATTTCTTACTATTAAAAAATAATTTTTTTCAATCTCAAAAATTCAACACCTAAACATATTTCTTTGCCTCGAAATTCACAAAGAGAATAAAAATTCAATTCTAATTTCAAAAATTCAACACCCAAACAAACCAATCTCTGCCTGCAATAACATTGAGAGAAAAGATAATTGTCCTGTCATATGAGACAACTTCACTGTATTTAATTAGGATGCTGTAAGTAAGCATATATCTGCGAACCAAGACTGGCAAACAACGGGAAAAGTGAGAACATATTGTTTCTACTCCCCTTTTATGCAACTGTCATCCTTAGCGTTATTTTAAAGTAAATCATATATATGCATATATCTTATAGATATAAACATCCGTCTTTTTAAGACTAGACCAAAAAGAATATAGGGTCGACCTTCAATATGGCCTATAAAACAATTTGAAAAATGTATGATTTGATTATATATTTCTACACACTCGATCGTTCAGAATACAAGTCTCATGCAAATTAAATACATGCATGAGGGTACAACGTTTGTTTAGGGAAGAACTTTGGTTTTCGGAAGTCATTTATTGTTGGGCAAATCTTCCTATTTCTGGTACTGTCAACAATTGGGTAGGGGAGTCGCCTTGTATATTGTTGGTGGAGATCATGCACGGGATTAATTGTCTCAATATGCCCCTCTCAAGTTCAACATCAGACGTTGAGTTTGGACTAAAGAGAAGAGAGCTTGGTAGCGACCAACGGCTAGGTGAGGCCGGATATCAGCGGGTTGATCACGACCAAAAATAAACTTGACAGGTAGATCACCTGAAGCAACCTTTTCGCGGAAAAAATGATAATGATGGCAACATGCTTTGTACGAGCATGAAACATTGGATTAATAGAAAGATGGGCACTGCTACGGAGTAGCAAAATTTCCGGATGAATTCCGGAAATTTTGCTACACTCAAGTATTACCCTAGAAAGATAAGTAGCACCATTATTACCATGCCAAAACACAGGAGGATGAAGAAGAAACACTCCCAATTCGTTGAGTAAATTTTGCAACCATATTAATTGTGACATCCTACATCACCTGGGAATGGGGATCGATGTACCTATATATATAAACACACTTGTTGATACAACGCGTTTTAAAGCTGTGATGGTTATAAACCTATCAGAATTCTGCAGTTAAGCGTGCTTCTACGAAAGTAGTACCAGGATGAGTGACCTCCTGGGAAGTCTGGTTTAGGGGAGCCAAAAGCGAACAATTAATATTGTGTCATTGGGGGTGGGTCGTTACAAATGGTATCAAAGCCATTGTCCAGCTTGAGATGAGGGGAGCATGCACAAGTCCATGAGAGTCGCTAGCGGGCACTCGCTGGGACGCCAAGAATGGGGTGATCCCTTGAGGATCGCCAGCGGGGACGCTGGGTCCCAATAAGGGGTGATTGTGACGTCCTACATCGCCTGAAAATTGGGATTTACTTATATGTATAAACGCACCATTTTTGACACAATACTTTTCAAAGTTGTGATAGCCATGAATCTATCAGAACTCCGCAGTTAAGCGTGCTTCTGTGAGAGTATTACCAAGATGGGTGACCTCCTGAAAAGTCTAGTTTGGAAGAGCCAAAAGCGGACAATATTGTGTTATTGAGGTCTGCGAGAGTAGTATCAGGATGTGTGACCTCTTGGAAAGTCTGGTTTGAAGGAGCCAAAAACGGACAATATTGTGTTATTGAGGGTGGATTGTTACATTAATTAAGCTAGATCTTGCAACGATAGACTGCTTTTTAGAGTTTCATGAAATCAAGTTGGGGCCAAGAAAAACAAGCTAGATGCCATAGAATTGGATATGAAAAAGCATGTAATGCTATAGAATTGGATTGGCGAATGAGCAAACCAAAATGCAAAGCCTACTCAAGATAGCGAAGACTGCGTTTGATGTATAATAGTCCAAAGAAAATTGTAGGGCAGTGCATGAAATGAAAGACTTTGTTGACTGCAAATGAGAGATTAGGTGAGTGATCAAAACATACTGAAGGGCCTTAACTACACACTGATACAAGGTTGCATCATTAAAGGCATCACCATCAAAGAGGGAAAGATTATGAGCAGAGGCCATGGGAGAAGAAACTGACTTAGCTTCCATATGTAGCGTTGTTGAGAGAGCAAGAGACCACTAGAAAGATGGTGTGTTTCAATGCCAAGAAAATTCTGATTTATAAAACATTGTGTTTGATGTGCATGCAATACTACTAATTCGTTCTTGTTTTTCTTCCATTGTGTTTGATGTGCATGAGATGCATATTTGTTTCCAACAAACTATTTGACAAAAAACAATACGGTGCATGTTTCGTTGTTGACTGATCGAAAATGTTTTACAGTTACTCAAGTTTTCTAAACATAGGCAAACACCAAAGAACACTGAAAATGATTATTGGAGCTCTAATTATTATAACTTTAACTAATAGTTTTGGATTAATAACATATATATGGCTAACACTGCCTTAGGTAATGACAAATGGTATCATAGTCAACCTAGCTAGCAACACTATACCGCATTAGGGCACTACAACATTACGAATGGAATCATAGTCAACCTAGCTAGCAACACTATACAGCGTTAGGGCATTACAACATTACGTGACTTCTAACCGAGACGTAAAAAATTTGAATGGGAAAGGTTTTGGCACCCCAAAATGTTAAATCTTACATTAGATGGGTCAATTGTGAATGTATTTTACGAGTCGTAAGTCTTTAGTTCTTTGTAAAGGTGAAACTAGATATATAAGTGATTTTAGGGGTGTAATTTTGGACCAGTTATAACCGACCGGAAAACCGGCTCCAGGTAACCGCGTACTCGAAGCTGGAGCCGGTTATTAATTTTTTAGACACCCGGTTATAACTGGATAACCGACTTCGAGGGTATATATATAATATATTATTCTTGAATGGGCCTATAATATATATATATATATATATTGTACATGGGCTTTTTGTTTGGGCTAGGCAAAAGACCGGTCTGGAAGATTGGTTTACAGGTCCAATATCTAGAGAGTGCTTTAACTGTTTTTTTTTTTTTTTTTTGAAGTCAAGTGCTTTCCCTGCTTTGGTGTCTTGCGAATATATATAATTATATTTTAAATAATATAAAATAGCTTCCACTTGAAGCCTTCCAGCCTCTTCTTCCATTCCAGCGCATTCGTTAGCTCTTCCTTCTCCTTCACTTCACATATCCTTCTGTCACACACACACACACACACACACACACACACACGTCGCCAAGGTCGCACGCCTGGAGCCTAGAGCCTAGAGCCTAGAGCCTTCCACACCGTTATTGAAGAAGTTCTAAGGAGCTAAGGTTCTGTAAAGAAACTAAGAAAATGGGAAAATCGAAGGAAAGCGGACCTGAAAGACGCTTAGGGCGACGAACTGCTCGAGCTTGGCGGTGAGCTGGTGCCAGAGCTTGCACTGGTGCAGATCTGCAAGCTCCGGGTGCGCGGTGCGCAGCGTCTCCAGGTACTGCAGCGGCGCAGCCATGTCTGCGAGTTTGAGAGAGAGAGAGCTGAACAGCCGGTTTCTATTTCGCTCCATGGACGGTGGATCCGATTCGTGAGTTATTTATTTTGTCATTTTATTTTTTTCTTTTGGGATTTTGAATTAGTGTTGTTTTTGGCAAATTTGGAGCTGATTCGTTTAATTGTTGCACCGTCTCTGGATGTATTGGATCCGATTCGTGAGTTATTTATTTTGTCAAATTCTTTTTTTCTTTTGGGATTTTGAATTATTGTGTTGTTTTTGGCACATTTGGAGCTGATTCGTTTAATTGTTGCACCGTCTCTGAATGTGTTGTTTTTCTGATTTTCTTTCATTGAGAAAATTTTCCTTTTTTTTTTTTCTTCAAGTAACCAGTCTGAATAACCGGTTTTACCCTGGATAACTGTGTAAGCTTTGGTTAACCGGGGTCCCCGGTTTCGGAGCTGGTTTACTAATTTTCAATAACCGAGACCTTGGAGCTGCTCCTGGTTATTGGCCAATAACCGAGAACCGGTTCCTGATTTATATCCCTAAATGATTCTTGAGAGATTTAATTGTAACTTTGACTAGTTCTTATAAAATAATAGAACAAATGTGGCTAGCGCTTCTGTTAGTCATGACAAATGATATTAGAACCAACCTAGTAATATTATATGTCACAAGCTAGGGCATTCCATGAGAAAGTTAGACATGGAGAATTGGAGTATGGAAGATTGTGACATTTTGAAATGTCAAGTCCTACATTAGGTGGGTGAATAGATTATAAAAGTATCGGTGTATGGGTGCTAAGTCCAATTGTAACTTTGACTAGTCCTTTTAAAATAATAATTCAGATGTAACTAGCGCTCTCCTTACAGCATGACATCCATAGTGTTTCATTTTAAATGCTTTGAAAGAGTACATTTGAACAATGGTCTTCGCCGTATACATTTGGGTCATGGTGGAAGTAAGGTACGAACGGGCTTTAAACAGACACTCCTCACGTGACACCCAGAAAGTAAAGTCCAGATTAGGTGGGTAGACTGTGAAGGTTTTGACTAGGTACTAAGTTCCATATTAATTCTTTATTGCGTGAAACTAGGTTATATAAGTGACTCTAGGAGCGTCAATAATAAATTTGACTTGTCCTTTTGAAGTAATAACGCAAATGTAGTTAACACTCTTCTTAGTTCGGGACATCCAAATGTTTCGTTTGAAATGCGTTGAAAGTGACATTTGAACAAGGGTCTTCCCCATAGCTGCATTTAATTAAAGCGTGTTAGCTAAAACAACGTTTGAATGGGATTTAAACACTCTTCGTATGGCACTCAGAAAGTTAAGCTCATGTAGGTGGGTGGATTATAAGATGATGACTGAGTGCTAATTAAGTCTCATATATTTCTTGTTATGTGAAATTTGGTTATATAAGTGACTCAATGAAACTCCAATTGTAACTTTAATTAATTAGTTCTTTTAAGAAATATATAACACTAATGTGGCTAGCGCTTTATTTAAATCGTGACATTCCAATCTCTTATTTTGCCTTATATATATATATATATATATATATATATATATCGGTGAAAGAACTTCTAATCTTTGGCTACGAATTCTGCATTGATAGACTAGTGAAGTACCAATAATCTGTTAACATCCCAAAACGTACAACTATATTTGGACTATATATATCTCACAATTATCTGCTAATCATAAGTTGATATATATAGTAGAATTTATCGATCCTGGTTTCGTAATTTTTCAAGAATTACTGCTGTTAATGATTGGTATTGACATTTTGGTATAAATATGTGGCAGGGAATGGAAACTTTCCAACTACACGTATATAGAGGATAAGCAGTACTCCTCGAACTATATATCTATCTAGCTCATATCACACCATCAACTATCTTGACACCCGATCAACATCAAAGATGATAAATATAATGTGCTCCCTGTTGCCAGCTTGTTCAATTAATAGCAAGGAAATTAGTATACATCTATCATCAATGTTTTGTTTATTCCTTTTCAGTTTGGATTGAAATCCCATTTTTGTCATTTAGTTGAATAAATTAATGGTAAGGTATTTAACATTCTCAATGTCTCATGCAACTGTTTACCCAAATATCAAGAAGATGGTGCATTCTCGTGTTAAAAAATTTGGTCCTCCATAACCGGCCATGACGGTATAAATGTATAATGCAATCGATTTCTATTGCGATCCTGTGTTTCACTAACCATCTGTATATAATTTTTTGGGCATTATATCTTTTTAAGTCGGTTTTTTAAGATTGAGTTTTACCTAAAGTATGTAACATTTGGTATCAAAGCCAAGTATCGATCATGTCACAGATTCAAGTCACAAAAAGGGCGACGACTTATGAGATGGAGTGAGCTGTTCTAGACGTCAACTGCGGAGCGTATAGTGATATGTTACGATTCTATATGTCTCACTAACCATGTGTATATATGATCGTATCATTTGACCGGATGACCATGCCATTGCCTCGTCAGCAGTGTGATAATGGTGCTAGTGTAAAGCCCAGCATTACTCTAGAATGAAGGACATAAAAGAGCATCACTCTTCAACCAATTCTCTCTAATAAACGACGTCATTTGGAGAGAACAACAATGATGTTTTTACAAAACCGTCCCCTATATTATTTTTCCTAATTGTGGCATTCTTCTTTAAAATGTTGCTATAAATTTCTAATATAGCGGTGTTTTATGCTTGACCACTGTTACATCACTCACGTACATCAGCAGTGAACATTAACTTCCTTGAATTGTCAGCACTTTTGCAATATTTCCCTAAAGTTCAATTCTCTCAATTTAGTGTATTCATCTTTCAATTGTTTGCAATGTCACCCATCCGTTAAGATTTTTTGTAAAGTCTTAACAGAGGGGTGCCAAAATTTCCAAAATCCCACAACTTGTTTTAGGAATAAAAAAATTGCAATGATTAAGGCGTTGATCAGGATTTAACAGTATTTATAAAAATATTCATACCTCAATCTTTGCAAAATAAAGTTTATATATATATATATATGAGGGCTATTTTGGGAATTGTTATGGGATTTAAGGAAAAATTCTAACGGAAACGTAACATTGCAAACAATTGAAATATGAATACACTAAATTGAGAGAAATTGAATTTTAGAGAGAGACATTGCAAAAAAGGTGAGAATTTCAGTGGATTAAGTGAAATTTCTCCAAAGTATTAATTTTTACATGCCACAGTTTTTTTTGACAGCTCCAGTGTTTTGATTGGCCTTCTTTTTGGTAAACAATAAATTTACAATATTTTTTATTGAGAAGTGTACTACACTTACAGTATGTAAAGTGCGCAAGGAATTTTATAGAATAAGCAAGGAAAGTTGACTAAGGCTTTTACTGAATAGTACAAAATATTGAATTGAAAGAGCATTTAGAGAAGCTCGGTCTTCTGGACACAAGCAAGGACTTTAGGATTTTCTTTCTTACCTCATTGACTTCTGATGCCTACTATTTATAGACTTACCATTCAAGTGCTAGATCCAATTGAATGGCCAGCTCACATATTCCCTCAACAGCAGAATATTTCCCCCAAGTGAATAAACACAACAACCCAAAACAGACTAGCTAAAATAACAAAAAGCAAAACGACAACCACAAAGGCTAAAATGCAGAGTTCTAGAATACTCTGCCACATCACTACCAAAATACCCCCAAATCCCTAATTGCAATACACAATCAAATCCCCAATTATTGTAACCCTAATTTCCCAATTACCGTAGCCCTAATTCCCCAATTGCCCAATTGAGTCCACAACAATGCCTCCCTCTGAAAGCACCTTGTCCGCAAGGATCGGGTATTGAGCCCGCAACTTCCAAGCCTTCTCCCAGGTGTCTTCTTCTGACAGGGTGCCGGACCAATGGACTAGGAGCTCAGTAATAGAGTGGCCACGCCACTTAACTGTACAGAATTGCCTCTGGTTCTGGGCGGAGCTCGCCATTCAAGTCAACTGAGGGGAGAGTGGGCAAGGGAGCTGAGTGTTGGCCGAGCTGCTTCTTCAAACAAGACACACGGAACACCGGGTGAAGGCGAGCTGCCTCAGGGAGGTCCAATTTGTAAGCGACAGACCCAAGAGAACCTGAGCAACCCGAACTTTTGACCCGCTGAACCGTGTGGAAGACCCGGTCCTCAAGGAACGATTTTCCGGCGAGTTTTCTGGTGGTCCAGTAGCGATTTCCGGTGGATTTTCTAGGAAAATGCTCTAGGTAATTTCTTGTTAATTCCTAGTTGCTAATTTTGTTGATTATGTGTTGATTAAAAAGTAGGTTAGTCTTGATTAGATTATTGATAAATTATCCATGTTGTTTTAGGGATGATTTTATGATTTTGGGGGGGTTTTCAATTGATTGTGATTTGCTGTGTGTGTTCTGGTTGGCCGTGTACTGTGGCCGGTTGTGTGTTGGCAGTGGGGTGATTTTAGTTGTGGCTTTGGTAGGGAATTTCTAAGATTTTGTGGGTCTTGGCCGAATCTGTAAAGACCAAGAAAAATAATAAGGTATTTAGCATTTAATGATTTATATTTTTAAATAAGATGAGATTAATAATTAGGTTTTCAGTGATAATATTTGTGTTATCTAAAATAAAATGAGTTTAGGATAAAACAATAAAATAAGATAGGGTAATAGTGCAATTTAGAAAGGTTAAAGGCTAGTATTAAAATAAGACAAAGGCTTTGTCTTATCCATAGCCATGTGTGTGGCTATGGTTACTTTGGGGAGATATTTTTCTCCCATCAAACCCCACTTACCAGCCCACACCTTTCATTCCTTTTCTTTCTTCCTTTTCATATTTTCTTTATTTCTCCTTCTCTCTCACGCATACAGCCCACTCTCTCTTTTCTTTTCCTCTTCATTTCTTTTCTTCTCCTCTCCTCTTTGTAGCAGCACGATCTCCATCTCCCTTCTCTTCCATTTTTCCTCTTCTCTTCAGCTCACACACACACACACCCGTGTGGTCACGAGAGACCCAGTCCGGATGATGCAGCTCGTGAGAGAGGGAGCTACCGAGAGGGTGAGACACTGAGATCGTGAGAGATGTAGGGACTTGCGGACCGGAGGAGAAGAAAACTGAGTTTTTGGTCCATGGGGGTTCGGTGTTTTGGAACAAAATGGTAAATCCCTAACCTTTTTTGGTACTTTGTTGTTACCTATTGTTTATAGAGCATAGAAATCAAGTGAATGGTAGTGGGTTCCGGTTTTTGAGAGATTATTGTTGATATTCCATCATACCCATTAGATTTATTGCTTGAAATCACATTAATTCGTGGAGTTTCTAGTTGAGTCCGAATTTAGGGTTTTGTTTGGAAATTTTGGGGTTTTTGTTATAATGTTGGGTTGGGGTTTGATTGGTATTGAATATTTTCTTAATATAGCCGAATGGAATGGTGTGGTGGTGATGGAATTTCCATTTGGTTTTATGAGGTTGAACCATGTTGGTTGTTAGTGTTCTTGAAGTTGAGTTTTGATGTGGTTTGACATTTTAATTTGATGGATGTTTTGGTAAAACCAACTCTTGTTGGATTGGTAGTTTTAGTTCTTTAATTTCATTAAATGAATGAGTTGTTTAGATTGAGAAATTCTGGAATTTCTTCTTGGGTTGGTTATTAATTGGGTTAATTGACTTGGTTTTGTGGGCTGGATTTATGTATGTGGTTCTTGATGATTTTGGGTTGATTTTTGGAAGGATTTTGGTTGGAATTCTAGATAGGTTTCCATGGGTTGGTGATTTTTAGTGGATGATGGGCTAATATGTGCTCCATGATATGCTTATGATGTTAAATATTTTAGGTGTTGATGAAGTTGAATTAATTAGAGATGTGTGGTTTTTATTTTTATAGGAGTTGGTTTTAGGCCTTTGATGCTTGTGGGTGTCTAGACCCTTGATTTGCAGTTAATTTTGAGGATCCTTGCTTTGTGGTAGATCTTGGTAAAAATTGGATTATGAGCATATATATCTTGGAAGTGAAGGGCGGTACTTGTTAGGAGATTTTAGTAGAAGTTATGGTTGATGGGATTATTTAAATTGGAGGTTAGTTATGGGAGCTTATGGCTAATGCTTTGAGGTAAAGTAAAAGAAGTTAGAAAAGGATTGAAATGTTTGAAGTTAAAAGTGTTTAGATCCTTATTATGTAAATGGCCAATACGATTGAAACTGAGAATATGTTATTGGGATGTCTAAAGGAAATAGTTAAAGAAAGAATAAAATTGTAAAGTGTAATAAGTGGTATGAATAGATCCACGTAAATAGCAAATTAAGCCTAAGTACAATGCTTGGCTTTGAGGTTAATGTATATGCCTCAAGCTTTAAGAATGTATATTATACTATGTGATCGTAAGTAGCTTAAAAAGTGCTATTAAATTAATATGTTGTATAAGGTTAAGGTTCTATAATCTAAACTATTTATATGGTTAGTAATTAAATAACTAATGCACTTATTCATCTATATTAAAAGTACTTAAGTTTATTACTGAATTAGGCTTATGTGGATAAACAAACCATAAGCTTAATGTCTAATAATGATAGTAAGGTAACTTGGTATCCAATTTACTTATCTACGGACACTAAGTAATTTAGTGTATTAATGGACTAGGTTTAAGTATTGTATATGTATACGGTTGTAATTGTCGGACCACAGGTTGTCCACTGTTTTATAGGTTTGGTATAGCTTGTGACGTTTGTGTCACATATTCTTTGTAAAGCTATAGTAGTTTGTAAATAATGTGTTAATAAGACTCATACAGATAGACGTTAAATGGCTCTTTGTGGTAATTAATTTGTAATAGATGTATAAGTTGTAATTTTCGCTGTTCAGATTTATGTTTTCCGCTGCATAGATAGATAGATGTTATACTCTGATTATCAGGTACATGTTATGGGGCATGTGCCATATGTTGGCTGAGCGACACGTAGTCGTGCCACTGCGATGACTCGTTTTACGTTTTGTATAAGAAAAAAAAAAAAAAAAAAAAAAAACGGGTCGTCACAGAATCTGTGGGTGTTGAAGCTTGGATTTATTTCCCCCGGTTATGGTTGATGATTTTTAGAATTGGGTTAAGTTTTGGGAAGAAATTTGGCGGATTGCTATGGCTTTTGTTAAATCTGAATCTAGGTTTTATGGTGAATTTATGGGTTGATAATTTTGATGAATGAGTTGTTGATGTTGGAGTTGGTCTCTTTGATTTTTGGATTATTGTTGGAATAGAGATTGTAATAATTATGATTAATGTTGTATGAATTTTAAGGGGTTGTTTTGATAAGTTAACCGATTAAGAATAGGGTTTATTTTAGAACTTAATTTGAAGGGTAGCTATGATTGATGGTTAGATTTCTTGTTATGCTTGTATGGGTATATTGATTCATGATTTGGTGTAAGGCTTGAGGTTGGTATATTTGAATTCTTTTGGTTAAAAGGGGCAGTCAATGGGCTGGTTTTGATGTTAGGAGTTCATGTTTGTGCTTTAAACTTCCTTTAGTAAACGGATATGTTATAAAAAGGATTATAACCTAATCTAATATGAGTTGTTAGGTTAATGTGTTAAGTAAGATTAGGGTCATATAACCTAAGTTACTTGGATGGCTAGGAACTAATAAAGATAGAAGTATTAAATGTATTAGTAATTGTATTTAAAGGATAAGAAACGAATTAAGACATAAACATAGAGTCTAAGGTTAATATCATATGGGACAACTATTATGATGTTAATTACTTAAATAACCCTAATTTTGTAAATATAAGCTAGTAAGCCTATAGAAACACATAAATACACTATGGATCCATTAGGTGACTATTTAGTAGATAACTCACCTATCCCTGTACCCAAATTATTTGAGTGCATCATCGGTTAGGTTTAAGAGTTGTATATGTATATGTATATATGTACATATATACATATGCATGCATACATGTTAAATATATATTGTTAACTTAGTAAATAAGCAACAAACCATTAATGGATTCACAATGGTAATGTGATGTAATAATAATATGTAGGCAAATAAAATAGTAAATGCATCTCCTAATTAATAAGCAAGATATAATAAGAACCTATAACCAATGATTAGCATAATAATAGTTTAGGATACCTAGCTAGCTTTAGAAGCGAGTGATGTGACGTGTGAGCACGCGAGTAGTCTATGTGTCATAGAGTATAGAGTTCAATAACATAGTCTAATGTTACCAATGTTTGCAGGATCGTGTCATAGTTGGAGACTTCAACGGGCTCTCCAATGTAGAGTTCAAGTCGTGAGTCTAATGCAGCCAAGGTGGGTATTCCACTCACTAAGAAAATATATATTTTTATATGTATTGGATTGATAAAAATATGTATATATTGTTTATGAAACCGAACCGACCATATGATGAAATGTATATGCTTTGAGATGATTTGATTAGTTTCGATTATGTTTAAACTATATCAATGATGTTTAAGAGATAGTGCAAGAGTGAAAAGTATTGAATAGATTTAAAGTGTTAAGTTCTGCGGTTGAGATTTAAATTATGCAAATTGTTTGAGAACATGTCATGTTGAAACTGTTTAGATTTTATAAAGAAACTAAGTTTTGAATGATTTCAAAGTGTTGGATAAAATGCTGGATTTGTTTAATTTTAAGAGGACGTGTGTAAAGACCAAGAAAAAATTAAATAGGAAATGTTGCAATTAATAAATAGAAAAGTAAAAGAAAATAAATAAATAAATATACATATATATAGGTGAGTGGCATTTTAGTAATTTTCCCTTCTCCCTTGGTTCACGCACTACCCCCCCCCCCCCTCTTATTCTTCTACTTTCTTCTTTCTTCTTCTATTCTTCTGCCATCTTCTCTGTTCTTCATTTCTTCTTCTTTCTTTTCTCTTCACCGAATGAGAGAGTGAGATCATGAGATTGAGAGAGTGGAGAGACAGAGAGATGAGACCGAGAGAGAACCGAGAGATGTGAGAGCCGAGAGATGTTGAGAGAGAGATGAGATCGGGAGAGTTGAGGAGTGATCGGAGCCCGATCCTCCGGTGGGTGGCGCCGTCGAGTCCAGAGGACGTCGGCGACGCGATCTCCGGTGAAGACCCATGGAAACCCGAAACCCATTGAACCCGAGAGAGAGACCCGCAACCCATGACCCGCTGAACCCGTGAGGAAGACCCGGTCCTCCAGGAGTGATTTTCCGGCGAGTTTTCCGGCGACTGCCAGTGGCGTTTTCCGGCGGATTTGTTGAGGAAAATCCCCAAGGTGTAAATCCTATAATTTTGTAGATTAATTGTTGATTGTTGAAATTAGGGTTTCATGATTTTATTTGGGGTTTTTCTACTGTTTGGCCGGTTGATTATGATTATTGTTGCAACATATGGGTTCGAATTTATGGTATGGGTTTTCATAGAATTGATTTGGGTTATCTTTGGAGTTTGATTTATAGGTTGAAATCTAGGGTTCATGTGGGGGTATTAGCCGAATTGGAGATGGATTTTGGGTCTTTGGTATTTGATTTATTTCCTCTGTTTTGGAAATTGAATGGCATAATATATGTACGTGATTCCTAATGATTTTGATGGAACCCGTGGGATGTAGAGGCTCAAAAGTGTCCTGTTTTGGGGGTTTATTTGAGTTGGTTTGTGATTTTGGTTATAGATGGCTATGATTATATGATATTTGTGTTGGATTAGTGATTTGAATCTTAAAAGGTTTTGTTGATCTCCTTGTTGTGATTGTGTGGAGTTTTGGTTGGTTCTCTTGGGGTCTTTGACTTCCTATTGTTTAATTGAGTGTTTTGATTATGTCTTGAGGCTTTTATTTAGTAAGAAGTTAGATTTGAACTTATAATGGATTGGTTGTGAGGACTTTACCTTAACTTGGGTATGTGGTTGTAGGAGGATATAGATTGCTAGTTATTTGATAAATTGTAGATGGTGGTGGTGTGATGGATGATTTGATGATGTCAATGGTTTATGTTTACTTGTTAGAGATTGAGTTTAATGTTGGATTGGAGTGATTGGTGTTTTGGGTTGACTTGGCAACTCTTAATTCCAATGAGTTTGATGTGAAGGTGGTTGTGGTTTTTAAGAATAGATTGTTGATGGTTGATTGAAGAAGAATTCGAAGTGGAATTGAGGTAGTGTTGTATTAGAGGACCAAAAGGTTGGAGTTGTTTTAATAATTAAGGCTCCTTTTGGCTAGGAGACTTTATGTGGATGAAGGTTTTAGTGTGGGTTGATCCTTTGACATGGTTGTGGCTATTGGAAATTGTTTGTGAACAAGTGAATGTTAAGAATGGTAATCTTAAATAGGAAATAAATATAGGGGTAATACAATGAATAAGCATCAAGATTGGACACAAGGTATAATATTGCAATACGAGTTGATAGTTTAGTTTGATTAAATCATTATGGTTACATAGTCTAGAGGATGCCTACATTTAGTTAAAAGGACAAAGTAGTAAATATAATAGTAATTGTATTTAATGGTTAAAGAAATGGAATAAATTACAAACCTAGAGCCTAAGAACAATACTTGGCTTTAGTTAATAAATATACTACCATATGTAATTGTAATCTGATCTAATGAGAATTACTAAATTAATATGATAATAAGGCAACTAAGTACCTAATCCACATACCCATGTATACTAAGTATTTTAGAGTATCATTGGTTAGGTTTAAGTGTTGTGTGTGTACATGTATATATGTATATGTACATATGCATATATATGAGTCCAAAATATATTGCTAACTTGGTAAATAAAACAAGCGGCCATAAAAAGGGTTATGAATAATAATGTTAAACAACAAAGATAAATGCACTAGTAAAAATAGTAAATGCATTGTGTAGTAATAAACAAGATAAGATGTGGACCTATAATCAATGATTGACCTAATAATAGTTTAAGGTACCTAGCTAGCTTTAGAAGCGAGTGACGTGACGCGTGAGCAAGCGGGTAGTTTCTGTGTCATAGAGTTTGGGTTCAATAGCATAGTCTAATGCTACCAATGTTTGCAGGATCGTGTTATAATTGGAGACTTCAATGGGTTCTCCAATGTAGAGTTCAAGTTGGAGTCCAATGCAGCCGAGGTGGGTATTCCACTCACTGAGAAAATATATATTTTTATATGTATTGGATTGATAAAAATATATATACTGTTTATGAAACTGAACCAACCATATGATGAAATGTATATGCTTTGAGATGATTTATTAGTTTCGATTATGTTTAAACTATATCAATGATGTTTAAGAGATAGTGCAAGAGTGAAAAGTATTGACTAGATTTAAAGTGTTAAGTTCTGCGGTTGAGATTTAAATTATGCAAATTGTTTGAGAACATGTCATGTTGAAACTGCGTAGATTTGATAAAGAAACTGAGTTTTGAATGTCTTCGAAATGATTGATAAAATGCTGGATTTGTTTAGTTTTAAAAGGACGTGATTTAACAACTGCATGATTTCAGCGTGACACAGTAGTGCAATATATACTGGTCAAGCACGGAACATTGAGCATGTAGTATAGAGCATACATACCAGCAGTATCAGTATATCAGTAGCATAACAGTATCAGCAGCATAACAGTATCAGTATCAGCAGTATCAGTATCAGCAGCATAACAGTATCAGCCCCAGTTCATGCATAGCATATATAGCATTGTTTTGTGAGAGAGGTTTTTATGCTATGAGTAGTTTTGCTAGACGTATTGATATACATAAGAGTCTTCATGAAAAAGATCTTATGTATATTTCTATCGGATAGTCATGTGTTAATATCATACATTGAACTTGAAAGTACATGGATACATGACTACCCAGGTGCGAGTAATGGCATGTCTATGAGTAGGAAGGTTGACTGTTCTTGTTCATCAGGAAAGACGTGTTAGCATGATTGAGTTTAACTCTAGTGCTCTCATGATCTACTGACGTCAAGGCACGAAGCTGGAATACGATTAGAGATGGTGTTGCGAGTGTTTTGTTGAAGGATGTTATCCTAGTACGGAAAAGTAAGATGCCATGTTCTTTGCTTAAGACCTATGTGTATACGTGATATCTGTGATGGAGTGATCGTGTGCACATATGTCCAAGCGACCGGTGAAAAGTATTATTATAGATGGGTCTATATGTAGAAACTTCCAAGGAGGGATGTCTGGAACTTCTACATGTTTTCACAGCTATATAGTATGTTTTAAATGATTTCTGAATAGTCGGTGTTTGCTGCATTAGCTGTTGGTAAATTGTGGCTAATATAGTGTTCGCACGACTAAAATAATATATAGGTTGGTTCTTTGTGAAAACTCAGTTAGTCTTATACCACTGAGGTCTTAGTATGAGGTATACTAAGGCGGTGAACTCATTATTTCACCTATGCGGATGTGGATACCACCACAACCGTGTAGATGATGTTTCTTTGGCTACAGGTACTTCGGTATAGTCGATGGGTCGGTAGCAGTGTGCTTGGGATATTATGACTGAAGCTCGCCGCGACAGTTGTAATTGTCGGACCACGGGTTGTCCACTATTTTATAGGTTTGGTATGGCTTGTGACGTTTGTGTCACTTATTCTTTGTTAAGCCATTATTGTTATAGTGTTAATAAGACTCAAACAGATAGATGTTAAATGGCTCTTTGTTGTAATTAATTTGTGATAGATGTATAAGTTGTAATTTCCGCTATTCAGATTTATGTTTTCCGCTGCATAGATAGATGTATGTTATACTCTGATTATCAGGTACATGTTATGGGGCATGTGCCATATGTTGGCTGAGCGACACGTAGTCGTGCCACTGCGATGACTCGTTTTACGTTTTATTTAAATAAAAAAAAAACGAGTCGTCACAACGTGATTTAACAACTGCATGATTTCAGCGTGATACAGTAGTGAAATATATACTGGTCAAGCACGGAACATTGAGCATGTAGTATAGAGCATACATACCAGCAGTATCAGTATATCAGCAACATAACAGTATCAGCAGCATATCAGTATCAACAGCATATCAGTATCAGCAACATAACAGTATCAGAAACATATCAGTATCAGCAGCATTATTAGCCCCAGTTCATGCATCGCATATATAGCATTGTTTTATGAGTGATGTTTTTATGTTATGAGTAGCTTTTACTAGACGTATTAGTATGCATAAGAGTTTTAATGAAAAAGAGCTTATGCATATTTCTATCGGATGGTCGCATGTGTTAAGATCATACATTGAACTTGAAAGTACATGGATACATGATTGCCCAGGTGCGAGTAATGGCATGTCTATGAGTAGTAAGGTTGACTGTTATTGTTCTTCAGGAAAGACGTGATAGCATGATTGAGTTTAGCTCTAGTGCTCTCATGATCTACTGACGTTCAAGGCACAAAGCTGAAATACGATTAGAGATGGTGTTGCGAGTGTTTTGTTGACGGATGTTATCCTAGTATGGAAGAGTAAGATGCCATGTTCCTTGCTTATGACCTATGTGTATGTGTGATATCTATGATGGAGTGATCGTATACACATACGTCTGAGCGACTGATGAAAAGTATTATTATAGAGGGGTATATATGTAGAAACTTCCAAGGAGGGATGGCTGGAACTTCTACATATGTTCACAGCTATATAGTATGTTTTAAATGATTTCTGAATAGTCGGTGTTTGCTGCATTAGTTATTGGTAAATTGTGGCTAATATAGTGCTCGCACGACTAGAAATAAAATAAAGGTTGGTTCTTTGCGAAAACTCAATCAGTCTTATACCATTGAGGTCTTAGTGTGTTTCATTCTAAGGCGGTGAACTCATTATTTCACCTATGCGGATGTGGATACCACCACAACCGTGTAGATGAAGTTTCTTTGGCTGCAGGTACTTCGGTATAGTTGATGAGTTAGTAGCAGTGTGCTTGGGATATTATGACTGAAGCTTGCCGCGACGGTTGTAATTGTCGGACCACGGGTTGTCCACTATTTTATAGGCCTGGTATGGCTTGTGATGCTTGTGTCACTTATTATTTGTTAAGCCATTATTTTTATGTAAATATTGTGTTAATAAGATTCAAACAAATAGATGTTAAATGGCTCTTTGTTGTAATTAATTTGTGATAGATGTATAAGTTGTAATTTCCGCTATTCAGATTTATGTTTTTCGCTGCATAGATAGATATATGTTATACTCTGAGGATGTGGTGCATGTTATAGGGCATGTGCCATATGTTAGCTGAGTGACAAGTAGTCGTGCCACTGCGATGACTCGTTTTACGTTTTATATTAAAAAAAAAAAAAAAAAACAGGTCGTCATATCATGACTGCAAGCATCCTGCAACAGAGCGAAAGCTAAAGGCTTGTATCTTTATAAATGGGATCCGGCTTAGGTGCTCCTAAGTCGAATCCTTATAAATGTTCCAAAATAATAATATATATATATATATATATATATATATATATATATATATATATATATATATATATATATATATATATATATTTTGATAGTGTTGGCTTGATATTCCAAAAAGTATATATAACACAGAAGAAAAACTAAGAAAACTAAATTAAATCAAGGCTAACGAAATAAAGAAATTTGTTGTACTTTTCTGCAAAAATCAGGCATGTGAGAGCTAATTAAACATAACTAAAACTAAACTAGAGTTGCATGTGGATATTACATATAAGTAAGAGTGCTGTGAGAACCATCTATTTAAAATGAAGTTTCCTTCCTCTTCGTTTTTCTCTCTGGAGAAAGCTTAGCGGTTGAGAGTTTTCGTCTCCCACTGTATTCCCTACGGTTGGGAGTTTGAGTTTGTTTTCTACTGTTCTTTGTTCCATTATTCCTCTTGTATTGTAGCTAGTATGGAGGAACTGACTGCCAAACTGGGGGATTCCTTGCATTTCACAGATGGTGAAAAGCAAGGAATATTTATTTCGGAGGTTGATACTGCCGACTTACGGCTGAAGAGTGGAAGATGTTTGGTAGGACGATTGTTGTCTGAGCGGCGAGTTCAACAAGATGCTTTCCAGACTATGATGCCCCGGTTGTGGAAGACGTTGGGTCCGGTGAAGTTCAAAGAACTTAATGATAATATGTGGCTACTTGAATTTACATCTAAATCTGACAAGCGTCAAGTTTTGAATGGGCAGCCTTGGTTGTTTGATTGTTGGGTCTTGGTTCTTAAGGAAATGGATGATAATATTCCCCCTCTCCAAATGGACTTTAATCTTGCCCTCTTCTAGGTACAGGTGCATGATATGCCGTTGTTGTGCATGACTAGGGAGGTGGGGCTTCGGATTGGTGCATTGTTAGGAAAGGTGGTGGATGTGGATGTTACAGGTGATGGTGTTGGATGGGGCCAGAGTTTGCGTATTAGGATCCATCTTCCTCTTTCTAGCCCGTTAGAACGAGGTCGTTCTCTCCACCTTGATGGCAAAGTTGTTTAGGTTTCCTTTCGTTATGAAAAGATCCCTCAATTTTGCTATACGTGTGGGAGAATTGTCCATGGATCTTATATTTGTTCAGGGAGTTCGGGTTTTCGCTTAAATGGTGAAACATCTGTTAAAAGCTGGGGAAGTTGGTTGCGTACTGATGATTTACATTACCGAAGGAGTAACACTTCCATGGGGAGACTTAAAATTCCACCGGATTCAGCTCCGGTGCGGGCTAGTACACAGGGTGGTGGCTCTGTAAAGTCTGACAGCATCATCCCAGTTTCCACGAATGGTGGCGGGGGCCTAATTTCAGTTCAAACGAGTCTGTATTCTCCAGTTATTCAAGTTCCCCTTTTCTTGGCTACTTCACTGAGTGGGGGCAACGTGGAGCAACAGAGTGGTCCTAACTCGAATGTTGACAAAGCAGTTTGTAGATTCGCTGATCTGGCAGTTACTACTCCCCAGGTTTCAGCTTCAGTGGATTCACACGTTGTTCCTCTCTCATCTCTATCTCAACGGCATGTGGTGGCAAACGTGGAGCCAATTGAGGGACGTGAAGGATCCTCTTCCTTGAATCCCAATCCTGCTTTCCACGTGGCTTCTCCCTTAGTGCCTGTCTCACAACCATTGAAACCGACCATTCCAGGTGGCAGTTTGGATTCGGGTTCACTACTGGGCACTGTCAATCAGCCGGCTCGTGTGCATGGTTCACCTCATTTACGTGCTCTATTTCGTAAAACATCAGTGACTACTGCGAAGCCTAAAGAGGCCACTCAACCATGGAAGCAAAAGTCAAAAGGGGTAGCGGGGGTTTCTAATCCAATAGTTGTGAGCAAACGACATCATGAAGACATGCAGTTATCACTCCCAGCTATTCAAGGGTTGGGACTCAAGAAGTTCAAGCTTGAAGACAAACAGTCTGATATGTTGGCAATGGCGGCGGCTGATGATCAGCCCTGCCTGCCACAATGAGTTGCCTCAGCTGGAACTGCCGAGGGCTTGGTAACCCTCAGACAGTTCGTGTCCTTCACCAATTGGTGAAGGAAAGAAAACCAAGCTTAGTGTTTCTTATGGAGACTCTTTGCTCACAAAAGAAGATGGAATCTGTTCGGTGTAAGCTTGGGTACAAAGGTTTATTTGTTGTGGATCCTGTTGGCAGAAGTGGCGGCCTTACTTTGCTTTGGAGAAAAAACCTGGATTTAGAGATTTTTAATTACTCCAAATCTCACATTCATGCCGTGATTAAAGATGCTGATGGACAACCTTTTTGGCAATTTACGGGATTTTATGGTAACCCTGATACAGCCCGAAGGGGGAATCTTGGGCCTTACTACGACATTTGAAGATGCTACTTCCACTACCATGGTTTTGTGCGGGAGATTTCAAGGAAATCGTGGAACAATCGGAGAAGGAAGGGGAGGTTCTTTGGTGTGAATCACAAATGGTGGGTTTTCGTGATGCTTTAGAGGCTTGTGGTTT
This sequence comes from Alnus glutinosa, assembly GCF_958979055.1. Taxonomy (NCBI): domain Eukaryota; kingdom Viridiplantae; phylum Streptophyta; class Magnoliopsida; order Fagales; family Betulaceae; genus Alnus; species Alnus glutinosa. The sequence goes on along the minus strand of NC_084889.1, from coordinate 10,495,272 downwards.
ATGTGACTTGGGGTTTTCGGGTCTACGTTTCACGTTGTGTAATTATAGGTCTGACGATACATTTACAAAAGAACGATTGGATAGGGCAGTAGTTGATTGGGATTGGAATTCTATTTTCCAGTCGGTTGATGTCTTTTTCTGTGCATCCTCCAGACCGAAGGCCGTTCAAACGTTGTTTTAAATTCGAGGCTGGATGGGTGAAGGATGAGGAGCATCAAAACATTGTTCGGACTGCATGGGAGGAAGAAGTGTTGGGGGTAAGACCTATTGTGGATGTGCAAGCGTCTAATTGTCAAAGGTCCCTCACTACTTGGAGTAAAAGGAAGTTTGGAAGGGATGCTGATTTACTCAAACAAAAGAAGGCTCAATTACTACTCCTCCAACAGCATGTAAGGCCGGCTTTAGTTCTGTCTATTAAACGTCTACAAGCTGAAATTGAGGAAATTTTGGAGCGGGATGATATGCGATGGAAGCAACGTTCAAAACAGAATTGGTACCTCAAGGGCGATCGGAATACGCAGTATTTTCATTCATAGGCGAATCAGCGCCGTAAAATGAACACGATTCATTCCATTACTGATGGTGAGGGCCGGGTTCTGAGGAATCCTAAGGAGGTTAGTTCGAAATTCCTTTCTTATTTTGAGCATTTATTTCAGACTCAAGGTCTTGTCGGTGTGGACTTTTGTTTGGAAAATATGGAGTCTCATGTTACACCAGACATGAATGCTAGGCTTATTCAACCTTTTCATGAGGAGGAGGTCCAGTTGGCACTTTTTCAGATGCACCCTTTGAAATCTCTAGGACCGGATGGATATTCTGTGGGTTTTTATCAACAGTCGTGGGATATCATTGGTTCCGATGTTACAAGGGCTGCCCTTTTTTTTTCTCAATAGAGGACTTTTTGAATAAGGTTTGAATTCTACCAATATATACCTTATTCCTTAGGGTTCCTCTCCCACTCACGTTTCGGATTACTGGCCCATAAGTCTATGTAATGTGCTCTACAAAGTCATAGTCAAGGTGCTTGCAAACCGGCTAAAACATGTGCTACCTTCTATTATCTCCCCGGAGCAAAGCGCTTTTATCCCGAGTCGTCTTATAATGGATAATGTTTTGGTAGCTTTCGAAACATTTCATACTATGGATTCACGGTTGAAGGAAAAGGAGGGCTTTATGGCTTTGAAGTTGGATATGAGCAAGGCGTATGATCGTCTTGAATGGGATTTTTTGGAGGCCACGATGAGGAAGCTTGGATTTGCTAGTAGATGGATTCATCTTCTAATGTCATGTGTTCGTACCGTTTCTTATTCGGTACTTATCAATGGCCAACCTCACGAGTTCATTGTGCCTACTCGCTGTATCCGACAAGGTAACCCCCTCTCCCCTTCCTTTTTTTATTATATGCACGGAGGCTTTGAGCTCAACGATACAACATTCCGCACGGATAGGGGATATTACGGGTGTGTCCTCATCTCATAGAGGGCCTATTATCCATCACTCGTTATTTGCGGATGATAGTCTTTTATTTTGTCGAGCTAATCTAAGGGAGTGGAGGTCTATTCAAGCACTATTAGAAAGTTACGAGGTTGCCTCGAGGCAGCAATTTAACTGTGGTAAAACCTCAATTTTTTTCAGTTGAAATATTAGGGGGGATGCTCGAGAGTCTATTCTTCAAGCAATGGGAGTTAATTCTACTAATGCCTATGAAAAGTATCTTGGTTTACCGGCTTTTATTGGACGGTCGAGAATTTCAACATTCAATAGTATTAAAGATAGAATATGGCAGCAGATAAACAGGTGGAAGGAAAAGTTCTTATCACATGTTGGAAAGGAGATCCTTATTAAGGTTGTCCTTCAAGCGATTCCCACCTACACTATGAGTGTTTTTCGGCTTCCTAAAACTCTTTGTCGCGATATTAATTCTATGATGGCAAAGTTTTGGTGGGGGCACAAGAAGAATGATCATAAAATCTCGTGGATGGCTTGGAAAGGTTTAGGAAGGAAGAAACACTTGGGTGGTTTGGGATACCGAGATTTAGACAGTTTTAACATATCTTTGCTTGCAAAACAATGCTGGAGGTTTACAAAGTTTCTTGGAACTCTAGTAACAAGGGTTATGAAAGCAAAGTACTATCCAAATGGTGATTTCCAGGGGTCTTCTCTTGGTGCTCGGTCGTCATTCGCATGGCGCAGTATTTGGAATTCGAAGCTTGTGTTATAGGAAGGTTTAATTTGGCGCATTGGGGATGGATCACAGGTGAAAATCTGGGGGGATCGGTGGCTACCCTCTACTCAATCTCATATAATCCAATCTCCAGCAAATGTCTTACAACCGGACACAAAGGTGTGTGAATTAATAAGTGTGGAGTCAAAATGGTGGAACATACCTCTATTGGAACGTGTCTTCCCTGCGGATTTAGTGGAGACCATTTGCAACATTCCCATTTGCCCCTATTTGATTTATGATCGGCTGGTTTGGGCAAGCACCAAAACAGGACTCTTTTCCATTCATAGTGCCTACCATCTTGAATGTGAGAGGAGGACAAGAATTCAGGGGAGTTGTTCTAATGCACCAACTATTAACCCAATTTGGCATTTCATTTGGAGCTTAAGTATCCCACGGTCGATACAATTGTTCATTCGACATGCTTGTAACGAGATTCTACCAACCAAAGAGAAGCTTTGTCATCGGCGAGTAGTGGAAGATCCCATTTATCCAATGTGTGGTAAGGAGGTAGAGTCGAGTTTTCATGCACTTTGGAGGTGTCCAGCTGCTCAAACGCTCTGGGCTGAATGTCCCACCCGTATAAGTAAGTGCTCATCCTCTAGTAATGATGTATTATCTTTGATGGATGCTCTGTTTCAACGGTTGGATAGGGAGGAGATGGAGTTGGTTGTAATGGTTGCACAGAGGGTCTGGTATCGCCAGAACAAGTTTGTGTTTGAGGGTTTGTTGACTCCTCCAACGTGTTCGATAAAATGTGCCAAAGAGTCTTTGGATGAGTACCATAAAACGACGAGCAGGAATTCCATCTCTCTTTCTAGGCCTCGGGTTCCAAGATTAACACGATGGTCCAAGCCTCCTGTGGGTTTTGTTAAACTGAATTGGGATGCAGCAGTTGATCGTTCGAAGAAGATGGTAGGGTTGGGGATTATTGCCTGTGATTCTAGCGGAACTGTGGTAGCTTCAATGTGTTCTTTTCACCCGTATGTATCTGATTCCACTGTGGCAGAGGCCATGGGTGCTCGTCAGGGAGTTGAGTTCAGAAGGTTCCTGGGTCTCCAATCAGTGATGTTAGAATGGGATTCTCTGGAGGTGGTTCTTGCTCTTCAGCATGAAGACGTGGTTGACGGGTATTACAGCAATTTGGTTTTGGAGACCAAAGCTATTCTTCAAGATTTTATGTCGGCTATTGTTCATCACGTGGGTCGCATGGGAAATCAAGCTGCCCATTCTCTTGCACGACATGCTGTCTCTAATGCTTTAAACCATGTTTGGTTTTCATCTGTTCCTTTATATCTTTCAAGTATTGTATCTAATGATTTGTTGTTATCTGATCATATATGAAATGAATTTCTTCTCACACAAAAAAAAAAAAAAAAAAAAAAAAAGAGCACTATGAGAGCAAATGAGCAATGACGTTAAACTCCCCTTTAATGTGCTTCTCTCAGTTGCTAGAAATTCTCTTTTGGTAATGTTTTAGTCAAAGTATCAACTACTTGCTCCCTTAACCTGCAAAACTTCAGGTTTACTTCCCCAAATAAAAGATCAAGAAAAAAATTAATAAAAGACAAGAAAAATAAATTAAGTTGAAAATTTTCAAATAAATATCTCGTTCGGATGAGCTTGCCATGTCAGCACGACCAAGTTTCAGATTTACCATGCCACGATAGCAAAACCACATCTGGTGCCACGTCATGCCACATGCTACGCTAGATCCTATGCCAACATGTGTCAGCATGCCAACTCATCAAGCCGTGTATGATGCTACGTCATGCCGCGCGCGTTTCAGGTCAAAAGTTGTGTCGGATGACACGTATCACTCTTAGGAGGATTTTTATATATAAGGCTAAGAAATAATCTCGTTCAAGCGAGATTGAGGCTCATTCGAACGAGCCACGTCTTAGAAGAGAAAAACTCTTAGTTGGAAATGCAGGTTTTGCTGGCCGCCACATCTGGTTTGAACGAGACAAGTTCACGTCCGAACAAGCTTGGAAAATTTCTATAAATAGTTGATTTCAAAAGCTAAAAAATTCACAGTTTCTTCTCCGCTTACCTTCTAGCACCTTGAGATATATTCTTAAGAATATTGGTAGTGAGTTGGGGGGGAAAAGTGCTTGGAGAAATTCAAGAGAATATTGAAAGCTTAGGAAAGCTGAGTTAAGGCAAAAGATTATTTTAGACTTGAAAATACTTCCAATTGAATGAGTACAAAGGATCCATAGATAAAAAGAGAAGAGAGTATTTTTAACTATAACTAGATCTTCAATTTTATGATTTATATAAGTAGTTCCAGCCAACACTATATATATATTTGTTCTTATTCTGGATTCTTGAACATTGATAAAGATACAGCTTCCAATCTGTTGCAGGATGCTTGCAGTTTGTCATGCTTTGGTAAGTATTCATTCTTTGCAGCGGGTTTAATTTCCAAAATCCTCCAAACAAGTTCCTTTTTTCTATACATCAAATAAAATTAATAAGAGCAACTAAATTATAGAAGTTTCTTGGCTGCCTATTGGAAGAAGAGAAGTGATTGGTGTACAACAGTTGTGCAACTGTTGTGCACCACTTTAAAAACATGGGATAAATCTCATGTGAGACCCCTGTGACAGAATGCATTACATAAGACCCATCTTATGTCTCTAAGACCTTGCATAATACTTGCACAATTGTTGTATAAGAATCATTTTCCTTGAAAGAATAGAGGGTGACACACGCATAAGAAACAAGAGACTTGATATTTCAAAGTGACGGATAGACTTGGGCTGGATGTACACGTACTCGACTGGATATTGTACACGTACTCGATCATGGACAATTCATAAGATATTAAAATTCCTTGTCAACGAAAGAAACTGTTCGTTGCTTAGAGTCACATGGAGGGTAGGGAAAACAAGCCAAGTGAGGACCAGTTCAGAGCTTGAAAGCTTAAAAGGTAGAGAATAAAATAGGAGAAATGCTGCACGAACTTTCCCTTTTGTATTTTCAATTTCTTATTCCAATCTTCGCTCCCGTTGAAGGTGAGATAGAGGTGTAGTATATAGTATTTGTCTAAATTTTGAGTGGGGCGTTCAAAGATTGAAAACTTCAGGATGAATCGTGGAAATGGCCATCTTAATTGAAACAAAGAAAATATGACCATCTTCATTGTCAGTCCATTTCATTGGCATATATTACACTTCAAGAAGCAAAGTCCTTGTCAGTAGGATAATACTCATGTACTTAGCTTGGTAAAAACAAGAATTTTCATCAACGACGGCTGATTAGTCTGTTAATTACCTTACATTTTCGCCCATCCTTGGTGCGTACGTTGTTCCAAGTTTATACTTTATATATCTTGACCCGAATAAAACTTGAATACTAAACAAGACTAAAAGAAAACAACATTTATAAGCTAGGCGTATTAGAACATTCTAACTTCTTCCGCCTGCAAATTAAGACAGAATAATTGCACCAACATATTTTCGCTTGTGAATTTGTTCCTTCCCATCAGTTTTTTTTTTGTTTTATCCAGTCAAAGATCAAGAATTGAACCTGCTTAGACGTGAAAAGGTCTTAAAAGAAAGCCAGATAACGCGTGAAGTTCACGTGTGGCAGTAGGTGGATTGTTATAAATACACATCTTTTGTGTTCCAAAGGGACGCAGACAGTACTGCTCTCGTCCATCCAATTCAAAAAATATAATGCTTCCGTCTACCTTATTATTCGTCCTCATATATTTCGACTCCAACTTTCTTGGAGTAGAGTCGGCCACTCCAAGTATTGTTACAGACAAGGAAGCCTTAATCTCATTCAGGTCTACCATAAGTCTGGAGCCTCCCAACCCTCTGTCTTCTTGGGACCAAAACTCATCATCTCCCTGCAATTGGACTGGAGTTTTCTGTAACAAGCCTGGCGGGAGAGTGGTTGACCTTCATCTTTCAGGTTTCGGACTTAAAGGGTCCATCACCCCTCATATTGGCAATCTCTCCTTCCTCCATTCCCTTCAACTCCAAAATAACCAATTTACAGGAAAGCTTCCCGATGAAATTGGCAATCTTTTCCGTTTGAGAGTTCTGAACATGAGCTTCAACAGCATATCAGGTGTGCTGCCCTCAAATATAAGCCAATTGACCCAACTCCAGACCCTTGACTTGATGGGAAACAAGATTACAGGAAGAGTTCCAGAAGAGCTTAGCTACTTGACGAATCTCCGAGTCTTGAAGTTGGGAGGCAACCATCTATGTGGTGCAATTCCAGCAGCCTTGGGAAACATTTCGTCACTCACAGAAATCAATTTAGGCACCAACGCTCTTAGAGGCATGATACCCAGTGGCTTAGGCCGCCTTCAAAATCTGAAGCTGCTTGATCTCAGCGTCAACTATTTGTCTGGCACCATTCCTCCATCAATATACACCATATCCTCCCTGGTTTCTTTGAGCTTAGCTTCAAACCAACTTTCGGGTGAAATTCCTGGAGATATTGGGATTAAACTCCCAAATCTTTTAGATTTGAGATGCTGCCTTAATAAATTCACAGGAAAAATTCCATGGTCTTTGCACAATCTCACCAATATAGAAATCATCCGCTTAGGATACAATCTTCTAGAAGGAACAGTACCGCCAGGCCTGGAAAATCTCCCGTTTCTTAAAATGTATATTATTAGTTATAATAGGATTGTTAGCTCGGGTGTGGGTGGTCTCAGTTTCCTTACTTCTTTGCAAAATAGCACTCTCCTCAACTTCCTTTCCATCGAAGGCAATCTTTTGGAGGGTGTGATTCCAAAATCAATAGGCAATCTTTCTAAGGTTCTCTCAAAGTTAATCATGGGAGGGAACCGTATTTATGGTAACATACCCGCCTCCATTGGTCATCTTACTGGCCTGGCTTTGCTAAATTTGAGCGGCAATTTGATTTCAGGTGAAATCCCACCTGAAATAGGCCGGTTGGAGGAATTGCAGATGTTGGGCTTGGCCAAAAATCAGATCTCTGGCAGTATTCCAAATTCCCTTGGTAATCTTCAAAAGTTAAACCATATAGATCTATCAGGAAACAGTTTGGTAGGTAAAATACCCTCAACTTTTGGAAACTTCAAGAGTCTTCTTTTCATGGACTTATCCAACAATAGGTTCAATGGAAGCATGCCCAAAGAAATTCTAAGTCTCGGTAGTTTGAGCATTGTTTTGAATTTGTCTAAGAACTTTCTGAGTGGACCTCTACCTCCAGAAATTGCTCTCCTACAAAGTGTTGTTACCATTGACCTCTCTGACAACCATTTGTCTGGTAATATTCCCAGCTCAATCAGAAACTGTAAGAGCTTGGAGAAATTATTCATGGCCAGGAACATACTTTCAGGTCCTATTCCGAATACTCTAGGAGAATTGAAAGGCCTGGACTCTCTCGATCTCTCCTCCAACCAATTTTCTGACTCTATTCCTACCGAACTCCAAAACCTTCTGGTGCTTCAGCTCTTGAACCTATCTTTCAATAATTTGGAAGGGGTAGTTCCAAACGGCGGAGTTTTTGGAAATCCCTCTGAAGTTCATTTGGAAGGCAACCCAAAGCTTTGCTTGCATTTGGCATGTGTCAATTCTCAAGGTGGTGGAAGAAAGGTAGAGAAAATTTTAGTTATTACAAGTATTCTTCTAACATTAGTCCTATGCGTCATACTTGGCTCGGTGTTGTACATAAAGAAAAGTAAATCAAAGATTACAAAATCTTCTGAACTGCTGCAAGGACAACATCAAATGATCTCGTACAGTGACCTGCGTAGGGCAACTGGAAACTTCAACCAAGAAAGCTTTCTTGGGAAAGGTGGTTTTGGGTCAGTGTATAAAGGCTATATAAGGCAAGGAATTCCCGTGGCAGTCAAGGTCCTTGATCACACTGAGAGGACAAGCTCTTGGAAGAGTTTCTTGGCAGAGTGCGAGGCTATGAGGCATGTTAGGCATCGGAATCTTGTTCGATTGATTACATCATGCTCTAGCATAGACTTCAAGAACATGGAATTTATGGCTTTGGTCTATGAATTTCTAAGTAACGGCAGCTTAGAAGACTGGGTTAGGGGCAAGAAGAAGCACGCAAATGGGGAAGCCTTGAATGTTGTGGAGAGATTGAATGTGGCCATCGACATTGCTTGTGCATTGGACTACTTGCACCATGACTGCAAAGTTCTAGTGGTGCATTGTGATTTGAAGCCCAGCAACATTCTTTTGGGTGAAGACATGACTGCAAAAGTAGGAGATTTTGGCCTGTCCCAGTTGCTGATGGAAAGAACAGGCAATCAACCTTGTATCACCTCTACATATGCTCTAAAGGGATCCATCGGTTACATTCCCCCAGGTAATTAGTACTATAACATCTCTCTCTTCTTTTGGGTGATTGATAACTTTTTCTAAATTTTGTTAACATAATGAATCACCTTAAATGATATGCAGAGTATGGTTTGGGACAGAAACCATCAACGGCTGGAGATGTATACAGCTTCGGGATAATGCTGCTTGAGCTCTTGACTGGGAAGAACCCAACGCATGAGAGCTTCACTGAAGGCCTAAACCTAACCAAATGGGTGAAGTCAGCTTTCCCCGCCAACGTGGTGCAAGTACTCGACCCTGAGCTGCTACTGCTTATGAGCAACCTTTACCATAATGGCGAACCCATAAGCCCTGAGATTCAATATGGTTGCCTGATCACAATCCTTTGGGTCGGGTTATCTTGCACCGCGGAATCTCGCGATGGCCGCATTTGTATTAGAAGTGCTCTACACGAACTGAAATCTGCAAGAGAGACCCTTCTTAAATCAGCTCCTATTGATTTGTTCGAAAAGGTTCAGGTTGATTAGCATCTGAGCAATATTAAGCTCGCATTCTTGGCTAAGACCTTTGGTTTTGTAAAGATGGTTGTATTCTTACTGTATAGATGAGTGTTCAGCAGGCTTGCTTCTTCCTGGAGTCCCTAGCTGTATTGTTAGAGTGCGTTGTACACTTTTGTTGGTTTATGAAATAATCATTCATCAAAAAAAAAAAAAAAAAAAAAAATTACGCAAATACAATATAAGTATCATTTACCCATCTCTAATTTAAGCAAATACAAAAGCTAGCAATTAGGAGTTTATTTACACTCGAACTCTACTTCTGCAGTATCTTTACAGGTGATGTGAATTATCTTTACAGGTGGAAGTCTATTCTTGAGCTGTTGTGAATTATAATACATAGGAAAATGCTGTGTGAGTCCACCCTAATGTGCCTTGAAGTTGTGCAATAATTGGGTAGGAGTTGTACGTGTATCAAGGCCCTAATATATAACTATATAACATATTTTTGAGAAATGATTCATGCACTACTAGTGCACAACTTGTATATTATCCCAAGACACATTGGGGTGAGACCTACACATTGGGTCCCACTCCAATGTGTCTTGGGAGTTGGGGTAGTGCACAAGTTGTGCACTAGATGTATTTCTAGCATTTCCCTTTTTATTAACACACAAATATATATATATATATATATATATATATATATATATATATATATATATATATATATATATATATATATATTCCGTTCATGAGCCTAAGTTGAACCAATTTGGCTTGGTTATTAATGCTCCGTTTGTTTCGATGTAAAATAGTTTCCGTCGTAAAATAGTTTCAAGGAAGTCATTTTTATGAAAAATATTTTTCATCGAAAGCATTTTTCGGTGTTTGGTGCTTACGGAAAATCACAAATATTTTTTATATTTTTATTCAATCATATTAACCTATAAAAATTAAGGGTGTTCAAACGGAGCGGCTATAACCGCTTTAAAACCGCTAACCGCTTTTAAAAGCGGTTATAGAGTTTTAAAAGCGGTTATAAATAACCGCTTTTATATATATATATTAAAAAAAAAAAAAAAAACCTGACCTGAGAGCCTAGAGGGGCGTCGTTTTGGGCATTGCTGAATGCCCAAAACGACGCCGTTTTGACAATATATATAAACCATCTCAAATCTTTTAGGTTTAGGTTTCCCAATTCCCATTTCATTTTGTCGCCGACGCCCTCCCTCTCGTCTCTGCCCTCTCGTCTCTGCCCATCTCGTCTCGTCTCCTCTCTGCCCATCTCGTCTCCGCCGCCGCTCGTCTCTGCCTCCGCTCATCTCCGCCACCACTACACTGTAAGTTTCTCCACCGGTTCGTGTATATGATTTGTGGTTGTTTGAAATGCATGGAATCAGTTGTGTTTTGATTGGATGCTTTGATAGTTAGATTTTCGATTGGGTAAAGATGTGATGGGTGCTCGAATCTCGATTCTTTTATGGGATATTTTGTAATTCTAGCTTTTCTCCTGCTCCCCTCAAATGTAATTTTCTACCCATGATCTTCATCTTCTTAAATTCTTAATGCTGAATTGCCAATCCAAAAGGCAAAAGGGTTGTCACCTGTGTATCTGTTAGCCTTTTAGGTCAGTTTGTGGATATGCATAAATTGGATTTTAATGTTTGTCCGTCCCGAACAATCTTTAGCATAAATGGGTTGCTAGTCATGCTGTGGATTTTGTACATAGTTCCATCTAAGTTTGTGAATGGTTTAAGATGTTGACACTCTGAAATGGCTAAAAGCATGGAAGAAATCTTGAACAACCGAAGTTATGGCAAAACCAAAATACTTGATCTAATATGCTCTAAAAGGTGCAAATTTCCATGAACTACCAGTCCTTTCTATAACACTTTACAAGGACAATTGAAATTTTATCCATTGTCCACACGTATGTGCCATATAGTGATAACAACAACCAGATGTGAAGATCCAACAAGTTCCACCATCATAAGGGCAATATGCCTATGTTTTAAGTATATCTTTTGACAAGTTCCACCATCATAAGGGCAATATGCCTATGTTTTAAGTATATCTTTTGACATGACTGCCACGAAAATGCAGGAGAAATTACCATAACCGTCACTAAATTATGACTAATGTCAATAAAGAGTTATAGTTATAGGGTTTCTGTAACAACTAGGAAAATGCTTCTTTTTGTTTTTTAAGCTGGAGTATGACACGGATCCTCCAAAATGTTTTTGAAACTATGTTATTTTGATGTGTCTTTCTAAGATACTTAAAAGTTAAATACACATTGTTTAATTTTTTTATTTAAAAAAATAAAAAAAATAAAAAAAATATGAAAGCCTAAAACAATCCTTCAGCGTAATATGCTTTCCACAAATTTATACATTGCTTGATGTTACAACATTTACGTAAATGGAATAGTCTCCCATTCGTTATGTTTGATTACTAAGTATTTGGTGCTTAATTATATGTATTTCTATGGCCCAAATTTAGCTATGCTGCAAAATTCAGATAGAGATTTTTTTTTCTCTGTTTCTCTAATACTTCTTTTTCCATTGACAGAGGAATAGAAAATGGAAGTTGAGCATGGGGCCAGGAAATGGTGCTGATTTGTGATGGAGAGGGTGTGGCCAGGGTTGTTCGGCAACCCTTCGGATTTTTGTTTTTTTCAAAAATAGTTTTATTTCATTATGAGTATTTTTATTACTTGATGAACATTAACCATTTTTTTTTTTTATTTCAATGTCTTGTCATGTTTTAAGAAACTGTTTCTCTATATTTTTTTGTGCCAGTATTAGGGGTGTAATTTTGTATTTAGATTTGTTAATTTTGTACCAAATGACAAAAGGCCCAAAAAGTATTAAATTTTTTTCTTGAAAAAATTAAAATTTGTACAAAAAATGGCCCAAAACCGGTGTAAATCTGGCCCAAAACTGGTATAAAAATAGCCCAAAACCGGTTTTAACCCAGCCCAAAACTGGAATTCGAAAGCGGTTTCAAACCGCCGGTTATAACCGCTAACCGGCGGTTATAAAAATAACCGCCTCCGCCTAGGCGGTTAGCGGTTGGTAAAATAAAAATAACCGCTAGGCGGTTAGCGGTTAACAGTTTTAGCCAATAACCGCCGGTTATAACCGCTTGTACACCCCTAATAAAAATCAATGTTTATTCAAAACATATAAATATTAATGTAAAATAATATAAAAATACCAGTGACGAGATTCCGTCACTGATCGACAAGATTCCGGCCACTTTTACCGGATTCTGGTTACAATAGCCAGAATTCGAGATAAAAGCAGAAATCCGGACAGTTTTGTCGAAATCTGGATTGGCCGAATTTCGACAAAAGTGGTTAGATTCCAGCCAAACTACCGGAATCCTGTCAGATACACTGGAATCCGGCCGTTCTAGCTAGATCTCGGTCAGTTGGTAGGGATCTGGTCGTAATGGCCAAGATTTTCTGGCCAAATCCGTCCGACTAGCCAGTCAAAATCCGGCCGTTTGGGCCGGGATATTTTGGCCAAATCTGTCTGGCCAGCTAGCCGTTCTAGCCAAATTCGGCCAGTAGGCCGGATCCGACCATCTGGCCGTTTTGGCCAGATGGCCGGAATACGACCAGTTTGGTAGTCGAAATCTGAGCTGACCGAATTCTGGCGAAGATGGCCGGATTCCGACAACATTGACCGAATGTTGTCAGATTTCGGTATCGGTAAGATTTCGGTGATGGTCGACTAGTTAAACGTTAAGGTTGACTATGTCGTTTAAAAGGGGTCAAATGCGTCTTCGGAAAATGACTTACGCTTCTAAAAAATGTAAAGCATTTTCTAAAATTTACTAAACATTTTTTTATCAAACAGAAATTATTTTTCAGTTGACTATTATTTTCGCCTCTACCAAACATAAAAAAATACCAAAATCATTTTACGCCATTATAAACGGAGCATAAATGAAATGTGTTTGAATTGAGCTTATTCGAGTCGAACCTAAGCTGGTTCATGAACAATTTGATTTGTTTATATATAGCCCTATGTTTCAATCATCTAGAGTTTATTTTGAGCTATGTTTTTGCATTGACAACTTATAAGTTTTATTTATTCTTCAAAAAAAAAAAAAAAAAAAGTTAAAAGTTTGTGGAAACTTCACCTAGACACTTATCCTCTCTAAACTATCACAACTTTTTCAATGCCTCTCCCAAACTTCAAAAAATTGGAATATGGATGTCCAATGTATCAACCCCTTTCAATCACTCTTTCGTTAAGATTTAATGATAAATCCTAACGAAATAAGCAAAAATGACCAAAATCTCCCCATTTATAAATTAAAAATTAAGAAAAAAGAAACAAAAAAAAAAAAAAAAAAAAACCCCACGGCCTGATGTGGGTCTTCTGTAATTTTTTTCTTTAGCCTCTTTTTTTCTTTTTCTTTTTTCACTTTAATGTTTTTTTATTATTTTTTTGGATATTTTTATTTTTATTTTTAATTAAGGATATATTTACAAACCACTCATAGAAAAACAAACAAAAAGGTTTTCACTTTTAAATCACGTCAGATCTGTTTTTCAAACCAAAAACTAAAAACCACCTATTAAAACACGTTAATAAATCGAGCCTACAATAGTAAGCTACATTTTATATATATATATATATATATATATATATATATATATATATATATAAACAATCTTAACAAGCCGAGTCGAGTCGAGTTTGAACTTGTTCATAAATAACTTGGTTCATTTATAGCCCTATGTTTCAATTATTCGGAGTTATTTTGAGCTCCATTTTTGCATTGACAACTTCAAATTGTTATTTATTTTTCAAAGAAATAAAAAACTAAAAAGTTTGGAAAAACTTCACTTATCCTCCTAAATTGCTATAACTTTTTTAATGTCCCCCAAACTTAAAAAATTTGCAATGTGAGTGTATGATGTATCAACCCCTTTCAATCACTTCTCATCCCCCGGCTGTAATTTTCTATTAAATTGTTACGAAATAAGAAAAAATTACCAAAATATCATCATTTATAAAATATATATATTTTTTTTAAAAAAAAAAAGCCAAAGAAAATAATAATAATAAATGAAAAAAAAAAAAAAAAACACGCGTTGCCATGGGTATGCATTGACTCACAGCCAAGTCGTGGGTCTCAATTAGTCACGGTCTTGACTGAACCATTGCCAGCAATGGGCTATCCTTTTTTTTTTTCATTTTTTTTTTTTTTTACTTGTTTGGATTTTTTTTAAAAAAAATAAATAAATAAAGACTATATTTCTATTTTTATAAATTTTTAACGAAAAACCCTTACAATAGGAAGTGATTCAAAATAATGACTAATACATCGAACACTCGCATTGCAAATTTTTGAAGTTCGAAGGAAACCTATGATAGTTTTGAGATTAAATAAAGTTTTCCCTTAAAGTTTTATTTTCACCTGTGTAGGAGTTAATGTGATATTCAAAATATTTATAAAAATTTGTGTACCCAAAATTCTCCCTTAATCAAATTCAAATGATTTTTAAAAGGCACTAACAAAGAATTCTAGAGAGAGAAAGTTATTTTTTTTGGTCTGATGTTTGCCAGCTACGCCTCCCTTCCCCGGTGGTGGTGCCTCCTAGCATTTTAGGGCTATGGAGTATTTTTGTTCCTCCATGGTGTGTATCGGTGGAGGTAGATTTCTCCTAACCATTAGAGCTGTGGAGCTTTTATTCCCCTGGTAGATCCAGGGATGGCTGTCCTCCGAGTCTTTACTGGGCTTTGAAGTTTGTGTTGGTTTTTTTTTCTTCTCGTTTTTCTCTGACAGGAGGTTTATCTTGAGGCGTTTGGTGGGGAGATGTTGTTATCATTCATGTCGCTGGTGGAGCATTTTGGCCGGATTTCATTTGTTTTAGCTATTTCAACGCTAGATCTGCGCTTGTTCATTAGCTTTTGAGAGACATGCGCCACTCAGATGGGTCCACCGGTGTTTTCTGGTCATACCGTAGATTGCATCGACCGTGTGGGTTACCGGTGACCGGTCTGTGGTTGTCACGCGCCAGGGAGGTCTTCTCTTTGAGCAGCGCGTGACAGTCACGTTCTGCCTCTTTTCGTCGTGCAAAGGTGGTGACTGAACATAGGGAAGTCGATCTATTGTTTGGTAACTCCGGGGGAGGCGCGGGCCATACAAGCGCCGGACTCCGGCGATGATAGTGCCCCTACTGCCAACTTTGGTTGATTTTTCTATTAGGTGTGTTCGTGTATTCCTTAGTTTTTATGTATAGTTTGCTTATATATATATGGCTCAAATTTTATTGGAATTTTCATTGTAAGGGGGGCTTAATTGTAATTCTAGTAAAATTTGAAATTCTGCTTAAGCAGCTGTTTTTTAAGTCAATCCTTCTGGCTTAAGAGTGTGAGGGGTTTGTCCCTCATTTCTCAAAATATAAGCCTTTGGGATTTTAGAATCAATGATAGCACATGCTATTAGTTAAAAAATTAAAAAAAAAAAAAAAAAAAAAATCAAATGATTTTTACTTTTTTTTTTGGTAACTTTTCCAATTAACCGTCTGATTTTGGCCAATGTTTACTTTTGAATCAAAATTTGTATTCACGCAATCGGATGTGTCTCAAAATTTGGCCTGCCAAGTCCGAAAATTTCCTTTGGAAATATTTGAAGGAGAAGCGGTTCAGTTGAGTTGAATAAAACAAATAAGCAAAGGCGCAAATTGGCCCGCCAACTCTTAAAAGTTAAAATTACCTTACCCCACACCCGCGAACCCGGTTTACCAAATCCTGAAATTCCAAAACATTTTGAGCCTCAGCCAACGAAATAAAAACTCAAAAAATCCCCCCACTCATTTCTCATCCAAAAGCGCGTTTTTTTTTGAAAAAAACCGTTTGCCGCTCGCTCTCTCTCTCTCTCTCTCTCTCGCCCATTACATATAGCCTTTCACAACTCTTCAATATTCCTCCCCAAATCTGGAAATCCCCACTGCTCTCTCTCTCTCTCTGAGCCCCAAGTCCCAACTGAGAGAAATGGCCGAGCAAGAGCAGTGCGTGCGCATCACTCGCGCTATGAAAAAGAGGGCGGCGGCTACAGCAGCCGAGGACCAGTCCGCGCACAAGAAGCGCGTCGTGTTGGGGGAGCTCCCGAACTTGTCGAACGTTGTCGTATCCGTGAATCCGAATACTGGGGTCGAGCCGCTGAAGCCGAAATGTAAATCGAAGACGAGGGCCAAGAGCAAGGGACTGACGACAGCCGCAGCGAAGACAACGAAGGACATTGACACGGAGCTGGGCATTGATGGGAAGTCGGATGATCCGCAACTGTGTCGAGCTTATGCTTCTGATATTTATGAGTATCTTCGCAAAATTGAGGTAAGAGGGTTTTTGTAATTTTTTCGATTTCGTATTCGAAATGGGTGTTGACATTAAGGTTTTGAGGGATTTGAATTTGGTGCTAATTCTGAAGACGGGTTGGTGTTTCAGATGGAGCCAAAGAGAAGGCCGTTACCTGACTATCTAGAGAAGGTTCAGAAGGGTGTGACTGCTAATATGAGAGGAATCTTGGTGGATTGGTTGGTTGAGGTTGCAGAGGAATACAAGCTTCTTCCAGACACTCTGTATCTCTCCATTTCATACGTTGATAGATTCCTATCCTTGGATGCGGTCAATAAGCAGAAACTTCAATTGCTGGGAGTTTCTTCTATGCTCATTGCCTCGTAAGCCTCCAAATCCTTGAAAAATGACTGTGATTTCAGATACTTAGTATGTATGGGCTTTCCTCTTACTCACGAATCTTGGTTTTCTTATTCCGATGAGTAGGAAGTACGAAGAGATTAGCCCTCCGGACGTGGGTGATTTTTGCAACATAACAGATAATACATACAATAAAATGGAGGTGATTACTTTTACTTCATCCTTCTTTCCCATTTGGTCTTATTTTTTCATTAGTACTGATAAAATGGTGATCCTAAAAGGTGGTGAAGATGGAAGCTGATATTCTCAAGTTGCTGAAGTTTGAAATGGGCAATCCTACTATAAAGACATTTCTAAGGCAAGGATACTCTGAAAATACGAGTACTTTCCTTGTTTTTTGGTCATTGATGATCTACAAATGCACTAATGTTACCAGATAAATGACTCATTTGACTGATTCTAGTTACTTTATCCCATTTTGGTTTGCAGAAGCTTCACTACTGTTGCTCAAGAGAATTACAAAGTAAGCCAAATCTCTCTCTGACCCTTTCAGTGAATGTCCCCAGTTGGAAATTTCTGTTTTTAACTCAAATTGTTTTGATCTTTCTACAGACTCCCAATTTGCAGTTGGAGTTCCTGGGCTGTTGTCTGGCAGAGTTGAGCTTGCTAGATTACAAGTGTGTGAAATTTGTACCTTCCCTGGTGGCTGCATCAGTCATTTTTCTTGCAAAATTCATGATCCAACCAAAGCTGTCTCCTTGGGTAAGAGCTCGATTACTGAGACTTACTGGTAGAGTAAAATTTTTTTATTTTTTATTTTTATGAAGGGTACTTACAAGTATGCATTTTACAGTGCCCAACATTGCAAACATATTGCGGATATAAAGCAGCTGATTTAAAGGAATGTGTTCTTATCATACATGACTTGTATAATAGTAAAAGAGGAGGTTCTTTGCAAGCTATAAGAGAGAAATACAAGCAGCATAAGGTACTTACGGCTAGAAATTTGTAATTGAAGTTGGTGTAGATTTTTACATTGTTGAAACTGTATTCTAATTTCATAAAATTGTTTTCTTGGGAGCAGTTCAAAACTGTGGCAACTATGCCTTCTCCAGAAATACCAACTTCTTACTTTGAAGATCTAAAAGAATGACAGATTGGAGTCGGGTTCAGTTATGGATATCCTAGTAGAAAAAGATTTTGAGTGTGGGCTAATGTTGATTGATGGAAGGGTTCTGTGGGGTGGTATATTACTTCTCATGAAGGCGGGCAAAATTCTTTTGGATGAACACATAGTTGCAGTGGTAATTCAGCTGTTTCTTCTAATTGTTATTATGATTTCATCATTAAGATCGGTTGAGGGTAATTCTGCTGTTTCATCTAATTGTTATTAGTGGAACGTAATTTGCCGGTGCAGAGTACTGTTTAACTGGAAGAATCCTAACCATGATGGTTTGAAGGGAGATTAAGGCTTAGAAGATGGATGGAAGCTTTCTCATCAGCTTACGCCAATACAATCAAAGCTCTCTTGACTGTGACCATGGGAAATGATGTCCCTGGAAATCTGATTACCTTTCTGTTTCCGTCAGTCATGGATGGTTGAAGCAGTAATTCAATTTTTGTAGATCCGATCATGCCATCATTTAACATAGTTTAGTGCTACACCTTTTTTGTATCTTATTCCACGAATATTTTAGTGCTACAATTTGTTTTAAAGTTTTTATTTTTCAAAACAAATGTATTAACAAATAATTCAGAGAAAAAAATATCTTTTAAAAGATGTAAATAAACATACTGATTTATTTTTAGGGTAAAATATTTTTGACTCATGTGGTTTAACAATTTTTTTTTAACTTATGTTTTATTTTGTAATGGAGATGTCTCTTTGTTTAACTTCTGCCCATAAATTAATTAAAATTTACGTCAAATGTCCTTTAAAAACATATATGTATCCTTATGCCTAATTAAAAATAAAAATAAAAAACATAGAAAAGCAAAACATTAAAAGCATTAAAAAAAGAATAGAAAGATGATCGACAATTCTTATTTTGGCTAAGGCAATGGTTATGCCACTCTTACCTTAGGGTGGTCAAACTATTTTTAAATAACTAAATGAAAGTTATCAAAACTATTCTCAAGGGTTTTGAGGATGGCTCGGCTACTATCTATGAACGGTTTGGGAGTAGTTCAATCACTCTTACAAGGCCAAAAGAATTTCATCTTAGAGAACGATAGAACCACCTAAAGGGTCAGTTCTCTAAACATATTTTTAAGGGTAGGGTTATAGTAGTGGTTTGACTACCCCTATATTGACCATAAGGGGGTAGCCGAACCATCCTTAATGGGCCAATTTTTTAATTTTTTAATTTTTTGCTTTGTATGGGTGGCTGATCTATTCTCGAGAGCTATAGGGGTGATTTAGCCACCTTTGAACTTGTCATAGGGAGGGGGTTGAAACTATCTCTAGGTTAAATAGGGGTAGCCAAGTCGCCTCTAATTAAGGCCTTTGGTGGTGGTTTTGGCCACCTTCATTTGGCTATTTGGGGGTTGCTTGCAGGGACGGAGCCAGAAGTTCTTATGGGTAGGGGCCAATGGCCGAAATTTTTTTTTGGGTAGGGGCCAAATAAGCTAAATTTTCTTTTTTACCTTAAATTTTTTAATTTTTTAGATTATTTTTTTTTTCTCACCTTAAATTTTTTTTTTTTTTAAGAAATTGGGGGGGGCCATGGCCCCTGCCAGCCCCCCCTTCCCTCCGTCCCTGGTTGCTTGGCTAATCCTAGACTAGCAATGGGAGTGGTTCGAAGCACCCCTCTTTTTTTCTTTTTTATTATTATTATTATTATTATTATTTTAATGCTGCATAGAGATATGTGTTTATTTTTTAAGGGCATTGACATTAATTTTTGTCAATGTAAAAAAAAAAATGTTAAACCATACAAAGAAAAAGATATTTAACATTTCTTTTTCAGAGGTCTCAATAGCCAATAAGTCACAAAGTCATCTATGTTTAGATTTGGTCATTTAAGCTCACTTATTATTATTATTATCATTATTATTTGTGTCTTATTTTCTTAATATGAGGGGCCGATGTTATTCAATTACAAAAATTGGCATTGAAAATCTATTGAGTCGATAGTTTCCGTCTTAACCATAAACCAAACAGAAATTGAATTAAGGTCATTAGTAGACTTATTGGGGCGAGATTGTTGCCTTAAACTATAAGGATCGACTTTATACTTATCTTTCACAATGTTCTACCTGCACAGTCGTTACCAAAAAATTTATTATGTCCAAATTCGTCTTAGTAACTGTGAGTGGCCTCAAGACCTAAATTTGGGCAACATGAGTGCTTTTTGTTAATTCCACCATGCTACTGGCACAAGGTTAATATTTTATGACTAATGCTATTCTTCATATTTATTTTTTATTGACTAATTTGTTTTAAGTGACTTTTCATATCAGTCCCTTAAAAAAAAAAATTACTTAATTAAAACATGTCACGCCAGTGATATATCGATATAAATTTTGGGTAGAACTTTCTCTTAAAAACTGGCTTGCAAGAGGATGGTGTCCAAGAGCTTATATACACACGGTTAAGCTTGTACTTAATTAAGCCATGTGGGACACTTAGAATCATAACATATCACCACGCTTCGTAGCCGACATCCACGCTGGCCCACTCTATTGACACTAATTCGACGGTAGTCATTTCTCTTTTCATTGACTTAACATTATGTCTATATATAGTTCCAAGACATTTTAATTCAGCCTATAAGTCGCCCCCTATGTGACTCAACCTCAAAGCTGCAATCCCTGCAATCTCATACACAACGTGGTGGCTAGCTCTGATGCCAAATGATACAAATTTTGAGTAAAAAAAACTCATCATTAAAAATCGACTTGCAAGAAAAGAGTGTTCAAGAGCTTATATGCACATAGTTAAGCTTGTACTTAAACCATATATATAAGACATTTAGAATTGTAAAGATTAAAGTTTAGATCGCAGAAAAAAGATCTAAAACAAGAAAAGGGATAGTCAGTGTATTTTTGTTACGTAAAGATAGATTGATATGGTCTGTTGTTATAATTAACTTAGCTTCTTGTTAGCAATTGTAATTAGGCTATGCCTATACATATAAACTGTTATAAAAGATATAATGGAAGACAGTTTTGTCTCATTTATCTTACCCAATTTTTATCTTTTCCCTATCCTCTTTTATTACTATTGTTTCATAGTCTCCGATCCAATGGTAAAAGGAGCAACATATGTCTTCTGATAATATGATATCTAGAATTTGATTAATTATTTTTGCTTTCATTTCCCTCCATCCCCCTTTTCTTCCATCAAGCTAGCCTTTCACAATATATTATTGAGTAACGTTATATATCATATTTATATCCCACAATACTAACGTGACAATCCTAACTAATATTTGAATTTTTTTTTTTTAACAATAACTAATAGAAGAGTTGGCTAAAACTGTTACATCAATATTGTAAAATAATTATGGGTCTAAAATATAGTTTTTAGTATTATTCTTATCACCATTAATCCTATGTCACATAAACAACACTAAATTGGAAAATAAAATTAAAACGACATTATTTAAGAAATTATTTAGAAAAAAGCATTAGTTTAGCAAAAACTAGGTTATATAAGTGGATTATTTTGACTGTTTGACTTTAGTCTTTCTTAATTATAAATCCGTGTAGCAGGATTATCAGCATGTCATATCATCTTTAATTATTCTTTTTCAATTGTAAGTGGGGTTACATCCACATAAGTAACTCCTCGTCACTCTTTTACTTCCAAATATTAAGTAACAAAATGTGGTACGTGGTAAAGTGTATTGTATCGTTAAGATTTTTTTTTATTTTGACACTTTATTAATCATGGTGTTCCCTCCTCTCTCAAGCATCTTTTGAGAGTGAGTAAGGCCCATGAACTTTTACATGGTATCAGAGCCACAGGTTTCTTGCGATATTGGATATTTTCCTCCCGTTATTGTCCACGTGTTTGGCCATTAGTTGCCACACGTGAAGGGGCGTGTTAAAGTATTCCACATCGCTAAGATTTCCTTCACCTGGACACTTTATAAGTCATGGTGTCCCCTCGATCTCTCAAAGCGTCTTTTGAAAGTGAGTAAGGCCATAAACTTTTACAATACGATGATATAGGATACAATAAAAACAAAAACAAAGATAGAGGAAACGGGCCGGTTACATATTCGATCTTAACGATCAAAGCAAACCTTTTCATTTCAAATTTTAAAAAATTCATAATGAATCAAATCTCTTTAAATAGGATTTGAACCTACGACCAATCATTTAACACGACCGTCTCTACCGCTGGAATTAAGTCGTATGTAGAACCTGTCAATCTGGTTGTTTTGGTTCTGGTAGTTTCAGTTTGTTTTCTGCAGAACTTGTAGCTGGTTGAGTGTTTGTATTCAACTACCTTTGGTTTTGTAATGTTTGAGTGTTCTTTTGTAAAGTTTTCATTCTTCCAGAAAAAACAACTCCCTGTTGTCTGATACTCATCCGATGTTGTTTCCTTTGTCTGATCGAGAATGAACTGTTACTGCTTCTATTAATTACACTCTGTTGGTTAACAGCTTTGTCATGCAGAGAAAGAAAACGAGAAGAAAAAGGCCCCTTGGTAAAAAAACATCAGCCACTTGATCAACAGAAGAAATATACTTAATTAGGGATGATATCTCGATTAAGTACTTTTTGATGAATGGAATGATAGTCAGTATGTTTTATGCGAGCATGAAAGACAAAATTATCACAACAAACAACAAGAGGGTAGGAGAAAAAAGTGGTACATCGTACATGTAAATACGGAAGAGCATTCAAAGCCAGTAAAGTAATTTAGCTATGACTATTGAAAAGATCAGTTGAAGGCCTATAGTCGGCTTTAGTGCTTGATTTAAATTATTAAATTTACCAACTTAATTAGGATTTTTGAACAAGTGAAGAATTAACAAGATACCAAAGCCAAGGTCTTTATTTTGAACCTTATCTTTTATCTCCATTCAATTAAATTAAAATAATTTACTTGTTGTCTAGGTTTTACAAGTGAGCAGTGTTAAAATATTAATTTATATCATTAAATCAACATTTTTTTATCCGTTTAAGCTTTTAAAATAAGCAAAAAAAAAAAATCATATTTAGTCATTGGGTTTTCAGTTGACTTGGATTTAGTTATTGAGTTTTCAATTTAGAGAATATGATCCGATTGTAGATTTTGTCTAAGTTTAAAATAGGTCCTCTATCACTAAAGTGTCAAAGTTAATGGTTTGTCCATTCGTCAACACTCCAATGCAATGCCATATCAGCAAGTACCAAGTCATTCATAAAAAAAAAATAAAAAAAATAAATACTAATCGATCTAACCGTGAAACTTAAAAAAACACAAAATCTGATAACCTAAAGAGCAACCCCACAATACCAATTTTTTTTTTTCATGAATGATTTGGCACTTGCTAACATGACATTGCATTTGGGGGTTAACATGGATGCTAATGTGTCAAATGAGACAAGTGTGAACACATTAACTTTGACGATATAATGAAAACTAGGGACTAAATATACTTTTTCCCTAAAATAAGTGGTGACAATTTCGTACCAACCTAATTTGTAAACAAGTCTAATTGCCTTGGGTTATTTGTTGATCACACAAATAGGGCATTTGCAACTCTGTTGCCATGTCTATTATTTGTTGATCATGCAAACATCAATAATAGACATGGCATTCCTCCAAAAAAAAAAAATAATAATAATAATAATAATAATAATAGACATGGCAGAATATATAGTATCTCATCATTCAATGGAATGGGCGATCTCCCACAATAGTGAAAAATTTAAAACCGTAACATTTATTGCATAAATAAATTACCATCTGTTTAATCACGCTGACAATAGAACCAAAATCCTACTGATGACCAATCAATTTAAATCAAGCAAGTATTACATGCGAACCCCCAGGGGGCCGGGTGGCCCCTTAAAGGCACCCTTAAAGGCAACGAGGGTGGCAGTCCAACCCACAATCATCATTTTCTCTTTTTATTTATTTATATTTTTAATATATTATTATTTTATTATTATTATTATGATAGACACGTTTTAGCAGTGTTGCCATCTTATTGGTACTGACATGACGACTAACATAATATGTCAATTTTTTTAATAAAATTTAACTCTAGTGAACGATTTGTAAATTAAGGCAACCACAATAATTTTTAAATTAATTTTGATAATAGAGAAAACGATTTGTAATTTATGCTACGCTTATTTCGGCGTAAAATGGTTTCTAAAAAATGATTTTGGCATTTTTCGATATTTGGTGAGGGCAAAAATAATAGTCAACCGAAAATGATTTTTATTTGACAAAAAATGCTTAGTAACTGTAAATTTCAGAAACCCAAACAGCAAACGCATTCGACCATGTTTTAAATGACGCGGTCAACTTTCATGTTTAAGCAGTCGACCACTATCGGAATATGGCCAGTGTTAGAATTCGACAACATCCGATTATTGTCGCTGAATTCTGGCCACCTTTGCTAGAATCTGGTCAGCCTAATTCCGGCGATCAGAACGGTCAGATTCAGCCATTTAGCCAGAACAGTTGAATTCTGGCTTACTGGTTGGGATTCTGCCTTTCTGTGCCGGATTCCAGCCATTCTAGCAAGATTCTGACTAGAACGGTCGACTTCCAACCTTAGCAACCTATTGGCTGAAATCCGGCACAAATGACCAGATTTCGGCCAACCCAGATTCCGACGAAATTGTTTGGATTCCGGCAATAGTAACTGGAATTCAGTGAAAGTGGCCGAAATCCTGCCGGTCAATAACGGAATCTCGTCACCGGCAATTTTTATATTATTTTACATTAACATTTATATGTTGTGAATAAAAATTGATTTTTATAAATTAATATGATAGAATGAAAAGATAAAAATATTTGTGATTTTCTGTATTCGCTAAACACCGAAAAATACTTTCGAGGGAAAATATTTTTTTGAAAATAACTTTCCTAAAATCATTTTAGGTTGAAACAAACAGAACATTAGATTACCGACTTGATCTAATGGTACAATTTTTGTATTTGTTAATATTTTTCAACCGCTGACCCTCTTCACAGGCGGAAAATGGCCCGCCTAAACAAAGACCGCGAGGTAAAAAATGAAATCCCAAAACCCTTGAAATTTCGAAATTTGAAGTTACCTTCGTTCAGTTTTGGAAAATGAAATCCCAAAACCCTTGAAATTTCGAAATTTGAAGTTACCTGAAGCCTTCAGTTTGGGAAAATGTCCGAAATCCAAAAGCCCTGAAACATTCAAAAAACTCGAAAAGAGAAACACAAGAAGCGCCAACTCTCACTTTCAAATAACTGAAATGGCGCTCGCCGCAATCTACAAAGCCCTCTTTTCCCTCAACCCCCCAAACCCCTCTCTCCTCCTCTCTCTCTCTCTGAGCCCCGAAGCCAGACCGAGCTTCAAGTGGGTCTACCTCTGACCATGGCGGAGCAAGAGACCAGCGTGCGCGTCACGCGCGCGGCGAAGAAGAGGGCCGCGACTGCCACGGCCGACGAGCAGGCGCCGACCAAGAAAAGAGTGGTGTTGGGGGAGCTTCCGAACTTGTCTAACGTCATCGTTCCGGCGAACCCCGGTTCTGGCGCCGGGCCACAGAAGCCGAAATGCAAAACGAAGACAAAGAAGGTCACGAAATCCGCGACGACGGCGGCTGTGAAGCCCGCGTGTACAGCGGAAAAAGACACGAATTCCAAGCCGGATGATCCGCAGATGTGCGAGCCTTATGTTTCCGAGATTTACGAGTATCTTCACAAGATGGAGGTAAGTGGGCCTCAGTTGCTATTTCGATTGGTTTGTTAGGAACAGTGGGTTTTTGTACTTATTATTGATTGAGTGTTTTTTTGATTTGGGTTTTAATTTAGCTTCGTTTTGTGCTCTGGTTCCTAAGGAAATTGAATTAGAAGCTAGAGAAATAAATCATTTCAATTCAGGTTCTATGCTGATGTAACAAACAAGTCCGATAGGTTTACTACTCTCAGTTCAGAGGACAAATCGGTTTTCTCTCATGTTATGATAACTTTGAGATTGAAACAACCATCATTTTGTTCGTTTAATTTTGGAAATGAACAGTGGCATTAGGGTTTTTGGTCTATTATAGATATTGGGTTACTGCAATTACGGGGTTAATTTTGGTGACTGCTTAATGTGATCGAGATTTTGAGTATGATTTGTTAATTGGTGTCCGGAATGGTTGCTGGTTTAATATAAAATCGGTTTTCGATGAAGGAGCTAAATGTTGTGATGACTAATTGAAATACTCAGGTGGATCCGGAAAGAAGACCGTTACCTGTATACATTGAAAGGGTTCAGACGGATATCAATTCTCATATGAGGGGTATACTTGTGGATTGGTTGGTGGAAGTTGCAGAGGAGTACAAGCTTGTTTCAGACACTTTGTATCTCTCCGTTTCCTATATTGATAGATTCCTGTCTTCGAATTCTCTGAACAGGCAGAAGCTTCAGCTACTGGGTATTTCTGCAATGCTTATTGCCTCGTAAGCCCCAAAATCTGTTTTAACTCTTTGTGATTTGAGATATGAAATTATTGTTCAAATATTATGGGCTTTTTCTCACTCGCTATATTTGACTACTTGATGTGACATATAGAAAGTATGAAGAGATTAGTCCTCCTCACGTGGAAGAATTTTGTTACATAACGGATAATACTTATACGAAGGAAGAGGTAATATTAGTATTAATGCTTCTTTTCTGAATATGCCTCACTTTATTGTTGTGCCTTTTTACCAAAATTGGTTTGTTTCTCTTTTAAAGATGGTGAAGATGGAGGCTGATGTACTCAAGTCCCTGAAGTTTGAAATGGGCAGTCCTACAATAAAGACTTTCCTAAGGCAAGGACACTATCAACATACTATTTTAAACTCATATTATTGAGTTTAAAAGCAATTGGACTGACTGTTGTTACTTCTTTCCATTTTGGCTTGCAGACGATTCACTAGAGTTGCTCGAGAGAGTCACAAAGTAAGCTAAATCCTGCCTCAGTCTGTGTCTCTTATGTCAATGTGCAAAAAATGGTAATTTCTGTTATTGACTACTTATTTTCTTGTTTTTTCTACAGACTTCCAATCTTCAGTTGGAATTCCTTGGTTCCTACCTTGCAGAGCTAAGTTTATTAGAATATCACTGTGTAAAATTTTTGCCTTCTTTGGTTGCTGCATCTGTTATGTTTGTGGCAAGATTTATGATCCGGCCAAAAATGCATCCTTGGGTAAGGGCTGAAGTTAGTTAGACCCAATAATGGTGTTTAAATTCATGTATGGAAGGTACTAATTGAATAATTACATTTGGCAGTCTTCAGAGCTGGAAATTAACTCTGGGTATAAACCAGCTGATTTAAAGGAATGTGCTCTTCTTATACATGACTTGTATCTGAGTAGAAGAGGTGGTTCTCTCCAAGCTGTAAGAGAGAAATACAAGCAGCATAAGGTATTTTGTTGCAATATTGGAAGAAAAAGGAAAAACAGAAGATGCTTTAACGATTTTGACTTAAATTTCCATATTACAGAAGACGCAAAAATCTGACATAGTTTATTGATTTCCTGGAAGCAGTTCAAGTGTGTGGCAACCATGCCTTCACCTCCAGAAATACCAGCTTCTTATTTTGAAGATGTTAGAGAATGACAGGTAGATTGGCAGTGAGGACACGGGTTTTCAAAGAATTAGTTAAGATTTAGATGCTTGAGAAGACCTTGCAAACTAGGAAGGAAATGAGTGTTCTAACCGAAGATTGGATTTTTGTTGCTGTGTTTAGTCATGATTGATGGAGGCTCTACGGAGTGAACATCTAGCCATGCTGCAGTGATCTGATTCTTGGTGATTTCCATTTTGTATCTGAAGCTTTGGTAACACAAAGCCCCACTAACACTAGTTGGTTTTTTTTTTTTTTCAAATCTCTTTACAAGGGAGATGATTTGTAAATCTTTTTTTGTAGTTGGTTGATCATTTTGGTAAGCTGATTTTTCTTGTAATCAAATTACTGAAAATAATATTTATCAGCCGCTAAAATGGATTGATATTTCTGTTCATTTTGATAAGATGAAGTATAATTTGTCAATCGACTAACAGTTCGAGAGGATTCAAGGCATTAGAAATCGAAACGATGCTGAAAGCTGAGCTTCAAAGGCCCGCACTAGACTAGTAAAAGTTCCTATTACTAGTCTAGTGTCTATAATATATTACGTTCCCGATTTTCGTAATTAAGCAGATAAGATGAAGGTGTCAACTTCGAAAGCATTTCAATTTTAGTATGAAATTCATGAACTTCTTGTTCTGAAGGTTTGATCTTTTATGTGAACCTTACCGAATCCTCCAACCCCAATAACCTGTAAGAGCATTAGTAGCATATGCCCTTTGTGGTTTTATTCCTAAAAATAAGAAAAATTTGAAAAAAAATCACAAAAAATCAACTCATAATAGACACCCTATTTTAGATGATGACCCTTGGGAAGCTACAGTACTTCCCAATTCCAACGTGTTATTATAATCTAAGAAAAAAGACAGTCTCTCTCATCTCTCCTCTCACGATTCCCAATCGTCTCCCTTCTTCTTCCTCCTCGCGCATCTCTCTCTCTCTCATGTCCTCTACTCTCTCATTCTCCGGTAGAACCATTGGAGAACAGCCAAAAATCAAACAAAATCACTACAACCCAAACAAACAAACTCAGAGCAGATATCCAAGACTCTTTCTTCTTCTTCCCACCGCTTCTCTCTCTCTCTCTCTCTCTCTCTCTCTCCTCCCTCACGGCTACTTGTGCGACTCCTCCCGCCGCCACGTGACAGCTTTGGACCTCTCTGGGTTCAATCTCTCAGGCGCGCTTTCGCCGGATCTCGGGGTCAGTCGCTCTGGTTTATGCAGAAACGGTAAAAGCAGCGAGGATCGCCTAGTTGACGCCGCCGACGATCTCTTTCGGAGGAACAAATCGGACCCATTAATCGTCGTCGTGACAGAATGTTTGAAGGAGCAAATCATGGCGTAAAAAATCGAGTTTTCAAAGGAAAATCCAACTGGGTTTTCTGGGTATCTTGCAAAAACGGAAAAAGAAAAAACGATCGGAGAATATATATAGTTTCAAAGAGATATGGAAGCTATTACACAATCAGCTTGGATTGGATTTTCTTTGGATTCTGGTGGATCTCGCAAAATGGGTATGGCTTTCTAGTAAATTTGTGAGAAGTATCAGTTGGGTTTTGGAATGTGGGGTGCCAAAGTGGAGAGGGATTGTAGAATCTGCTTGCTCAGCCACCATGCTTGGATTCTGCACCTGTGTGCTGGATTTTACTTCAGCATCTTGCGTCGATAGGAAGACGAAGAAACGAGAGAGAGAGAGAGAAGAATAAAAAAATTAAAAGAAAAAAAATTAAAATTAATATTTTAATGTTATAGGGAAAGATAAAGGGAAGCTGTTGTGGGGTGTTTTTATATAGAAAAAAAAAAGTGGATTGATTTCTTAAATTTTTCCTAAAATAGGAAAAATGGTTTAGTGCTCTAATTCGTCAAAGTACTTTGTTCCATGTTTAATCGCCGATAATGGGAAATGCCTACAAAGACCTGCTGTCGCAGTTGATAGTGATTAAGGGCAGTACAAATATTTTTGGTTGATAAAAAAACCTTTGATTTTCATAAAATGATTTTCCCTTTTTAGAGTTGTAAATCATTTGTTGAGTTTGGAGCTTCTACTTAAGTTGCCGGAGTTTGCTGTACCACTACCGGAGGTTGCCAGCTATTTTTTGTTGTTGCTCATTTTTCATACGAGCCTAAAGCCGAAACAATATTTTTAGGAAAAATTGATTTTGTTGAAAATATTTTTGTATTTTGTCGAAATAAACACAGTCTAACTCGAAGTCTCATTGACACCGGTTGGCTTTCTTTTTCTTCTCTTTACAAGGGAGAGAATTTGCAAATTCCTAGTTAATCTTCCTGTACACAAGACAATCATCATGTTTGATTTGCACCATGAACAGCCAATCTCTTGAACTATAAATTTCTGCAATACCTCTAGACCAAGGAAATGACAATGGAATGGGTATTTATGACATTCATCATAATGTTTACTATAACAATGGAGCTTTCTATCATATCATAATGGCAATGAATCCCACAAATATGAAAGACGAAAAAAGATGTAAAAAGTCTGAGAAAAATATTGGCAGGTGGAACTATATCTAACAATCGCCAAATTAAGATAATGTAGTGTGTTTAGGTTAAAAGATAATCAAAGCGAAATACGCTACCATTTCTCATGCAATTCACAACCCACCATGTCAACCGGAGCCACCATTTATATTAGAAATCCGTAAAAAATATGTTCTGAATCGGAGGTACATATCACAAA
Organism: Alnus glutinosa; assembly: GCF_958979055.1. Classification (NCBI taxonomy): domain Eukaryota; kingdom Viridiplantae; phylum Streptophyta; class Magnoliopsida; order Fagales; family Betulaceae; genus Alnus; species Alnus glutinosa. The sequence continues at coordinate 10,465,123 of NC_084889.1, read as the reverse complement.
TAGCACTGTACAGAAAGAACTGATAACACCCCCCTCCCTTTTTCAAGGCCATCCCATCACGGTGCTTAAAGATGAATGAATTGATCAGAAATATTCAAGTTCTACATTCGGAAATCTAAGACACAAACTACGTTGTTAGCAAAACAAGCGGCAACCTTATCACCTTCCTTGTTCCAGCAAACTTCAAAAATCCCACCATTTCCAGTGTATGTTTTCACAATTTTTGCTTCCTTCACAGACCATATGTGCATGCATTTATCCATAGATCCACTGGCCAAATACTCACCATTGGGGCTGAATGCAACAGAGTATACAGGATCCCTGTAGCAACAGAAACGCATTTTCCAATTATATTATATTTTGAGCAACTGAGGAAATCCAAAAAGTACTGCTTGGTAGAGTCCCAAGTGCCCTATTCAATTTATAGGAATTTAGATAACCATAATCAACAAAGCAATGCTGAAAGATGAAAAAGCACAAGAGGACATGCATGAGGATCTAAGCCAATAATGCAGAGGTATGGATTACTACAGCATTTGATGCTGCAATCATTCTGTCAATGTTTTAGTGGAGGTCAAAAGTAGTAGAAACCGCAAAATATCTCCATTTTATAATCAAAGGGGATCTCATGGGAGTTCCTACAGGATTTCTTCTAAAATGATGTGCCCTGATCTTGCTGCTTGAATTACTAGACTAGTGCTTCAAATGTGATGTCTGTAGTTTTAAGTTTGGTACCTGTGACCATTCAAGCTGCAGATGAGTCTCCCTAGTTCCACATCCCAAAGCTTTATTGTTGAGTCAAAGGAAGCGCTGCTCAAACAGACAAAAGGGAGAAACAATAAGGAAAATAATAAGGATAAAAAAAATTCTTTGCCTCCGCAGCACAGTGTCCGCACTCACAACATGAGTGGTTAGGAGGCTCTTTCATTGCAATAATGACTGAAGAATATTAATTTATAAGCGAGAATAGTTTTGTATGTATCAACCCAAGGTTGGAACAATACGCTGTTCTCAAAGAAAGCAACAGAGATACATTGGCAAACTAAAAATTCTAATGAACATGTAAATTTAAAAGGACTATCCATCTACTGTTTTAGCCACATTCTCCATCTATATAGTAGACACATGGTATAACTAATTTGTTTTTTCTTTTTTCTTTTTTTTTTTACAAGTAATTCACTCTCATTAAAAGCGCATAAGGGCACAACCCCCTAGTACACAAGTATACAAGAGAATATAACTCAATTTTAGAGATCACATGACTCCTAGCCTGACTCCTTTTTGATGGGGCAATAATTGGCTTTCTCAGGATGGAGATATAAATTATAATGACTGGTTTCTCTACACCTAATGCTCATTAAAAAGGGAAGGGTAAATTTTCAGCTGATATATCAAATCTTATATAAATTCAGGAGATACATGTGAAATTCTTAACAAAATTCAGAAACACATTGGTGTGTTTGGTAAAGATTGTTGTGATTTTTTCTTTTTTTAGTAGTAAGAAGTGATTGATGTGATATAAAGTAGAAAAAACTTATATGAAAAAGTGAAAAGACTTGTTTTTAGGGGATTTTTAATTTGAATAGTAATAAAAGTGAAAAAAGTTAGAATGTTTTGAAGTTGACTTTTTTTTGGGAGAAGTGAAAATAAGGGGAGGGAAGGGAATGTTGGTTATCAAACACACCCATTATACAAGCTAAAACATTAACATATGCCACCAACATTTGAGTTGAATTACTTATAAAAAAATAGTTGAGTTGAAATCAGTTCACATTACAATATCATTGCTATCTAATATTACATTTTGAGTAATGCTATATTCCACATTTCTATCCTACAACTATCCTGCAATGCTGACGTAACAGTCTGAATCAACCCTTGAATTTTCTTCTTTTTCTTTTAACAATAACTTATCCAAGAATTGGTTGAAATTGTCCATAAGCATTTTAAAATATTTGTAGGATAAAAATGTCATTACTCTTACATTTTGCATGTGGAAAGTATTTCCACTTCACACGCAATGATGCCACCCACTCACCTGCCAGGTGCACAAGACCTTTCATGGAATTAATACAATTCTAATGGACTACTAGCCTTTAAACTGATACATGTTATAATGGTTCATCGAGTAGGGAAGTCCAAGGACAATTTACTTTCTATGAACAATAATAACAAAAGCTCACGGACATTCTAACGCAATGCATAGATGACAATAACATTGGTATATATTTGGTTCGATCAACAAGAGTCACTGTCTGATTGACGGATAACTTGTTCCATCACCCTGACTGGTGACAATATCAAAGATCCAAGACCACCACCACGGCAAAAAAGCTGGGGCCAGGCATGGCCCACCTCCTTTAACTGGCTATTATAGTCAGTTCAATATGGCGCAAAAAAAACATAATTATATTACTGTTATGTGAGCATGTGGGTATTGGCTTGACCATCAGCAGAGAATACATGCTACAATAAGTGACACAACGGAAGTAGACTAATTAGTTAATAATTTCTTCAAATGTTTTATTAATGATGTGTCATATTTATTTTTCTGATAAGAAAGACAAATGTTAATAATGTCATATTTATTTTTCCCTCAGTGGTGAGAGGTTTTTTTGAGTTTGAGAAGAATGGATTTTGGTTTGGGGGTGGTGTTGTTGAAGAATACATCTAATGACGACCTGAAATTGGGATGTAGAAGACATCCCATATCCGTGTAGAGAACAACTGGTCTATAATAATAAAATAGTTCATTTATACATCCAAACAAGTACATTTATTACTAATGGCATGGCTGGCCAACACTATAGAAACTATTACTGCCCCATCCAGTAACGTATATTTCCCTGAATTGAAGTAAAATTAGGTCCTATTTGAACTAAACCTCTTTAATCCACCATATTGTTACACTTAAATGTGAGACTAGCGCATGTACCTTGCAAGCAATAACTGCTGATTAGGATTGTTTGTGCCTGGTCCTGTGGGACTCCATCGGATAGTATATATCTCCTAAAAAACATTCAATTCATCACTAATAACAATCTGAGAATAAACCAGAAAAGCATGTAAAAGCAGGGGAAATTAAATGACCAAAAAGAAGGAAAGCAGTACCTTAACATGCTCCTTCAAATCGTGCAAATACTTGTCCTGTTTCATACTCCATATCTGTCAAAATTTTGTAGTAGTTGTCAATCAAGTCCCAGAAAAAGCTTGAAAGACAATTATTAGAGACCCCATCAAACAAGATTGTTCTATACTTCAAAAGAAGAAGGAAGAAGAGAATCAATCCTAGCAGATTAAATGCTAGGATGTAACACCAAAAAGACAGAAGTTAGTAATCATAGGCAATCACCTTTGCAGTGTAATCATCAGAGCAAGAAGCCAACAGTGAACCTGTTGGATCCCATTTGATAGCATTAACTTCACCCTGAAACGGCGCAAAAAGAAACGTTTGAGTAAAAATTAGTGTTTATATCAACCTCCTCAACAGTTTCTTTTTTTGATAAGTGAACGCAATTTATTAAAAAGCGCAAGCGGCGCAACCCAAGTACACATGAAGTATACACGAAAAGCACCTAGCTAGGACTTATAAACTAAGCTTTAACTCTTTTTTTCCTAGGGTAAATTACACTTTGCCCTTCTAAACTACCACCCTAATTACACTTACATCTCCAAACTACGACTCACTACAACTCAGACTTATAACCTATCAAAATGTTTTGAGTTGTCCTCTGCGTCAAATTTGACCGTTATTTTGGATGAAAAACGTCACGTGTCTAACACGTTTGAAATATTTTGGAGTAACTAATTTGTCCCCATTGTGTGGAAATGCATCATTTTAGTAGTAGTGATAAATAAAAAATAAAAAAAGCTAACGCAGAGTCTAATTAGATGAGGGTGGATGTGTGGCCACCCCCTTGTTCTGTTAGGGGATGGCCGCGTAGCCACCCCTTAGTTCAAACGAGGGTGATCGCAGTAGCTACCTCCATCTGTTCAGATGGGGGTGGCTTTTGCTAGGCCAGCCCAAGAATGAAAAAAGACATGGTAGAATACCATTGTTTATGGTACAAAAGTTACTATAAAAATGGTAAATGCCCTACCTTTGAGTGTTGTTTGAACTATTGATGAGAAGGAAGTCCGACTTGAACCCAAAAAAAAAAAAAAAAAAGCAATTGTGAATCGAGACCTATTATTTGGCCTGTTTTCATGAGTATTATATTCTCATGTAAGGAAAGAAAGAGCTGCTTGCTGCAAAGTAGGCCTACTAAGATAAGAGCAAATCATGAACCCAAAAGATTAGATACGATCCAGGGTAAGCCGGAGAGCGTGGCCAGATCTTACTCAATAAGGCGATGGATTGTGAGATTGACAATGCTATTATGCCCATTCTGCCGAAGACAACAATACAATGTATATTGTGTTGAGAGATTCCACCCGGAGGTGAGAGACGGGTATTTTGGGGGATATGACAAGAGTATAGTATAATAGGCAGGCGAGTAGAAAGATAGCTAAAAGATTGGAATAAAAAATCGCCCTTGTGTTTTGCTAGGGGGTGGCTGCCTTTGTGTCACTTTTTTTTTTTTAATCACTATTACTAAAACAGTATGTTTTCAAACAAAATAGGAGTAAATTAGTCGCTCCAAAATGTCTCATACGCACGTGCTAGTCACATGTGATGTTTCTCATTCAAAATAATGGCCAAATTTGACACGGGGCACCAAGAACAGTTTGGTAGTTTATAGGTCTGAGTTTCAGTGAGTCATAGTTTGGAGGTGCAAGTGAAGTTAAGGTGGTAGTTTGGGGGGACTAAGTGTAATTTATCCTTTTTCCAGTGATAATACTTACAAAAGCAGGAAATTAAGGTAATCAAATTGTGAGTCAGAACCCTGCAGGTGAAATTTGATGCTGGTCTTTATAGTTATAGAGAATATAATGCAGAAAATGATGGGAATAAGAACAGAAGACGTCTTGCAAACACCAAGTACTTATTTATTCATCATTTTAGCTAGGATAGCTTCAAATTGAAGACCTGCCCTACTGCACCCCTTTACCACTAGAACCAAGTGCCAGGAGCATCCAAATTCTAACAAGGGACAACCACTCAAGTACTCATATCAAAAAAGGCAAGAAAAGAGGTCAGTACTTTGTCCCCACCATGGCACCTAACCTATGTTGGGTAATTGTAGATACTCAACTATTCAATTTTAATGTATTTTTACTGACTGACCCTAATTAGTAGGAATATTAAATGACTTATCAAGAATCTATCCCAAAAAGAAAAAAGAAAAAAAAGAAAAAAAAGAAAAAAAAGAAAATATATATATATATATATATATATATATATATATATATATATATCTGACTCCTAAAGAATTCACATATACAAATTCATGCAATGAACATAGCCTGAAATTTAAGTGGGCTCAATATGAAAAGGTTCAGAAACCAATGAGTTTCTAACCTGCCATCTCCCAGGCAATTAAAAGAACTAGAGACAACTTTATAAGAGCGTATACTGCTCACAATTATGTCATTGCTCATTAAAAAAATGCCTGAAGCACAAGGTACGAAACAAGAATGCAAAGATAAAAAAGGGCTAAGTTGTCTATCAAAAGTTTAATCCAAGAGATGATATGGTGTAAACAAAATATGCATGAGAACTTTGAAAAGCTTTCACATTACTAGGTCAAACCTGATGCCCTGAGAAAGTTTTGATTGGTCGATTCTCTCCAACCTTGCAAACATTTATTGTACTGTCAGTGGAGCATGTTGCAAATGAAACATTGTTTCGCCAATCAACATCAAGGGTAGGGCCTGAAAAGAGAATTTAGCTCATTATCAATAAAAGAAAGAGCATAACCCCCCCCCCCCCCCCCCCCCTCCAAAAGAGAAAAAAGACAGAGAGAGAGAGAGAGAGAAGAAGAAGAATAAGGAGTTTTTTTCCACTACATGATTACATAGATATTCCATATGCCACAGAAATTATTAAAATAAAAATTACAAAGTGGAACCTGAATGAAATTCAAATTGCTGTTTCCATTCCCCGGTCTTTATGTCCCACACAATTGCAGTTTTATCCACACTGCCACTAAGAAGATAATCACCCTTCTTGTTCCACTTCAGAGAAAAGATTGGACCTTTATGTTTGTTTAATGTACTTCTTAACTCCCCTATCAAAGAACCCACCAGTCAATAATACAGAAACTAATGTTATTGCAAAATAAGAACAAAGGACCCATGTACTTTATTAACCTACTGATTTAACCACTGACAGGGTTCAATGCAACATGTTAACAGTGTTTCAAAGTGAACCAACTCACCATCTCTACTCCATATTCTTGCTTGCCCATCATAAGAACCCGTTGCAAGTAATGTCCCATCCCCCTAGATGAAAAGGGCAATAGAAAGAATAAATACACATGTGCAGCCATTCAATTTAAAACTCATGGCAGTTTTTATTTATTATTATTATTTTTTTTTTTAAGTAATAATCAAGTCTTATAAAAAGCATAAGGCGGCTCTAGTACACCGTAAGTATACAAAATGAATTACCTAACTAGAAAGAGATAAACGAACAAAAAAATCGACATAGCTAAGCAATAGTGGGGACACAAAAGCCACTGTCCAATTTCACACCTTACTATCACAAATATGAAGTGAAATTAAAGAAACTAGCTTGATTTAAAACTGAATAGTATAAAAGCGCATCAACCATAATCATACAATAGACACTCACATTCCAATCAAGTGTTGTTACATCCTTGCTTTTCTCATTGGTTCTACCTCTGAAATGCTTCAGCACCACAACATTTGTAGGTCCATTTTGCGCACTAGAGCTACTGGGTCCATCCGCAATGGTCCAAATTCTCGCACTTGAATCTCCAGACCTATATATTGGGAAAAGAAATACATATATTTTTTAAGCATGCAACCAGTTGGGTGCAAAGAAGAAAAAAGTAAAAGAGCTTGAGTTGTTGGCACTTTTTTATACTTGATAAAAGCAAAATATATGTTCCATCCACTCAATTATAAGATTCTGATGATATGGAACATATATGGTCCATCATAGTCATACACACCAGATGCTGCCATGTGCCAGGGTTATGTTACCATTACATGATTTCTAAAAGAACAGAGAAAAGACAATGGAGTATCATCTCTAAACATTACAAACACTGCTGACAACAACAATCTTGGTGAGTCCCTATTCAATCACCAATCCTTCAACACCCCAATGAAGTGGAAAACTCAAAACCTCACTTCTAGGCAATCACATCTTGACAACACACCATCCAACTATTTTACACCAGGGACAGAAGCACATGTGACTGCAAAGAACAAACTAATTAGTAAGAGCATCGTCCATTCTAGGCCCTGCTCCAAACCAAAGTCAAATAAAATCATGTAACAATGCGATGACTCATCTTATGGCAGCTTGTGGTCAACCTAGTACGACAGTTAGTCTAGCCCTTGGCTTGTTTAACTGTATCCAAATCTCAAATACTAAGAAGAGCGCCTTGTGAAAGACCATCAATCCAAATGGCCCCTTCCTAACAGTCTAGGTGACCAATTTAAAGGTCACATCACTACTTCTATTTTTGTCCATCATATTAGTTTAGTTAATGACACTTGTTGGAAAGAAATTGATAAGCAATGGGGCTTCCAAGGGCTTGTTTAACTGTATCCAAATCTCAAATACTAAGAAGAGCGCCTTGTGAGGAAAGACCATCAATTCAATGGCTCCTTCCTAACAGTCCAGGTGACCAATTTAAAGGTCACATCACTACTAGTATTTTTGTCCATCATATTAGTTTAGTTAATGACACTAGTTGGAAAGACATTGATAAGCAATGGGGCTTCCAAAATTGAGCTAAAACCTGGCCACTCACAAACAAATGTGCATGTGCACACACATACAGCTTGTAGTTGGAATTCAAAAATAGGGTTTACATAGGACACCATATAGCAAAATTTAGAGAAAAAGGGAGACTTTTAAAAATGGTACAAAAGAAATCTAATAACTTGTTACCATTTTGGCCAACATGAGTTATGGTTCATATTTACAAGATCAGGATTTTGAACTGGAAGTGCAGACCTCAAGAAATAAGATAAAGAGGAGCCACACAGCCAACCATATAGCCCCACTCTTTTATTGGATATAAGGAAGCCCAATCCTACAAAACTACTATAAAAGATTTAGTGAAACTAGGAACCAGAAAAAGAAAAGACGAAAACATAAATACTATTACAGCTAATTACTAACGCCAGTGCATTGAGTCTGGTCTATGCCATCTTGCTCGCTAAAGAATTTCTTCATTTGTGCTTAATAAGCTTCAGCACATAAACATTTAATAAACAGACAAGTGGAAATTAAAGTTTTGAAATAGCCATATAACATTCATGTTACTCCAAACAGCCAACAAATAAAAACTAAATAGTTCAACAAGAAACAAGTAACACAAAATATAGAGGAAGTTATACACACACACACACACACACAAGGAGGACTACTAAAGGAGAAGCATTTGTAAGTGTGGACAGGAAAGAAGAATGATAATAGCAACTTTTAACTATAATTGAGACATAATTTGGAACACACTGATGAGATAATTCATATTAGAAGTATCTCTTTTGAAGACATTAGACTCACCCAGATGCAAGCAGCAAACCTGATGGACTCCATGCACAAGCAAAAACCTGTTGGCAGTGGAAGAACAAATTCAGGGCACTGCAATGCAACTAATTAAAAATGGTAAACAGCATGTCACAGGGATATGATCAAACCTCTGAGGTATGGCCTTCCAGAATTGTTACATCACAACTAGAAATGTCACAAGGCAAGGATGTTGAGCTTGTAGAGATGTCCATTGGCTCTGTCCCTATTTAGCTTATACACAAACATATTAAATGCTTACACGAGAAAATAATATACAATTTGTCACCTAACAGAATGGAAGATGTGGGTGTGAAAGGGTTTGCGCATGCTTGAGAAACAGAAGTGATCTCTCTCTTAAGCATACTACATAAAATTATTCTACCACGTACAAAACGAGGTAAAATGCAACGCCTACTGCAGAAAATAAATAAGCTATCAGTATGCAAAAACCATCACAAACTGTGTTTGCATGACATTCAAGTATTAATATTTGACATATCAACTGACATAGGCTTAGTGATTTAAAACACATCGTTTCAATGAAAAACAAAATTACAATATAAAACTGTATATAAACTAAAGAAGATAGAAACACTTGCAATTAAAGGATGAAAGCTTTGATGAAAGATTTTTGTTTGGTCTTCTCTTGGCCATGTGGTGTAAGAGAATTGAAGAGAATAGACTTTTCTTCAAGAAATTATAGTGGCAGAATGGTGTAGATGAGCTTTGGTGTTAATGAGCTCTTGAAAAATTGTGAAAAAAAAGTTGAGAATGACGGGCGTTGGAGGTACAAGGCTATAAGGGGTCTTTTATAGGTTTAGGGTTCTTTCCTTGTCTCCAAAGGACTAGGTTTAAGAGACCAAAAAGTATTAAAAACCAATTTTTCGGAATTTCTGAAAGCCTGGACAAAAACACCCCTAAGGGGTGTTTAGGGCTTATTTAGCTTTAAAAATAGCATTTAAAATATTTACCTATCAATAGTACCATGCTAAAAATTAATTTTGAGGCTAGTAAAGTGTTTAAAATAGGATTTTCATGCTATATCATTCACATATGCAATTTCAACCGAATTCATGAAGTTTTAAGAGAAGTTTCTAATATTAACATAATTAATGACATTTGACCCATTAAGCTAAAAAATATTGTTTTATGAAAATAATCATGCTAGAATGTTGCCTAATTGAATCAACATGCAGCTAAATATGCACTTAAAAATGCTTGAAAAAGTATTGTTAATGCTAACTAAGGTTGGAATATTACAATCAGAGCATACAGCATCTGATCAGAAAAACAAAAAAGGAAAATAGAAAATGGTTATCCATATATGAAGCACAGGCGAGACTACCAAATTATGGCATCGTTGAGGGTAACATTGCAAGCACTAAAGTCCACTTTCACCAGGACATAAACCCTACAATTTACTGGTCCTTGGAAAGGTCATGCACCTAGAAATCCAGTCAAGATATTTCATGTGGGGCCTATTCACCACAACCGCTGTTATGGAAATACTAAAGTCTCAGGATAGGCCCCAGATCAAATTAACTGCAATAGGTGCTTGGAAGTGAAGAGCTATCTCAGGTAAAAGTTTTGGAACAAATGCATACCACAAAACTTATATTGCCGAATGCAGACTGATGTAATCATGCCTTGAGGAGCACGTAGGGACTAATAAGGAGTATAATCTCCATATAATTGCTAGTCGTTTCTTTCCTTGTCTAATAAGGAAAATATATTCCAAATAAGGTTATAGGCTATTCGTGAGTATTCTTTTTCACTAGGGTCTAAGTCAATGACAGCTAAACCTAGCCTTGTAACATGTAGCTATCATTCCTCTAGGGTTCCTGCATGTGAGCGGCAGCTAGGGTTCCTGCATGTGAACGGCAGCTAGGGTTCCTGCATGATGTAAATGACAGCTAGACCTAATGGTTATGTCTTATGACCTAGCTGTCTCCTATTTAAGCATAATCCTAATGAATAAAATATCATGCTTGAATATTATCAAATCTAATACATCTCATTGTGTTTTGGAGGTCAAGCTCCCTCGAAGTAGCCATTGGAGATCACAGCTCTCTCAAAATAGCCGATTTATCCTTTCCTATATTTTGTTACTAGTGGGTCCGCATCACAGACCTAAAGATGCCCAAGCAAGCACACACATAACCAGCATGTAATACAAGCCTTAGTCTCTCAGATGCTGACAGGACACTACATTTCACCTTTGAAATTAAACACAAACAATGAGACAATCCATTATCTCCACATCCTAAAATTTGGAATACACCTTCCCACACACAAAGCAAATGGACACTTCAAAATATGAAAGCCAAATACAAACTGAACAGAAAAATATGGACTGACAACCGTACATGTTTCAGAATGATGACCACATGAGGATGAGACACAATTTCATAAATAAAATTGCAAGAGTAATGGCAGACGTAGATCACCTCCAAAAGCTCCATTTTCTTCATATTCCATTATGACCTTATCTTCACACTTTTCTCCATTGAAGTGATCCTGTTGTGACTTTTCCTTATCTTTACCCTTTTCTTGCTCCCTATCCTTCTCTATCTTCTCTTTATCCTGTTCTTGCTCTTTTTCTCTTCCTTTTTTCTCCTTCTCTCTTTCTTGTGCATGTTCCCGTTCATTTTCCTGATTGTATTCATTATGATGTTTCCCATTTTCTTCATGTCTATCCTTTTGTAGATTTTCCTTTTTAGCTTTTATGATTTTCTGTAGTTCATAGGGATCCTTTGTAATAAGATCCAAAGGTTGTAGAAATGAGAAATCATCATCCATGTCACCATTCGTCTGGAAACCTAACAGAGATTTAAATCAGCAGAAATTTCTGAAGTATGCATAATTCAAGTTAAAAAAGATATGGAATGAAAACAAAATTAAGAAAAATGCTTACACTACTCAAATCTGCCTCCAGCTCAAGATACTGAATTCCTTTTTGAACAAATCTAACAAGAGCACCTGGTGGAACTAAGTTACCATCAATTGAGCTTTTATTAATCCCGGCTTCATATCCAAAAGCAAAAGCCGAATGTGTAAAACCTGGAGGAAAAAATGTAGAAGTTAAAGAAACAAATCAAAACAACGTGCAACTGCGGTATGTAAGTTGTTTAAAAGGTAAAACTATATAAATAATATCCATCCCAATTTTTTTAATATGTGATACATGGCATTTAAACCTCCAAATCTTGAGTCCGATTAGTGAAAAGGGCATTACATAAAGACATATGAAGTGTATTATCATAAAGTACAAAATTAAATCCAGGGCTCCAGTTACACACACTTCCAAACTCAACAAAGGCCAACATAAAACTACAAAATTATTCATTTCCTTTGTTAGATTACAAGATACCATGCCTATGCTTTGTGCTTCAGAAGACCATATAAATGGTGTACTCATAATCATGCAAGTTATTTAATATTAAAGACTCCACAACTTTTTAGATATTTCATTTTTACTACTATAAATTTAAATTTAAAAAATTAAAAAAAATAAAAATAAAATTGTTTGTGGTCAGCAATTCTCCATGCTAGATGCTCAAAATTTATTCATTAAACCATCACATTTATTTTTGGGCTGCCCTTTTGTCTTGATTCCAAGTCCATGCTAGCGTCAGTATTGCATTCCCAAAGAGAAAAGACACCACAAGGGTTTGGCAAAGACAGATTTGACATTGCTCCATTGCTTTATTACAAGGGTGTTTTGGGGCACTGCTCGGCTGTCACTTGCATATTAGCACCTGTATAGACCTGACGCAGCAGGCAAACTATCTAGATAAGTGTTAAAACCCTCAAAAATGACTGTCAACAAAGCTTGATGCTGGCATTAGCGTTGTTCTACAATTAATACTAAAACTGAAACATATCCTGATATACTGCCTTAGAAACCTTTTACATTTAAAGCACGAATGCCATTGGTGGCCGGTAATAATCTTTTAATTAAAATGTCCCCAACATTTTCCTCAATAAAGTTGAACTGGAGGCTTTCTGGGCATCTTTTGGAGGTTGCATTGCAAATTGCATTTTCACATAACTTATGGAAATAAAATGAAACCATTACAGCTGTAGTGACAACACCAATTTTTACAGATTCTCAATGCATACTTTCAAATGCCATGAAGAATATGGAATAATTCAATTCCCATGGGACTACAAGTCAAAACCCTAAGTTTTTCGAGTATACAAGACTGTAATGGCTCAAACCAGCCAAAAGAACTACCACGTATTTGATAGGATTGAAATCCAATACAATTACCTGCCCGGATTGCTTGCAATCGGGTTAGCTAATTGTGAGAGGGCCCCACACCTGCATGAGCAGGCTTTGGACTGTCCAAATTGCAGCTAATTGCTGGGGATCCGGATCCTATGTGGTAAATCATTATTTATCCCAAAAGTTTAAGCTAGTAGGAAATGATGAGTTTAATTATTTAATTAATATTCTAATTTTCTCCCTCACGCGTGCGCTCAAACTCTCCGTCAATAAGTGAGGCCTAACACAAAGAATATTTAATTAAAATGGGAGGTGAATTATAAAGACAAAGTTTGGACTCAAAACTTAAATCATCACTTATTCTAAAAACTTAAGTTAATAGAAAATGATAAATTTAATTATTTATTTAATATTTTAACAATATCATTTACTTGAGTTACCCGAAGGTCGAACCCTTCATTTGACTATGCATTACTCATGTCAATCAAATGCAACATGGCCAAGGGTATGATTGTGTTTGACACTCCAAAATAAAGGAATATCTTGAAAAAGGAGACAAATCTGAGACTTGGACACATCATACCTGACATCCACATCGAAGTCCACATAACATTAGCCAAAAGAGAAATTTTTTTTTAGGGACCATCAAGGAACAAATTGATCTAACCCATAATTTTGTCCAATCTCGTTACATTATTATATCAAGATTAGAAATGCCTCATTTTAGACCTGTTGCCATAAGTCTTAACTCATTTGGACAGTCCCTACATGAATGTTTCGTCATTTCACAAGAAAAAATGCATCCAAAAGGCCAGCATTTCATACCGGAATCCTTTTTTTTTTTTTAATAAGTAAGAACGGTTTTATTAAAAAAGCGTAAGGCACCCCTAAGTATACAAGGAGTATATATAGGAACAGTCAAACTAGCCCACATAGGGATGTAAATAAACCAGTCCGTTTGACAACCCGCTCGGTTTATCCCGATTCGAACTCGAACTCGAGCTCGTTACTATAGAAACTCGCTCGTTACTGTAGAAACTCCCTCGATTAGTAAGTGATACATACCCGACTTGCTCGACAAAACTCAATAATGGCTTGCGAGCTCAGCTTGTTTAAAGCTCGACCGGATCGCTCGCCCGACTTATTAGTTCGAGCTTTAATTGAGCCGAATTTGTCAAGTAATTCGGCTCGGCTCGGCTCGAATGTCATTCTCAACAAGCTCGAGCTCGCTCGAGTTTTAAACGAGCCGAACTTGAACACACATTTTATAGCTAGATTCGAATTCGGGTTCGACTATTTAAGCTCGACTCATAAATGAGCGAGTTTTGAAATCTTAAAACTCGACTCGGCTCGGCTCGGTTCGATTACATCCCTAAGCCCACAAAAAAAAACCAAAATAAACCCACAAGGACCTAAGCACTTAAACTCAAAACCCACAAAGTGCACTCAAAGCTACAAGAAAAGAACCCAGACAAACCCACAATGACCTAAACCCTTAAACCCAAAACCCACAAGGAACACTCAACTTAGGATTCTGGATTTCGTACCAGAATCCAAAGCGTAGTTATTTCAAAATTTAAAACGTCTACCATCCAAATAATCTATCTACCACTTTTGCCTCACAACTTGAGGACAACAAAGTCATGTAAAACATTGTGCGAATGTAAAGTTAGGAAAACCGAACTCAACCAAAATAATTGACAATCACCCATTTTTCTATCCACAATCCGCATGCCCTAGTTTTCAAAGCTATAAGATGTAGCAGTAAAGGCAATCTTTGTGAAACCTAATCTTTTCATAATAAGAAGAAACATAAATTTATATATATTTATAAATAAAATAAAAAAATTAAATAGAGCCGAGAAAAGCATAATAAGGCGAATGGAAATAAGCGCCTGACCTGATTCGTGGAGATAACGGAAAACTAGGTAGTTCAACTCGGCGGAAGTGATGGAGATCATCGCTGGGGTTCAAATGCAAATAGGCAGGAAGCCAGTGATACAGAGAGGGTTTCTTAACAAATGCAGGGGGCCTGTCCGACAGTTAGTTGGGCCTGAACTATTCCTGGGAAATAAGGTTAGAGAGAGAGTGTTTTGGGCCTTTCCTTAACCCAAAAACAAAAGATGTATTTTGAGCACGGGCTAGGGCGGGCCTAGGTTTGGGCTCTTACTCACTCCTATTCGGTCCAAAACTGCGTGGTCCCTTTTTTTTTTTTTTTTTTTTTTTTTAATGCTTTTTTAAAAATGCATGTAAAAATTACTAATTTTAAAGACAAATTATCAATTTAATATAATGGACCAAGCTCAATGTTGGAATATATGAAAAAATAGAACAGAAGATGAGAAAAAATTGAAGGCATGTAAGCGGGCACTGATCTAGTCTTTTAGGTTACGTGTGGTACACATGTTGACTATTTAATTAAAAAAAAATTAATTTTTATTAGGAAATAAAAAATGTGGAATATAATAGCCTTGATATTGGAGTCATAGATAATTGCACCACTAATCCTTGTGGTTAGTCTAAATTACGGATCACTTTATGTGGTATAAAAAGTTCATGGAAGATCCATGTGGTAAACTATAATTACAAATCACTTCCTGAACTCATTTTCTGTCCGTCAAGTTAACAGAGTCCGTTAGTGTATTACAATACAAATAATATTTAGAGGTTGCCTCATTATTTATATAACATGGCAAACTAACGGATTATGTTAACTTGGTAAACGAAAAACGGGTTCAGGGAGTGATTCGTACCACGGGGACTCTTCATGAATTTTTTGTACCATATGAAGTGATTCATAATTTAGGTTAACCCCAGGGACTAGTGATGCAATTATCCCTTAGAGTTAAGGTGTAAAAGCGGTTGTTGTTAACAGTTATTGCCTCTAACCGCCAACCACAGTTGTCAACCGCCTTAGACAATTATCAAATTTTCGTAACTACAATAGCCCCGCCTTAGGCGGTTAGCGATTTTAAAATAATTATCGGTTAGTGGTTATTGAAACTCATAACCGTACCACATAATTGCTTTTTAGAAATTATTATTTTGGCCATATTTTAGTGTTTTGGGCCTTTCTTGAGTCTCTTTTAGATGATTTCGAGCATTTTTTAAATAATTAGAAAGCTTAAAAATATAACAAAGCTCAAGAATATATTTTTTCTTTTATGAACAAAGATCAATTTCATTAACCTTAAAACGAAAAACCAAAGCGACGTCGTTTTGTATATTATTATTATTATTATTATTATTATTACTATTACTATAGTATATAATGATAGACAGTTAGCAGTTATTAACCACTTCCGCTTATTCTTGAAACTGCTAACCACCTTACCCTAAGCGGTTAGTAGTTAGGGCAGAACGGTTTTTTCCAACCACTTAAAAATGCGATTATACACTTATACAGTTAGCGGTAAGTAGTTATTAGGCAATTAATAACTGCCCGCTTGTACACCCATAATTAGAGTGATAAGGATTTAACATTTAGAGTAGTTATTCCTTCATGGGCCATGAAAATAACTATTCCAATGTTATTTCATTGCACATTTTTTTATTTTCCTCTTGGGCCAATGTTATTCCGTATACCAAACGAAATCTCCTTATGGCATTTTTCTTCAAAAAAAAAAAAAAAAAAAAAAACTCCTTAGAGCATTTATAATGGCTTACGCATTTGAATTTTTATGTGAAATGACTAATCAAACTCCTAAAAAACACATCCATCCAATTCTCTAAACCAAATGTATTTTGTTTTTCATCTATAATCCTTACCCAAATGCAAAGAAGCAAGGTAGATGCATGCATAAGTTTTGTGTGATTTAAACTCATTCTCTTTATTTATTTATTTATTTATTTCTATTCCATCAAAGAGCAAGTCTATGTTTGAAAAATGAAAGAATATTCCAGTGACCAAAAAAAAAACTAGGTCGATCACATATATAATCATTTGTACTGTTGTACAATATTGTCGAGTGTCATGACTCATGAGCCGCTGAACACATGAAACTATGAGCTGTCCATTTTCGGTTGGAGTCCAGCCTGGCTTAAGGGGCTGGCTGATCGATGGGCATCAGGCATGGCCCATGGGCAATACGAGAGAGAGAGAGAAACCACCAGTCACGGAAATCCCTAAGAAAAGCAGTACTCATATAACCACCGGACTTTCTCGTGTATTGATGCCCATTTTCACGAAAGATATCGGAAGAACCGTCGGTTGTATAAGCTTTTGCACGAAGAAGAAAAAAGAAAAGAAAAAGTCGTTGGAAGAATTGATTTCAGTCTTTTTCAGGTGCAAACTGGCGGATTTTTCTGTGCTTGCTAGGTGAAGTAGGTATAAAGAGTAGAATTGACTACTTTCCCAAACCCGACAATCACTACAAAGACAAAGAAAAAAGCACATGAGCCAAATACATATCTGTCACCAATTGGACTCGGAGTGTGACCCTTGTTTCGGGGACTGAAAGCGAGAAGAACAAAAGCAATATATTGACAGAGGAAAGTTCTCGTGAAGCACAAAGAATATATATACAAAAAATATATATACAAGGGGCCCCTCGTGGGATGTGTCCCTTGTTTGCAGGGTACACTCAATAACACCACATTGCCTTTTTCCTCCTTCGCTGCCAAACAAAGCGATATAGCTTTCCCAGTTACCTTCCCCTTCTGCCTTTCTGTCTATCCCAGTATCCCTCTCTCTTTTCTTCCCCCATTTCTCCCCTCAAAGAAGAAGAAGAAAGAAGAAGATGCGAGTGGGGTGGCTGCGGCAGTTAATTATGGTCGTGGGTTTTTTGTCCTTGTTAGTCCGCGGAGAGAAGGAGGAAGCGGCAGCGGTCGTCGGCGCACACAGCCGTTCGCCAAATATGCAAGAGAAGCAGCAGAAGAAACCTCAGAGGCAGCAACGGCAGCGTTTGAGGCATTCATTTGACGTGTACTTCTCCAGCAAGAGGAAAGTACCGAACGCTTCAGACCCTCTCCACAACCGGTGAAGCTAGCTACTAGCTTTAATTACTAATTTTGTTGGTATTATTATTGCTTAATTAAGAGTTTTTAGAGTTGGAAAATGTGAAAAAAAGAAAAAGAGGATTTTGAGAATCACGGCCATGTTGGTCTGTGCATTTTGTGAATGATGAGGGTTGTGCGTGCTGTTGCTTTTCCCGGCCTATATCCATGCTTTCGACTTTTTCCCAGTTCTTTTAGGACTTTGAAATCCATATTCTCTGTATTTTATATACCAAACGCGTTATGTTGTGTACGTATAATGTAATTCGAATATATATATATCAAGTGATCGATCAAGAAACTTTGGCCTTTTGTGAAACGCTTTTTCCACGCCATTTGTCTTTTCTAGCTTGTCCCTTTTTCATTTTTCTTCTTCTCCTTTATTCTCTGTTTCTGCTTTTCTTTAGTACTTTACTCTTCCTCAAACTTCGCCGCTTTGATCTTGATTTGCTCTCTACACCACAATTTCCGGCGTGAAATATTTCCTCCTTCACCCTCTTGTCAATTTGGTGGCACAGGGGATTTAGGATGCAGGATGAAATTTCACTCTTCTGCTCGCTTCATGGGTAATTTCCGGTGTAGAGTGTAAGATTGTGGGAGAAATTTTAGCAAAGCATGAACATAAAAGATAATGTTTGTGAATTTGTAAAATATTCTTTTAGAATCCTCACGATATGTCATATAGAGTGTCTGATGGACAGTGATGCGTAAATATTGTGCACCAATCACTTTTTGTTTGTAAATAGATCAACACCCTTGTCTACTATCTAAGGTTGCTTAATAGTTGTTTCCATCATGGCATACAACTTTTGATGAAATGAGACAACCTTTCACTTTTAGTAGTTAATTATATCGTTAAATACAATGAAACAAAATTTGAATTATGAAATAATTAAATAGTGTTTATTTATCTGTCGTTGTCATATGCAAAATTTTGTCATATTTGAATCTAATTTATATACGAAAAGGGATATATAATAAACTTATTTATTATAATATTTTCTGAAATTGGACTTTCATGGATTTTTGGTTTTAATTTGTAAAAACAGGTTGAATATATAGTATTTATTGATATACAGATAAATCAAATGTTGTTGAGTGATCATTTAAGTCATTGAAATTTGTGAACCTTAAATATATGGGGATTAGGATTGGTATGGTAATTACTAATTAAGATCTAAATGGCTAAAATATTTGTGCAATTAGTAACATTGGTTTGGAAATTCAATGATAATAACCCCTCTTTCTTTACTTTTTGCTTTTTTATTAAAATCAAAGTAAAAATATTATTTTTGTATCAAATCAAAATATTTTTTCATAAAAAAAATAAAAATAAAAAACATCCAATAATTTTCTTTAGGTGAAGCCTAGCCTGGGAAGAGGTCTATCATGCAGGACGAAGGCAGAGAGCAGCATCTTCTTATCGAGAAGCAAATTGATGAAGCTACTTTGACCGTTGAAACTAGTACGGATCATCGATGACATAACACCATGAAGGCTCAAAAGCCGTGAGATTCGAAAGAAATATATTCGTAGCCTAGCCCTATCCTGCCATCCTCACCGCCACCGCTCAATTCAAAGGATTCCAAAACTCAGGATTCTCAAATGAGTCAAATCAATATATATATATATATATATATATATATTTTTTTTTTTTAACACTAAATGCTAAAAATAGTTGCTAGTTTAAATGAGTCATATGTAGCTTCTTCTTTTTTTATGGGCATGTTTCGTTGACATTTTTTTAAAAAAAAAATTTTTAAAAATATATTTGAGTTTTTTATTTATTTAAATTTTACTCAAATTTTCCCACGTCACAGAGCCAACCAAAGACCCATGTGCCCGCCCAGCAAGCCGATCTCAGTGTCTCACAATGCTATGCGAAGTAGAGGATCTGCGAGTTGATTCAACATTCACCTCGTTTGGAAAATTGTTCTAACAGCTCATAAATGTGTTGTTGCGTAGATTCTTCAAATCTTGAAGTGTTGATACAAGAAAGTTTATTTCGTTGTTGTTAGGAATTATGATCTCTTATCATTATGATACAAGGTGAATATGATTATAGGGTGCAAGAGAATTAATGGAAGAATTCGGGTAGTAATATTAATGAGCCGGAGAATTAGGAGAATAAAAATGATAACAGTAATGGCAAGTTCGAGGTGCCACCCTCTAAAAGACAAAAGCAGTAAATGCTAGATGGTAACCTTAATACCCTAGAGGCTTTATATTTATAACCCCTTACAATTAAGCTCACTAAGCCATAGATAATAATAGACTCACGTGAGGCCCATTAAGTTAGCCCTTATTTACTATGTTCGGTGGCCCAGATACACTCTTTAGACGCACTGTTTGGACCACACTAATGATTCTAGCTGTCACGCATCTCTCTATCTAACCATCTATCTTCACCACGTGTCTCTTGCAACTCCACTTCTTCTTCTGAACTCCCCATTTCTTCAAGACTCCAACTTTACCCTTACTCCTCTCTCAACACTTTGACACATTATAATTTTATGTTTCATTGTTCAAACTTTATATTTTAGTTTATTTTGATTTTAGTACAACTATTAATTGTTAAGCATTTTATATTGATTATAAGTATTTTTCAAATCTCAAATAGGATTGGTAGAAAAATATTGAATCTAGGGCTTCGTTTGTTTTGACGTAAACTATTTTTTGAAAAATATTTTTCATATTTTTCGATATTTGGTAGATCAAAAATGTGGTCAAATCGAAAATATTTTTGGTTGACTAGGAAAATCTTCTTTAATTTTCGTAAAGTGGTTTCCCTTTTTTAAAATCATAATCTATTTTTTGAGTTTGAGCTTCTCATTCTTACACGCACTCTCTTCCGCAATTAATTCTTTGTTGGCCTACAAAATCTATCCCCAATTTTCGCCGGAGGTTGTCGAAAGTCATTGGTCATTTTTTACCGTCGCTAATTTTCCGTACGTCCTAAACGCCAAAAAATATTTTACTTCGAAACAAACGGAGTCTAAATATGAAAAACTCAAAAATTAATAATTGATAAAGAAGCTCCCCAACAATAAATCCAAATGGAAAAGGCAATACATAGAAGGAAACAAACAATAGGCAATGAATCCAAAAAGAATCCAGACAATTTTAAGGGTTGTACAAAGCGATAAACAAGAACAAAATGGCTCAATTATGGGCCCCAAATGTTAAAGGCAGCAAGTGCCAACAACTATCCTCAAGTAATTGTTGCAGGGGAAAGTATTGCGAGAACAGAACTGGATTTGTCGACGAGAAATAAATGCCGGCTTCAAAAGTCTCCGCTATTAAATCAAACCACATAAGATGTGGGAGAAGGTACCCACACAATACAAAGAAAGCAACAAAACACACACACACACAAAAAAAAAAAAAGAGAAAAAAAAGAAAGAAAGAAGAAAGCTACGAAAATAAACTAGAAATACAAAAAAAAACACCAATATACAGCTGCAGCTAAGGAGAAAATAGTGAAAAACTATGAAAAGAAGAACAAGAAAGAAAAAAAATATTGGAAAAGGGAAGAGGGATGGGAAGATATCTATCACTCTTCGCTTGAAAAATCACCAGAGGTGGAGGAAAAGCCTCACAAAGGAGGTAGAAAGACCTTACTCTTTTTAGAGAGGAGGATAGTCTCTTTCTAGAGAGAGAGACAAGGATTCACAATGATATTTAAACATGAAAAATGCTAGCTATTAAAATTTTAAAAAGGTGACATGTTACCTAGGTGGCCAATTTTTTTTTTCTTCTAAAAGTTGTCTTTTTTTTTTTTTTTTTTTTTTTTTTTTTATAATTTTTTTAGAAGAGACTTTTATTATTTAATAAACCAAAAGACAATACTTTGCTCAAAGATTTTTTATGAAATAAAACGTAAAAACCGGAGAAAAATATCCTAAATTCTCATTAATAATATCATCTTTTTAATACCTAGCATTTTTCGCCTTTCAATAGAATAGAAGAATCGACCGTAATTTACATAATTTGATAACCTGCGCATTTTAGGAAATCTTTATCCATCTACCGAGTGGCATCTGGCGGCTCGGGATGGGATTGAGAAATGAGCTCTAAATTCTCATTAGAGCTCAAAGTTGTTTTGTTTTGTAAGAAAATAAATTTAGTCCAGTGAGGATGTTTGCTGACGACGACCAATGGCTTTCCGTGACGGTGGAGGGTCATGGAATGAGTATAAAGACAAACAGTAATCTGTCTGTATGCATAACAAGGGGATAAGCTCGGCTCGTTCTATCTCACCATGAAATCTCATCTAATAAACTCTTTTTTTCTTTTTTCTTTTTTCTTTTTTAATCACATCTAATAATTTAGTTGGCTCTTCAAAAGGTGATGTGATAATGATCTAGCTTCTCTCTCTCGTTCTTGAACTACTTTGTTGCACGTTTTGCCATGGAAGACTTCTACTGCTACCTTGCTTTCTTCCTCTCTGTTGTTTTTTTGGTCATCAAACTTCTACACTCCCACAATCAAAAATTACCGCCGACTCCATTTGCTCTGCCAATAATCGGACATGCCCACCTCCTTAAACAACCGCTCTACCGAACAATAGAGACCCTGTCATCGCAGTATGGTCCAATACTTTACCTTAAATTCGGTTCCCGGTCTATCCTCGTACTATCATCTCCTTCCCTTGTTGAAGAATGCTTCACCCAGAATGACGTAATATTTGCAAATCGCCCCCGCACAATGGCCGGAGATCATTTCACTTACAACTTAACTGCTCCTGTCTGGGCTCCATATGGCCACCTGTGGCGAAACCTCCGCCGCATCTTGGCCGTTGAGATCTTCTCTCAGATCAACCTCCAGAAGTCTTCCATCGTCCGACAAGAGGAAGTTCACTCCCTTCTCCGCCTAATATTCAGAGTCTCAAACAGAGGACCCCAAAGGTTGGAGTTAAGGTATTTGTTCTCACTCTTGATGTTCAATATAATGATGAGAATGGTTGCTGGCAAGCCCTGTGTCGGAGAGGAGGCGGCGGCAAGCATGGATGTGGGAAAGCAACATCTCAAAGAATTCAGGGAGACTTACGCTGCAGGCTTGTCTATGAATATATGTGATTTCTTTCCGATTTTGAGGTGGGTTGGTTACAAAGGGTTGGAGAAGAGCATGATCAGGCTGCAGAGGAAGAGAGACAAATTCTTGGGGGTTTTGATAGAAGAGATTAAGCAAAAGAAAGCGAGTTCCAGCTTGAATACCACTACTATAACAGACGTGGAAAAGAAGAGAACGCTGATTGAAACTCTTTTGTCTCTTCGTGAATCAGAACCTGAACTCTGTTCAGATGATGTCATAAAAAGCATCGTTTTGGTAAGTGATCATATAAATCTTTCCCATTATTGCTTAATTGTGGGTTTGATTACTTTTTGTACGTCGTCAATGTGGTTTTTTCATCATTTTCTTTTAACCAAAGTAACTATATATCCAGCTCTGTTGTAGCAGAACATGATGCAGTTTGTGTAAGGTAAAAAGTAAAGCAACTAAAGACAGCAATTCATATGCATGAAAAGTCCCACATGATTCATCCATTCATCATCTCAGCATTCAGATGATACTTCTGATTATACCATTTAGTGTAATATTCCAACATATTTCAGTCAATTACTGTTTGGGTGGGTACAGAATTAATCTTTAAGAAGATCGAGCTACTTCTGATGATCAATTGAATTATTCCACCACCTTCTGATGATCAATTGTAACTCAAAATTTATTCTAACGTTACTAGAGCATTTAATGTGTTTCAGATGATGTTTGTTGCGGGAACAGATACAACAGCAACAACCATGGAATGGGCAATGTCACTGCTTCTGAATCATCCAGATGCATTGCAGAAGGTTAAAGCAGAGATCGACAGCCAGGTTGGACATGGGCGCTTGCTAAATGACTCTGATCTTCCCAAGCTTCCCTATCTTCGCTGTGTCATCAATGAGGCACTTAGACTATATCCTGTCGCCCCACTTTTGTTACCTCACTTTTCCTCAAAAGACTCCACTTTGGGGGGGTTTCAGATACCAGGAGGGACGATTTTGTTGGTGAATGCATGGGGCATTCATAGGGATCCCAAGCTGTGGGACGAGCCCGCCAGGTTCAAGCCAGAGAGATTCGAAGCATTCGACGGAGAAAGAGAGAGGTTCAAATTCATTCCGTTTGGAACAGGGAGGAGGGCATGCCCCGGCGCAGGCATGGGCGTGCGGACAATGTCATTGGCATTGGGTGCACTCATTCAGTGCTTTGATTGGGAAAGGGTTGGGATGGAGAGGGTGGACATGAGCCCAGGTTTAGGATTTCTTCTGTCAAAGGCTGAGCCTTTGGAGTCTGTTTGTAGTCCACGCCAATCCATGACTACCATCCTCTCTCAACTTTGATTATATGAAATCTGTACCTAATTTCTACCGATAAATAAACATCTTTTCTTTTGTCCCTTTCTTTCCTTCTTTTTCTGAAGGTTCATTGTACTGAGGTTGTAAATAAAACTTTTTTCTCTTATCAATATTGGTTGGATGTGATTGTGACCAATATTTGTGGACAAAATTTCGGGTTTGATTCTATTTTGTCATGAGAATTGATTTACCGTCCTCTCTCCCCATTTTAATATAAAAAAATTAATTTTAAAAACAAAAATATACTATTCTAACTTTTTTTTTTTCTTTTTTTTTTCCTTTTGACGAAAATTAATTAATTTTTATATTAAAATAGGGGAGAGGGACGGTTAATATCAATTCTCATAAATGTCATAGGGTCAGTAAGCAGCTGCCTATGATTTCAATAATTTTTTTTTTTTTTTTTCAATACGTTGAAAACAATGCTAACGTTTAAGCCAAAATGTCTTATATGAAGACAATTGGACACGTCCATGATTGAGACTTTATTTATTTATTTATTTTTTTTCCACCCCAATCTACCAAGGAATTCATCCCTATCTTCCTACCCCCCTCCCTGGCCTCAACCTTTCTTTCCTAACTCTATAACTCGTCTCCCCCTTAACTTAATTACTGTAATTTACTTCTTTATCTCGTGTTAACTCTTATGGATTCAACGGTTCTATGTAATTCACGTTTCAAAAACCTTCGTTCTCTCTCCTGGCCCGAAAGAAAACCGCTCTGTTAGCCATGTCTACCGAGGTCCTCCCCCTTCCCCCTTACTTCCCTCCTCCTATATCCCCATCACTTTCCAGCCTCTTCTGAGGCTCCAACCGCCTTTTTGAAGGCCCTATCCGCCTCTTTTGAGGCCCTATCTACCTCTTTTGAGGTTTTTTTTTTCAATAACAGCAATGTCAGCTCCTCCTCCACCATGCAGTTGGATTCCGCTTTCCCCAAACATTCCCTTTGGCGGATTCGTCATTTTCTTGAAGTTTTTAGATTTGGGTTTTTCAAACTCAGATATGTAAATTTCTGGAAGCCCCACCCTCAAATGCACCATTCCACCGTGCTTCTTGGCTTCATCACTTTCATCCTCCATCGATCCCACCTCCATCTAGCCAGCATGCGCCAGCGTGTGACCCTCACGGGCCCGCGAGTAGATCTTACTTGTAGGCGCGTGAGTCTCACGCGCCGACGTGTAGATTGCCATCCATCATCGCGCGAGCTCCTCTTCCGCTGATGTTGCTACTGTTTTGTGGTTCTTTGCTTTTTGTTTGTTGTATTTTAGTTGTTTTCCCACACTTTTGTGGGTGTTTTTTGTAATTATGTTTGTGTTTTGCTGTTTTTGTTATGTGGTTTGGGTTATAATCTCCCAGTTCCTTTAAAGGCTGATCAGTTAGTTGAGATTATTGTAACTGGGTTTTGTTCTTCACCAACAGATCTTCTCCAATCTTTGGCAATGGTTCTTCAGC
This sequence comes from Alnus glutinosa, assembly GCF_958979055.1. Classification (NCBI taxonomy): domain Eukaryota; kingdom Viridiplantae; phylum Streptophyta; class Magnoliopsida; order Fagales; family Betulaceae; genus Alnus; species Alnus glutinosa. The sequence goes on along the minus strand of NC_084889.1, from coordinate 10,439,395 downwards.
AACAATCATCTCCCGGTGGTTGTTGTTTTTATTGGTTGGGGCTCTTTGAGCCATTTTGCCATTTAAAGCCGCTTTGTGCTGTCCTAGGAAAGACTCGGCTTGTTTATGATTCTTTTGGAATCATAGATGATTTTCATTGCCTAATATTACCTGTTTGTGTTTGTATTTTGCTGCATTTTCCATTGTGGTTCGTAGGGGTGTGCAGATCCCACCTGTACCGGCGAACCCGCCCCGCCAATAATGGATATAAGACATTTCTAGAAAAGTTCATTGGGCCACCCTTAGTAGATCTAGGGGTGGCCTTTGGGCCACCCCAAGCCTGCCATTTTTTTTTTTTTTTTTTTAAAATAAGTTTATTTATTTATTTTTTAATAAATTTATATTTTTTTATTAAGATGGACACATGTCGCCATCTTATTGGCGACACGTGGCGCTGACGTGTAGGGCTAATAGATTCCGTCAAAATGGTAGACGAAAAATCGACCCAGTGAGCAAAACGTAATTATTGCATACTACAGGAACCTCCCATGAACTTTTTAAACCATAGGGAGTGAAAAATAATTATGACATATCACAGGGACTAACGGTGTAATTATCTCTAAAATATGAATGACCCAGGTTTAACTTAGATTTTTTTAATTAAACTGTACATGTCGTTTGAGCTTCACGGCAAATCGTCTATTTTCTTTTGTAACTTGACGCCGTTTGGGTAGGAGAATCGTCTCTTTCAATGGCAACACGGGAAACATCACTTAGAGTGGCGGACATGATCGCCCATTACCAAAATGAACCCACGTACCTCCCACAAATCTCACTCTCTCTGATGAACAAAAACATAGGCACCTCCACCATGTCCATGTCCTTCAAGAACAAAAACAGAGTTAAAGTGTGTGACTTCGTCGATTTTCTCTTGCTTGCAAAGCTCCCTTGTCTTTTCTGATTCATCGCCCAGCAAGCCCTCTGTTGGATGCGTTGTTGCTTGCCTGAGGGCTGAGGTAAAAATTTCATCACACATACATCTTTGATGAAAATCTGCTTTGAAACTTTCAATTTTGTTGCATACTTTACTACCCTGATCTGCATATTCTGCTCCTTGGGTTTTCGTTTCTCTCAATTTTGCTCACTTCTATATGTGCATCTAAAGTTGTGCTTCTCCTGTGGTGAATTTCAGCTTTATAAAGTTATGGAAAAGCACGGCATCGTCACCATTCTTCGGCCAAACAGCAAAAGAACCAAAGATGCTTCTCTTCAAAGAACTCTATCCGCAGACATGTCATCCAAGAAATGGCTAGCTCAAAATGACTTCTCTCCTATGAAAAAGATCGCATCCTTTGAAAGGTTTTCTGTCTCCTTAGCATATTCTTCATCGTCCTCTTCAGAAGGAGAAGAAGACTACGAAGAACGGAAGCAGCAGGTTGAAGGGCGAGGACTGATCGATATGTGGAGCTCTATTTCCTATCCAAACGGCGTCAAGTTACAAAAGAAAATAGACGATTTGTAGTGAAGCTCAAACGACACAGTTTTAGTTTAAAAAGAGTCTGAGTTAAATCTGGGCCATTCAAATTTAAACATTAGATGTGTTTTAGTTTTTCACTACGGCACTGAGGCCGGATCCATAAAGAGTAATGATAGGCAGGGCCATCTTACCGGCCCCTGCCCGGCCCTTTCCTACGTGGAAAGGGCCATTTTAGTTTTACTCTTTTTTTTTTTTTTAAAAAAAAAATAAAAAAAAAAAAATCAAATTTTGAAAACAACTCGTCGATATCTATTCCCATTTTCTTCATTTCAGTTCAGAGCTTCCCCCCATTTTTTCCCTCCCTCTCTCCATCTGCCAATTTTCTTCCCACCGTCGACCGCGAAGAACGACCCGCCACTGCCGTTCTCCACGCACGACTCGCCACCGCCGTTCTCAACGCACTACCCAACTCCGTCGTTCTTCCAGTTTCGGCGGCGACCATTCGACCATTCGTTCTCCACCGTCGTCCTCCACCACCGGCCAAAACTTAGGGTTCCGGCGACCCATTTTCGGCCCAGAACGACCCCAATTCCGGCGTTCTCAACGCACGACCCGGCACCGTCGTTCTCAACGCACGACCCAACTCCGTCGTTCTTCCAGTTCCGGCGGCGACCATTCGACCATTTGTTCTCCACCGTCGTTCTCTACCTCTGGCCAAAACTTAGGGTTCCGGCGACCCATTTCCGGCCCAGATTTCCCCAATTTCCGGCTCTGGTACCGATCTCCCCCATTTTTGCGTTTTTTCAGTTATTTTCAGAGTTGCTTTCTTTAGTTCCTTGCTGTGATTTGTGGTTTTTTGCTATTGGGTTTCCGGTTATAAAATGCCTTCTTACATGTTTGTGTTATGTGGATTGTGAAACATTGATTGTAAACCGAAAAACCCCTATGGAACATGAAGCTTCAGAAGCCAATACCCAAAAGCTTGAGCTTCTAGATCCTTGAACCGGGGGAGCAGATTTTTGCGTTGATTGGGGATCTCATCGAGCTCGGTTCAGCTCGTTTCCTTTCCAGGTAATCTCTCACAGTGCTGCGTTTAAATTCCTCTTTTTCCTTTTGGGAATCACTGAATAGTTGCTTGCTTTTTCACTTTTGTTTAATTTAATGTTTTTGGCATATTCGTATGGAAGTATATGAATTCAAATAATTATCATTGCTGATAAAATTGTAGTCTACCTCAAATTAGGGCACTTTAATTTTTATTCTCTTTTGGGTTCATCAGTGACAAACTGACAAGTACATCATTCCTCCCCTCTTTTGGTGTTGCATAAGTGTGAAATGTGGATGAACTTGCATTTGATGTTGTAATGTTGCCCTAATTTTGTCCCATCCTTTTCAATGATATCTTCTGACAAATATTCTCTTATGTACTTGACATGTCCAGCATTATGGAATGATCTTATCTTAAAGAAAAAAAAATGATTTTCATATGATCAGTTTTTGTGTGCTTGTGCTTCGTTATTTCTTTATTTAATTTTTTGATCCTCCTAGTTATTCGTTAATAACCGCATGCATAGAAGATTGGTAGAATTTGAGGATTTTTTTTTTTTTATTATGTTAGATGGATTTTGGTGGAATCTGAGCTTGTCACTTATCTAAAGGTTATGATTGTATATTTCTTGTTTGAGTAACATATATTTAGCCTCCCAATTTAATATATAGAAGATTCTCATGTCATGTGTTTCTGAATTTAGGCACAAGTAAATGTCTACAACAAGTGATTTGTCAAGCGGTCATCCGTTATGTAAGTGTGGAATTCCTGAACGTCTAAGGTACTCTTGGACCACATCCAATCCCGCTAAAAAGTGGTATGGATGTAATAACTACAAGGTAATTTTTGTTATATTTTGAAATTAGCTTTGTGTTATATTTCGTCGTTAGTAGTTCATGACATTTTTGTTGACTCTTGTTTTTTTCATGCAGAAAGCCGGTGATTGTGATTTTTTTGAATGGGCTAATAAGAAGATGTCTGCATACGAGAAGGGATTAGGGCAATATCTGAAAGAGATGGAGGAGAGAAGACAGGCTGACAATGAAAAAGTTGAGAAATTAATTGAAAAAAAATGCAAGGAACAATTAGCGCAACATTTGAAAGAAATGGAGGAGAAAGTTGAGGAATTGATTGAAAAAAAAATGTAAGGAACAATTAGCGCAACGTAACGAGAAGATGTTTCGTGTTTTGTTGTTAGTTGTCGTTTTGCTGTTAGCCTTTTATTTTTGTAGTTATAGTGAACCTAGACATACTAACTTGATGTTAAAATGAAATTATGAAAACAATTCAGTTGTAAGAGACTTTTTTCTGTTTGTATGAATATCCTAAATGTATGTTAAACTTAATTGTTGTCTTTTGGTCTTAAATTGAATTGTTCCTGCAGTTTCTTTGGTCTTTTGGTTAGTTGTTGGGTGATTTTGGCTGGTCTCTTTAACTGAGTTTTGTAAGTTATAGAGACCTAAAACTAGGAAATTACTGTTAAGAATTGAGTGGATGTGGTAGGGAACTAAGAAGAGACTGTGGCTTCAATTTCAAAGACGTCTGAAATGATGAAACACCTCACTTACCCCATCGAACTACTTGCTTGGGATGGACCCTCTGAGCACCAAACCAACTCAATTGACATGGGAAGAAACAAAACTTCCCCACAACTCAATGGACTCTCTTTATCTTCCATATATGGATGAACTGCAACTTGCATGTGCCAACAAATGGCAATCTATCAAAAACCTTTTTTCTTCACAATTTCAAGTCTATATGTACGTAGACTTCATTCATTTTCAAGTTCATTTACAGTGGAGCACTTGCCAAAGTCAACTTCAAAATATCCTCTCCATTACACCAATCAGTAATCGCCACAACCAACGTCTCATTTGATGGGAAGAAAAAGGAAAAAAAAATAAAATAAACAAAAGACCAATACCCCATCATTTAGGTTTTGATTGCTGCTATTTATATACATACACAATTAACAACTAAATCTAAAGGCATGCGGTATTCATAAAAATTCACTTGTTATGTCTCACTTGCTAAAGAAAAGTATTAGAATATAATTTAAATATTAATTTATTATTTACTATCGGCTTAAATTTTTGAGATAAATAATAATTAAACCCCACGCAAATCAGCTAATAAGCTTTAGCAGTAGATATGTTAATGAGAGCACCACCAAATGCTAGATAACCAGTCATTCATTTTTACATAAAGCATTCGCATATGTCCCATGGAAATAGTAGTAAATTCATGCTATATTCCTAGTGAATGATGCATAGCTCAAGTGTTTCCCTTCCTGGGTTTCATTGACCAAAAGTCTAACAAAAACAGTGAGTGACATGATCACAATCCAGAACTGTTTTGACTTGTTCACCCACCACCAACGTACCCCTTTGCATCATGGAACACTGGGAAGCATGGCCTTCAACCAGGTCAATCGCTTCTCACTTTTCAATGACATGAATGTTTTTCTCCAGTACTTGCATAGACATACGGTCCAGTGGCCTTTGGCTTTGTAAGTATGGTGCATAGCTCTTCATATATTGGACACCCCCATTTCTTGTATGGCTTAATCTCAGGATACGCCTGTGAGTTTCATAAGTTGAAAATCTTACAATAATTAAACCCAAAAACAGAGAAGGAAAAAAGAGACTAAAAAGTCATAATTTTTTTTTTTTTTTTTTTTTTTTTAAAAAAAAAAGTACCTGGATATATTCTGCCCAAATACCATCATCAACATCCACCATCTTCCGACGATAATCCCAACCAAAGCCACCATAGAAAAAAGATCAATATAATAAAAATAAAGCCAGTACACACATCTTGAATGCCTATTATTAATTTCCGTCTATTAAGTAAAAAAATTAACCCAAAACTGATGTAAATTAAAAACAAGCTCTCCTCTCCTTCCACCACTTGAATCTGTGAAGGAAAGACATATTTTCTTAAAATTTTCTCTTTTCTTTTGTTAGGAAACACAAAATAATGGTAGAGCAAAGAAACAAATCCGAGAAGAAAAGAAAAGAAAATCAAACTATAAAAAAAAAAAAGCAAGCAAGAAAGCCTAAATGTTTTTTGCAAGGTAAACCGATAATGACATATTATATAGATCTCCGGTCAATCACTTCTCATACTCTTCCTTCCCCCACCATAGAAAAAAGAACCAAAAACTAAAATAAGCATTGAAACCTGAAAACAAAAAGTGGGATAACGGTTCAGTACATGTATCTAAACTCTTACAGTAGAACAAGAGCTGAAATGCAGAAGCACCCAAAAATTTAACGCCAATAGAATGGTAGATTATCAAAAGAAACCAAATAAACAAGAAGCCACAAAAACTTCCATCCTCGCCAGTCGCCATGATGTAGAAAATTCACAATTCTAAAGCCATACAGATTCTCTTAAACTCACTCACCAAAAACAAATCTTTGATTATGTTAAAAGAAAAAAAAAATGTACTTTACCAGAAGTCGCTGTATCCACTTCATCAGCATCTGCATATAAAGGATCAAGATAAAGTTAGGGTACTGGGATAACAGCTTAAAAAGGTGCAACTAAAAGACTAAAGCAACTATTAAACAAGTGCAGTAGCAGTATTTACTTCCACGCATGCTTGGATAATATAGCAAATTGATTTTTCAAATACTATAATAGGACACCATCTCATATCCATAACAAAAAATAAAAATAAAAAAGTACAAATATCATCTCATATTGCGTTCAGTAGCTTTTCTCATTGTAAGAAACAGAGGATGCGAAAATCTCAGCTGAACTAAACCTGAGTAATAATGTGCTTCCAACATGGGTAAGCAGGAAAAGAATATAATGGGAAACAAGTTTCCTAGTCAGAGAATGTGATATACTTTTTTAATCAAAAAGACCTTACCACTTACGACAAGTATATAGAATCTCCTTCGAAAATACATGACGATTGTGAATTCCCAAACGTCTGAAACAAATACATCGAACAATTAATATATATGAAATTAAACTATTCATGAACATGTATGAATCAAATGCATGTATATGAACTTTTTCCCCCCTCCTTTCGATCAGCACCTATGTAAGTACACTATGTTGTGTTTCAATCACTTGGTCATGCTGCACATCAGTTGAAAAAAGCAACGGATCTTCACTTGTGTCCAGTTCATCTACTAGCGATCTTTGGCATGTCTTCAAAAAATAAAATATTCAAAAATGTTAAAATTAATATTAAAATTACACATCAATATGTACACATACAACGACTTTCGAATAGTTGAATACCTTCTTTCTTTTCCTTCGCTGCTCAGGATTTGTGTTACTTTGTTTCTTATTTCCTCCTTTTGATGACTTTTTCCCCACCACTTTTTCAACCACAGACACTTTTCTGATTGATGGTCGCGCGCCTTTAGTCCGAGCCACAAGCGGACTACACACCTCCACCTCCATACAATCTATGGCTCCATTATCGATCATAGGTGCACTTGGGAGATCTTTTGCACTTGGGAGTGATTGAGAAGGTTGACTTTGTTCACAGCTTGGACCGCTAAATTTCTTAATTAGCATAGCAGCATACTTTTGCACTTCAATGCAATGATCCACGTTTGGTGCTGCAATAGCGGCCAACTTCAGCACATTTTTGCTCAGTTCAGCATATCGATCTGCAGTAGGGTTGCCACTCAAAGGATCATAACTACTCTTGATTAATTTATATGGCCGCTTCAAATCCTTCTGATGAGTGCAAAATAGTGTATAATTTGACCCCTTAATTTACATTTGTTAATCCTTTAACTTTGTTATTTTCTAATATTTTTTTGTTAGTTTTTGTGTCTTGGTGTTTTGCAGGTCTTTAAGAGAAATAGCGTTATTTTCGTGGATTAACAAAGGAAAGAAATATTGGAGAGAATAAAATATAAATGAAGAGAAAATAATTATTTTTGTCTTTCACTTTGGACCACCAAGCTTTAATTTCTTTCGGTGAAAGTGCAAATCAATTTCTAGACTTGTGGGGACCGAATCAAGCACATATCTCCCTCCAAATTGGGCAGCACACGCAAGTCTTCTTCCACGCACAAGAGCCGTTCCAGCACCAAAATAAACGGACGTGCATGTTTCCATAGCTGAAGACCTGACCACCGATTTCTTTCCAAAATAGCGTGAACATGGAGGCGCAAGCAAATCTGGAGCATTAATTGGTAACCAAATAAGCAGCACACAATTCTTTCCATACCTGGGCACTCGACTCTCAAAGTCTCTCCAAGACCTGCGTGAGTTTGTTTTTCACGGATTTCTTTCAAAAAGGTAGGAGCAGCAAATCTTTAATTACGTGGGCCCAGTGTGCGTCACTTTTGGCAAGACACAATTCTTTCCAGGAAAGAATAGAACCAATCTTTACGTGGAGGAGAACCGATTCCCGTACAACATTTTTACAACAAGTGTACAACAACCCTCTCACATGAGGTGGGCTCTACACACTGTGGGGCCCACCTCATGTGAGAGGGTTGTTGTACACTTGTTGTAAAAGTAATGTATTTCTATCATTTTTCTACGTGGAGAGGGTCAAGTGCGACAATTTCTCCAAGGATTCTTTCCATAACCGGCTGAATAAGAGACAAGTTGTCCTTAATTAGTGCTGAGGCCAGCGATTGGTGGTAATTAAAGCATGTTTTTCTCTTGTAAGAAGGACGTGCGGCGCCTTAGAGATTGAGAGATGTATTGACCTAATGGCACTCAAAAACCCTAGGACTTGCTTTTAAATATCACGCTTTTCTCTTGTAAGGTGGTGGGGAGTAGAGGCGTGAGCCTCTTTGTACATAAGGCGGCAGTTGGCCTCATTTATAGTATTTCTCATGCAATTTTCTCTTTTGTAAGTCTTTTATTTTCTTTATGTCTTTAATAAAATTCAGCATTTTATTTTTATCCATGAGTAGCTAATTTCTCAACTAAGGTTGAGGATGAAACCTCACCTTTGAAGAGCAATTATATTTTTATGTGAGTGTATACCATCCGATTTTATTAGATTTAATATTTCTAATATTCTACTTCTTTTCAATTGTTGAGATGAATACTTGGATATCTATTGTGATTTCCGGATACATGTGATGATTTGAGAATAGTCTCATTTAATTGATTGCTTGGATTTTTAACTTGTCAAAACATTGGATATTCATTGTGTTTCGTTCTACGGATATATTTGATGATTTGGTTTAAACCGGATATCTTTTGTGATTTGTACAAAGAACGGATTCAATGAATGATTCAATGAATTTTTGAAGCATAGTAGAATATACAAAAGATTTGTACGGTGAAAACTTCGGATGTGTATTTACGAACTTGAGAATATGTTGTTGTGATTGGGTGGGTGTGGATTCTAAAACCTTAGTACATTTCTTTTTTCTTTTCCCTTTATTTTATTTTATTTTTCTATCATTCACCAAATTCGGAACTAGGTTAAAATAGAATTAGTTTAAATAGAAATTAATTTTTGCAACGCAATTCCCTGTGGATACGATCTCGCACTTGCACATACACTATATTGCAAACGATTTGTGCGCTTGCGAGTATTAAAATTTGCACATCACCTTCCTCCATCGATTTAGAAAATACTTTTCAGGCAACAAATCCACATCTTCAAATGTAGTCAACACGGATATGGCATGTTTGCACAAAATTCCTCTTGATTCAAACAAACGACAACTTCAATTTACTTCACATACAGGGCCATTGTAGCAAACATTAAAAACGATTTTTTTCCTATAGGATTCATTAATTTCTACCCGTTCAATCACCTGATAGGTACGAATTCCACATTCACATTTTAAAAGAGAAGAACCACAATACATAATCTCTGAAATCTCCTTCTGAACTTCTCTAAACTTTGCATGGGTGTAAATTTTTTGAAATTGCTTCTCAAAGGGCCAATAGCTCACATATGAAATGGTGGTATTGAAGGAATCGAAATCAGCAACATTCTCAACCTCAACCTTCCTACGCAAAGCGTTATCAAATTGATCCACAAATTCTTTCAATGAGGTGGACGATTGCACATAACCATCAAAAAAGGCATTCATACTCTCACTACGTTGTGTGGTAGTCATGCCGGCCCAAAATACATCATTCAAATATGCTGGTACCCAAAATGTTCGTTCACTGTATAAACCACGCAGCCATGCATTCTCCTCCAGATTATAACACTCAAGCATACTCTGCCAACATGCATCAAACTCGTCACATGTATGAGAATTATACACACAATTTCGTATGTCACTCTTAATGGCATAGTATTGTGAATGTGATCCAAACTTTTCCGGAAGTTTTTTCAGTATATGCCATAAACAAAATCTATGATGGGCATTCGGAAACACCTTATTAATAGCATTTTTCATGGCCCTATCTTGATCTGTAATAATTGCTCTTGGCGCACGGCCCTTCATGCATTTCAACCATGCCTCAAACAACCAAACAAATGACGCCGTATCCTCACTTGAAATTAATGCCGCCCCTAAAAGAATTGATTGACCATGATGGTTTACTCCCACAAAAGGGGCAAATGGCATTTCGTATTTGTTAGTTAAGTATGTTGTGTCAAATGTAACCACATCACCAAAATCTTAATATGATGCTCTACTTCGTGCACCAGCCCAAAATACATTTCTCAGCCTACACTCATCATCCACATCTATATCAAAATAAAAATCATCATTTACTTTCCGCATTCTATTGAAATAGTCATGAAGTGCTGTGGCACCTCCTGTACCAAGGCGAAGGCGTCTTGAGTTCGCAATATAATTGCGACACTCTCTCTCTCCAAATGTAAGATTCTCATATCCCCCCGCTTTAACGGCTAGTGCGTTATAAATTTTATTCGTACGGATTCCAGCTCTATCATCTATATCAAGCTTTCTCTTCGTAGCAGGATCCAACTTCTTGTTGCACTGAAAGTATCTCGCTTTACCTGGGCTTAAGTCGTGATTATGCCCTAGATTTACATTTGTCACATACCACGATGTATCCACTAACGTTGCATTCAAAGTAGCCTTACACCCCGTTTTGCTTGTTTTGCTAGTCTTGCAAAGGTTATTACTTGAACTGGATGATGCTTTGCCTCCGCGAGCACATGTCAGAGTGATGTAATGTACATCTCCATTTTCATACTTTTTCTTCTTCTTTTGTGTCACACCAAAACCCGCTTGCTTTCCATAATTCCTATAATAGTCAACGACTTCCTCTATGGAGCCAAATAGCATACCGTTCTTAGGCTCCTCGACAACTTTATCTCCATCTATGAGCTTGGCCTTGGACCGACAATTATCCACACCATCATTCAATTGGTCATTAGCAACAATTTCATTTTCATCTATCACAAAATGAAAAGAAATAAATAAATAAATATGGTGTAAAGAACCCAACTATAAATAATAACATTTATAATGTTACAAAAATTAAAGGTAAGCATGAAGTGTCCAACATACCATTTTGAGGGTCCATTTCGATGGGCACAACATCATCAAGTTCAATATTTGTCAATGAACAATCATCTTCGTGTTATGAAATTAAGTCCAATTCTGATAAATCCATTTAAAATTTTCTGTAACAAATAACTATATATATCAATGCATTATCATTTAGTTCATAATTACAAGATAAGCACTCAAGAAACATAGCACTCAATAAATAAGAACAATATCAGGTTACTAATTAAATGGGGGAGGGAATAAAAAAAATCAAAAAACCACAAACAATATCCAATCAGGTGTTTTGATATATCCCCCATTTCAAATGCGTTTAAGCAACACAAGATCAACAACGTTCAAAATTTAATGAAAAATGAATTGTCTAAATGACCTCCATTAATATCCAAGGAGTAGTGCTTCAATTGAAAATTCAAAAAACAAGACAATATGAGCAAACTTCTATGACATATCATAGGAATAAAAAAAAATTCTTTAGCTTAGCAGAGGAATGAAATCAATTGTAAGACCCATAAATACAGAAAGATACAAAAGAAGCAGCATATCATGTTTGAGCATTTTACCAAGTCCATTTATTTTGACAGAATATCATTTGAAAAGCTTGGCAGGTTTTTTTTTTTAAAAAAAATTTAACCCCTCAATGCAGGTGGATATTTAAGAATGATATGATTGGGAAATTTTATAACTGTAGCCTTAGGGGAGAAAAGAAAAATCTATGAAGCTCAACTTTATTTTTTGTTCTTTTTAAAAAAGAAGCCTAAATTTCCTTATTAATTAGCAGAGTTTGCAAAAGGAAAGCAGTTGGTTTTTAAGGGAGGGAGAATAGAAAATAAGGAAGGGTGTCTGTGACTTTTGGTTTATTTTTTCTTTTTCTTTTTCTTTTGCTTCAGAATACTTGTTCATTTGAGCAAGTATTAGTTACATTCAATAATTAATTTTTGGCACCCATCACATTTCATATAAATTTTCATCACATGCAGAAGAATAAATAAATCAATGATTAATTTAATGCCCCAGTTGGTTGGTGGAAAAACCAAAGGAAAAGGATGGAAAATCAGCAACTAAGTATGTCACCAAATTCCGTAACAATTTCCGATCAGAGTTAAATGACAATTACCACCTGACTCACGTTTACTCTCACTCTTGAATTTCGTTGCCATTTCTAGAGGCCCAAAAAACAGCATAGACAACTCCAATTTCAGCAACAATTTCCACGTTTACTCTCACTCTTGAATTTCGTTGCCATTTCTAGAGAACCAAAAAATAGCATAGAAAACTCCAATTTCAGCAACAATTTCCATTTTCTCTCGCTTTCAACAACCTTTCTCACCAACCAAACATCACCACAAAACCCGATCTCACAGATTCCCACACCTACACAGAAAATCCTAGCTGTACGTACTGACGATACACACCGACCCGTATAGAGAGATTACTAAACAACGAAACCAAAGAACCAAACCGTAAAGATAGAGAGAGAGACAGACACAGAGAGAAAGTGGGTATTACCTAGGAGAGTTTCTTCTTCTTCTTCTTCTTCGCCTTCTCTGGTCGGTACAATCAGCAATGATAATTATTTGAATTCATAGACATCCCATTCTGAAGGCATTTTATAACCGGAAACCCAATAGCAAAAAACCACAAATCACAGCAAGGAACTAAAGAAAGCAACTCTGAAAACAACTGAAAAAACGCAAAAATGGGGGAGATCGGTACCAGAGCCGGAATTGGGGTCGTTCTGGGCCGGAAATGGGTCGCCGGAACCCTAAGTTTTGGCCGGAGGTGGAGGACGATGGTGGAGAACGAATGGTCGCCACCGGAATTGGAAGAACGACGGAGTTGGGTCGTGCGTTGAGAACGGCAGTGGCGGGTCGTGCGTGGAGAACGGCGACGCCGGGTCGTGCGTTGAGAACGGCGGTGGCGGGTCGTGCGTGGAGAACGGCGGTGGCGGGTCGTTCTTCGCGGTCGATGGTGGGAAGAAAATGGGCAGATGGAGAGAGGGAGGGAAAAAATGGGGGGAAGCTCTGAACTGAAATGAAGAAAATGGGAATAGATATCGACGAGTTGTTTTCAAAATTTGAATTTTTTTTTTTTGAAAAAAAAAAAAAAACAGTAAAACTAAAATGGCCCTTTCCACGTAGGAAAGGGCCGGGCAGGGGCCGGTAAGATGACTCCTGCCTATCATTACTCCTCGACCAGACCTTTTATATAGTTTGTAATAGTTATATTTAGTTATACGAAAGTTCACCGTAGCACATTGTAGTCATTTTATATATATATATATATATATATATATATATATATATATATTTTCCCTCTTTCCCTCCCCTCTCTCTCTCCCTCAACTTTCACAACAAAAAATATATTGAAAAATTATTTTTAAAGAAAGTAAAGAGTGAGATAGATAATCTGTTGTAATTTGTATTAAAAAATTGGGTAAATATAAAATAAATCCTTGGGTTTTTGTGAAAATCCTGAAAAATCCCTCACTATTTTTTTTTTTTTCAACATTGAATCCTTTAGTTTTTCGCGAATTTGAAACAGGTCCCTCTACGAGTTTTCCGTCCATTTTTCTAAGCTCCGTTAGTGCCACGTTAGCATTTTCACCACCTCATCCTAAAATAGTATTTTTTATTATTATTTATTAATTAAAATTTTATTAATTTTTTTTAGAAAAAAAAAAAAAAAAAAAAAAAGGAAAGAGGGGGGTTTGGGAGTGGCTGCTGGTGTGGGGGTGGCTTTCGGGCCACCTCATGGCACTAGAGGTAGCCGTGCGACCACCCCCAGGAGCTGAGAGTAATTTTTTATTTTATTTCATGTTCTTTAAACCATCCAAACATAATTTCAAAATACAAATTTTTTCAATATTTGTAATTTTGAATATAATAAAATATAAAATAATATAATACGAAAAAATCGCACATCGAAACGAGTCCTATATTTTTCAAATTCTGCAATGACGAAGCCTGTTTGGCAATTCGCTTACTTTTTTTTTTTTTTTTTTTTTTTTTTTTTTTTTAAAAAAAAGAAAAGACAAAAACCAAAAAAGTTAGACTCTTTCTTTTGTTCAGATTACCAATTAAATTTAAATATTTTTCTTTTGTGAGAGGCTGAATTAATAAAATAATATATTTTTTTCAGCTGATTATTTTATCACATACAATTGATATATATATATATATATATATATATATATATATATAAAATTGTAAATCGACAGAAATTTGTGCCCAAGTTAAACGAAAACAATATGAACGTACTTACCTCTGTTTTGTTTAAAAAAAACAAAAAAAAAACATCATGAACAAAACTTTGCATTTACTTTCACTTAATTAAATGCCTACACCAATTTAGCAAAATACATTGATATTAACTAAAAGGAAGTGGAGAAAAATGAAACTTTCTTTTTAAAGGTAAAACATTGAGATATATTCCTTTTCTTTTCTTTTTCTTTTTCTTTTTCTTTTTTTTTGACGAAAAAGCTATTTTTAATGGAGCATATCTTTTTTTTTTTTCTTTTTTTTTTTAAATATATATATATATATATATATATATATATACATTGCATAAGTAGAATATAATGTGTTATTTTTGTAGGTAAAGTCAGGGTTTTTGTGATGGAAAATGGTAGCTTTTAAGAAAAGAGAGGTTGAGTTGTGTGGATTGTATGTCCCATTTCGAGTTGGGATTTGATTCATACACAACACCATCACAACAATCACACAACAACCCCTCACATGAGGGTAGGTCCCAGTATGTGGGGTCCACCATCATGTGAGAGGTTGTTGTGTGATTGTTGTGTTGGTGTTGTAAATTTAACATTTTCCTTTCGAGTTTTGTGCTTCTTAAGAGTAGATCTTCAGCTTATGTTGTGAATTGGGCCGACATAGAGAATCTGCCCACGTCACAGAGCCAACCAAAGACCCATGTGCCTGCCCAGCAAGCCGATCTCAGTGTCTCACAATGCTATGCGAAGTAGAGGATCTGCGAGTTGATTCAACATTCACCTCGTTTGGAAAATTGTTCTAACAACTCATAAATGTGTTGTTGCGTAGATTCTTCAAATCTTGAAGTGTTGATACAAGAAAGTTTATTTCGTTGTTGTTAGGAATTATGATCTCTTATCATTATGATACAAGGTGAATATGATTATAGGGTGCAAGAGAATTAATGGAAGAATTCGGGTAGTAATATTAATGAGCCGGAGAATTAGGAGAATAAAAATGATAACAGTAATAGCAAGTTTGACGTGCCACCCTCCAAAACACAAAAGCAGTAAATGCCAGATGATAACCCTAATACCCTATAGGCTTTATATTTATAATCCCTTACAATTAAGTCCACTAAGCCATAGATAATAATAGCTCCACGTGAGACCCATTATGTGACGACCCGTTTTTTTTTTTTTTTTTTTTTTTAAACATGCAAACGGATCTTCACAGTAGCACGACTACTTATCGCTCAGCCAACATATGACACATGCCCCATAACATGCACCTGATAATCAGAGTTACATCTAACAACGGAATATAATAATCAATATGCAGCGAAAAACATATCATAAGCGGAAATACATCTAATACATAACAGTTAATTACAACAAGAGTCATTTACCAATCTATCTATTTAAAGCTTATAAAACATATTACACTAATTACATACTAAAATACAGGCTCAACAAATACGGATGACACGTAGGACATGGGCCATAAATAAAAGACCCAAAATACGGACTAACCTTGAGTCCGCGACTTATGACTGTCGCGATATGCTCCAATCATAGCATCTCAAACGCTAGGTGGACGAGTCAATATCTATATCCGTAGAACCTGCAACCAAATCATCAATGTATGTACGATTGCGGGGGTTACCGCATCCGTACAGGTGGAATTATGAGCCCACCGTCTTAGCATAAATAAATACACTAAGACCTCAGAGGTATACTATTCACTGAGTTTTCGCAAAGAACCAACTTTTCTTTTTCTAGTCATGCGTACATTATAACAGCCACCAATTTTATAAACTTTTGTTTGAAAACCCCCGTAGCTGATATAGCAAACATCGACTAATAGAAACATTAAAACATACTCGACAGCTAAGATTATACGTAGAAGATTCGTTATAAGAATCTATGGCATTTAAATCATCCGACCATCCGATAGAAATATACATAAGTACTTTTCTATTGAGACTCTTATGCATACTAATACGTCTAGCAAAACTACTCATAGTATAAAAACATCACACTCATGAAATCAATGCTAAACATACTCATGTAAGTTTCAGTTGTATTCCTATTGGGCGTTGGTCCCCCAATACTAGTTCATGCGTATGTTCCTAAGGGGCGTAAATCTCCCAATACTAGTTCATGTGTACGTTCGTATGGGGCGTAAATCCCCCTGGGGCATATGTCCTCCATTAGTTCATGCGTGTGTTCGTATGGGGCGTATGTTCCCCACCAGTCCATGCGTATGGGGCGTAGATCTCCCTGGGGCGTATGTCCCCCACTAGTTCATGCGTTTGGGGCGGAGATCTCCCTGGGGCGTATGTCCCCCTCTAGTTCATGCGTTTGGGGCGTAGGTCCCCCCATTAGTTCATGCCTATGGGGCGTAGATCCCCCTAATAGTTTGTTTATGCGTTCATGTTTCATGCTCAATGCTCATGCTCAAATATTATACATTAAATTTCATAATCATGCCTTTAACACATGCTTTCTTTATAAATCATAAACAGTCCTACATGTCGTTTCTTAGACAATTTGCATAACTTAAATCTCCAACATATACTCACTCTAAAATCACATATCATATTCATACTTCAAAACATCATCATAATTTCAATATACTCAAAAATACTTAAATCATCCAAAACAGATTATAATCAACATATAGTTGGTTCAGGTTTGTAAAACAATATATATTTTGCAATTCATCATATATGAAAATAATACTTCTCAGTGAGTAGAATACTCACTTTGGCTACACGGATATTAACCACTAGGTCTCCTAGACACCACCATGCAATGCATTACTGTAAAAACAATACATTGCACATTATTGACAACTTTTGATATTGGACTCACATTTAGTTCTTAAATTGCTTAAGAGCTAAACCATGGAAAACCCATAATATTTTAAGGGTTCCAAACGTCTACCCATAAATCCTAGACACTAACTAAAACTCAAACAATACTAACCGAAAGTATTTACTAAGGGTTAGATATTAAAATCACCATTTAATTATTTACTCATAATATTAATTACTAACCCGTAATTAATTTCACTAACCCATACATTATTTTCACTAACACTTTTATAATAATATTAGCCCTAAAATTATATTCAATAATCTCTAGATTATTTCTCACTAACATTTTCTCAATATCATTTACTCTAATATTATGTTCATAAATCTTTTTACATCAATTGCTAACATATTAACATAATTTAGCTATCTAAATTTTAATCACTTAAAACTCTCAAATTAATTTAACCCATCAAATTAGGGTTTCCAAAATTAACCCATAATTTATAAAATACTAACTTAATCACAACAAATATTAATCTCACTAACATAAACACTAATATATTTAAAATAATATTAACCCATAAATTAGGGATTAAAGGAACTTACCCAAAAATTTACCCAAATAATACTTGGTGTTTGGAGAATCTTTACAAGCTCCAAATAACACAAAGCCTAAAGAAAACACTATATCAAATTCATATTTTGCTAGATTTAACAAAAAATCTCAAAATATGAATTTAACTATTTACCTCAAAACGATCGGTGAAAACGTAGATTGGGTTTTGTAGATCACGTTACCGAAATCGGATTTGAGTTTGGACGGTTAGATATTCATAGATCATGATTTTTGTATGAAAAATCAAAGGAGATGAGAGTGAGAGAGAGAGAGAGAGAGAGAGAGAGAGAGAGAGAGAGGCGTTCTGCCTCTTTTAATTAAGGGATAATTGCACCGTTGGTCTCTGTGGTATGCCATAATTATTTTTCACTCCCTATGGTTTAAAAAGTGCATGGGAGGTCCTTGTGGTATGCAATAATTACAAATCGATCACTAGCGTCAAATTCTGTTAAAATTTTCAACAGATTCCGTCAAATGCCACGTCAGCGCCACGTGTCGCCATGACGCTGACATGCACGTCTTAATAAAATAATATAAATTTATTAAAAAATAAATAAATATACGTATTTTTTTTAAATAAAAAAAAAAACAAAAAAAGAAAAGAAAAAATGGGGCAACGGGGTGGCCGCGCGCCACCCAGAGGCCGCTTGGGGTGACGCACGACCACCCCTTTGCTAGCTTTTTTTCTTTAAAAAAAATAATATATTATTTTTAATAAATTTATATTTTTTTTTATTTAGATGGACATGTGTCGCCATATTATTGGCAACACGTGGCGTTGACATGGCATTTGACGGAATCTGTTAAATTTTTTAACGAAATTTGACTGTAGGGATTGATTTGTAATTATCGCTAATCATAAGGACCTCCCATGCACTTTTTAAATCATAGGAAGTGAAAAATAATTATGACATACCACAGGGACCAACGGTGCAATTATCCCTTTAATATATATATTAGTTTCATTGATGATGCGCCCCAAAACGGGACGCAAAGTGTGGGGCGCATGCTGCCTCACACCATGCTTAATACACACACACACACACACACACACACACACACACACACACACACACACACACACACACACACACACACACACACACACACACATATATATATATATATATATATATATATATATATATATATATATATATTTTTTTTTTTTGCGCATGCTGCCTCACACCATGCTTAATACACACACACACACACACACACACACACACACACACACATATATATATATATATATATATATATATATATATATATATTTGCGCATGCTGCCTCACACCATGCTTAATACACACACACACACACATATATATATATATATATATATATATATATATATATATATATATATATTTGCGCATGCTGCCTCACACCATGCTTAATACAGACACATATATATATATATATTTTTGCGCATGCTGCCTTACACCATGCTTAATACACACACATATATATGGCCATTTGGCCATTCCTTCTCTTAATGGCTGTATGGCCTTTTGATTTAAAGGCCATCAAGCCTCTTTTCATATATATATAATTTTATTTTCTAATTTCTTTTATTTTCAATTTTCTTTCTTAATTTCTTTATAATTTCATTTTTATTCTATTTTTTTTATAATTTCTTTTTCTTTTCTATTTCTTTGGACCTAAAAATATTCATTTACATTTTTTAATGACACTAAATTAATTTTAATCAATTATTTATTTGAATTTATACTTTAATTATTAAATAATGTCTTGAACATTACACATTAAGCTGCCCTTATTTACTACGTTCGGTGGCCCAAATACACTCTCTAGACGCACTGTTTGGACCGCTCTAGTGATTCTAGCTGTCACTCATCTCTCTATCTAACCATTTATCTTCGCCACGTGTCTCTTGCAACTCCACTTCTTCTTCGCACTTCTTAGTGAAAAACTATGAAAAAAAAAAAAAAAAAAGAAGCTACGGAAATAAACCAGAAATACAAAAAAAAAAAAAAACAAAAAAACACCAATATACAGCTACAGCTAAGGAGAAAATAGCGAAAAACTATGAAAAGAAAGAACAAGAAAGAAAAAAAAAATTGGGAAAGGGAGGAGGGATGGGAAGATATCTATCCCTCTTCGCTTGAAAAACCACATGTGGTGGAAAAGCCTCACAAAGGAGGTAGAAAGACCTTACTCTTTTTAGAGAGGAGGATAGTCTCTTTCTAGAGAGAGAGAGAGAGACAAGGATTCACAATGATATCTAAACATGAAAAATGCAAGCTATTAAAATTTTAAAAAGGTGACATGTTACCTAGGTGGCCAATTTTTTTTTTCTTCTAAAAGTTGTCTTTTTTTTTTTCTTTTTTTTTTTTTTTAATTTTTTTAAGAAGAGACTTTATTATTTAATAAACCAAAAGACAATACTTTGCTCAAAGATTTTTTATGAAATAAAACATAAAAACCGGAGAAAAATATCCTAAATTCTCATTAATAATATCATCTTTTTAATACGTAGTATTTTGCACCATTCAATAGAATAGAAGAATCGACCTTAATTTACATAATTTGATAACCTACGCATTTTAGGAAATCTTTATCCATCTACCGAGTGGCATCTGGCGGCTCGGGATGGGATTGAGAAATGAGCTCCCTCCCAGCTTAGAGCTGAAAGTTGTTTTGTTTTGTAAGAAATTAAATTAAGTAATTCTACATGGCGATCATCCGTCCCTCACTCGTCTATCGCGGTCGACGTGGCACCATGCCACGTCAGCTGAGTATAAAGACAAACAGTAATCTGTCTGTGTCCATAACAAGGGGATAAGCTCCGAAATATTAAACTCTTTTTTTTTTTTTAATCACATCTAATGGTTTAGTTGGCTCTTCAAAAGGTGATCATTATTAGATGTGATATAATTTAGTTGGCTTCTCTCTCTCGTTCTTGAACTACTTTGTTGCACGTTTTGCCATGGAAAACTTCTACTGCTACCTTGCTTTCTTCCTCTCTGTTGTTTTTTTGGTCATCAAACTTCTACACTCCCACAATCAAAAATTACCGCCGACTCCATTTGCTCTGCCAATAATCGGACATGCCCACCTCCTTAAACAACCGCTCTACCGAACACTAGAGACCCTGTCATCGCAGTATGGTCCAATACTTTACCTTAAATTTGGTTCCCGGTCTATCCTCGTACTATCATCTCCTTCCCTTGTTGAAGAATGCTTCACCAAGAATGACGTAATATTTGCAAATCGCCCCCGCACAATGGCCGCAGATCATTTCACTTACAACTTAAATTCTCCTGTCTGGGCTCCATATGGCCACCTGTGGCGAAACCTCCGCCGCATCTTGACCGTTGAGATCTTCTCTCAGATCAACCTCCAGAAGTCTTCCATCGTCCGACAAGAGGAAGTTCACTCCCTTCTCCGCCTAATATTCAAAGTCTCAAACAGAGGACCCCAAAGGTTGGAGTTAAGGTATTTGTTCTCACTCTTGATGTTCAATATAATGATGAGAATGGTTGCTGGCAAGCCCCGTGTCGGAGAGGAGGCGGCGGCAAGCATGGATGTGGGAAAGCAACAACTCAAAGAATTCAGGGAGACTTACGCTGCAGGCTTGTCTATGAATATATGTGATTTCTTTCCGATTTTGAGGTGGGTTGGTTACAAAGGGTTGGAGAAGAGTATGATCAGGCTGCAGAGGAAGAGAGACAAATTCGTGGGGGTTTTGATAGAAGAGATTAAGCAAAAGAAAGCGAGTTCCAGCTTGAATACCACTACTATAACGGCCGTGGAAAAGAAGAGAACGCTGATTGAAACTCTTTTGTCTCTTCGTGAATCTGAACCTGAACTCTGTTCAGATGATGTCATAAAAAGCATCGTTTTGGTAAGTAATCATATAAATCTTTCCCATTATTGCTTAATAGTGGGTTTGATTACTTTTTGTACGTCGTCAATGTGGTTTTTACATCATTTTCTTTTAACCAAAGAAACTATATATCCAGCTCTGTTGTAGCAGAACATGATGCAGTTTGTGTAAGGTATAAAGTAAAGCAACTAAAGACAGCAATTCATATGCATGAAAAGTCCCACATGATTCATCCATGCATCATCTCAGCATTCAGATGATACTTCTGATTATACCATTTAGTGTAATATTCCAACATATTTCAGTCAATTACTGTTTGGGTGGGTACAGAATTAATCTTTAAGAAGATCGAGCTACTTCTGATGATCAATTGAATTATTCCACCACCTTCTGATGATCAATTGTAACTCAAAATTTATTCTAACGTTACTAGAGCATTTAATGTGTTTCAGCTGATGTTTGTTGCGGGAACAGATACAACAGCAACAACCATGGAATGGGTAATGTCACTGCTTCTGAATCATCCAGATGCATTGCAGAAGGTTAAAGCAGAGATCGACAGCCAGGTTGGACATGGGCGCTTGCTAAATGAATCTGATCTTCCCAAGCTTCCCTATCTTCGCTGTGTCATCAATGAGGCACTTAGACTATATCCTGTCGCCCCACTTTTGCTACCTCACTTTTCTTCAAAAGATTCCACTTTGGGGGGCTTTCAGATACCAGGAGGGACGATTTTGTTGGTGAATGCATGGGGCATTCATAGGGATCCCAAGCTGTGGGAGGAGCCCGCCAGGTTCAAGCCAGAGAGATTTGAAGCATTCGACGGAGAAGGAGAGAGGTTCAAATTCATTCCGTTTGGAACAGGGAGGAGGACATGCCCCGGCGCAGGCATGGGCGTGCGGACAGTGTCATTGGCATTGGGTGCACTCATTCAGTGCTTTGATTGGGAAAGGGTTGGGATGGAGAGGGTGGACATGAGCCCATGTTTCGAAGTTCTTCTGTCAAAGGCTGAGCCTTTGGAGGCTGTTTGTAGTCCACGCCAATCCATGACTACCATCCTCTCTCAACTTTGATTATATGATATCTGTACCTAATTTCTACCGATAAATAAACATCTTTTCTTTTGTCCCTTTCTTTCCTTCTTTTTCTGAAGGTTCATTGTACTGAGGTTGTAATACAACTTTTTCTCTTATCAATATTGGTTGGATGTCACCAAATTTGTGAACAAAATTTCGGGTTGGATTCTATTTTGTCACGAGAATTGATAGAATGAGGACGTTTATCCCCTATTTTAATATAAAAAAAATTAATTTTAAAAACAAAAATACATTTTTCTATTGTTTTTTTTGTTTTCTTTTATTAAAATTAATTTTTTTTTTATATTAAAATGAAGGAAAAGAGACGGTTAAATCAATTCTCATAAATGTCATAGGGTCAGTATGCAGCTGCCTATGATTTCAATAATTTTTATTTTTATTTTTCTTTTCAATACGTTGAAAACAATGTTAATTAACGTTTGAGCCAAAATGTCTTATATGAAGACAATTGGACACGTCATGATTGAGACTTTTTTTTTTTTTTTTTTTCCCCACCCCTATCTACTAAGGAATTCATCCCTATCTTCCTACCCAACTCCCTGGCCTCAACCTTTCTTTCCAAATTCTATAACTCGTCTCCCCCTTAACTTAATTACTGTTAAGGGGGAGACGAGTTATAACTCGTCTCCCCCGGTGGTTTATGGGTCCTTTTGATGGTGATTTTTGGTCTTTTTGTTATTTTTTTTTTTGTCCTTTTTGATAGTCGCCGGAGTAGTTGGTTTCTTTTGGTGTTTTCTACTCATTCTCGGCCAAATGGGTATTTTTGGAGTGGGTATTTTCGTCTATCGGTGGCGTGGGAATTCTTACCGGCCCTCACCGGATCTTGACAACGTCCTCGACGACAAGCTGGACGAAGATCCGGTGCGGATCTCGCTGGATTCACCGGCCCTTTCTCCAAATCTCGCCGGATCTCACCGACCCTTTCTCCAGATCTCGCCGGATCGTCGGATCTCGCCGGATACACCGGCCCTTTCTCCATATACCGTATACAATGTTAGAAAGAAAAAAAAAAAAATGAAGAAGAAAAGATATCTGTTCCTTTCTTCTTCTTCTTCTTCTTTCTTTTTTTTTTTTTTTTTTTAAAAAAAAAAATTCCTGATTTTGGCAACGTGTGTAAGGAATAGGTGGCTAAAAATATATAATTTTTTATTTTTAAAATAAAAATAAAAATAAAAATACATTTAGCCACTTGAAGATACATGTGGCTAAAAGTCAAGTGGCTAAATGTCAAATATATAAAATTACATGTTGCTAAATGTACATTTAACAACAACCAGATTCCCCAAGCAAAACCCACGTGGCTAACTGCACGTGGCTAGCAATTAGCCACGTGGATGACCCTCATGCACATGGCTAGCTGCAAGTGACTAAAAAACTAATTTTTTGTAGTGTCTATCTCTTTTGAGGTTTTTTATTTCAATAACAGCAATGTCAGCTCCTCCTCCACCATGCAGTCGGATTTGGCTTCCCCTAAGTATTCCCTTTGGCGGATCCGTCATTTTCTTGAAGTTTTTGGATTTGGGTTTTTCAAACTCAGATCTGTGAATTTTTGAAAGCCTCACCCTCAAACGTGCTATTCCACCGTGCTCCTCAGCTTCATCACTTTCATCCTCCATCGATCTCGCCTTCATCTGGCCAGCACGCGCCAGCTCGTGGCCCTCATGTGCCCGCGAGTAGATCTTACTTGCAGGCGCGTGAGTCTCACGTGCCAACGCGTAGATTGCCATCCACCATCGCGCGAGCTCCTCTTCCGCCAATGTTGCTGCTGTTTTGTGGTTCTTTGCTTTTTGTTTGCTGTATTTCAGTTGTTTTCCCACACTTTTGTGGGTGTTTTCTGTAATTATGTTTGTGTTTTGTTGTTTTTGTTATGTGGTTTGGGTTATAATCTCCCAGTTCCTTTGAAGGCTGATTAGTTAGTCGAGGTTATTGTAACTGAGTTTTGTTCTTTACCAACGGATCCTCTTCGGTCTTTGGCAGTGGTTCTTTAACAACAACCACCAGCAATCATCTTCCGGTGATTGTTGTTTTTACTGGTTGGGGCTCTTTGAGCCATTTTGCCATTTAAAACCGCTTTCTACGGCCCCAGCAAAGGCCCAGCTTATTTATGATTCTTTTGGAATCATAGATGATTACCATTGCCTATTGTTACCTGCTTGTGTTTGTATTTTGCTGCCTTGATCTCCTTTCCCATGTTTGAATAGGAAAAAAAAAAAAAAACAACAACAACAACTCTTATGGATTCAATTGCTATTATAAAGTGGGATCTGGCTTCAGAACACTACAACACATTTGCTGTTAAAATATGAATGGCCCAAGTTTAACTCAGATTTTTTTAAGGGTTAAATACATATTTGCCCCTGTGCTGTACGAATTTTATTTTTTGCCCCCTCAGTTTTGTTTTGTATCAAAAATGGTACATGTGGTATGAGAAAAGACAGAATTGGTACTTCCGTCCAAAACTAACGTCCAACCACGTCATCCTACAGGTGTCAGCGTACATGTGCGACACCTGTCCCCATGGCACACCTCAGTGCTGACGTGGCTACCGTTTTTTTTAATTATTATTTTAATGATTTCTTATATATAATAATAATAATAATAATAATAATAATAATAATAATAATAATAATAATAATATAAAAAAAAAAAAAAAAAAAATCTGGGGTGGCTTGAGCCACCTTCAAGGTACCATTTCTGATACTTATTCAAACCACTTGGGGCACATCATGAAATTTATAAAACCACATGGGTATATATGGGAAAAAAAATTGTGTTTAAGTAACAAACATTTAGTCATTTTTTGGGTTATATCAATTGGCCACTCATATAATTTTGTGTTTCATGACTGATTGTGTTTTGGTTTGTTTTTTTTTTTTTTTGAAGGGTTCAATTCTTGTCAACATGTTATTTTGATACACGACAGGCATACATGTTACTTTTTGTTCAAAACAGGCATACCAAATATACCAAATATTATTTGTGTATAGAGTATCATTTATGATATAATTACAAAACTAAAGTACCATTTCTGGTACTTATTAAAACCACATGGGGCACATCATGAAATGTATAAAACAACAGGGGTGTATATTGGAAAAGAAAATTGTAGTTTTTAATTTTAAGGTTTTTTTTTTAAAAAAAAATATAAAAAAATAAAATTATAGCGGTGGCTTAGCCACCCCTTTGGGCCACATGGGGTGGCCGAATCACCCCTTGGCCAAAATGTGGGTGGCCGACCACCCCCAATGGCCAAAGTAAAAAAAAAAAAAAAATCAAAAAAAAAAAAAAATTAGGTTTTTCGGCCACCGCCACGGGCCACGACCACCCCCCAGACCCCTAGCCCAAATGGGCGTGGCTCGGCCACCCACATTTTGGCTAAGGGGGTGATTCGGCCACCTCATGTGGCACAAAGGGTGGCTGAGCCACCGTTATAATTTTTTTTTTTTTTGAAAAAAAAAAAGAAAAAAACCTTCAAATTAAAATCCACATTTTTTTTTTCTTCAATATATACCCTTGTGGTTTTATACATTTCATGACGTGCTCCATGTGGTTTTAATAAGTACCAGAAATGGTACTTTAGTTTTGTAATTATATCATAAATGGTACTTTATACACAAATAATATTTGGTATATTTGGTATGCCTATTTTGAACAAAAAGTAACATGTATGCCTGTCGTATATCAAAATAGCATGTTGACAAGAATTGAACCCTTCAAAAAAAAAAAAAAAAGACAAAACAAAACACAATCAGTCATGTGTAACAATTGGAAACACAAAATTATATGCGTGGCCAATGATATAACCCAAAAAATGACTAAATGTTTGTTACTTAAACACAATTTTTTTTTTCCATATATACCCCTGTGGTTTTATAAATTTTATGATGTGCCCCATATGGTTTAAATAAGTATCAGAAATGATACCTTGAGGGTAGCTCAGCCACCCCTTTGTCCAAAATGGGGGTGACAGCCACTCCAGATATATATATATATATATATATATATATATTATATTATTATTATTATTATTATTATTATTATATATAAGAAATCATTAAAATAATAAAAAAAATGGTAGCCACGTCAGCGCTGAAGTGTGCCACAGGAACAGGTGTCGCGCATGTACGCCGACACTTGTAGGATGACGTGGCTGGACGTTAGTTTTGGACGGAGGTACCATTTCCGTCTTTTCCCATATCACAGGTACCAATTTTGGTACAAAACAAAATTGAGGGAGCAAAAAATAAAGTGCGTAAAGCACATGGGTGTTTAGCCTATTTAACCCTTTTTTTTAATTAAACCGTACGTGTCGTTTGAGCTTCACAGCAAATTGTCTATTTTCTTTTGTAACTTGACGCCGTTTGGGTAGGAGAATCGTCTCTTTCAATGGCAACACGGGAAACATCACTTAAGAGTGGTGGACATGATTGCCCATTACCAAAATGAACCCACGTACCTCCCACAAATCTCACTCTCTCTGATGAACAAAAACATAGGCACCTCCACCATGTCAATGTCCTTCAAGAACAAAAACAGAGTTAAAGTGTGTGACTTTGTCGATTTTCTCTTGCTTGCAAAGCTCCCTTGTCTTTTCTGATTCATCGCCCAGCAAGCCCTGTGTTGGATGCGTTGTTGCTTGCCTGAGGGCTGAGGTAAAAATTTCATCACACATACATCTTTGATGAAAATCTGCTTTGAAACTTTCAATTTTGTTGCATACTTTACTACCCTGATCTGCATATTCTGCTCCTTGGGTTTTCGTTTCTCTCAATTTTGCTCACTTCTATATGTGCATCTAAAGTTGTGCTTCTCCTGTGGTGAATTTCAGCTTTATAAAGTTATGGAAAAGCACGGCATCGTCACCATTCTTCGGCCAGACAGCAAAAGAACCAAAGATGCTTCTCTTCAAAGAACTCTATCCGCAGACATGTCATCCAAGAAATGGCTCTATTTCCTATCCGATATGTGGAGCTCTATTTCCTATCCAAACGGCGTCAAGTTACAAAAGAAAATAGACGATTTGTAGTGAAGCTCAAACGACACAGTTTTAGTTTAAAAAAAGTCTGAGTTAAATGTGGGCCATTCATATTTAAACATTAGATGTCTTTTAGTTTTTCACTGTAGCACTGAAGCCGGATCCATCTCGAGCAGACCTTTTATATAGTTTATAATAGTTATATTTAGTTATACGAAAGTTCACCGTAGCACATTGTAGTCATTTTATACATATATATATTTATTTATTTTTTCCCTCTTTCCCTCCCCTCTCTCTCTCCCTCAACTTTCACAACAAAAAATATATTGAAAAATAATTTTTAAAGAAAGTAAGGAGTGAGATAGATAATCTGTTGTAATTTGTATTAAAAAATTGGGTAAATATAAAATAAATCCTTGAGTTTTTGCTAAAATCCTGAAAAATCCCTCACTATTTTTTTTTTTTTTTAACATTGAATCCTCTAGTTTTTTGCGAATTTGAAACAGGTCCCTTTACGAGTTTTTCGTCTATTTTTCCAAGCTCCGTTAGTGCCACGTTAGCATTTTCACCACTTCATCCTAAAATACTATTTTTATTTTTATTATTTATTAATTAAAATTTTATTATTTATTTTTTTAAAAAAAGGAAAGAGTGGGGTTTGGGGGTGGCTTTCGGGCCACCTCATGGCACTGGAGGTAGCCGTGCGACCACCCCCAGGGGCCGAGAGTAATTTTTTATTTTATATTTTATTTCATGTTCTTTAAACCATTCAAACATAATTTTAAAATACAAAATTTTTCAATATTCGTAATTTTAAATATAATAAAAAATAATATGATATAATACGAAAAAATCGCACCATCTAAATGAGTCCTATATTTTTCAAATTCTGCAATGACGAAGCCTGTTTGGCAATTCGCTTACCTTTTTTTTTTTTGTTTTAAAAAAAAAAAAAAAAAAAAAAAAAAAAAAAAAAAGACAAAAACCAAAAAAGTCAAAACTCTTTCTTTTGTTCAGATTAATTACCAATTAACTTTAAATATTTTTCTTTTGTGAGAGGCTGAATTAATAAAATAATATATTCTTTTCAGTTGATTATTTTATCACATACAATTGATATATAAATCGACAGCAATTTGTGCCCAAGTTAAGCGAAAAAAAATATGACCGTACTTCCCTCTGTTTTGTTCTTTTTTTTATTATTTTTTTTAAAAAATCATGAACAAAACTTGGCATTTGCTTTCGCGTAATCACATGCCTGAGAGATATTTTTTCTTCGGAAGGGCGAAAAAACCGAAGAAGAAAAACGAAGTGAGAGCAAAGTTCGGATGTTTTGTTTCGCCCGCCGCGGGGGGTGGGCTTCATGCCTTCTCCTCCGGGTGTTGGTGTCTCCTCTTAACCTTTAGGAATAGGGTGGCTTTTGTTTTACCTTGGCTTATTTTCAGGGGTGAATGATATTTTTCTCCAAGCTTTTAGGGCTGTTGGAGCTTTGTTCTTCTCGATGTTTGAACTGGTGGAGGTTGTTTTTTGTTTTTTTTTGACTTTTTTCCTGTTGTTTCTTTGTGCAAGCAGAGTTTTTTAGGTGCTGGGACTAACCAATGAGGGCAAGTCACCGTGTTTTGTATGTTTTTTGGATTGAAATTTTGGGATCTAGATCTACACTTCTTTCTCCATTATTGCACAACACTGGCCTTACCATTGGGTTCATCGGCGTCCTCCGAGTCCCCCGAAGTTCTGCGTGTCCCCCATCGCCCCCTCCACATCGGCGCATGGCATTTATGCACCAGGGACCTTCCTGGCGTATGATGGCCACGCACCACTCTCCCGCCTTCCATTACCACGACTGACGGCGTTTTTTGGACGCTCTGGTGTTTTTTTGCTGGCGGCTCCCCCCCTCCCCTCACCGGGCTCTGTTGGTGGTTTTTTTGTTATCTTGTTGTTCTTGTTTTTTAGATGCAATTTTTCCGGCCATCTTCGTTGGCAGGGTGTTTTTCTGGATGTGTGTTTCGCTTCACATGCTCTGTTGATGCCATATCTGTTGTTGGATGCTATGTTCTTTAGTTAGATCTGCAGGCCACCTGTTAAATGTTTGGATATTATTGAACTTTTTCGCTTTATAGCGTAGATCAGCCATCTTTTATTTTTAGTAGTGGTGCTTATTTGTTTAGAGTGGCTTCTAATGTTTATTCTTGTAATCTTTAGGTGTTTTTAGGTAGTTTGCTCCCAAATAAAAAATTAGTTCTAATTTTATGTTTAGGAAGTCTTTGTATTCTTTAACGTTGTAATTGGACCTTTGGGTCTTTTTAATGAAAGCAGGTACTCTTTGTTTTAATAAAAGCAGGTACCCTTAAACTTTCTTTTGAAGGGTAAAATATTGAGATATATTCTTTTTTTTTTTTTTTTTTTTTTTTGACGAAAAAGCTATTTTTAGTGGAGCATATCCTTTTTATATATATATATAGCATTGCATATCCTTTGATTACATTCATTATTCACATGCATTGCATAACTAGAATATAATGTGTTATTTTTGTAGGTAAAGTCAGGGTTTTTGTCATAGAAAATGGTAACTTTTAAGAATAGAGAGGTTGAGTTGTGTGGATTTTATGTCCCATTTCGAGTTTTGTGCTTCTTAAGAGTAGATCTTCGGCTTATGTTGTGAATTGGGCCGACTTAGAGAGCCTGCCCACTTCGCAGAGCGAACCAAAGACCCATGCGCCCAGCAAGCCAATCTCAGTGTCTCGCAATGCTATGCGAAGTAGAGGATCTGCGAGTTGATTCAACATGCACCTCGTTTGGAAAATTGTTCTAACAGCTTTATAAATGTGTTGTTGCGTAGATTCTTCAGATCTTGAAGGGTTGATACAATAAATTTTATTTCGTTGTAGTTAGGAACTATGATCTCTTATCATTATAATTTTATGTTTCATTGTTCAAACTTTATATTTTAGTTTATTTTGATTTTAGTACAACTATTAATTGTTTAGCATTTTATATTGATTTTAAGTATTTTTCAAATCTTATATAGGATTGGTAGATAAATATATGAATCTAGGGCTTCGTTTGTTTTGACATAACTTATTTTTTGAAAAATATTTTTCATATTTTTTGATATTTGGTACGCTTGAAAATGTGGTCAAACTGAAAATATTTTTGGTTGACTAGGAAAACCTTCTTTAGTTTTCGTGAAGTGGTTTCCCTTTTTTAAAATCATAAGTTATTTTCTGAGTATGAGCTTCTCATTCTTGCACGCACTCTCTCCTGTAATTAACAATTTTCGCTGGAGGTTGCCGGAAGTCGTTAGTCATTTTTCACTGTTGCTAATTTTCTGTACGAGCTAAACACTGAAAAATATTTTACTTCGAAACATACGGAGCCTAGATATGAAAATTTCAAAAATTAATAATTGATAAAGAAGCTTCCCATCAATAAACCCAAATGGAAAAGGCAATACAGAGAATAAAACAAACAGTAGGCAATGGATTCAGAAGGATTCAGTTAATTCTAAGGGTCGTACAAAGCGATAAACAAAAGCAAAATAGCTCAGTTATGGACCCCAAGTGTTAAAGGCAATAACTACCGTCAAGTAATTGTTGCAGGAAAAGTATTGCGAGAACCGAACCGAATTTGTCAACAAGGAATAAACACTGGCTACAAAAGTCTCCACTATTAAATCAAACCACATAAGATGTACGTGGGAGAAGGTACCCACAAAATACAAAGAAAGCAACAAAACACACACACACACAAAAGGGGCAAAAAAAAAAAAAAAAAAACTAACAAAAAAGACAAAAAAAAAAAAAAAAAAAAGCTACAGAATTAACCCAGAAATACAATAAAAACACCAATATATAGTTGCAACGGCGGGGGAGGGCAATGGAGTTGCAAGCCTCACAAAAGGGGTGGAAAGACCTTACCCTTTTTAGAGAGGATGATAGTCTCTTTCTAGAGAGAGAGACAAGGATTCTTAATGATATTTAAACATGAAAAATGCTACCTATTAAAATTTTAAAAAGGTGACTTGTTAACGAGGTAGCCAATTTTTTTTTCTTCTAAAATTTGCCTTTTTTATTTTATTTATTTATTTGTTTTTCTTTCATTTTAGAAGAAATGCTTATTATTTAATAAACCAAAAGACAATTTTTTGCTCAAAACTTTTTTACGACATAAAACGTAAGAACCGAAAAAAAATATACTCAATTCTCTTTGATAATATGATTTTTTTAAATAGATAGCATTTTTCACTTTTCATAGAAGAATCGACCTTAATTTAGGTAATTTGAGAATCTAAGCATGCATTTTAGGAAATCTTTATCCATCTGCCAATGGCATCCGGCGGCTCGGGATGGGATTGAGAAATGAGCTCCCTCCGGGCTTAGATCGAGTTCAAAGTTGTTTTGTTTTGTAAGAAATTAAATTTAGTGCAGTGAGGATGTTTGCCGACGACGACCCATGGCTTTCCGTGAAAGTGGGGGTTCATGAAATTTTCTAGACAAACAGCAATCTGTCTGCTTTCTGCATAGCAATGGGATAAGCTCGGCTCGTTCTATCTCACAGTGAAATCTCATCTAATAATTTAGTTGGCTCTTCAAAAGGTGATATGATTGTCCATCTAAAAAAAAAAGGCGATATGATAATCTCTTCTCTCTCTAGTTGTTGAACTACTTTGTTGCAAGTTTTGCCATGGAGAACTTCTACTGTTACCTTGCTTTCTTCCTCTCTGTTGTTTTTTTCATCATCAAACTTCTACACTCACACAACCAAAAATTACCGCCGACTCCATTTGCTCTGCCAATAATCGGACATGCCCACCTCCTTAAACAACCTCTCTACCGAACACTAGAGACCCTGTCATCGCAGTATGGTCCAATGCTTTACCTTAAATTTGGTTCCCGGTCTATCCTCGTACTATCTTCTCCTTCCCTTGTTGAAGAATGCTTCACCAAGAATGACGTAATATTTGCAAATCGCCCCCGCACAATGGCCGGAGATCATTTCACTTACAACTTAACTTCTCCTGTCTGGGCTCCATATGGCCACCTGTGGCGAAACCTCCGCCGCATCTTGGCCGTTGAGATCTTCTCCCAGATCAACCTCCAGAGGTCTTCCATCGTCCGACAAGAAGAAGTTCACTCCCTTCTCCGCCAAATATTCAAAGTCTCAAACAGAGGACCCCAAAGGTTGGAGTTAAGGTATTTGTTCTCACTCTTGATGTTCAATATAGTGATGAGAATGGTTGCTGGCAAGCCCTGTGTCGGAGAGGAGGAGGCGGCGGCAAGCATGGATGTGGGAAAGCAACATCTCAAAGAATTCAGGGAGACTTACGCTGCTAACTTGTCTATGAATATATGTGATTTCTTTCCGATTTTGAGGTGGGTTGGTTACAAAGGGTTGGAGAAGAGTATGATCAGGCTGCAGAAGAAGAGAGACAAATTTTTCAGGGTTTTGATAGAAGAGATTAAGCAAAAGAAAGCTAGTTCCTTGAATACCACTACTATAACGGACGTGGAAAAGAAGAGAACGCTGATTGAAACTCTTTTGTCTCTTCGTGAATCAGAACCTGAACTATGTTCAGATGATGTCATAAAAAGCCTCGTTTTGGTAAGTGATCGTTTAAATCTTTCCCATTATTGCTTAATGGTGGTTTTGATTACTTTTTGTTCGTACGTTGTCACTTGTCAATGTGGTTTTTACATTATTTTCTTTTAACCAAAGTATAACTATCCAACTCTGTTGTAGCAGAACAGGATGCAGTTTGTGTAAGGTAAAAAGTAAGCAACTAAAGACAGCAATTCATATGCATGAAAAGTCCCACATCATTCATCCACGCATCATCTCATCATCTCGAAATTCTTCTTCAACTATCAATCAATACGAAATCTCGATTGAAACTTCCCATTGAAAATAGGAGTGTCTCAGACTTGTACCTCAAAATTTATTCTAACGTTACTAAAGCATTTAATGTGTTTCAGATTATGTTTGTTGCGGGAACAGATACATCATTAACAACCATGGAATGGGCAATGTCACTGCTTCTGAATCATCCAGATGCATTGCAGAAGTTTAAAGCAGAGATCGACAGCCAGGTTGGACATGGGCG
This sequence comes from Alnus glutinosa, assembly GCF_958979055.1. NCBI lineage: Eukaryota > Viridiplantae > Streptophyta > Magnoliopsida > Fagales > Betulaceae > Alnus > Alnus glutinosa. The sequence goes on along the minus strand of NC_084889.1, from coordinate 10,405,776 downwards.
CTTGCTAAATGACTCTGATCTTCCCAAGCTTCCCTATCTTCGCTGTGTCATCAATGAGGCACTTAGACTATATCCTGCAGTGCCACTTTTGTTACCTCACTTTTCCTCAAAAGACTCCACTTTGGGGGGGTTTCAGATACCAGGAGGGACGATTTTGTTGGTGAATGCATGGGGCATTCATAGGGACCCCAAGCTGTGGGAGGAGCCCGACAGGTTCAAGCCAGAGAGATTCGAAGCATTCGACAGAGAAAGAGAGAGGTTCAAATTCATTCCGTTTGGAACAGGGAGGAGGGCATGCCCCGGCGCCGGCATGGGCGTGCGGACAATGTCATTGGCATTGGGTGCACTCATTCAGTGCTTTGATTGGGAAAGGGTTGGAAAGGAGAGGGTGGACATGAGCCCAGGTTTAGGATTTCTTCTGTCAAAGGCTGAGCCTTTGGAGGCTGTTTGTAGTCCACGCCAATCCATGACTACCATCCTCTCTCAACTTTGATTATATGATATCTGTGCCTAATTTCTACTGATAGTTAAACATCTTTTCTTTTGTCCCTGTATTTCCTTCTTTTTCTATATATATTTAACTAACTTTTTGTCTTATCAATATTGGTTGGAGGTCACCAAATTTGTGGACAAAATTTTGGGTTTGATTCTATTTTGTCAAGGTCAGTATGCGGCTGCCTATGATTTCAATAAATTTCATTTTTATTTTTTTGTCAATAAACATAGTTTTGTTATTTATTTATTTATTTATTATTTTTTACACTAAATGCTAAAAATAGTTGCCAGTTTAAACGAGTCATATGTAGCTTTTTTTAGGATAAAAATTTCCTACAAACCGGTTTGTAAGAAATTGTCTACAACCCACGTATAAAATTGACATGTGTTCCTTGGCATATGAGAATCACATGTTATTTACATAGCATTTTCTTCTTACATGCTTTTTTATAGCATTAATAAAAAAAACATGCGTTTTTTTACATGTTTAAAGGACATGTAACAATCTTATATGTAGGTTGTAGTTGTAGGAAATTTCCTACAAATCGGTTTGTAGAAAATTTCTATCCCTTTTTTTATGGGCATGTTTGGGTGACATTTGTTTTTTTTTTAAAAAGTATGTTTGAGTTTTTTTTAAAAAAATTTAAATTCTACTTAAATTTTATTTAATTTTGTCTGATGTTCTCTAAACTATCCAAACATAATTTCAAAAAACAATTTTTTTGAATATTCGCAATTTTGAATATAAGAAAAAATAGTATAATATAATACGAAAAAATCGCACACCCAAACGAGCCATATATTTCTCAAATTCTTCAATGACGAAGCTCGTTTAGCAATTCACTTACTTTTTTCAAAAAAAAAAAAATTAAAAATTAAAAATTAAAACTCTTTTTTTTTTTTTTTTTTTTTTTTCAGATTATCAAACAACTTTAAATATTTTTCTTTTGTGAGAGGCTGAATTAATAAAATAATATATATTTTTTTTCAGTTGATTATTTTACCACATACAACTGATATATCTATATATATATATATATATTGTAAATCGACAGAAATTTGTGCCCAAGCTAAGTATGAACGTACTTACCTGAGTAGGCTGAGTTACCTCTTTTGTTTTTCAAAAAAAAAAAAATAAATAACAAATAATCGGAAAAGGAAAAACAACAAAATTATTGCATTAACAATCAACATAATGCATTAACAATCAACATATTGTGCTTATTTTTTAAAAAAAAAAAAAAAAAAAAAAAAAAACCATAATGTGCTTATAGAAAAAAAAAATGTTTCCCACCAAAAAAGAAAAAAAAAATAGCATGCATTATGAATAAAACTTGGCATTTGCTTTCACTTAATTACATGCCTACACCAAAACAATAAATCAACTAGGCAATCTAGCAATTTAACAAGTTTTGTGTTTCTTTTTTCTTTTTTTTGAAAAAGATAGAATTATATTAAGAAATCACTGAGAATTACATATGCTTAGCAGTAACAAGATCCTGGATGAAGGATGGACACTCCTCCTTCCGGCTTACATTATTGTATAATAACTAGTTTTGTGTTGTCTGTTAATGTAGGCTTGACTTGTGTACGTGGAGGCCTAATAGCCACATGCTAATACTAATAGTTAAAGTAGTTACTTCTATCTATAATACAATCAAAATAACAAGATACAAATGATATTAACTAAAAGGAGTAGGAGAAAAAATGAAACTTTCTTTTTAAAGGTAAAACATGTGAGTTATATTCTATTTTTTCTTTTCTTTTCTTTCTATTTTTTGATGAATAGAAAATTCTCATTAGATGATAAGAGCTTGCTCTAAAGCTACAATATTCTGGATTGGGGGAGGACACTCCTCCTACCAAACATGATTAACTAGTGACCGTAAACCATATTCAGCCAACAAATGGGCGGCTTGGTTTGCCTCCCTTTTTATATGCCTCACCTCAAAAGGTTGAACCCTCGGAAGACATAATCGGGTGTCCTCAATAATTTTCCCATAACTACTCAAGCAAGGGAGATTCCTATTAATTGCTGACACCACCACCTAAGAGCTCCCTTCCAAGATAATACGATTAAGGCCCTGTCTTTGACATAGAGATAATGCATACCAAGCCCCCAGAGCTTCTGCAGATGTTGGGTTTGTAACAAAAGGGACAACCGTCATTGAAGCTACAACGACTCCTCCATCAGCATTTCGCACTACCACCCTGATTCCCACCTTCTTCCGGTCCTTGTCCAGTGCAGCATCCCAATTGGTTTTCTTCCAACCGACTGGTGGCTTTTTCCAAAGCCTCTGAATCTGCTAAGGGGGGCCTACCCTCCGGACTAGCTTGAAGATTGGTTAAAATAAAAGTGGCAACCATATCTCGTGCCTAAGAGACTAAAACCATCGGATCAGTAAACTTGTTACTAAAAACAAAGGTGTTCCTTCTGAGTCAAATCACTCTAGCCATCGTTAAAGTTTCCAACATTTCCTCCCCATCCAGCTTGTCCTGAAGCTGCTACAGTAAACCCATCCCGTCAATAGCCATAATAGATAATTTTTGTACCCTGCGACTCCCTTCTTGCTAGACAGCTATAGATGAGGGGAAACAGTATATGGAAAGTGGTTTTAGTTTCGGCCGAGCATACCAGGCAAAGAGGGTTAGAAACTACCTGTGACGCAGTAGAAATTAAAATAAACAGAAAATTAAAGAGATAAACCTTTGCTAACCTGAATTCTCACTAAACTAGCAATAGGGAAGAAGAAACCAGCATCTCACTGGCTTTGGCAGCGTCTCACCACCAAAAGATAAAGAAGAGAGGAGTCACACCTCAAAGAAACAAAACTGTTTTTTCATAATATCATAATCTGTCTTATTACAAGAGAACATTAGGCTTAAATAGACACTCTAACCCTAACCCTAATGTGACCGACTTTTGGCCAAAGGCCAAGCCCACTTTTAAAATGACAAATAACTTAAACTTAAATGACTAACTGTGGGCCAATCCCATTATTGAATTACAAAGAAAAACTAATAATTTAATTAAACTAAATGACATATTTATTCTTGTCTCGTCCTGCATCATTCTCCCCTTCTTCGAAAAGAACTCGTCCTCGAGTTTAGAAGGTGAAACACGAGCTGAAGATTTTCAAACCAAAGAAGACGCACAAACACAATAAATAAATCGAATCTTACGATCTTCCTATTGTGACCACAATAGAGTCTCACCATTGTAGGTTGTCATGCTTCAGATCTAGTACTCTTGATACTCGGTTGCTTCGTGTACTCATAAGACGATGAAATACGAGCTAGAGATTTTCAAACCAAGGAAGAATCACAAAAAACAATAGATAAATCGAGTCTCACAATCTTTCTATTGTAACCACAACAGAGTCTCATCATTGTAGGCTATCATTCTTCAGATCTACTACTCTTTATGCTCGGTTACTTTGCATACTCATAAGGCCCAATTGCAAGACACAAAAAAAAAACTAAGAAAGTTAGCAAAACATACTATATATATATATATATATATATATATATATATATATATATATATATATATATATATATATATATATATATATATATTCTTTTTCTTTTTCCTCTTTTCTTTTTTTCTCTCTCTCTTTTTTTCTCTTCTTTTTCCGTTTCCTTTTTCTTTTTCTTTTTTTTCTTTTTTGACCTAGACATAGGAAACAAACTCTATTTTCTTCTCTTTTTGAACCAAACACAAGAAAGCTCGTCTTTTCCCTTTTTCCATAAGCCAAACAATACAGAACTTTCTTGAATCTTCATGTGGGCAGCGCAGACTAAGGACATCTCGATGGGATTTTTTTTTTCTTTGCAGCAAATCGTCAATTGTTTGAGAAAACAATTGATTTTGTGCTCTGATACCAAAATTGACGCAGTAGAAATTAAAATAAACAGAAAATTAAAGAGATAAACCTTTGCTAACCTGGAGTCTCACTAAACTAGCAATAGGGAAGAAGAAACCAGCATCTCACTGGCTTTGGCAGCGTCTCACCACCAAAAGATAAAGAAGAGAGGAGTCACACCTCAAAGAAACAAAACTGTTTTTTCATAATATCATAATCTGTCTTATTACAAGAGAACATTAGGCTTAAATAGACATTCTAACCCTAACCCTAATGTGACCGACTTTGGGCCAAGGGCCAAGCCCACTTTTAAAATGACAAATAACTTAAACTTAAATGACTAACTGTGGGCCAATCCCATTATTGAATTACAAACAAAAACTAATAATTTAATTAAACTAAATGACATATTTATTCTTGTCTCGTCCTGCATCAACCTGCCTTTTAAACAGATTATGTTTAGTAGGAAGGAGGTCATGACTAAGTCTCCAAACGAAATTCTTCAACACTACTAGGCATTCATATTCCAAAGCCATTTCCAGAATTCTGTAATCTCTTCCTGTCTTGAGAACTCCCCTATCTCTTGTCCCTTTCGCTGCACTTCTAGGTGATAGGCACTCCTAACGGTAAAAATCCCGTTCTTTGCTCCCCTCCAAATCAGCTTGTCCGATTGGTGCAATGGACTAATAGGCAGGTCAAAGATATGTTCAGCTTCCACATGGGGAAACAAGGCTTGAATGAGTTAGAAATTCCAGCTACCCGAATGCTGGTCAATAAGAGTGGACACTCGAGTATCCGAATCCAACCCTGGCGCTCGAGATTGTACCTGAAAAGTGGGAGAAGTTTGCAGCCATTTGTCGCCCCAAATTTTGATGTCTTCGCCATTGCAAACTCTCCAAATCAACCCCTGCTTAAGCATTTCCCTAGAGTTGAAGATACTCCTCCACGCATACAAGGGATTGCTTCCCAAGTTTGGATGCACAAAGGAAGAATTAGGGTAATATTTCTCTTTAATAATCTGCACCACAAGAGAGTCTGGGTTATGAATAAGTCACCACCCTTGCTTCGCAAGTAAAGCCCGGTTGAAAATCTCCAAGTCTCTAAACCCCATTCCCCCACTCTGTTTCGAGTTGCTCAAGCTGGCCCAATTCTTCGAGATCATGCTCCTTTGAGTGGGTTGGTGTCCCTACCAAAATTGATTCATCATTGAATTTATCGATCGGCATAAAACCTGTGGGAGTTGAAAGACACTCATACAATAAGAAGGGATTGCCTAAACAACCGCCTTTAAAAGAATTTCCCTCCCCGCTTGGGAAAGGAACTTTTCCTTCCATCCCACCAATTTCTTATGCACTCAGCCTTTTATTACAGTAAATGTATGAGTATTAGACCTACCAACCAAAGCATAAAGCCCCAAATACTTCTCATAATTGGTAGTGGCTGGAATTCTTACAGAGGAGCTAATAAATTCTTTGAACTCTTCTCTGGTGTTACGGCTATAGAAAATGGAGGTCTTGTGATTGTTCAACTTCTGACCCGAAGCCTTTTCATAATGGTTGAGTAGGTGCAAGATTGTTCTCCATTCCATAAAGTTAGCCCTGCAGAATAGAAGGCTATCGTCCGCAAATATGAGATGACTCAGACGGAATCCCCTAGCAAAAGTTGGGATACCAGTGATATGACCATCATGTTCGACTTTCCTCTATAAGGAAGATAGTCCCTCAGCACAGAGAAGAAATAAGTACGAGGAGAGAGGATCCCCTTGCCTAATGCCTCTTGTAAGGATGATTCGTCCATGAGGAGTCTCGTTGATTAGAACAGAGTAAGCTACAAACTTCACACACTACATAATCCATTATGTTCAGGCCTTAGTAAAACCCAATTTACGCATAATAGCTCCAAGGAAATCCCACTCCACCCGGTCATAAGCCTTGCTCATATCGAGCTAGAGGGCCATGTATCATTTCTCCCCCCACATTTGGGTGTGCATGGTATGGAGAGCCTTGCGCCACTAGGATATTGTTGGTAATTAGCTTGCCCGGGACAAAGGCATTTTGATGCTGGGAAATCACCAAAGGGAGCACTTGCTTCAACCTATTTGCTAGCACTTTTGCAACAATTTTGTAAATCACATTACACAGGCTAATAGGCCTGAAATCACTAACAGAACTCGGTGGAGAAATTTTTGGAATTAAAACAATAAAAGTAGAATTGACAGAGTGATAAAAAATACCAAGGTTAAGGAAGTCCAAAGCCGCTTTTCTGAACGAGTCTCCAATTGTGGGCCAATGCCTCTGGAAAAAACAAACTCCAAATCCGTCCGGGTCCGGAGCCTTCAGAGGGTTCATATGAGCAAGGGCATGGTCAACTTCTTTCGGGGAAAAAGGCTTTAGCAAACTTGCATTCATAGCAGGAGAGACTTTGGGGCTTACTGCAGCAAGGCATTCTTCTAGTCCTTTCGAGTAAAGAGCTGCTGGAAGTAAGAAGAGAACACCCTGCCAAGGTCATCCTGAGCCTCGTCCAGTTCCTACCTTCAACATCTTTTATTTTATCAATAAAATTATGCCGTTGTCGTTGGGTAGCCCATGCATGGAAAAACTGTGTGTTCCTAAACCCGTTTTTGTACCAAATAACTTTTAGCCCTCTACTACCACTGGACATTTTCCATTTCCAGCAAACGATCAATCTCCAGCTGCACCACTTTTATAGCTTCTAAGTTGCTCGGATATTTGTGACTCTAAAGCTTCTTTAGTCTCTTGGTGAGCTTTCTGATGGTGTGACTAAAGTTGCCAAATTTTGCATTACTCCATTCTGATAAAGCCCTTTGGCACTGTCAAGTTTTAAAAGGGTCACAACTATCTCACTTTCAGCCTACATATGAGCACCCCAAGCCTCTCTGACTACCTCCAAGCTCTCCTCATCTAGGTTCCAACAAGCCTCATACTTGAACGACCTCAGCCCCCTTCTGTATAACCGTGTTGAATCAAAAGAGATCCACAATGGCTTATGGTTTGAGCTACGACTAGCAAGGACCTCCACTGAAGCATTTGGAAAATGGCCAGTTCACCCAACATTAGCCAATGCCCTGTCAAGTCTAGCCTTGATGAAATCTGAGGTGTTCTGCTTATTGCTCCATTTATATTTGGGTCCCCTGAATCCAAGGTCCCCTAAATTACACGTGGTCAACGTGGAGTAGAATTTAGCCATTTGAACCTCATTTCGAGTGTTGGCTCCTACCTTCTCGCTAGGGTCAGCTATCTCATTAAAGTCCCCTACACATAACCAATCCAAGGAATACAGAGTGCTGAGGTGAGACAAAAGATGCCAAGATTATTCACGCTTAGAACGATCTGGGTGACCATAGAATCCGGTAAAAAGCCAGTGAGAGTCTGATCCAAAGGAGATAATCTTGGCAGTGATATGCCTCAAGGAGAAGTTAAGAATCTCCACTTCACTATTCTACTTCCACAAAAATGCAAGAGCATCACTCTTGCCAATGGGCTCTATAGTTAAACACCCTTCGAAACCAATTTTTCTTCTAATACTCTGAATCTTTTTTTACATTCCTCATTTTAGTCTCCATGAGGAATACAAAGTTGGGCTTCTTCTCCATGAGGAATACCCACATTGGCTGCATTGGACTCTTGACTCGAACATCCCCTTAGACTCCAGTCACTTGGACTCTACATTGGAGAATCAATTAAAGTCTCCAATCCGAACATGATCCTGCAAACATTGGTATTGTTATACTACACTATTGAATCCCATATTCTATGACATCCTAACTACCCGCATGCTCACACGTCACATCACTCGCTTCTATGCTATCTAGATACTTTAAGCTATTGTTAAATTAGTCGTTGGTTATAGGTTTGCGTCCTATCTTGTTTATCATTATTATTATATCATATTGTCATTGTTAACCCATTAATGGCTAGGTACTTATTTACTAAGTTAAAAACATATATTTAACCTATTTACATGCATATGTATATATACATTTATACCTTCAACATTTAAACCTAATCCAATAATACACTAAAATACTTAGTGTACATGGATAGGTGAATTAGGTACTAAGTTAGCTCCTATAGGATTCAATGTACATTTATGTATTTCTACATTTTTATCAATTCTTTGTTGTCTAAGGATTATATGAATAATTATCATTTCACGGCATTTACATCTTAACCATTACTTTAATGCTTAACCTTAATTAGTCACTAACCACATAAGTAGTTTAGATTATAGAACATTAATCTTATTTAACATACTAATCTAATAACTCTTTAGATTGGCTTAGTTTACAATCTCGTTTTGTAATGTTTACGCTTACCAAAGCTTGAGGCATATACCAAGACCTCAAAACTAAGCGTTACACTTAGGCTCAATTTACTATTAGTCCACCACAACTCTACATTAACGCTCCTACCTTATTATTGATACACTTATCCCTTAAGTCTTTCCAACCTAGGACCCTAGTGATTTAATCTTAAAGGTTATCTAAATGTCTTTAACTATATTATACTAAAATCCCATAATCTATTTATATAATCACTTTACCTATTCATGGGTTTATTCTTTCATTATGCCCACATACTTTATTTTCTCGTTTACTCTATGTAGTCTTTACTCATTTATTTACTTTAGTAATTATCTTGTTCGTTTAACTACATACAAAATAATAACTAACTCAACTCCTTTTAGGGCATAATCCAAAACTCCGTCACATAACCAAAACTATCTTCTCCGAGACTACTCCACCACATTAAGTCCATTAATACAACACCACACATCTCTCATTTCAACTCACACGGCCATCCACAGTAAATACACCATCACTAACATTTAAAACATGAACATGGCCAATTCCAGAGACAATTTCAACATCAAAATCATTAATAACCTAAATTCAACACACAATTAATGGAATCCCCAAATCCGAATACCCATCAACAATGGACACAAACCTAATCCAATCCCTTTGCCAAGAACAGTGACCAAATCTAATTTAGCCAAAACCATAAAGCCCTAAACAATTGAACACAAACTTGATCAAAGAACTTAAACTCAAAATCATTAAAGCATAATCATTATTCCAAACCATAGTACATAGGTGAACAAGAACACTGCCAATACCTAAAACTGGGAAGAACAACAAGGAAACATCAAAATACCCATCCCGTTGACATAAAAACAAGGGAATCACACAGCTCCAAGAACATTGAGGTACACGGCTAAACAGGGGGAAATATCACCACAAAATCCTCAACAACTTCAATAATCAGCCCAAATCAGCCAACCACAGTGAACCCCATCACGGTACACACACACGGCCAGCCATCCAAAACAGTGAACACCCGAAGCTCCCAAATCAGTAAACAGCCCACACAAAACCCATACAATCGGTTCAAATTCATAAATTCTTAAACTATGCATAGCCGAAACACATTCAATTGAAAAGCCCAAAATTATCAAACCCTAATTCCATAATAATCAAACCAATCCACAAAAATTATAGAATTTATACCTTGGGGATTTTCCTCAACAAATCCGCCGGAAAACGCCGCTGGCAGTTGCCGGAAAACACCCATAGAGAACCGAGTTCTTGGTCTTTCAGGTTACTGTCGCTTGTGTCTGGGTCTCGGGTCTCACGATCATGGGTTGCACACACGGGTCACAGGTTTCACCGGAGATCGCGTCACCGGCGTTCTCTGGTCTCTTCGGCACCACCCACCAAAGGATCGGGCTCCATCTCCCTCAACTCTCCCAATCTCACACTCTCGGTCTCTCCCTCTGAAATTCTCTCTCCGACCTCTCTTCTCTCTCATCCTCTCTCTTCTCTCAACTCTCTCTCTCTCTGATCTCCCTCTCAATCTCTCGTCTCTCTCTTTGTGTTCGGGTAGAACAGAGAAGAAGGAAGAAAAATAGAAGAAAAAGAAGAACGAAGAAGTCGTGGACTGCTGTCCACCGAAGAGGGAAAAGAGAAAAAAGGAGAAGAAAAAAAAGAAAAGAAAAGGAAAAGTGAAAGTGAAAGGGATAAGGGATAAGGGAGATGTGGCAAGTTGTAAGTGGGTGGGGATTTTTCCTTTTATTTAAAACCCCCCACTACTATTAATCACAATGGGACCCTATCTAATTTTATTTCTATCTTTTATCCTAGACTTATTTAGTTTAAATACTATAAATATCACTTAGAATCTAATTATTAATCCCATCAATTTATAAACACTATTTATTAATTGCTAAACCCTCTATTTATTTTATTGGTCTTCACACAGGAGCATGAGGTGCGTCTGAGGGTGGGCCTAATAGAGGTTTACAGATTGGGCCTTGAGAAAGCCAAATCTGTGAACGTCTATAGATTCGAGAAACAGCTGACAAGGGGGAGCGAGATAGGTCCGGAGAGCAGCACAACAGCGAGGGACTTCGGGCTAGAGCCAGAGGTTGAGCTTCAATGGTATTATTTGGAAGAACCGAAAACAACAACTAAGGAGAAAATAGTGAAAACCCATGAAAAGAAAAACAAGAAAGAAAAAAAATGGGGAAAGGGAGGAGGAAGGAGAAGATATCTATCCGAAATCTCTTGAAAAAACCATCGGAGGTGGAGGAAAAGCTTCACAAAGAAGATGGAAAGACCTTGCTCTTTTTATAGAGGAGGAGAGTTTCTTTCTAGAGAGAGAGAATGATTCATAATGATATTTAAACATAGAAAATGTTACCTATTAAAATTTTAAAAAGGTGGCATGTTACCGATGTAGCTAATAATTTTTTTTTTCTTTTTTCTAAAAGACTTTTATTTTTTTTATTTTTTTTTTCATTTTCGAAGAAATACTTATTCTTTAATAAATAAAAAATAATTTTTTTGCTCAAAATTTTTTAGGGCATAGAGCCTAAGAACCGGATGAAAATATAGTTTTTAATGGGTAGCATTTTTTACTTTTCAATACAAGCTAGAATCAACCGCATTTTAGGAAATCTTTATTCATCCACTGATGGCATCCGGCGGCTCGGGATGGGACTGAGATATGAGCTCCCTCCGGGCTTAGAGTTCAAATTGGTTTTGTTTTGTAGAAATATATTAAATATTTTAGTCCAGTGAAGATGTTTGCCGACGACGACCAACGACTTTCCGTGAAAGTGGAGGGTCATGGAATGATTATAAAGACAAACAGTGATCTGTCTGTATGCTTATATAAGCTCGGCTCGCTCTTTCTATCTCCCCATGAAATAAATTTAGTTGGCTCTTCAAAATAAAGGTCACGTGATAATCTCTTTTCTCTCTAGCTAGTTGTTGAACTACTTTGTTGCATGTTTTGCCATGGAGAACTTCTACTGTTACCTTGCTTTCTTCCTCTCTGTTTTTTTCATCATCAAACTTCTACACTCACACAACCAAAAATTACCGCCGACTCCATTTGCTCTGCCAATAATCGGACATGCCCACCTCCTTAAACAACCTCTCTACCGAACACTAGAGACCCTGTCATCGCAGTATGGTCCAATGCTTTACCTTAAATTTGGTTCCCGGTCTATCCTCGTACTATCTTCTCCTTCCCTTGTTGAAGAATGCTTCACCAAGAATGACGTAATATTTGCAAATCGCCCCCGCACAATGGCCGGAGATCATTTCACTTACAACTTAACTTCTCCTGTCTGGGCTCCATATGGCCACCTGTGGCGAAACCTCCGCCGCATCTTGGCCGTTGAGATCTTCTCTCAGATCAACCTCCAGAGGTCTTCCATCGTCCGACAAGAAGAAGTTCACTCCCTTCTCCGCCAAATATTCAAAGTCTCAAACGGAGGACCCCAAAGGTTGGAGTTAAGTTATTTGTTCTCACTTTTGATGTTCAATATAATGATGAGGATGGTTGCTGGCAAGCCCTGCGTCGGAGAGGAGGCGGCGGCAAGCATGGATGTGGGAAAGCAACATCTCAAAGAATTCAGGGAGAATTACGCTGCAAACTTGTCTATGAATATATGTGATTTCTTTCCGATTTTGAGGTGGGTTGGTTACAAAGGGTTGGAGAAGAGTATGATCAGGCTGCAGAGGAAGAGAGACAAATTCTTCAGGGTTTTGATAGAAGAGATTAAGCAAAAGAAAGCTAGTTCCTTGAATACCACTACTATAACGGACGTGGAAAAGAAGAGAACGCTGATTGAAACTCTTTTGTCTCTTCGTGAATCAGAACCTGAACTATGTTCAGATGATGTCATAAAAAGCCTCGTTTTGGTAAGTGCATGATCATATAAATCTTTCCCATTATTGCTTAATGGTGGTTTTGATTACTTTTTGTACGTACGTTGTCAATGTGGTTTTTACATCATTTTCTTTTAACCAAAGTATGACTATCCAATTTTGTTGTTGCAGAACAGGATGCAGTTTGTGTAAGGTGAAAAGTAAAGACAGCAATTCATATGCATGAAAAGTCCCACATATATGATTCATCCACGCATCATCTCATCATCTCATCTTCATTTTTTTCCCTTAAACTAATTATTTGACATGTAACTACCCTCTACATGAGTCTCGAACTTCTTCAACTATCAATCAATACGAAATCTCGATTGAAACTTCCCCATTGAAAATAGGAGTGTCTCAGACTTGTACTTCAAAATTTATTCTAACGTTACTAGAGCATTTAATGTGTTTTAGGTTATGTTTGTTGCGGGAACAGATACATCATCAACAACCATGGAATGGGCAATGTCACTGCTTCTGAATCATCCAGAGGCATTGCAGAAGGTTAAAGCAGAGATTGAGAGCCAGGTTGGACATGGGCGCTTGCTAAATGACTCTGATCTTCCCAAGCTTCCCTATCTTCGCTGTGTCATCAATGAGGCACTTAGACTATATCCTGCCGTCCCACTTTTGTTACCCCACTTTTCCTCAAAAGACTCCACTTTGGGGGCGTTTCAGATACCAGGAGGGACGATTTTGTTGGTGAATGCATGGGGCATTCATAGGGATCCCAAGCTGTGGGAGGAGCCCGCCAGTTTCAAGCCAGAGAGATTTGAAGCGTTCGACGGAGAAAGAGAGAGGTTCAAATTCGTTCCGTTTGGAACAGGGAGGAGGGCATGCCCCGCCGCCGGCATGGGCATGCGGACAATGTCATTGGCACTGGGTGCACTCATTCAGTGCTTTGATTGGAAAAGGGTTGGGAAGGAGAGGGTGGACATGAGCCCAGGATCAGGATTTCTTCTGTCAAAGGCTGAGCCTTTGGAGGCTGTTTGTAGTCCACGCCAATCCATGACTACCATCCTCTCTCAACTTTGATTATATGACATCTGTGCCAAATTTCTACTGATAAATAAACTCGATCTTTTCTTTTGTCCCTTTCTTTCCTTCTTTTTTCTGTAGGTTCAATGTACTGAGGTTGTAATGCAACTTTTTCTCTTATCAATAATATTGGTTGGATGTCACCAAATTTGTGGACAAAATTTTTGGGTTTGATTCTATTTTCTCATAGGCAGTATGCGGCTGCCTATGATTTCAATAATTTTTTAATTTTTTTTTCATTAAGTTGAAAACTTTCCACAATGCAAACGTTTGATTCTTGAATATACGGCCAAAATGTCTTATATGAAGACAATTGGACTCGTCATGATTGAGACTTTTTTTTTTTCCACCCCTATATATCTACCAATTAGGAATTCATCCCTATCTTCCTACCCTCCCTCCCTGGCCTCAACCTTTCTTTCCTCATTCTATAACTCGTGTACCCCTTAACTTACCGTAATTTACCTCTTTATCTTGTGTTAACTCTTATGGATTCAACTGCTATTATTCACATTTGTCTATGCATCCTCGCATTCTATCTAAAATTTAGGTAGAAGCTCCTAAAAACCATCCCATACCTCATTAGAGCAATTCTAGTGACCTTTCTATTTCAAAATTTTTACTAAAATTTGGTGAAAAATTCAAAAAAGTCTATTTCAACAAACTCTTTATAATTTCTTCATTTTGTCTCTTGTCAAAATTTCACTCCAAATTTGACTCACAAGTTTCATAAGCTATTGAATATTTTATCATTTATTTTTCCTTTCACTTCAGTTTTCAGTTTTCATCTATCCTCGTTTGTTAGGAGTGGTTGCTTAAAATCAATACAAAAAATAATATTTAGTTGAAATAGAGAAATATTTGGAAAGTTTGGTATGTGAAGTTTGTTAAAAGTGATAGATAAAATGGTTAAATACACCTCTGGTCCCTGAGTTTTAAAAACTTTATTTTTTAGTCCCTGAGTTTCAATTCGCATCACAGATGATACTTCAGTTTTGAGAAATGACTGAATTAGTACCTCAGTCAAGTTTTCCGTCAAAAAATTAACGACTTGCCATGTGTCAACCTCAAAGGTTTGACATGTGACCCTATATAAAAAAAATTAAAAAAATAATAAAATTAATTAATTTTATTTTTTTGTCAAGTGGGGTGGGGGGTTTGGCCACCCCGGCCCATACCGGCTATAGGGATGGCTGAGTTAACCTCATTTTTTTTAAAAAAAATTTTAATATATTTTTTTAAATTTTTAATTTTTTTATATAGTACCACGTGCCAACCTTAGATGTTGACACGTGGTAGATCATTAATTTTTGGACGGAAAACTTAACTGTGGTACTAATTTGGTCTTTTTTCACAATTGAGGTACCATCTGTAATATGAATTGAAATTCAGGGACTAAAAAATAAAATTGTCAAAACTCAAGGATCAAAAAGGTGTTTAACCAATTAACCCTAAATAAAATAATAAAAGTAGACTATTTAGCTAAAATTTAAATAGCTCAATAGAAATGCCTAAAATCCAATGAGCTATCTAGCAAAGCCAAATAATTTCATTCTCCATTTTTATTTACTCTCAGCTATGGGCCTATGGCTATTGGCGAGTGGGTGGCGAGCTTCAGCAGAGTAAAGTGGAATGTATATGGCCATATATATGGGGAATGGATGGTGGCTTCAACGTACGGTGAGCTTCACCGACAAGCGATGAGCTTCTTACAAGTGACGAGATGTAGAGAAAGAGAGAAATTTTGGAGCGGAGAGAGAGAGAGCGCAAGACAGTCCAAACTAGAGAAAGATAAGGAGGTGGCGGCGAGTATAACAGGACAGCAACCAGCTTGTGTTTCTTGGCTTCGCACGGCAGCTCGGGCAATGGAGGCGAGCACTTGTTTTGATGAGGACATCGTCGCTCGAGGGAGAAAGAAATAATAAATAAAGTATATTTAAATGAAATAAAGATTAATTTAATGGAGTGCATTTGAAAAGCTTTTAGTTGATTTTTTATTTTATTTTATTTTATTTTTTATAAAAAAGTAGCTTTTAAGCTAAAGTTTAAATAAGATTTTAGAAATTTGGCTTAGGTATTTTATTTTTTCAAAGATTTAAATTTAATTTTAATGTTTTTTAAAAGAGATTAAAATTAAATTTAGACCATTAAAAAAACTAAAAGAGATTAAAGGAAATGTAAGCCAAATTCTAATTTTAGTTAGTCCAATGAGAATGCTGTAGTTGTAATTAACCAAATTAACTTGTTAGAGCATAATTAAAATAAAAAAAATTCTATTTTTTTTTTTGTTTTTCAAATCTCTCATCGATTTTTTGTGAATTTCCAATTTTTCATGCATATATATATTTTTTCGAATCAATCGTTAGCTTATAGAATAATTATGAATATGAAAAGAGCAATGTTAAATATACTTTTATTTCTACATGTTTTTTATAAGAGTGTCAAAAAATGTGTAGAAAAATGTAAGTGTGTAGCATTACTTATTAGAAAAAGAGATAGAGAATAGCAATGTGTACGCCGTTACCTTCATTGAGCTGATTCTTGTTGTTGCGGCTTGCGAGTGGAACAGTTATTTTTTTAAAATTTTTTTTTTGACATGTTCACATAAGAGGGGGAGAGAGTATTCGAATTAGTGACCTCCACTTCATGAGGCGTAGTCCTTAACCGATTGAACAAATTTTAAAAATCCGAATAGCAGGATAAAATAAAGAAAGAAACGACATAACTTTTAAAAATAAATTAGGATTTTGCCAAAATATGACCTCTCAACCAAAAGGTTAAGGGTAACACACTTACGCTATGACACATCAGAATCAGAAATAACTTCTAAGTTATCTATAAAAAAAGAAAAGAAAAAGAAATAACTTCTAAGTTAACCTATCACTTCAATTCACCCTTAAAAGTTAAAACTACGCCATCTCTCTCACTCTCTTCCCCATTTCAAATCCCACTCCCCAAAATTGAACTCCTTCAGTTACCGCATTAATGTCGAACTCAGAGATCCCCGCCGCGCCACCGCAAGAGCCGGACTCAGCCCCGGAACCAGCGCCAGAGATGGAAGCTGAGCGCCAAGAAAAACACAGCCAGGAGCCGAGCAACAACATCAGCAGCCTCACATTCAGCATATGGCCCCCGACGCAGCGCACCCGCGACGCCGTCGTGAACCGCCTCGTTGAGACGCTCTCGACCGTCTCCGTTCTCTCCAAGCGCTACGGCACTCTGCCTCAGGACGAGGCCTCCGTCGCCGCTCGTCTCATCGAGGAAGAGGCGTTCGCCGCCGCCGCAGGCGGCTCCTTTTCCGCCGAGGACGACGGTATTGAGATCCTCCAGGTCTACTCAAGGGAGATCAGTCGCCGCATGCTCGATACTGTCAAGAACCGCGCCGCTTCGGGCTCTGCCGCTGACACCACTATGCCGCTGACTGCGAGCCCGTCTGTGGCACCCGCCACCACCACCACCACTGTCAGTGAAGATGACTCGTCCGCTGTGACCGATTCTTGATCTGTCCCTAGGGTTTAGGGGTTTATGGTATATTAGGGTTTCTGTTATCTGAGATAGTATCTGCTATATTCGGATCTGTTTGATGCTTATTTCGTGATGATGACCCTGCTTATATTACTTATGTTTGTCCGATAATGTTATGAGGTTCGATTTTTTGTTTTTCTTGATATCATTTGGTCTCTTCTTTTATGTACTTTGAAGTAAGTAATAATGTGCTTAGTCTTTTTCCCTTCTTTATTTTGGTTGGGAAATAGGTATTGTTCTATTGTTAATGGTTTAGTTTAGAAGCGCTGAACAATATAAGGAAAAGTATGGGAAAATTGGATGGATTGTGAAATTGAAGAGAGGCAATTGCAAGAATCCTGGCATTCATGCGTGTGTTGTATTTGCATGTGTGTATAATCATGTCCACTTATCTTTTGCTTCCCTCATTTTCGCCTTCTGTACCAGAAATCTGTTAGACATTAGGCCATTTTGTGCTGTTTGGTTCTATATCTGCTGTAAACAATATACTAAAGAACGGGTAAGTGTATGTATAATTAAGTTGGATGAGTAGAGGATGAAGGAAGCTGCAAGGACCTGGAAGTGAGAGTTTAAGGTGTCTCGATTGGAAATTTAGGTACCATCTCTGGTTCATTTCTGGAATAGATATTTTTTGGGTTTGTTGAAATTGGTTTTTTGAGCAAGTTACACTTCAAGGATATAAAGTGATAGATGACGAATTGGATCTCAAAATTCCTGGTCTCAAAAGGATTTTATTTTTTCATTCATTTATGTTGTTTAGACTTTTTTCTGTAACATTTTCGTATTGTAGCTATGTGTATAAAAAAACTAGTTTCCTATGCTACCTGTGTGTGTAGTCCTGTTGAGGAACACATGGTATGCGTTTGGTTCCCTTCTTTCAATTTCAAGTAAGGTGACCATATGGTTCATCTTCTACGCCAAGGACAGGTTGAATGGTGCATCATGTGAAGAAATTATGCCAGATATTTTCTGCGATTTTAATCATATCCTATAAGTTCCCTTTTCCTCCTCAGAACTATGGTTTTGGTTGTATCATTTCCTAGCACCCAGCATCGTTTATTATTTCATAGCTTATCTTCATGAATTTCTCAGGTTATTTTTAAATTTTAATAATTATCTTGCTTTTGGTTTTCGTACAAATAATCTAGAATACTTTTGATTTCTATATTTATCCATGATTACTATTTAATTGACTGTTCTGGAAATAGGTGTATATATGGGCCTTTTGCTGCTCTTTAGTTAAGTTTCCTTTTTTTTTTTTTTTTTTTTTTTTTTTTTTTTTTTTTAAAAAAAAAAAAAAAACAACATTTGTTTTGTTTTTATACGAGCATACATCTATGCAGACTTATGATCTATAAATAAAATTTTGGATGTTATCAATTTTCATGATCATACTGTGTGTGTGTGTGTGCATGTTTGCATGCATCTGTTTATTCCTTCTGGCCTTTAATTACAGTTGTCTATTTTATTTGTGCCAATATCTTGTCTGTATGTTCAGTTTTGGTAGTTATGATGGTTATGAAATATGGAGCTGTTCCTTTGTCTTGTGCAGATTATTTGGTGTGAAAGAAACAATCAGGCCTTCAATATTGTTAAGCTCACTTAGAATAACCTTAAGTCTATGTTCCTATCTTGCTCGTTTGTTGCTGTATAAAGATGCTAGTATAAGGATCTCTCTCTCTCCCTCTTTGATCGTCCGCGTGTGTTAGCGCATAGCGATCACCTTTTCTATTGGTTTTTTTTTTTTTTTGATAAGTAATTGCAATTTATTGAAAAGCGCAAAGGGGCGCAACCCTTTTACACGGGAAATATACAAGAGAACCCCTAAAAGGGACGAACAGAGAATAAATTTAAAATTTATACATAATTAAAAACACTCAAACTATGATGGGGCGCTACTCAAACGGCCTTAGGCTAGTTCTCGACCTCTTTTTCTCCTCTATGGGCGTCTCTGGTTGGCTCTTTGCGGAGGCTAAATCGTTTGAGTTCATGGTGGATGAAGGGGTCTCCATTCTTCGGATTTTTGAGAGAAGTAGAGGGATTCTTAGAATTGGTCCTTGTGGGTAATGTTGAGAATGTAGATGGGTTGGCTGGCATTTTGGGTTGTGGGGTTTCTTCTTTGCCTATGAAATATTTTGGTCTCCTGTTGGGGGCCTCCTATAAGGCCAAGTATTTGGGGCGGTGGATAGGCGAAGAGTTCAAATTTCACCCACCAAGTTGGTCCAAGGTTTGCTCTCCGATCTTTGAGAGAGGATTGGGGGTTCGGAACTTGTTGATGTTCAACTGTGCTCTCAGAAGAAAATGGTTGTGGCGCTATGTGCATGAGAGAGGCGCTTGGTAGAGAGTTGTGATGGATGCTAAATTTGGCAGTTCGTGGGGTGGGTGGTGTTCTAATAAGCCTGTTGGTGTGGGGTTATGGAAGAATATTAGGAGGGGTTGGGAGAAGTTTTCATGTCATACCAGATTTGAAGTAGGAGATGGCTTCAAAGTTAGATTCTGGCATGACCTATGGTGTGGGGACAAGGCCTTGACGGAAGCCTTTTCCAGATTTATATGGTATTGCTTGCACGAAGGATGCCTCCGTAGCGGCCCACTTGGAGCTTTCTAGTTGCTCTAATTAGTAAAACGTTAGCTTTGCTAGAGCGGCTCATGACTGAGATGTGGATATCTTTGCCTCGTTCTTCAAATTGTTGTATTTAGTTAGCGGGGAGATAGGAAGGAGAAGACAAGCTTTGGTGGACATCTTCCAAAAAAGGTTTGTTTGATGTTAGATCTTTCTACAGTGTCCTGATTCGTATTGATGGCTGTAATTTCTCTTGGAAGAGTATTTAGCGGACTAAGGCTCCTTTGGGAGTGACTTTCTTTATTTGGTCGGCAGCCTTAGGAAAGATCCTTACATAGACAATCTTAGGAAGCAACATGTCATTGTGATTGATAGGTGTTGTATGTGTAAGAGGAATAGGTAGTCCATAGACCATCTTCTTATCTATTGTAGGGTTGCTTGCTCCTGATGGAATTTTTTTTAAGCGCTTTGGACTGTCTTGGGTTATGCCTAGCCGATTAGTCAACTTGCTTGTTGGTGGATTGCTAGTAGCACTCAGAGTGCTATTGTGTGGAAGATGGTGCCTCACCTCTTGTGGTGCCGTTGGAGGGAAAAGAATGATAGAAATTTTGAGGACCGCGAGAGGATGTTGGAGGAACTTGTGTCCTTTTTCTTCTATACTCCTTTATCTTTGGGCAGCTGCATTTATTTCTCCCTTGGTGCTTGGTTATCAACTTATCACGATTTTTTTGTTCTTTTTTCTCCTAGCTAGCTAAGTGTTTTTTCTTCTATACTTTCTGTGTACTTAAAGTACTTTACGCTTTTAATGATATTTCTATTATTTATAAAAAAAATATTGTCTGTATGTCTATTAGGGTAAAGCATAGCATATACTTGTATATACGGTCTTGCTTTAGTTCTCTTGATTGGGTGAGGTTTCTCTTTCGTCCCGTGTGCGTACCTGTCCTTTTACTTAATAAAAAAAAAAAACTTTCGTTAATCATTCACTTCACCATGCTTAGCATGATTCCTGCATCATAACATTGTCAAAATCTGGGAATGAGTGGTTTCGGGAGGTATTCTTTGAGTATTTTGCCCTTGGCACCAAAGGCTGTTCTGCTGAAAGTTTATATACTATTGGAGAACCTTTTCCTTTGTGTTGCTACATCACCCTTTTATGGGACTGCAACTTCCCTTTCTGTTGGCATATATAAATTACATTCTTGTTAAATGCGTCATTTTCTCAGACTGAGTGTCTTGTGGTTAGTGGATGTACTTTCTAATGCACCAGTTACAGACTTACAGTATTGCTATGGATGTTGTATATACATAGGTGACACGAGAGCTAGTATCGGATTTGAAGTATTGTAGTTGCATTTCTAATTACAGATCTGTGCTTACACCTTAGATGAATATGTTTGTGCTCTTATCAGGTCCATGTCATTTGGTCCCATATACCTCAGGTGAATGTCGTCATAATTCTAAGTTCTCTAAAATTAAGGATGTTATTTATCTTTAAACCAGTTTCTATCTCTCTCTCTCTCTCTCTCTCATGGATTATTGCACTATTACTCTCTTTTATGCTCTTCAAGATGGATGAAATTATCTGGGCTAGATTCTTTATGCCAAAACACCACATGTTTTGTTTGTAGCTTTGTTTCCATTAGTATACGATAATCCTTTGTGATCATGGATAAATAAGTGGATCACTTCCCAAACTTATTCTTCTGCTAGTGTCCAAGTCTTGGCATGGAGTAGCAGACTGTATGCTCTCTGCACCTTTTTCCTCTTTGTTGTTACTTGATCCTATTCCATTACCCATGCATGTGGGTGGTACCGTATATCTTTTATTTAATGAAAAATGTGGCTTTCCCTGTCATCCATCTTGTATATGCCTCTACATTTAGCTTGTTTGCCTTTTGCACTTGGGAATAATTAGTCGCCTTCTAGCATGATTCCACATCTCATCAACATCCATTTATCTGGGTGTAACTGGAACTGGCATTTCAAGAAAACACCTGGGTTATTTCTAGTTTCATTCATCATGTTGACTTGTTTGAATAGCTTAATATTTCCACTTAGGCACCATCAAACAAACCCTGCATCTTTTAAGTTAAAATCATCACCAACGGTAAGGTTTGGAATTCTATATTTTATTATTGTGAATAACATTTACTGTAGATTGGGCTGCTTGAAGCAAAAATATGTGGATATCTTAGCAGCTTGGGTGGACAGGCCTTAGAACCTTGTCAGCTGCAACTGCTAAAGAGAATGTGTTTCTTGAGAGTTGAGGTTCTCTTGTACTGGAAATAAAGCCGATCGTAACATAATGCCTGCTTTTATGGTCTTTGGTAACATACTAGGTTTTTCATTTGTATTACTAAACATGGTTTATTGTCACACCCATACTTGTCGCTTGTGCAAGATGCTAAGCTATATGTTTGTGATCTTAACAAGTTGATAGAGTGATCAAGATTAATAAACACTAGAAAATTTTGCAAAGGAAATATACCTCCTTTTAAAAAACCTAATTCTAAAAGAGACGTCTTCTAGTGTTGAGATATTCCTGATAGTAAGTCCATAGACCAAGTTGTCAAGGTGAAACAAGATCACCTCATACGAACTTATCTATGTGAGAGTGGAGGTGTGGCTGCTTCCTATATTATTGACCATACCATAGCTCTCATGAAACATGCACAAGGCTATAAATGTACAGGCCAAGTGAAAATAGGCATGTTTAATATATTTGACTGGTCTAATAGGGTCATCAGTTCAAAATGTGTTCATTTATCACCTTGACATAGTCTTGGTATATTTATACTAGGTTGTTCAAGTCCAAAAACACTTTCATTGATGCGATTTATTT
This sequence comes from Alnus glutinosa, assembly GCF_958979055.1. Classification (NCBI taxonomy): domain Eukaryota; kingdom Viridiplantae; phylum Streptophyta; class Magnoliopsida; order Fagales; family Betulaceae; genus Alnus; species Alnus glutinosa. The sequence goes on along the minus strand of NC_084889.1, from coordinate 10,383,202 downwards.
TCATCAAAATGCACATAATATTTTTCAAATTGATTTTAATATTGTCAAAGTTATTTGAAATAGTGGAGGATTGTTAGAATTTGTTAAAATAAATTAACTAAATTATTTATTTTTGGTATTTCAAATAATTATGAAACATTTTTTTTTTCTTCCTAGAGAAATAAGTCTATTCATTGAAAGATTTATATTATTAAAGTCAATCCAAAATTTTGGAGGGAAAACCAAAATTTTGAAGTGTATGGAGAATAGATTGTCTCAAATTGGCTAGATATCTCCAAAATAAAGTCATCAACTTTATAAAGAATCCTCACTCTAAAATATAACTTGAGTGATGGAGAAGAGTGTTAGTTGCCTGCGGTGTGCCCAAGGGTATGGGCTCAAGAAATTGGCTATGGGTGTTATGAGGCACACTTTGCACTTTGGTCGACTGAGTTAGTGCAGCACAATCCACTAATCCAGTACAAAAACCTGAGAGCTTAGGTAGATGCCTAGGTTGATTGAGTGAAAAATCTGAGAGCTAGGTAGATGTCTAGGTTGATTGAGATTAAGGCTCAATCGATCGAGCTAGCCATTTTAGACGAAAAAATCATTCGAGATCTAGCCATTTTCTAGCTATTTGAAGGCATTATGATGCTCATTATGGTCTCCATTAAGTAATCGAAATCTATAGTTATGATTTATGACCATTGGATGGAATCATTTTGGATCGAGATGAGTCCAAAACCATTATAGATATGAGATGAGTCCAAAATCATTTTGTGGCCCGGCGAGAATATACGTTAGTGGTTGAATTTAAGACACACTTGGTATGCAGGGGTGGATAAACCCTAATAAAACACGGGGGGCATGGCTCGGGGGTGATTGCAGCCACACCCGAAGTGTCATATGAGGTGGTCTTGTTCACCCCTGATAGCATCGGGGGTGGTCTGACTATTCCCAAACTCCCAGTATTCTATTAGGCTGTCATGTTGTGTATTTTAAGAATTTTGGGGCTCGGGTATTTTAAGAATTTTGATTCAATTCAAGTGAAAACATCATACGTTGTTACCAAATAAAAGAATAAAAATAAACATTACATTTCAACTTCTAGTATACTCGTTCCTATTCTAAAGGAATGACCGTTAGGAAAAGAAAAATATAGTAGTGCACTTAAGTAGTAAGAGTCTTTAACGTCCATTTCATGCTATGTTTTTGATAACAGTCAAAACCTCCAACAATTTACACATCATCCAGTAGGTAGGTGGTGACTGGAGTTCAGTCACACACCGTCGCTTGATTCATTCATATACGGATATACCTTAATTAGCCCTAATTAGAGGATCTCTAGCAGATTTTTTAAATTAGTTATAATAGCTATATTTAGTTATTATTAGGTAATTTATCGGTATGAGAGAGTTTTAAAATAAAAGCTTTCCATCCTATTTGCTATAGTGAAAGTCTATTGTAGCAACTTGGACTAATATAATAATGTTTAAAGAAATGGAAAGAGAAAAGGGAAGAATATAAGAAAAAAAATTGGAAAATAATATTTTAAAAAAGTAAAAGATAAAATAGATAGTCTTGCTAGAGTTCGTATTGAAAAATAATTTTTTAAAAAAAGGACTACAATAAAATAGAGAATTTTGAGCAGTTAAAATAACTTTTATTACTGGAGCTCTTAGGCGACCTAAACTTCTAAGCTTTCGGCCGGTCCTGAAATTGAAGGCCATTTTAAATATTGAAGAAAAAGAGAACAGAAAATAATTGTGAAAGAAACTTGTATTTCTAATATCTTTTTCTTCATGGTATCAGAGCCACAAGTTTCTTGCGATGATGAGCATTTCCCTCCTGTTGTTGTTCACGTGTTTGGCTATTAGTTGTCACACTTGAGGAGGCGTGTTAAAGTGTCCTACATCGTTAAAATTTTCTTCACCTAAGCAATTTATAAGTCATAGTATGTTATTTTCTTTCAAGATGTTTTGTTGAGAGTGTCAATCAACCTTTTACAAAGGGAAAGAGACTAAGAGAGATTACCCATTTTTGATGAGTAGCGTCGGGCATCCAACATGTCACATCTCAGTATGTATGCGCCATTCCTATTTAGGTACGTGGCTCATTCATATAGGATGTGTTATTTCTACATCACATTACCCTATATCAACTCTACATCAATACACATTGAATATGTGACCCACATATATGGGGTTTACATCCATGAGTTCCACGCTCCACGTGTTTTGACATAGAATTGATGTTAAGTAATGTGATATAGAAAAATCATTTTCCCATTCATATAGCCAGAGCCTCGAGGTGGGGCCTCATATATGGTGGGTGAACTGAGCCATCAAACATTTCATAACACCCGGCATATTTCATGTATAGGCTGCTGCGCGTGCGTAGCCTTTGACCAGAATGAATCGCAGCCGATGAGGATCATCCCATTCACACCAATCCATAGCATTCGATCAGGAAATGTTAGGTGAGTTTATTCTTTACGTACGCCAAGGGCCAAATGCACCGAAACAGAAGTTAGATAGTAGAGAATATTTATTATATAGAGAAAAGAATCCTTTGGAAGAAGGTAAGTGTACACTATATATCAATTGTAATTTACGGAGAAATAATCCCTCATATTTAGATATGATCGAGTTAAGTAATTGATAATTCTAATTAAATGTACGATTAAGTTATTGAAAAATGGTAAGGGTGTGTTTGGGATTGCGATTTCGTAGACAATAAGTGCGATTTTAAACCAAATCGCAAAACATAAATCGTTTGGGAACTGCGTTTTTAAAAACTGCGATTTGAAAACGCAGAAAATCTGTTTTTTCAAATCGCATGTAAGATAATGCTTTTTTGAAAATGCAGAATTTTAAAGGCTAATTTACGATTTTAAAGGCTAAACTGCGATTTTGCCAAACGCTTAACTGCGTTTTTAAAAATTAATTTTTTCAAATCGCACAATTTAAAATCTTTATTTTAAATTGTACTTTTTGAAATCGCAAACTCAAACGGACCCTAAACTTATTTATTTAAGTATTATTTTGACATTCTTGAGCCTAGACTCATTTTTCAACGAGTACAAGTCCAAGGCATGCAAACAACACGGAGCTCACATGTTTGAAACCTGCATGTGATAGAAAGAATTTCTTTTTCTTATTCCTTATCCCAAAAACAAAAGTCTAAGACGTGAATTTTTGTTTTTGAAAAAGTACATGTAACTCCATCTAAAATAATAAATAGTTATAAAAAACAAAAAATAAAAATAAAACTTTTTTTTTTTTTTTTTTTTTTTTTTTTTTTTTTTTTTTTTTTTTTGAATTTTTTAGTTTTAAAAATTTTCAGTTTCAGTTTTAGTTTTTTTTTTTTCTTCGAATTTATAAAGATATTTTTGTCTTATTGAAAAAATTTTAGGATCATTTTTATATTTTTGTTGGTCTTAGGGAGATATTGACATTTTTTAGTAGTTTGAGGGAAAATAATGACAGAATTGATAGTTTAGAGAAGACATTGATAATTAAATAGTAATTTGAGGAGAATATTTGTATTTTTTTATTATTATTATTAGTTGGCGAATACCCTTTTCTCGATTTGTGCGTGTCATTTTTGCGCAAAAGTTTTGCTAATCTTCTCTATATTGGTCACGATTTTATGGGATGTTCAGACAGAAATCCAAAAAAAGATAGGTTTAAATTCAAGATTATTTAACCTAAAATAAGAGGGGAAAGATGGGTTTAATTAAATTCAAGCCTATGTGATATTATGATAAACTCTCTCTCATTAAAAGAAACAACAATATTCTTAATTTGTTAATAGAGAAACTAGCAATTTACGAAGTCAAGGTTAATATATAGGTGGGGGAACATCTGTCCCTATGTCCTTTGGGGATCTTTTTTTTGACTTGATCAGTACTGGAGAAAAGTGTTGACATTTGTAATTTCTGCGTTAATTAACCCTTCTTTTGTCTTAGCTTGAAAAAGGAAACCCAAAAAATGCAGAAAAAAGTAGGTCAAAAAGTCTAACAAGTTGACCAGATTTTAGATCCTCCAGCATTTTATGATGATTTATGATGCTTCAATCACCAAACCATTATGAATTCATTCTCATAAACATGTATCATCATTTTCAACCTATTTGTTGACTTTTCTGTTCATAGTATATTCACCGTCACACACAGAGAGAGAGAGAGAGAGAGAGAGAGAATTTGTGGGTGATTTCACTGAACATATTTGTGTTTTGTTTCTGCCAAAGATTCAGACATTACCTAGTTGATGTAATGTCGGACTGATTGCTTTCTACCATCTTCATCTCAAACAAGCCTAATACAATATTAAGTACTTCAAACGTGTCTAATTTATGAGCTAGGATTACAGTTTATATGTATGAGAAAATCCTGGACAGATCAAAAAGAAACAATAAGCCAAAAATTATGGCTAATTTGGTGCAACAAGAACATGAAAAACGAAAGCTCATGACAAAAGAATGATGCTAATTTTAATGACCAGGGCCTTTTTTGCTGGGTCCAGAAGCCAACATGAACGCCAAGCTCCTTGCCAAAGGACCACCACTAGTGCTCGAGTTTTTAGCAGAAACCACAAACGAAGCCATTCCAACCGACTGATCATCAGCTCCGTCCCCGGCTTGTTTGCATGCCGCCATGGCCGATCGAAGGGCTCTGGACTCGCCAACGCCGAATTGTGCCGATACAACCAACATGGCTATACCCAGTACAAACAAAAGAGTCTTCATTGACATCTCTATCGGAATCTTTCTCCTGTATCTATCTCTCACTTTCAAATTATGGCCTTTCAAGCTGTTGTTGGCCTGTGCTGCTAGAGCTAATATATATACACACACAAAGCCCAATGGGTTAATTTGCTTGTGGAGGAAGGTATAGATTTGTGGAGTGGGACCGTTATGTATAGGATTTCTTTGACTTGGGAATGGCATCTTTTATTTTTTTAACCTTTTTTTATTTATTTATTTATTTTTTTGTGTATCTTTTAACGAATTGGGAAGGTCGACGAGGGCTTGTGCTTGGGAATTCTTTATGCTGTTGGAATTTGACTTTGAACTGAAACGAGCACAATCTTACATACAAGATGAAGTCATCAGGGACGAAACTAGGAAGCAGAAAGCAAGAAAGGTCACTGCATGTACTTGGTATCTTCTGGTTTTCAAGGGTTCTTGCTTTTTCCATGGCCACGTTGTGCGCCGATTGTTTTCACACGGTTTATATATCCAAAGCGTGCACCGCTTATGTTCATATGAGATGTGTATATATATATATATATATATATAGCTGTATTTGTTTCTTTTTTCTTTTTAATGAACCGTCTCCCTGTTAAAGGGAAGAAGACGGTGCGTAAGTGGGCAATGGCGTGAAATCCTTGACATACATACACATCTCTGACTAGGTGATTCTGCGTCAAAATGTGGCAGCTATACATTGCTGAAAACAGGAAGAAAAACAGGGCACTCTGTTCTTGTTTTTGTCTCCCTTTTTTAGTCTCTGTTTTTTTTTTTTTCTTTCTTTCTTTAATTTCTTTTCTTTTGGGATTGATGCAAATTTTATTTAAAAAAAAAAAAAAACCAAAGAGGTTTACGACACTTCAAAAAGAGAAGTCTCATCTCTAATAAGAATATAACACTCAGAAAATATAATTCTTCATTCATCTATTTATCTCTAAACTGTTACTAAATAGAACTTAAATAGACTAACAAAATCTCTAATTCTAATTTGACTAACTTTAGGCCAAGCCCGTTATTGATTTACAAAATAACTTAAAACTCTGAATAAGCTTATTATTGAATTACAAATAAAACTTAGGGATAACATAAATGAAACTAACAATCTAAATAAAACTAAAGACCTTATTATTTATTTTTTTCCCCTGCATCACTGTATATGGGATCGGAATTGGTTTGACTGGAATGCTTACTTGTCTTTCTTTTAGTATTTTCCAAAGTATACTTAAACTAGTTCAAAAAGCGATGGGTTATTTTCCAAGGGAGGAATTAGTAGCGTCTTCAAATTTTCAACATGTCATTTCATTATCATACATGCTCTTTGAATGATGTAGAATATTGGGAATTTGCTACCTTTCTTATTTACCAGGATTTTGAAACAGTCTTTGGTTTGCAAAATATATTTCCACTTGATGCGTGTGTATTCCTGCTTCTGCTGTCGAGAATTCATAAACTCCATGCTTGTTTCCCAAATCCACCCTCAAAATTAATCACGTGCATGGATCCTATTTAAAAATCATTATTTTGTGGACCATTGTAATTCTTCTTGATCAAACCCATGCAGTTGTAATTCTTTTTTTTCCCTGACAATAATCGAAGAAAAATCCCTTGGAAGAAGGATTAGTAGACTAATATATTATTGGTGAATTGAAGTGCCTCTTATTCTTGTTAGAGTTTCCTGTAATGTGGACAAAATCAATATATAGTAAAAGGATTCATAGTTTGAGGTAGCTAGCTAAAAGAACTTAATTAAGCAAAATCCATATGTTTAGAATGAAAAATTCGTAGCGAGAAAAGAAAGGTCCGTATGAGAAGATTCAAACTAACAGATATTAGGGGTAGGGGATATCATATCTGAAATGGGTTCAGCTACAATTTTCATCCCATGTGCCAATCAGCTTGATTTTCCGGCTTCTTTCCAAGATTGACTCACTAGTTTCTATACCAATAAACTAACTCCACCAAGTTGCACCCATCCTCATATTTATTCCGCTATTTTTTTATTATTATTATTATGAATAGAAATTTCTTACAAAGATTGACATGTGTAATAGCATTAATAAAAAAATATCTCTCACATGTTTAAAGGACACGTATCCATTTTATAAGTAGATTGAAAAAAATTTCTCTATCCTACTATATATTATTATTATTATTATTATAGTGAGAGGAGCTCTCAACTTCCCTTTAGAAAAATTCTCCTTCCCGTGAGGCTTTTTCCAGCTTATTGCGTGTATTTCGGGAGAGGAGGGATGGACTCTTTGTCTCTTCCTTCCTTCTAAATCCTCTGTCTTCCATTTTTTTCTTCCCCTTTCTTCTTCTTCTTCTTCTTTTCCTTTTTTTTTAATAAGCTTTGAGTAAATTGGTTTGTAAGAAATTTCATACGACCCATATTATAAAAATAACATGTATTCTTTAAACATGTGAGAAACTTATTTTTTTTTTTTTTTATATTAATGCTATTAAAAAAGCATGTGAGAAATACATGCTATTAAAATAATATATGTTTTTTACATGCTAATAGACACATATCAATTTTATATATATATATAGTTTTCATTCTCTTGTAGCATATTTAAAAATAAATGGGTCAATCGGCGATCTAGCTAGCGTGTTCTGATGCTTACCTTGGCTTCTCCTTAGGAGGCGGGCCACATGCATGTAGACTGAACTTTTTTCCTAATAATCTGCTGATCTTCACAAGTCACCCTTAGCAAAAATAATACACGGTCCTTCTAAATCTTTGAAATTCTTATTATACCTTTACTGATATGTCACGATACTTAAAAAGGTGAATTAGACATTGCGATTTTGTAGATAAAAATTAAATCAAATCATAAAAAATGAATTATTTGAAATTGTATTTTAAAAAATTTGAAAATTGAAAATGTAAAAATTTTGCATTTTTAAATCGTAGACAATGTGCTTTTTGTTTTTTTTTTTAAAGTACAATTTTAAAAGGTAAACTGTGATTTTGTCAAAAATTTAATTGAGTTTTTGAAAATCACGTTTTAAAATTGCACATTTTAAAATCACACTTTTTAAATCCCCAATAGCCTTATCAATTTGGTAAAAAAATTTGGTGAGTGAATAGTATTCATCAACAATATAATGAGCACTATTCACTCACAAAAACTATTAAAACTTTTCCTCTTTTCCTTTTTTTATTTTTCATTTATTTTATTTCTCTCTCATGCATCATACACAACCTCCATTTTGAAAATATTATTTAAAAGGAATAGAGAATTGCTAAAATAAATAAAAGTGATTTTTAACTATTTTAGCAAGTAAAATTTGGTAGGACTACTGAAAATGCTTTAAACAAATTAAGTTATAACACCTCTAAATATATACCAAGTTCGATATGTACATTCTTTACATTAAGGAAATTAAAAAAAAAAATAAAAAAAAAAAAATTTATTGTGTATGCTGAGGACAAAATAATACTTATTTTCTTTTCGTATCTAAATGGCTGTAATAAAGAGAAAAAAATAAATAAATAAATACATGTGCTAGCTTAATTTATAATCTGAGTAGTTTTTTATTTTCAAACATAGATAAATGAAAATCAATTCATATATAAATATATATATAGGAAATTTGGATAAATATGGTGTTACGATTCTAAGTGTTTCATATAACTTAATTGCTTGTCGATAAAGTAGACTGTCGTGAATGTCAGCTGCTGAGGGTGATAATATGTTGAGATCTTAAGTCTGCACGTAATCCAGCATGTGAGCCTCCATATTTTCAAAAATCATGCTATCTCCACGTGAGCCATGAGGTAACTGTACGTGCTTCAATATTCGGGTGGAAATTAATGTTGATAAAATTCATACATCGTGGGTCATGTAGTGCGTGGTATAATAATCACATTGAAAATAGCTCACAAATAAAACATTAATTCTACATGCAGCTCGTGAGCTTGTATCTTCATATTTCCTGTTTGAGGCGCAACAGACGATAAATCCAGCAAGGCAAACGGGTGCGTGACAACAGTAGATCGAGGACCCTGAACCATCCGGCAAGAGCCGCCTTCGCCGGAATTTGCCAGTTTGCGCAAGGCATGCATGCCTTTCGAGGTTTCTGTTGACCTCTCTCACTCACGGGCAGACCGGCTCAAATAATATAATATAATACCTGCTTCAAACTGATCAAAGATTCTTGCAAAATCTCACTTTAATAATATAAAAACCTTCTTAAATTCCATGATTATATTTTAACCTTCAACCCAATTCTATCAGCAACTTCTTTTATTTGTTTATTTCACATATAATATAATAAATCTTCACAAGATGATAACGTAGATGACGGATTTTTTTTTTTTTTTTTTTTTTAAATATTTGTCATGTGGCAGGTTTTTAACAGTTTAATAACTTTTTGTGTAATGGATTGCTTGAGTGGAGTTTATTGTTAATTTATATTCGCACCAAATAGTACTATAGTTTGGTGCACTCAGGTGGTGCTGTAAAAAAACTACAACTAGCATATGTGATGTAGTCTTTTTAGCGGTCCAAATTTTATTTTAAATTTTTGGTAAAAAAAAAAAGTAATAATAAAGTTAAATCTAAACCATTAAAATGTATTATGTGTTGTTTTTTAAACGCACCTAATCCAAATCCAGTGCAAGTGAATGATGAAATTGGATGCGTAGGGCCAAACAGAGCGTTAAATCACTACTTGTCCTAAAATTTTAAGCTAATAGGAAGATGTAAATTTAATTATTTAATCAATACTTTAACACTCCCTCAGGTATTGGCTCAAACTCCCTTTTAATAAACGAGACCAACACGTAAAATATTTAATTAAAATAGGAAGTAAATAAATGAGACAATGTTCGAACTTAGGACGAACATCTCTTCTGATACCACGTTAAATTACCATTTATCTCAAAAGTTTAAGCTGATAGAAAGTTGTAAATTTAATTATTTAATTAATACTTTCATACATTGAGATTCAATTTCTATCTAATCATAATCTCAAAGTTTTGGTCCTTTTGAGCCAAATTAATCCCTTGTCTGGCAAAACTTTTGGCTCCATTTACAAAACGAAAAAAGAACAAAAAAAAAAAAAGTGGAAAAGAAAAGAAAAGAAAGAAAAAGAAGAAGAATTCAGGAAGAAAAAGATCTTGTGAGGTGGATGGGATATTTCAGAGGTTGAGATTTACAATAATTAATTATCTCAATTGCTTGTGATTTAGGCAGATAATATGGACAACCCTATAATGTACGTAATGTGGCTTCAAAAATTATTTGAACATGTAGGTCATATATGAGATCTTTCAAATGCTTTAATTATCTGTCTATATTGTTAGCAATTCGGGTAAGTAATTCTTATAAATTCTCATCCATATTTCTGAATATATATCTCTTTCGAAATGCTGGGTGCATTTGAGGAAATAAAAACCCTTTAATCCCAATATTTGATCCCAAGTTCTTAAGGTGTAACTTAATCAGTTGATCAGTCACCAGAATTAGAGCCTTTTCACTGTTAAAATTTTGATTGGATTTATAATTAATATTTTGACTTCTCTCAAATTCGAACAAGTAATTTGAAAAAATCTTAACCGTTAACTACCCTAACCCAAAAAGAAAATAAAGAAACCAGAGTCCAAAAGTCATCGCTTAATCCTTCCACTACAAAATCAAAGGCCATGACCCCATTGTCTCCTCGCCTATAAATACACGTGTGTAGAGCATCCTTTAAGGCTCATCATAAGCAGCGACAGCCGACAGCTAAATTTCAGAACGAGCAAAACGACAATGAAACACTTTCGTTGCATCGGTTTCTTTGCCGCCCTCAATTCCATCTTCACCATGATTTTCCCCATCCTCCTTTTATGTTCCACAGATGTCGAGGGCTTCAGGCCTTTAATGTATCATCCTCCTACTCCCTCAATCAACTCGTCGTTTACAGCGGAGGCATATAGTGGACCCAGTAGAAGAGGAATTGGCCACAAATGATTCATCAAATCAAATCTTAATTCCCTCAGCGAAGTTTTTTTTTTTTTTTTCATTTTCAACAAGGGTTTTTTATTTTATTATTATTTTCTATGTTTTGTATTACAGAATATTGTACGAGGAAGCCTAGTGTTGTATCAATTAACTCTTCGCTAATTATATTATGCTGAAGGGTGTGTGGAGTTCTTTATTGTGAAAATGATGAGGAATTAATATATTGAGAAGTGCTGTTGCAAAAGTGAAGGTATCATGGTTTGAATTTATTGCATGGAAAGTATTTGTGTTCCCTTTAATTTTCGTGTTAAATGCAAATTTAATCCAAGTATGTTATACCTTTCATGATCTCCATATGTCATTTAAAAAATTAATTGAATTTTTGCCTCCTGTACAAAAAGTCACCTAAGACATGTAAAAAAATTACCACGTCATTACTAAAAATACATTTTTTTTTTTCAATGCTAGGCTAAACAAAAAATATTTTACATCAAAATAAATTAACTTAAATTTTTAAACTCGATAATTATGCACCACTAGCTCAGAAGTCTCTGCAACAAATTTCACTTGGTAAGACTTGAAAATTAAAAGGGATTACTTTATTTACCATGTTAAGTGTTGATGCTAAATTTTTGGAATGTGACATGTCAGCTTCTTATTGGTCCACGGACTCCGGATTGCTTGAGGCAGTAAACCTTGTGAGGATCTCTTCAACGCCCTGCAAGACAAAGGGCCGGCGGGGTTTCCCGGCCACGCCCTCTCCGACGATCAAGTTAGAAGGAATTCGACGAGAAGGAATTGATAGTTTTTTTAGGAGAAGAGAGTTTTTGCTTGTGTTTTTTTTTTTTTTGTTGTGTTTTTTCCACCTTTTATCTGGCCACCTCCTTTTTCCTTTCCTTATCCGTACTGTCATTTATTGCTCTAAGATGCTTATCTTTTCCCCAATTAATCCTCTCCCGCGGACCCAGATGGTCATCTCCCACTACAGCTCTTGCTTTTCCAACTGGCTGCGGTTGGCCTCGAGTGATAAGCCAAGGGCTTTAAATGAAGTGATTCCCTCATTTAAAGCCCTCATTTAATGTTTGACTTCTCCTCTTCCTCCGGTCGTATCCTGCGTATAGCCGTTGAACCCTACCCTGTTCTGGTGCTTCCAACAGTGTCGCTGGGAATTTCCCTAACAATTACCCCCCGAATTCTCTTTCCTTTCCCTATGAAGGGGAAGAGAATTCTACCAACTCATTTTGGACCTTCCCGCTGTCGGACCTTGTGCTCGTCTCCCTTTCTGATGCTTCGATTTCCAAATCGACTCTCTTTTTTCATTATGGTCTGGGGGTGTCCAGTCTCCACAACTTCAAGTTTGCCGGGATCTACATCTCCAGCGTCGCAATCTTTAGTAACGGATTTTAGCTGCCCTAATTTCTACTTCGTATCGTATATGCTTTTTCCGGGCGCAGGGGGGTGGTGTAACTATTGTTTACCCTCATTTAAATCAGGCGTTCATGTCATCTTAATCAGGGATTAGTTCTATCTACCCGAAACGGATGACCCTTGGAATGCTATCACACTGTTTAGTCGGATTCTGCCTTGGGCGAGAGGCCCCCATATGTATAGCCAATCAATGGTTGGAATATGCCCTTTCGGTTACCGCGCCAATAATAATAGCAGCCCGCCGCCATCAGTCAGACGGTCGCACGTCCCTTCATCTTCCAGAGCTTGTCGGTTCAATTATAAATATCTTCTTTCGGTCTCAACTCCAGTCATCTCTTCCATTGTTTCTCTCTATTTCTATCCTTCCATCTCTTCGACATTTCCTCCCCTTTGCTTCCTTCGAACACCTCATGACCATCACTCGCAGAGGGGATCCGGTGACCAGGGGTCGTGCTAACACCCCTGAAGAACCCGTTCCTCTAGCTGTAGTCTCTCCTCCAAACGTCGGACTTGGAGCTGTTCGCTTGGTACCACCGGAAGACCGGATGGAATCAACTTGGTTGGCGAGTCACGAGGCGACTCTTCGAAGGGCCTACGACATTGGCCCGTCTGTCAATATTTTCTTCCAGGAACCCGGATCCCTGGGAATAGCCGAGGGTGAAGTTACCTTGACAGAACGAATGCTTATGGCAGGGGTGCGGCTCCCATTTCCAAAGATCGTTCGTGAAGTGTGCGCGTTCCTAGGAGTAGCCCCCAGCCAGATTGCTCCAAACGGCTGGCGGTACGTGGTGGCCTCGTCCATCCTGTGGCGACAAGTCCTCAGAACTGAGATGGATGTCGCTCAGTTCTTCAGCATTTACCGCCCCTCTACCAAAGACGGGGCCGTCGAACTACGAGTGCGCTAAGACCCAATGTTTATCTACCTCGACCAGCACAAGTACGGAAACAACAAAGGTTGGAGACAACAACTCTTCCGAGTTTCCGGAGAATGGGAGTGCCCTTCCCACTTGACTCTCCCGTACTCTCAAAGGGTTCCTAGAGAATGGAGGCCACTGGTGGATGATTTGCGGATCCTGCCCACCTTAAGTGTCGCCAAAGTCAAGGAGGTCAACGAGATGCTCTCCTTCTCGGCCAGGGCAGTCCAGTCATCAATCAACTTCGAGAACCTCGTCTCAGCCCGAAGCCTGAACGAGTGTTTCGGATACCAGATCCCGGAGCGGAAAGTGACCTTAGACAAAGGGGGAGCTCCGATAGCCGGGTGGTCTGTAACAACCTGCAGACCCATTATGGGCAAGGTCCCAAAGAAGGCCGCTCAAAGAGGGAGCACCTTGGGTGGCACCTCGGGGAAGCAGGTCGAACACTCTTTAAGGGGGACGCGGGCCTCGAAGGTTCACAAACCACAAACCCCAGCCTTCCGAGCTTCTGATGCTTCCCCGGAAGGGCTTTCCACTGACTCGTCGATCGATTCTGACGACACTATTATGAGGGAGATCGACGAAGCAGCTGAGGCGTCGTCGGAAAGGGACGAGGGGAATTCCTCTCCGGCCGTGACGATCCTTCCCAGGGACCCTCGCGCAGGGTCCCTCTCCCCCGGCCTCAGCGCTCGTTCATCTCTTGCTTCCTTCGAAGACTTTACTGAGGAAACAGTTACTGCCACCCTTACCGAAGGGGTCGGGCGTTCCGCCACTTCTCCGGTTGAACCAGATCCTCTTCCCCAACCCGTGGGGGGCCCAGCTACCCAGCACGAGACCTCTTCGCTCAAGAAAAAGGGGAAAAGGGTTGCTCCGGAGACCGATGAGGGCCCCGAGCATAAGAGACTCCAGGCCCAGCGGGACAGCAGATTCATGGTCGGCCGAATTCTAGCAATGGCCAAGGTTTACGCTCCTCCAAGCGGCCAGAATCTCCCACCTGCTACTTCTTCTCCAGGGCTCGTTGCGCTCGAGCCCTCTCCAGACCATCCGGTCGCTCGCTCGGAGGCCGGACCAACCACCGGTGCTGCTGGTGCTGGGGGAGAGGAAGGACTCCCCAGTAAATCGCTAACTTCCCCTTCACTGGGGGAGGATCAAGATAACTTCTCTCAGGAGTTTAACCAACTGCAAGAAGAGGTGGCTTTTGAGAGAGAGGCGCTCGAACGGGCTTCTTCCGTGCCCGTTTTACCCACGAGACCTGAGTTCCCAGCACCGGTCTCCGCCGGCGTAGTTCTCGGAACTTCTACCTCAGCCCCTCAGACATCCCCTCTTCAAACTAGACGACGTTCGAACTTCCAGACAGAAGGGTTGATAGGCTGTCCTCTGGAGGCTTTGAGTTTGCTGGTCACCCCGGAACACATTCCCCAGTTCGGTCAGTTCCCAGGGGAGGACTATGCGGAGCAACTCACCAGAAAAATCCTCCAAGTACGTAATTTAATAATCCTCATTTAGATAACACTTTATTTCTCGTTTCCGTCTATGCATTAATGCACTTACTTGTTATCCTTGTCTAGTTCGCCGTGGACGTAGCCACATCTTGGAAAAGTCTCCGTGATTCCGAACAGGACCAGTCCGAATCCATTCAGGCTTTGAGAGCTCGCGTTGAGGAGCTGGAAAAGGCGTCCAGGGAACAATGGAGAGCCTTGGCCGAATCCGAAAAACATCGGCTCAAGCTTCAGAAGTTGTTCGAGTTCAGGGAGAGTACACTGCAGAGCACCCTGAATAGCTGTGAGAGGATGGTAAAGGACATGGAGGTTTTGGAGGATAGAGTGTCCACCACCCAAACTCGCTTGAAGGCCGCACTGTCCGAAAAGGTCAAACTAGAGGCTACACTGGAGGTCGAACTTCAGTCTTCCGACTCTTTGAGGGCGACCATCCAATCTCTGCAAGCCGAAAATTTGGCGTTGAAGTCCGAGCTGCATTCCACCCAGGCGGCTAGGGATCAGGCCTTGTCCGACAAGGAAAAGCTTTCCGAAGAGAGGGATCAAGCATTGTCCGAGAAGGGCGTGGCACTTACTGCTAGGGACCAAGTCAGGTCAGAGCTCGAACAAGCCATTGCGGATAAGAAACAGGCTATCAACCTTCAGATCAGCGCACTCGAGGAAAGGAGAGAGGCAGTGGAGAGGATTGAAGAGCTCTTTCTCCGGGTGGTCGAACTCACAAATGAACTCTCTCAAGCTCCAGAACTCCGCGACTCATCGTGGGCCGTGGGCTTCAACTGGGGGTTTGAGCATTATAGAGGCGTGGCCAAAAGTGCCCCGCCCGGCGACGAGTCCTTCAAAGATCTTGATATCAGCGCCATCCAGATTCTGGACGCCGCATTAGAGACCATGGCCAGACTAGGAGTTGAGCAGTTCCCACATGTAACCGACTGGGGTCAGAAAACCTCGCAACCTGTTCTGGCCGGAACCATAGACTCCGGGTCTACCTCCTCCACATCCACAACAGCATCATCCCCGGCAAGAGGGGATTCTCATCTAGCGGGAAAAGAGGCGCCTTCTTCTGGCAACGCCCCTGACAACCCCTGATAACTCTTTTCTCTTGTTTTGGGTCATAATATCTACTGAACTATCAGTGTACGATTTTATCTTTTTGTAAAAATTGAAATGGAAATGAATGCTTTACTTAATGCCACCATTAATAGCCATCTTGTCTAACCTTACCACTTTAATGGCTATCGGTCGAAATTCATTTCCACACCAGCTTTCCAGAGTTAGGTATACCAGTCATCGTGGGAGTCGTGAACGCATTGAACAACTCCGCGTGTATATATATATACTCAACTCCTCTCGTCAATCACACTTCTACTCCAAACTCTCGCATTCAATTTCTCTCACTAGAGGTCATAATGTTCTTGCGTCCCCAGCATTCAGGCATAAAGCCATGGGTTCTCAACTTCTGCACTTTTGCTAACATGGATGTGTGATCTTCGGCTTTATCCGGTAAGGGAGGTGCGATCTCCGGCTTTATGCCGGAGAGATTTTCTTCGGGCCCCAGAGACGGTGACTCTCCGGGCGGCCTATTCCACCGCTCATCATGCCCGGCCAGGAGTCGTCGCCCTTACGATGAGTTCCTCTCCATGGAGACGATGGCGGGGAGGGAAGATGAGACCTCATCTTCTCACCAGCCCCCGGCCAGGGGAACCCAACTGTTCAAAGTAGCGAGACCGGAGACCTGTTGCTACATGATTTACAACCGTGTATGCGCACTTATGTATTTTATGAACAAGGAGCTTACCGCTCATCTCGCAAATTTTGAAACTCGTTAGAATGATATCATTACTTGGCAAGTACCTAACCCCCCCAAATCCAAACGGTTCGATGGAAAAGGGATGGAGGGATTTGTAACAATAAGGGGTGCCAAATCATCCCCCTGTCCAAAACCAAGAGGGGTGCCAAGTCCGAGGTCGGACATTCTCCCGTAAATCCCATTTTAAGGGCAGGCTCCACGTCACCCCAGTCCTAAACCAGGAGGGGTGCCAAGTCTGAGGTCGGACATTCTCCCGTAAATCCTCTGTTAAGGGCGGGCTCCACGTCACCCCCTGTCCTAAACCAGGAGGGGTGCCAAGCCCGAGGTCGGACATTCTCCCGTAAATCCCCTGTTAAGGGCGGGCTCCACATCACCCCCCTGTCCTAAACCAGGAGGGGTGCCAAGTCCGAGGTCGGACATTCTCATGGTTTGCCTTAACGCCGTTGAGCAAGAAAGGTTAATTTACAG
The DNA here is from genome assembly GCF_958979055.1 of Alnus glutinosa. NCBI lineage: Eukaryota > Viridiplantae > Streptophyta > Magnoliopsida > Fagales > Betulaceae > Alnus > Alnus glutinosa. The sequence goes on along the minus strand of NC_084889.1, from coordinate 10,366,407 downwards.
GAACAAAAATCTCAAAAGTAGTATTTTTTAAGATGATCTACATTCCAAGCCCTCGGCACTGCTTTTCCTTGTCCTGTGGCTAGGCGGTAGGCCTCATTCTTGCTGGAGCTGACAATTCGGTAAGGCCCCTCCCATTTCGGGACTAGCTTTCCATCGGCCGGTTCTCGAGTCATCAAATTGACCTTCCGTAGGACCCAATCGCCAACTTTGAATTCCCGGGGTTTAACCTTCTTATCATAATACCTGGCCACACGGCTCTGATAGGCTGCACAAGCTGCACGGGCATTTTCACGTCTTTCCTGCAACAAATCCAAATGCAGATTTACTCCTTCTTCATTCAACCCCAGATTATAGTGGGCCACCCTGAAGCTCGGCGATTCCACTTCCACAGGAATTACCGCTTCCATTCCATAGGTCAGAGCAAATGAGGTTTCCCCTGTAGCAGTTCTGACCATAGTATGATAGGACCAGAGCACTTCGGGGAGATATTCAACCCAGGCTCCTTTTTTCCGGCCGAGCTTCTTCTTTAGCATCTGGATCAGTGTCTTGTTAGTGGCCTCTACCTGGCCATTGGACTTAGGAAACACAGGGGTTGAAAAGCTTTTTCTTATGCCTAGTTCGGCACACCATTCCCAGAAACGGTCACAATCAAACTGCTTTCCATTGTCGGTCACCATAGCATATGGGATACCGAATCTGCATATTATAGATTTCCATAGGAATTTGATGATATTTTCAGTTGTGATTGCGGCCAGTGCCTCGGCCTCAGCCCATTTGGTGAAGTAATCGACCGCCACCACCACGAACTTCCGGTTACCTTTGACCGACGGCATTGGGCCAACTATGTCGACCCTCCATTTGGCAAACGGCCATGGCAAGGTAATCGAATGAAGATATTCCGGGGGACTGTTTGATACACGGGCAAACCTCTGACATGCGTCACAAGCCCTCACCAGCTCTGCCGCGTCCCTAATCATCGTCGGCCAATAGTACCCCGCCCTTATGACTTTGTTCGCCAATGCCTTAGCTCCTGAATGATTTCCGCACACCCCATGGTGTATCTCTCTCAAAACATAATCTGCATCTTCATCCGGCAAACACTTCAATAGGGGAAGAGAGTACCCACGCCTGTATAGGGTTCCTCCGACCAACACATAGCGAGCCGAGTTTCGAATGACTCTTTGAGCTTCGTCTTTATTTGAAGGGAGCTCACCCATTTTCAAATATCGTATAACCTCTGCCCCCCACTCAGGCTCCGCCTCGTCTAACTGCATCACTTCTCCCGTCGAAGATATTGTTGGGCGAGCTTTGAACAGGATTTTGCACCCTCCCACTGTTGCTGCCGGGTCTGTCCCTGAACCAATGCGCGAAAGAGCATCCGCTAGACCGTTCTCCTCTCTAGGAACTTTAGTTAAAGCAACCTTATCAAAGTATGGGTAGAACTAACGTACCTTGTCGAGGTACTAAGACATTCTCGCCTGCTGTGCGGCGTAACTTCCATTCACCTGCTCGACCACAACCCGCGAATTGCTGCGGATCTCCAGGTTTACTATTCCCATTTCCCGTGCAATTTCCATGGCCGAGAGCATGGCCTCATATTCAGCCTCGTTGTTTGTAGCAACAAAACCAAACTTAAAGGCATACCTGAATTCTTCTCGATTGGGGCCCCAAAACACTATTCCAACTCCACCTCTTCCACCCACCGACGAACCGTCAACATAGACGATCCAAGTTGAGCCCTTCGGGAGCCCTTCCGTGTCCGGACTTTCATTCATTTCTATTACAAAGTCCGCCAAAGCTTGCCCCTTTACGGCCGTCCGAGGGTGGTATTCAATGTCATATTGCCCTAATTTGATCGCCCAATTAACTAGCCTTCTCGATAAATTCGGCTTTTGCAATATTGTTCAGAGGGGATACTCTGTGAGCACCCACACTGCATGCGCTTGGAAGTAGGGCCTTAATCTTCGCGCTGAAATCACCAGAGCATATGCTAATTTCTATATGTGCGGATATCGTTCCTCTTCCCCATGTAACACCTTGCTAGTGAAATATACCAGCCTCTGCTTGTCTGATTCCTCTCTCATCAACACCGAACTAACTGCGGTTCGGGAAACCGCAAGGTACAAATAGAGGATCTCTCCTTCTACTGGGCGGCTCAGAAGTAGGGGACTGGCCAAGTAGGTTTTCAGCTCTCCGAAGGCTCTCTCACATTCTTCAGTCCAACTGAAGGCTTTCTTCAAGACCTTAAAGAAAGGCAGGCATTTATCCGAAGATCGAGAAACAAAATGATTCAGTGCCGCTAACCTCCCCGTCAGCTGCTGCAGTTGTTTCATTGTCCGAGGGGACGACATTTCTAGGATAGCCCTAACCTTATCAGGATTTGTCTCGATTCCTCTTTGTGACACCATAAACCCTAAGAACTTTCCAGAGTCAACACCGAAAGCACACTTCTGCGGGTTTAATTTCATGTGATATTTGCGCAGGGTATCGAATGTCTCCGCCAGATCCGCAACATGATTGCCCGTGGTCAAGTTTTTAACGAGCATGTCATCAACATACACCTCCATATTTCGCCCGATCTGGGTCTGGAACATCTTGTTCACGAGCCTCTGATAAATGGCTCCAGCGTTCTTCAGTCCGAACGGCATTACAGTGTAGCAATATAGCCCACGATCAGTCCTGAACGACGTTTTCTCTTGGTCGGACTCTGCCATACGTATCTGATTATAATTGGAGAAGGCGTCCATAAAGCTCAACACCTCGTGCCCTGCCGTCGAATCAACGAGCTGATCTATCCGGGGAAGGGGAAAGCAATCTTTCGGACAAGCTTTGTTGATGTCCGTAAAGTCCACACACATTCTCCATTTCCCATTTGCTTTCTTTACTAACACCACATTAGCCAACCATTCCGGATAATCAACTTCTCGAATGAATCCAGCTTCAAGTAATTTTCGTACCTCGTCTGCAATTGCTTGGTTTCGCTCGGGGGCAAAAGTCCTTCTCCGCTGCTTCACTGGCCTGCAATTCCGATTGACATTTAACTGATGCTCGATGACTGAGGGGTTTATTCTCAGCATTTCATTGTGTTCCCAAGCGAAGACATCGACATGGTCTCACAAAAACTCCACAAACTTCTTCTTCTCTTCCTCCGGAAGCTACGTTCCAATCCGAAGCTTCCGATTTTGGGGTCCGACCACTACATCTTCTAAATCTCCGGTCGGAATCCTTATCTCTGTAGCTGTTATTTGTCTGAGGGGCCCGCCCCTTTGTCTGGGCGGAATTCCCATTAGGAGGAATTCCCCAAAGAAATATTATAACATTTACGAGTTGCCTTCTGCTCTCCCCGGACTACTTCCACTCCATCTTCCGTCGGAAATTTCATGCTGAGGTGGGGTATCGACGTTACCGCCTTCAACTCGGCTTACGCTGTCCTTCCAAAAATAGCATTGTAAGCCAATGGTTGATCAATTATCAGAAACTTCACCGGAATCGTTTTCTGCGCTGGGGGGCTCCCTACGGTAACTTGCAGCTCAATCGATCCCAAAGGCATCACCTGTTCCCCTGCGAATCCCACTAAAGGGAAACGGAAGGCAGAAACTTTCTTTCTACTAATTTCCATCAGATCAAAGGCTGACTTATACAGGATATCTGCGGAACTACCGTTGTCCACCAAGACCCGATGTATCTTGTGATTCGCTATCACCATGGTCACCACCAATGCGTTCGAGTGGGGCAGGTAAACCCCTTCATAGTCCTCGTTCGAGAAGGTGATAGCGAACTTCTCTCGCTTTGTAGTTTTCAACGGCCTCGAGACCGAATAGATGGACACTTCTCTCATCTCTCTTGCATAAGATTTGCGAGCCAAATAGGTTTCGCCCCCTCCTCCAAAGCCTCCTGCTATGGTCTGAATCTCAGGGAAGTCCCCCGATCCATCCAGTCGCCCACGGCTCCTGCTCCGTTCTCGTTGGGGCGCCCTTTCCGCCTGAAAGTTGCCGTTGGGTTGTCAAGCCGGTCTCCTTTCTCGACGATACGGTGGCCTTCTCGGACGTGCGTCTCGTCTGGACGAACCCTGATCTCTGGTCGACCTGTCCGGCGGGTGTTTAGTCGTTAGATCTTTGCGCTTTCCTAAGAAGCGCTTCAGCTTACCGTCAGCTATATACTTCTCAATCATCTCCTTCAGGGCTATGCAAGTATTGGTCCAGTGGCCATACGAATCATGGTAGTGGCAATATTTGTGACGATTATTAGGAAGCGGTCTGCCTTTTATTGGAGACGGATCTTTATAATCCGAATCTTTCCTGATCTCCTTAAGAATTTCCCTAGCCGGGGCATTAACAGGCGTTCAGCTGTAATTTTCAACCCTCTTGACGGGCTTACGCTGGGTGAACTCCTTCCTTGATGGGGCGGTCCTCTGTTTTAGCTTTCCTCCATCCACGGGGTTCCCTTTCGATACTTCCTCTGTTTCTCGGAACGCCTGGAGGGTCCCTTCCTGATTCACGAACTCTTTTGCCCGATCGTAAAACTCCTGTAACCTCTTAGCCGATCTCCTTCCCAAATCCGCCATAAGGGCACCATCCTTCCTTATACCTTGATATATGGCACAGTGGATGAATTGTTCATTCTGACTCTCTACGGCCAATCTCTCTTGATTGAAGCGGAGCAGGTAACTTCTCAACGACTCCTGAGGGCCTTGCTTAATGGTCATCAGCTGCTGAGCAGGCTTCTTTCAGACAATGCCAGCCATAAATTGAGATGCGAACTTCCTGGCGAGGCTTTCAAAGTTCGGGATCGAGCGAGGTGGCAGAGTCCTGAACCATTCCCGGGCTCCCCCTGCCAATGTAAGGGGAAAAGCTCAGCATGCAACCTCGTCCGGAGTAGTGTGCAACACCATGTGTGCGCAAAAACTCACTAAATGTTCGACGGGGTCCCCCAATCCCGTATACACGGGTATTTCGGGCATTTTGAACTTACTTGGGAGTTGGCATGACATTATCCGGTCAGTGAAGGGGGACACAGCGGTGGAGAACAAGCTATCAGCCAACAAAACTTTCCCCCGCTTGAGTGGAACCCATCAAGTAGTCACACTGTTGTTCCAACTCAGTTAATTTCTCAACCCACTCTTTTTTCACCTTTTCATTCTTCCTCGCATGGTTGGCAAGCTCAACATCACTGTTGGACTCACTCTTACCTTCGACCGCTTCTTCCGAATGTCCACCTTCGCGTTCAAGATTCATCTGATCACCCTGTGACAAGTCTTCTTGAGTTTTTTGTCGTTCCGTGCTGTCTCGTTCCTGCAACTCTTTCTCAAGTCGTGCTACTTTTTCATTCAAGCGAACTATCTCCGCCTGGGGGTCCTGCGAAGTCCCTGCTTCTTCACGCATATTTTCTTCAGTCATACTTCTTAAGTATGCTTGTATTCGCGGGAACACGTGACCACGTCGTTCCCACAGACGGCGCCAAAGTGTTGATGCTAAATTTTTGGAATGTGACGTGTCAGCTTCTTATTGGTCCACGGACTCCGGATTACTTGAGGCAGTAAACCTTGTGGGGATCTCAACGCCCTGCAAGACAAAGGGCCGGCAGGGTTTCCCGGCCACGCCCTCTCCGACGATCAAGTTAGAAGGAATTCAACGAGAAGGAATTGATAGTTTTTTTAGGAGAAGAGAGTTTTTGCCTGTGTTTTTTTTTTGTTGTGTTTTTTCCACCTTTTATCTGGCCACCTCCTTTTTCCTTTCCTTATCCGTACTGTCATTTATTGCTCTAAGATGCTTATCTTTTCCCTAATTAATCCTCTCCCGCGGACCCAGATGGTCATCTCCCGCTACAGCTCTTGCTTTTCCAACTGGCGGTGGTTGGCCTCGAGTGATAAGCCAAGGGCTTTAAATGAAGTGATTCCCTCATTTATAGCCCTCATTTAATGTTTGACTTCTCCTCTTCCTCCGGTCGTATCCTGCGTATAGCCGTTGAACCCTACCCTGTTCTGGTGCTTCCAATAATGTCGCTGGGAATTTCCCTAACATTAAGCATTTATGGATTATTAAAATCACTGCCACATCAAATTCAATAATCTATGTTGGGAGATAAAAGCTTCTAAGTCTTGTAGATGCCAATTAATTGCCTTATCATTGCTATGAAAAATATGGCAAATTTACTCGCTTGCTGTCTTGTGAATACATTTTTTATTCAAATATGTGTCATATTTATAATATTTTCATTTTTTATTTTTACTTACTTTTTTATCTGTATTTTTTTTTTGATGGTAATCCATAACCTTTTATAAATACATAGTTTATTCTTGTTCTTTTCGCAACTCAAGTACTCCACCAAATAGAAAAGTTCTTTAAAAATATATATGCATGACAGGCAACGGCTTTATTAAGCTCAAACCTTATGTAATCACTCTTTTACTTTTTAAAAAAATAGTTTTAGAGCACGTTTGGCAATGTGATTTTACAGATTAAAAATGTAATTTTAAACTAAATAGTATATAATGTTTCATTCGTGAGTAAATTTTTAAAAAATTGCGATTTGAAACTTATAAAAGTATGCGTTTTCATTTCACATAGTGCGTTTTTAAAAACGTATGATTTTAAAGGTTAAATTGCGAGTTTATAAAACACTTAACTTTATTTTTTTTAAATTTGTGTTATCAAATTGTAAATTCAAACGAACCTTTGACTCTTGAGTATGTGTGTACTAGTAAAGGATGTACATTTCTTACAAATTAAGTGTAGGAATCAAGAAGCATATATATATATATTTTTTATTTATACAATTAAAAGGAAAAAAAAAACATATGAAAAGACGGGTTTAGGGCTGAAGTATGTGAACAAAATCATCTTCCTACAAATTAAGTCGTAGGGATTGAGAAGCATATATATATATATATATATATATATATATATTAATACTATTAAAAAGAAAAAAAAAATATATGAAAAGACATGTTTAGGGCTGAAGTATGTGAACAAAATCATCTTTCTTAATACTAACTTCGATGTAACTGGGCCAAGAACATGGTCGATTGGGTAGTCCAGACGTTCACGTTGGTCGCCCAATGACTAGAGGAGAACAGTTATACCAAATAAAAATAAGGGAGTATCATTGGCCCATGTGTTACACACCTGTAATGTTTATGAGCTATTTTGATAGATTCTGTAATGAAGAACAACTATGAACTCAGTAGAAGATTTGTATTGTATTGATGAATGTAAGAAAAAGAAAGGTTTTACAAGTAACTGATCCAATTCGAGGTGGATCGGGCCTCCTTATGAAAATACTAACTACAAATCTTACAAATCTCTTCAATGAATCTCTCCTACTGGGATTGGGCCTTTTAAAGCTAACCCAACCCAACTGCCTAACAGCTAACAAAATACAGCTGTGCTCAACCCAACAAACTCCTAATCTTGCTGACCAACAACTGCATGCCACGTAGAACCATATCCTCAACTTCATAGTTAAACCGCATTCCCCAACACGTAATCACACACTTTCTACCATATCCCTTCAAGCCACTCCCTTGCAAATCCTAGCCATTGCTAAGGCTGGTGACAATACCCCCCCCCCCCCCCCCCGCCGATTTAAAACACCTTGCCCACAAGGTGTGGAAAATCGGTCTTCAAACGGTGAAATGGCTCCCAGGAAGCAGCCTCAGCTGTTTGTCCCTGCCACCGAACCAAAAGATCAACCACTGCACGATTGTTCTGTTTCCAAGAATGTTGATCGAGAACCTCCACCGGCTCCGGCTGAAAAACACCAAACTGGTCAACTGGGGGAAGAACAGGGATTGGAATGGAGGACGAACCCAATTTCTGCTTCAGTTGGGAAACATGGAAGACCGGATGAACTAGAGACCCGGTTGGCAAATCCAAGCGATAAGCCATTGTACCCACCTTCTGAATGATCTGAAAAGGACCATAGAAGCGAGGGGAAAGCTTCAGAGAACGGCGAGTGGCAACCGATAGCTGACGGTACGGTTGCAAACGGAGGTAAACCCAAGTGCCGACCTCAAAGGTTCTCTCCGACCTCTTAAGATCCGCGTATTTCTTCATGCGATTTTGACTGTTGTGCAGGTTATGTGTGAGAAATTTTAGGAGCTCATCCCGATGCTTCAACTTGTCTTCAACTGCTGCTAGTTGAGTAGTGCCCGGAATGTAAGAAAGCAAGCGAGGAGGTAAATACCCATACAATGCCTGAAAAGGTGTGAGCTTGCTTGAATGATGAAATGCTGTGTTGTAACAATACTCAGCTAGCGGCAGCCACTGAGGCCACTAATGTGGTTTGTCATGCACCATACACCTTAGATAATTCTCCACACACTTGTTCACAGCCTCAGACTGCCCATCTGACTGCGGATGATAAGCAGTACTGAAGGCTAGAAAAACTCCCTGCAATTTGAATAGTTCGGTCCAAAACTTACTAGTGAAAACTGCATCTCTATCGGAAACAATAGAGTTAGGAAGACCATGCAACTTAAAAATATGCTGAACAAACAACTGAGCTAAAGTAGAGGCCGTATAAGGATGACCCAAGGACAAAAAATTGGCATATTTAGTGAGACGGTCAACAATGACCCATATCACACTGTGGCCTTTAGAAATAGGAAGACCCTCAATAAAATCCATGGATATGCTGAACCATGGACGTTCCAGAACTGGTAAGGGTTGTAAGAAACCCACGGGGGATACATTTTCAGATTTAACCCTCTGGCAGATATCGCACTCCCGCACATAAGCCTTGAGATCATTCTTCATTCCCGGCCAAAAGAAATCCCTCCGGGCCCTATGAAGAGTTTTATCATAGCCCGCATGACCCGCAAGAGGAATAGCATGGACATAATGCATAATAGATGCTCTAAGTGGTTGACTGACATATAAACTCTTTTGGAACAAAAGCAAATCATCTTTCACAGCATATCTACTATCTGTGCATGACCCTTCATGAAGTTGTTTAAGTAATGACAAGAGATGAGAATCTTGAGAATAACTTGCCTTCAATTCAGATAACCAATCGAGAGTAGGGTAAGATATGAGAGAAAGAGATACCTCCTGTAATTCTTCCTCACCCCGCCGAGAAAGAGCGTCAGCCACTTTATTATCCTGACCCTTCTTGTATTCCACTATAAAATCATACTCCAAGAGTTTGGATACCCACCTCTATTGCATAGGGGTTCCAATTTTCTGCTCCAAAATGAATTTCAAGCTCTGATGATCAGTTTTAATTCGAAATGGGTGACCTAACAGATAAGGCCTCCATTTCTTCACAGCTGATACCAATGCAACCAACTCCTTCTCATAAGTAGACATGGACAGAAATCTACCTTTTAAGCCCTGGCTGAAAAGGCAATAGGCCGTTGGCACTGCATAAGCACTGCCCCAATACCTCGCCCCGAAGCATCACATTCAATTTCAAATGGTAAATTGAAATCCGGTAGGGCTAAAACAGGGGGATGTGTGACTGCCTTTTTAAGATCCTCAAAAGCCATGGTATGATCTGCTGTCCAATGAAAAGCATTCTTCTTTAAAAGTCCAGTTAAAACTGCAGCAATAGCCCCATACCCTTTAATGAACTTATGGTAATAACCCGTAAGACCCAAAAAACCCCTCAAAGCTTTTAAGGACTTAGGAATAGGCCAATCCAACATAGCCTTTAGTTTAGTATTGTCGGCTTTAACACCTTCAGCCGAGATAATATGCCCCAAGTAATCAACTTCAGTACAACCAAATCTGCACTTGCTGTGCTTAGCAAAGAGCTGATTTTTCCGTAAGATATCTAGAGTGAGTTCCAAGTGCCAAAAGTGCTCCTACCGATTTCTGCTATACACCAATATGTCATCAAAAAAGACCAAAATGAACTTCCTTAAGTATGGCCTAAAGATATCATTCATTAAGCTTTGAAACGTTGATGGAGCATTAGTCAAGCCAAAAGGCATGACCAAAAACTCATAGTGGCCTTCATGAGTTCTAAAGGCTGTTTTAGGTACATCCTCAGGCCGCACCCAAATTTGGTGGTATCCCGAACGTAGATCCAGCTTTGAGTAAACTCTAGAACCATGTAACTCATCGAGAAGTTCGTCAATAACCGGTATAGGAAACTTGTCCTTCACTGTTGCATTATTAAGAGCCCTATAGTCCATACACATTCACCAAGACCCATCAACCTTGCGAACCAGCAAAACAGGAGAGGAAAAAGGACTTTGACTAGGTACAATGACCCCTGAGGCTAATAGCTCCCGAACAATTTTCTCTATTTTTGCCTTTTGAAAATAGGGATATCTATAGGGTCTAACACATACTGTTTAGCATCATCTTTAAGCACTATAGCATGGTCATGAGACCTGCTGGGAGGTAATCCTTTTGGTTCAGCAAAAACATCTTCAAACTGGTGGAGTAATTCTGTCAAAGCAGAATCTTGTACCGGCACTGTAGAGTGCTCAACATCCTCCAATAATTGAAGCAATAGTCCCTTCTGACTTTCACCTTGAGGGTTGGAAAAATCGGACTCCACCAATAAACTGGTTGCTGCTAACCCTTGTAGCTTACAAAGCTGCTGCCCCAAAGAAAACTCCATGGTAAGGTCCTTAAAGTTCCATAAAATGGGACCAAGCGTGACCAACCACTGGACACCAAGAACTAAGTCACACCCAGCCAATACAATGACAAAAGATTCAAATTGAAAATTATGACGCTGCACCTCCACATTCACACAATCGCATTTCCCTTCACTCACCACCACTTCACCATTGGCTACTTGAACTTTGACAATACAAGACTTATTGATCACTAACTGGAGTTTATTCACCAAAGAAGAATCCAAAAAATTGTGGGTACTCCCACTATCAATCAGAATAACCACCCTGTGTTTTCCAATTCTCCCAATCACCCGCATAGTCTTAGGATGAGTGCTGCCTGTAATAGCATGTAAAGTTATCTCTGGAGTAGCTTCACAGTAGGAAAACTCCATCATATCAGATTCGAGCTCTACCGCCTCCGAATGATCTTCCGATACTTTGTTAGAAATAACATCCACACTTTCAATCAAAAACATCTTAGGGTTGACACAACGATGCCCCGGTTTCCATCGAGAATCACAATTATAGCATAACCCTTTCTTACGCCTTTCCTCCATTTGAAGGGGAGTGATCTTCTGAATAGGCACAACAGCCTTTTGGAAAGCACCACTATTATGCCCTGCAACAGGGCCTCCCCCTTGAAAAATACCACTATTCTGCCCTGCAACATTGCCCCCTCCTTTTTGTGCATTAAAAGCATTAGGATTCGGACGAAAATTTCTATAATTCCTTCTTGCAGTTGAAATATGTTCTTCCTGCATTTTAGCTAAACTAAATGCTTCTAACAAAGAACCAGGATTAAACATTTTTACAGGAATCCAAATGTCATCCTTGAGTCCACTTAAAAAGCAACTCAGTTTATTTTCCTCAGAAACACCTCTCAGTCTATTAGTGATAGACTCAAACTTCCCTTTGAAATCTTCCACAGTGGAATATTGTCGAAGCCTCATTAACGTTTCCATGGGATCATCGTAGGAAGAAGGCCCAAACCTTGCTAATAAGGCAGTAGCAAAACCCATCCAAGAATTAAATTGGTGAGAGTCACACATGTCTTGATACCATATCAAGGCTTTTCCTTCCATGTGTATGGCAACTAAACGTAATAATTGCCTATAAGAGGTGTTATAGAATTCGACATACTGTTCAACTCTATACAGCCAATCAGCAGGCTCATTTCCATCAAATCTAGGAAAATCAATGCGGACTGACCTGGGATTCATACCACTGAAATCCTCCAAATGCTGATCTTGCCCAGCATGCATATCATCAAAATTGTGCAATCTGGAACAGTGGTCTACAAAAAACCGTCTTCTTGAAGGCAACTCCTCCCTTGGATAACATGGAGCAATTCTGGAATGATAATGGAGAAAGCCCTCCCCTCTGGGTTCTGGGCCATGCTTGAAAAAAAACTCAGAATTCCTCCCATCTTGATACTTGGAACCGCTCCCAAACTCCTTTCTATGCTGGAATCGACCATTCGAGTTTTCTTGAAATTGATAAGCCATACCTTCAGTCTGGACCGGTGGCTCATCTTGCTGAATTGGTTGTTTGTCTTTTGCAGGAGCAACAGGAAGTGATACATTCTCACTAGTATTTGGACCCAAATGCGTCTTAAGAGCCATGGCAAACTGAGAGGTAATTGTGTCAAACCTTTGCATATTTACTGCTTCATTTCTCTTAAACTCAGAAGTGATTGTATCAAACCTCTGCATATTTGTTTCTTCCGTCTTTCTCTGATTATCTTCAATTCTCTCCACTAATTTCTTCAATGCAGCAACAGTCTCTGTCAACTGGTTCAATCTGGTTCCGTCCGCCATTGCAGCTTGTGGCTCCAAGAAAGACTGCTTTGATACCAAATTTGTTACACACCTGTAACGTTTATGAGCTATTTTGATAGATTCTGTAATGAAGAACAACTATGAACTCAGTAGAAGATTTGTATTGTATTGATGAATGTAAGAAAAAGAAAGGTTTTACAAGTAACTGATCCAATTCGAGGTGGATCGGGCCTCCTTATGAAAATACTAACTACAAATCTTACAAATCTCTTCAATGAATCTCTCCTACTGGGATTGGGCCTTTTAAAGCTAACCCAACCCAACTGCCTAACAGCTAACAAAATACAGCTGTGCTCAACCCAACAAACTCCTAATCTTGCTGACCAACAACTTCATGCCACGTAGAACCATATCCTCAGCTTCACAGTTAAACCGCATTCCCCAACACGTAATCACACACTTTCTACCATATCCCTTCAGGCCACTCCCTTGCAAATCCTAGCCATTGCTAAGGCTGGTGACACCATGCAGGTCTCGAACCTGCGACCTTCGTGTTATTAGCACGACACTCTAATCTAACCAACTTAGCTAATAGGCTACTCAGTTCTATTGCTTAAAGGAATTTGATTGAAGACTGGGGTTCTCTTTTTGTTTTCTAAATCTTGCTAATAGGTACGGAGGCTATATATGTTCACCACCACTGGCTTGAGTCGGCGGTAGGTTTTCAGTTACAAATAAACCCATTCTTCGATGTCAAAGCTCCTCTAAGCTTGCCTTGAATCAGCAAATTTCTTCATCTTGTCTAGTGATGTGAGTCTTGGAGATTGTTTCCAAGGATCGCCAGAATCTGATCATGACTGCCAAGTGTCTATCCCACCGTCTATACAAGGGTGTTATTGAAGGAGGATCATACCATCGATCTTTTTATTCTCATAAATTGACGTGACTTTTAAAATTATTATTGGATTTGGAATGAATCACTATTAAATTTTGATCAAATAAAAATTTTAAAAATCATGTCAACTTTAAAAGGATAAAATAATGTTCCCAAAAATACGTCATACAATTTTTTTTTTTTTTAATGAATGAATTGTTGATTGAATATTTGTAATATTTTGTATGATGTAAGAGTGTTAGTTATTCTCTATCAGGCAAACAAAATACTACAAAGTTACTAGTGAGAACACAATTTCGTTGTTGATAATTAGTTATCAACGACTTAATATGTTGTTGCAGATAATTAATTATCAACAATGACTTGTTGATTTATGTTTGTACGTTATTTGCGACGACTTTTAACATTATTAATGATGATACTAAATTTATCGTTATTAACCTTTTTTTTCTAGACAAAACAACTCTAACCTACAAACTTTTAGCGATGACTTTTGGCCATGGTTAGAAATCAAATTTCTTGAAGTAATTGTACTTGAACTTATGGGTTTAGAGGACCTCACCTCCAACACAATGTTGCTTAATAATTCTTTCCTGCCAATTTATTCAGCCTTTAAATAGAGATACACTGGAATCACTTGATTCATATAATTTATTATAGCAATTCCTAGTACAACTAAAACACTTGAAAATAGACAAACAAAACAAACAAACAAACAAACACTTGAAAAGACTCAATTAAACCCAACTAAAACACTGCTCCCAAATATTTGAGAGTTAGGCAGAGCATATTGGACTTCTAGTCTGAAGTAATAGAGGATTGTAACACTCGTCACCACATAAGAAATTCTCAGGCCATTGCATAATATAAGATGATCACTGAACATCATTTTCTTCCTGAAAAAGCGTCTCAACTACTTGGCTCATGGTGGGTCTTGCATCTCTGTCTTCATCCACACATTGCATAGCAACGCGAACCAAAGTTTCCATCTTACCCATCTCATATTTGCCTTCCATTAGTGGGTCGATCATCTCTTCAAGCCTGGATGTCATTGAATTTGTAGCCGCTCTATTATGGCAATAGTACGCTTAATTAAACGTCCCGTTTTGCCCAGCGCCTAACTAAGCAAGCGCCAGTAATTAGGGGCGCTTAATTGGGTTAGCAATACCCCTAATGAAGCATAAAAAAAAAAAAAAAAAAAAAAAAGAGAGAAGAAAAAGAAAATGGGTAATTACCTTTTCCCCTCATCAACTACCAGTCATTGTCAACATGCCCCTATGAACTGACACCTCGATCAAAAGAGAGCATCCAACTACCATCGTTACCCACTTTGCCCCCATCTGTCAGTCTAATTCACACAAAGACCCAAATGCCCTCTACAGTAATTAATAAAAAAAATATTAAAATTAATATTTAAAAAAAAAAAAAACTGAAAAAGGGCACCACCGTTAGATTAATTTTTGTTTTTTTTTTTTTAAACAAAAAAATATATTAATTTTAATATTTTTTTTTATTAATTACTGTAGAGGGCATTTTGGTCTTTAAACAAAAATTAACGCCCAAAAATGGAATATTCCATCAAAGTTAACGGAATCTTCTGACGGATGGGGGCAAAGTGGGTAACGATGGTAGTTGGATGCTTTCTTTTGGTCGAGGTGTCAGTTCATGGGGGCATGTTGACAATGGCTGATAGTTGATGGGGGAAAAAGGAAATTACCCCAAAAGAAAAAGAAAAAAGACCAAGAAAGGAAGAAGGAAATAGATGTAAATTACCATAAACCCCATTAAGCTATTATATTTACTGTTAGCTTAAAGAACGCGATACACCTTATAAGCTCTTTTGGAATCAGTAGGGTAAAGATTGAGTTTGGGTACAATTCACATATGAAAGATGATCAAACTTTTGTTACGGAAGCAGGAGGCAAGAACACTTTGTTTTTCTGACTCACAAGATTATTAAGAATCTTGACTCACAAGAACGTCAATTTTATTTTTTTATTTTTATTTCCTAATTGAATAAGGAAAGAGTTATAGGAGAGGATCTTTCTCACTCCTGATGTGAAAGGAAGAAAAAGTAGATCCTAAAAACAGAAAAGGGGTGAACTCCTCAACAATAGACCCAAAACGAACTAAAACAGTATAGAAATAATTACAAAGTGTAGGAAATTGGTCAAACAAGCAACCCGGTCCTCTAAAAGAGTTGCACAAAGTGGTTACAAAAGCTAAAAGGACACAAATAGGCTAATTATCTGAACCCCTACTACAATAACACCATTTGAAAGTGAGATATCAGATATGGCCATGATATGAGGGTAGACAACAATTACTTTAGTAAAGTGGGTATTTTGGATTGGTGAGTATGAAAATTAAAGGGAATGCTTAACAATTTCCTGCCTTTCATGATCAAGCAAGATGAAAATAGAATGCTCTGTTCTATTTCCAGTGAGAAAGATATTTTAGCAAACAATCAAAGAGCTTAATCCAAGTAAGGCCCCTGAGCCTGATGGTATGACAGGGCTCTTCCACCACACATACTGGTTGATTGCCATTTGCCAAGGATAATGTGGTGCAATTTGTCCAAAAATTCTTGAGGGAAGGCAGAATGCTTAGAGAGAAATAATACCAATATTGCTCTCGTCCCTAAAATTGATTCTCCTTATAGAGTTCAACAATTAATACCTATTAGACTTTGTAACTTCAATTTATAAGATTATCTTTAAAATCTTGGCTAAGAGGCTAAAATCTCAGCTGCGCAAAATTATTGTGCCAAATCAGTCTGCTTTTATCAAAGGTAGAAATATTCATGATAATTTTATATTAGCACACAATTACATAAAGAAATTAAAACAGTTTCTATCTAAGCCAGTAAGCCCATTAAAACTGAACAGTTACAAGAAAGCCCACTTGACAAAGCCCTCTTGAGAGCCCACTCCTAACTGACCCGCACCTTTTCTTCCCCCTAGACCCTAGTCAGCTGCCACTCAATCTGCCAACTCACCCATACACAAAATCATAATCCCACCCCATTCAAATTAAACACATTCACAACGTAAGCCTCCACTCCTAAGTTACATTTGTGGCGTTTAATGTATCATCCTCCTACGCCCTCAATCAACTCGTCGTTTACAGCGGAGTCATATAGTGGACCCAGTAGAAGAGGAATTGGCCACAAATGATTCAGGATATCAAATCTTAATTCCCTTAGCAAAGTTTTCTGTCCACATCATTTTTATTTTTATTTTTCTAAGCCTGGATTCTTATTGTCGTGATCAATATCTTTGATTTTTTTTTCCTTTTCCTTCATTTTCAACAAGGTTTTTATTTTATTATTATTTTCTATTTTTTGTATTACAGAATATTGTACAAGGAAGCCTAGTGTTGTATCAATTAAATCTTTGCTTATATTCTGCTGAAGGGTGTGTGGAGTTCTTTATTCTGAAAGTTATGAGGAACATATTGAGAAGTGCCGTTGCAAAAGTGAAGGTGTCATGGTTTGAATTTGTTGCATGGAAAGGATTTGTGTTCCCTTTAATTTTAGTGTTAAATACAAATTCAATCCAAGTATGTTTTACCTTTCATGATCTCAAAATGGTCCTTCCATCAATATGCCATTTAAAAAATTAATTGAATTTTTGCCACCAGCACAAAAAGTCACCTAAGACATGTAAAAAATTACCACATCATTACTAAAAATACATGTTTTTACCGGGTTTTTTGTTTTTGTTTTTTTTTTTTTTTTCTTTCTGTATTTTGTTTTTAACGGGCAGTCACAAAAAACACCTTCCAGAAATGTCAGACTAAGGGTGCGTTTGAGATTACTATTTCGTAGACAATAAGTGCGATTTTAAACCAAATCACAGAACATAAATCGTTTGGGAACTACGTTTTTAAAAATTGTGATTTGAAAACGCAGAAAATCTGCCTTTTCAAATCACAGGTAGGATTATGCTTTTTTGAAAACGCAAAATTTTAAAGGCTAATTTGTGATTTTAAATGCTATACTGCGATTTTGCCAAACGCTTAATTGCGTTTTTAAAAATCATTTTTTTCAAATCGTACATTTTAAAATTGCGATTTTAAATCGCACTTTTTGAAATCGCAAACCTAAACAGACCCTAAACAAAAAAATCTTTTACATCGAAATAAATGGGCTTAAATTTTTAAACTCAATAATTATGAACCACTAGCTCAGAAGTCTCTGCAACAAATTTCACTTTGTAAGATTTGAAAATTAAAAGGGATTACTTTATTTACCATGTTAAGCATTTATGGATTATTAAAATCACTGCCGCATCAAATACAATAATCTATGTTTGGAGATAAAAGCTTCTAAGTCTTGTAGATGCCAATTAATTGCCTTATCATTGCTGTGAAAACTATGGCAAATTTACTCACTTGCTGTCTTGTGAATACATTTTTTATTCAAATATATGTCATATTTATAATATTTTCATTTTTTTTACTTAATTTTTTATCTGCAACTTTTTTGGTGGTAATCCATAGCCCCTTTTTTATTTTATTTTATTTTTTTATTTATTTTTTTATTTTTTTATTTTTAATGAACTAAAAGCTTTATAACCAAACATTTCAAACTACACTCCAGTAAAACTAGAATCAATGTTTCAAGAAACCCACCTGGTTGTTAGAAAAGTAGCAAACCAGCAAAGTCAAGCTCAAAATAGAGCAACACCAACAAACAAACAAAAAACACAACCAGACTTGCACAAACCAGAGAAAAACCAAAAAACAGATCAGCGGCAGTGAATCATTCGACCTGAAAATTTGGCCATCACTCTAGCTCTAACCTCGCACCGAATTCTGGATATGATTTGCTCTTCAGTTCTAGGGGTTTTATCATGAAGAATAGCATTCCTTTGAAGCCATAAATGATAAACAGCAGCCCCCAAGCATAGTTTCCGAACTCAGCTCACCATATTATTGCCCTTCAAAGCTACAATACTCCAAACAACAATCTCTTCCCAATCAGATGGATAGTTACTTACCAAACACTCACTCATAAGAGACCTCCAAATCCTTTTACTGAAACTACATTCAAAGAAAAGATGACTTTGACTCTCCATGGAAGCTCTGCAAAAAAGACATAAGCTATCACCAACAAGACCCCAACCACACATCTTCTCTCAGGTAGTAATAGCTTTATGGAAAGCTAACCAAAGAAAGAAAGCATGCCTGGGAATAGCAGAAGCAAACCAAACAATGTTATACCCATCAACCACAGGATATTTAATCCTCAGTTTTTCCCAAGTCTTTGCACTAGAAAACTGACCAGACTTTGAATCCCAAATGGCTTGATTAATACCTCCCAACTCCACCTCAGGCAAGCGACTTTGGATAGCAACAATAGCATCAGATCTAGCACTAGGCCAAAACCAAGATCCATTTTTAATAATTGAATCCAATTTCGGTCCAATACCATGACCAGCATCATAAACAGTTCTCTGCCCATAGACATTAATCAAACACCCAGCCGGATGCCAATTGTCATACCAAAGAAAAATCTTTCGGCCATCACCCACCTTATACCTAATAAATCCTCTAGCAATATCCCTGACTTTGAGGATTTATCTCCAGCACCAAAAAGCATTTTGAGGGATGAAAACCTGCCAAAAACTCCTCCCTTAAGCCAATTTTCATGTACCCAAGCCACCCATAATGAACCAGATCTGGAAAAGAGAGACCAAATAGAAAAGTTCTTGTTCTTTTCGCAGCCCAAGTACTCCACCAAATAGAAAAGTTCTTTCTAAATATGCATGGTAGGCAACGGCTTAATTAAGCTCAAACCTTATATAATCACTCTTTTACTTTTTTGAAAAATAGTTTTAGAGCATGTTGGCATTGTGATTTTACAAATTAAAAGTGTGATTTTAAATGAAATAGTATAAAATGTTTCATTCGGGAGAAATTTTTTAAATAATTGCGATTTGAAACTTAAAAAAATATGCATTTTAAAATTTCACACAAAAAGATACGTTTTAAAAAACGTACGATTTTAAAGGTTAAATTGCGAATTTACTAAATACTTAACTTTATTTTTAAAAAAATTGTGTTTTCAAATCGCAAACACAAACGAATCTGACTCCCGAGTATGTGTGTGCTAGATAAGGATATACATTTCCTACAAATTAAGTTGTAGGAATTGAGAAGCATTTTTTTTTTATTACTATTATTAAAAAGAAAAAAGAAACATATAAAAAGACGTGTTTAGGGCTTAAGTATGTGAACAAAATCATCTTTCTTAATACTAACTTCGATGTAAGTGGGCCAAGAACATGATCCATTTTGTAGTCCAAATGTTCACATTGGTCGCCCAATGACTAGAGAAGAACAGATGATTGAAGCCAGAAGTCGTTGCAACGGCCCAGAAAATGGCTCAGTGGGCCGTTCATGCGTCCATGTATTTTAACCTACGCTTTATAATCCAGGGTCCAAATACCAAATAAAAATAAAGAAGCATCATTGGCCCATGCAAGTCTCGAACCTGCGACCTTCGCGTTATTAGCACGACGCTCTAACCAACTGAGCTAATAGGCCTCTTGGTTTTGTCGCTTAATTAAAGAAATTTGATTGAAGAATTGGGTTCTCTTTTTGTTTTGTAAATCTTGCCAATAAATACGGACCCAGGCTATACATGTTCACCACCACCGGCTTGAGTTAATTAATTATTATTAGTTAATTAATTCTTGTTAAGATTTTATGAGTTAATTAAATAAATTAACTTAAATCTTAAATAATTTAATCTCGAGTTTATATAGATATATACATACACCAAGAAAAAAACATACATATATCTATATCAAGATTTACAATAATAATAATTTAAGTTAGATCTATTATATTAGAAAAAGATTTTATTTATTTATTATTATTTAAAATGATCTAATTACAAAATTAAAATATTATTAGAAAAATAAAAAATAAAAGAATTGTACAAGCTCATTCGAATTCAACAAATCATCTTAATGTCATTTCCCTGGAGATGTGTTGTCAACTTCCAGCCATTTTCCCTCTAGACTTGTTTATGTACGTGGTGCTGGCCCGTTGGGTACACACCAAATTCCAAGATACCTTTCCTCTTCAGGTTGCCCAGTTGAATTGCGTGTTATCGACCCAATGCCTAGACCCGCGTTTCGTTGCATAAAAGAAGAGAGAGAAGTAAAGTGAGAGAGCTAGGCCAAATTATGTGCTACTTATGCATATATATTTGCGGTTTATGCTTAGCTGCATGTGGCGTAATTAGATATAAATAGCACGAACGTGCCTTTTAGTCCCAACCAAAACTTTCAAAGATCGACACCTGCACAATAGCTAAGGCCAAAGGATTGGATAGACAGTTATAATATGGGTTTCTTCTTTTATAGGGGTGGGCAAGTTATCCGCTTACCGAACCGAACCGTTATCGACTGCCTACCGACTCTATCGACTAATTTTCAGTTCGGTAGTCGGTATAAAATTTTATTCTGAAAGCCGGTTCAGTAACCAAACAACCTTCTAAGCAGTAACCGAACCACATTTGATTTCGAACCGATTAACCGAACCGACACAAAACGAAACGACGTCGTTTTAGTAAGAACGAAACGTTTGATCCTATTTTTTTTAAAAAAAAAAATCAAAACGACGTCGTTTCATTACCCATGTTAACCGAATATTAACCGATTTAACGATGACTTAGTGTGTCATCGCACTAATTAATTATCAACGATGACTTGTCGATTTATGTTTGTACATTATTTTCATACAATTTATTATAGCAATTCCTAGTACAACTAAAACACTTGAAAATAGAACACATAAAAAATAAAAAAAATAAAAAATAAAAAAACCAACAACAACAACAGCAACACAAAAAAGACTCAATTAAACCCAACTAAAACACTGCTCCCAAATATTTGAGAGTTTCGCAGAGCATATTGGACTTCTATTTGAGGATAGTAACACTCATCACCAAATAAGAAATTCTCAGGCCTTTGCATAATATAACATGATCAATGAACATTTTCTTCCTGAAAAAGCATCTCAATTACTTGGCTCATGGTGGGTCTTGCATCTCTGTCTTCATCCACACATTGCAGAGCAACGCGAACCAAAGCTTCCATCTTACCCATCTCATATTTGCCTTTCATTCGTGGGTCGATCATCTCTTCAAGCCAGGATGTCATTGCATTTGTAGCCGCTCTATTCCTGTTCTCCCTCACCCACTTAACCAGCCTTCTGTGCTCGGTCTCCCCTTTACAATCTAAAACATGCACGCCCTCTGTTGGGCCCTTTCCGGTCACCATCTCCAGCACCACTATTCCAAAGCTGTAAACATCCACTTTGGAGGTGATAGGCAGATCCAAGACCCACTCTGGAGCCATGTAACCTCGGGTTCCTCGTATCCTCGAAAAGCTTGAATTCTTAAGGTTGCCTCTATTTTGAAGCTTCGACAGTCCAAAATCTGCCACCTTTGGTTGATAGTTAGAGTCTAGGAGTATGTTTTGAGGCTTTACATCGCAGTGTAAAACCCACTCCAAGCAGTCCTCATGCAAATAAGCCAGGCCTTTCGCCGTGCCCACAGCTATTTCGAACCTTTTCTTCCAGTCAAGTGAATTAGAAAAAAGGTTTTCTGCCAAAGAACCATGCTCCATGTACTCGTACACCAGAAGCCTGTGCTTTCCCTCTGCGCAATAGCCCCACATCTCTATTAAGTTCATGTGATTAATCCTCCCAATGATGCTTACTTCTGCAAGAAATTCACCTTCTCCTTGATTAGTTTCATTGAGACGTTTGATTGCTGCAACCCGATTGTCAGACAATACCCCTTTGTATACAATTCCTCCACCACCTTTTCCAATCTCCTCACTGAAACCCTTGGTCGCCTTCTTCAGCTCAGCATAGGTATATTTTCTGAATCCGACGGCAGCAAGGTAGCCTTGTTTGTCCGCACCTGAACTTTGTCCGGTTCTAACCAAGAGACACCACACCAAGAAGATACAGATGATCTCAAGACCTCCCACTCCGCATGCAAACCAGAGCATGAACTTTAGTGTCCCATTTTCACGGCTTTTTACAGTAGTCACTACTGTACCTTCACTTGGGCAATCTAAACTGTATTCTACTACAGAATTTGTATAGGACAAGAGATTGCTTTCTGGCAGCCTCAAATAGAAGTCTCCATTGAAATCTGGTGAGAGATATCCATTGAGCAATAGCGTCTTCGGGTAACAATTCGCATGTCCTCTATCCCTGAAAAAGGTGAATTGGAACGCTATGCAATCGCACAATTGCAAGCATAAAGTCCTACATTCATGGAGTGTGTAATTGGGAAAGTACCCATAATCATAACCATAGAATTGAATATGCGATAGCTGCAGAAAGCCTGACTCCTTTTTGTTGCAAGAGAGATCAAATCCCGGTTCACAACCGTAAGACCAATCGGTATGGTTTTTCATATTATATCCTGGAAGGCAAGAGCATTTCCTCTCAGAACCAGCAACATAGCTGCATATACTGTTGGCCCCACAAATAGCATGAATCGTGCAAGGTTTCTGAATGGCTTGCCATGAAATAACCCACGTCTCCTCCTCCTCTTTCCAGCTGTAAACTCGAATATCACCATCGTAATCAATTGTCAGTCTTCTATGAAGCACTGCCCCATAATCAGCTGAAACAGCTGTAAAATTATCGGAAGAACTGAAGTTTCCTAAGGAATCAAGCACTGCGATTCTACTTTTGTTGTACGTGGACCTTTGAGCATCCCAATTCCCAAGCCATGGATCAAACCAATAAAGACTGGAACTCTCAGGTCCATCGTAAAGAAGGCGGAGAAGGTTGTCGTTGTCGAAGAAAAGCTTGTAGAAACCAGAGGAATAAGTGCTCTGGCTTCTTGAGGAGACAAGCTTTGTATTTCTAGTGAGTAGTTGTTGGGGAAGAAGGGTATCTGTCGGAAAAAGGAAGCTCTCCCACAAACTAACACCTTCCAAAGCGTGTAGAACAAGATTACCAGTGTTGTTGAGAGACAATTGTACTGATGAATTCGAAAGAGTGTTTGTCTCCCAGACGGTGAACTTACCGGCGTCAGTCAAGATAAGATTTCCAGTTTTAAGAAGGGAGAGCTTTGAGCGCCTTCCATTTACTGGCTGATCACGATTCACCATCCAAACTATGGTGCGGTTGCGACTCTGCAGGGATGGGTGGTTGAACCATACGGCAAAGCAGTAGGCATTTCCACCCACAGAGTGAAAGCCAGCAGAGAAAACGCCATTTGGTGATGTCAGAACCTCTTCCGGTTTCTCTACGGTGAGGGATGTGCCTTGTCCCGTTGTATGTCGTAGTGTAGCAGATGAAAATGGAAAACAATATGCCAAAGAGAGTAGAAGGAACAAAACTTGCTTACCAATGAACTCCATGAAAGCTCAAACAAGCTCAAACTAGTATAATTAATTACTCTCAAATGAATAAATGGAAGGGGAATCAAGATAGAACCCCGTGTATTTTGGTCATTTTGATGCAGGCCAATTTTCCATGTCATATCTCATGATTTTGGGATTGAAGCAAGCTCTGGGTGACATTAGAAAGTCGATCATTCAAGGGCCTACAAAGTTATATATGTTTAATGAAGTTTGGCCAATATATTCCAACATTCATTTAGTCAAAACAGGCCGTCAAGAAAGAAGGCTTGATAGAATGGTTGGTCCCAAGTTCAGTTTGAACGAGAATTGGAATGAGGTGATCTAGAGGACTTCCAGAAAGATTAGTTCCAAATCTCCTTTTCTTTTCTTTTTTTCTTTTTTTTTTTCTTTTCTTTTTTTTCTTTTTTATATCAAATTTTAGTTCCAAATCTTAGGGGTGGCTCGTAGCCGCCCCCTTACAGAAGTGGCCGGTAAGACGCAACTTATAAACAAAGTGGCGTTAAAGGTGTGAAGTCACTTTTTAGAGTTTGGTGGCCAAAGTGCCAATTGAGTGTAAGATTAAGGGACTTAATTAAAGAATATTTTCTGTGATGTTTCGAATATTATTTATTATTTTAAAAATAAAATTCAATGAAAATGACTAAAATTAATTTGATGATTAGAAGATATTGTAAGACGCGCAAAAAATATTTTAAGGTCCAAAGAAGTAAATTATATATAAAGAGAAAAATGAGAAAATATTATAAAAGATAAATGAAATAATAAGAAACTACACAAAAGATTGATTAAAAGGAAAAGAGAGATTAGATGATAAAATGAATAAAGTAAACAAATGCCATAAAAGAGAAACATGACATGTCGGCAAAAAGGGAAAAATGTAGAGCAAGGTGAGGAAAAGTCAAGACTAAAAAAAAAAAAAAAGAAGAAGAGTAAATGAAAGACAAACCTAACATAAATACACATACACGTGTTAAAGAAAAGAGGAAAAGCAAATGTAGAAAAGTCAAAACAAAAAGTTAATTAAAAGAAAAATTAAATAAATAAAAAATAAAGTCATTCTCTTAAAAGGCCCGATGGCCATTCAATTAAAAGGCCATACGGCCATTAAAAAAAAAAGAGAGAGAGAGATAAGGCCTGTCGGCCATTAGAAGGAGAGAGAGAGAATAGTTAGTGTGTAGAAAAGTCAAAGATAAATAAAATATAAAATAGGAAAAAAAAACATATAAATGAAGAATTAAAAAAAAAAAAAAAAAAACTAATTAAGTGATGTGCGGCGACCTGCTCCCCACACCACTTTGAGGGGCAGCAAGTGAGGCGCATCCCACTTAAAAGAAAGGAGGCATACTGCCTCTTTCTAGCAGACCCGAGAAGAAAAAAAAATTACACTTTAGCCCCTTAAATTACTACCTGTTTTGCGGATAGCCTCATAAACTACCAACACTCCGACTCCGGCCTACCAAACTACCAAAACCTTTGAAAAAGGCCCCATTTGACGAAATATCTCCATATTACCCCTGCCACGTGTCATTTTTCAATTAAAAAAAAATAAAAAAACTAAAATTTTATTTTATTTTTTTTAAAAAAAGAAAATATGGGTTTTTGGGGTGGCTGTCGAGCCACCCCAGAGGTGGCGCCGCTCCGGCCCCTGGGGGTGGTCGGGCGCCACCCTTGGGGCCGGGTGTGGCCGCGCGGCTACCCCTGGTGGCCGGGAGCTGCCGCGGGCACCCACCGAGCCTTAGGGGTGGCTTTTCGGGCCACCCCTATGGCTCAGGGGGTGGCCGCACGGCTACCCCCAGTGGCCGGGAGTGGCCGCGCGCCACCCTCCGAGCCCTAGGGGTGGCTTTCGGGCCACCCCGAAATCCATTTGGGGTGACCCGAAATCCATTTGGGGTGGCCCGAAAGCCACCCCTTGGGCTCGAGGGGTGGCGCGCGGCCACCCCCAGGGGCCGGGGTGGCTCGGCAGCCACCCCAAAAACCCATATTTTTTTATTTTAAAAAATAAATAAATAAATAAAAATTTAATTTTTTTTTATTTTTTAATTGAAAAATGACACGTTGCAGGGGTAATATGGAGATATTTTGCCAAATGGGGCCTTTTTCAAAGTCTTTGGTCGTTTGGTAGGCCAGAGTCGGAGTGTTGGTAGTTTAGGGGGCTATCCGCAAAACGGGTGGTAATTTGGGGGGCTAAACTATAATTTTCCCAAAAAAAAGAAAAGGATTCCTAATTTCTTCTCTTCGAAAAATCACGATCTACGAAAATCCAACAGTCCAATCTTCAATTCGTATTTGGAAACGTGATCCTTGCACTCGGATCTACGTTTTCATCGATTATTTTGAGGTAAAATACTAAACTCATGATTTCGTAATTTTGAGTTGAAATTTTGAAATGTGAGTTTAATCTAGTGTTTCCTTTAGGTAATGGGCTTGTTGGAACTTGCTTAAGGCTATCCAAATCATGGGTTTTGATTTGGTGGATTTTGGTGAGTTTTCCTCGAACCTTTACTTTTGGGTATTTAATTTTAATTGAGTTTTTATGTGATTAACGTTTAGTAAAAGTTATTGGGTTACTAATATTGTGTTTGTGGTAGTGTTTTATAAATTATGATTTAAAGTTTAGAAACTCTAATTTGATGGGTTAAATTAATTTAGGGTTTTTAAGTGTTTAAAACCTAGATTGTTAATTGTGGTTATAGTGATGATTAATCCCAAATTAGCTATGAGTTTTGTAAAAATAAGTATTTATGGGTTAGGTTCTAATGTTAGTAAAAATAAATAATTATTTAGTTTAAATAGTATTTGTGAGGTTAACCCTTAGATTTTTTTATGGGTTAATGTTATTTTAAATATGATAGTGTTTTATATAAAAGTTTAATGAATATAATTTGAGAGTTAATATTATTGAAAAAATGTTAGTGAGAAATAATTTAGAGATTAGTGAATATAATTTTAGGTCTAATATTGTTATAAGTATTAGTGAATATAATTTATGGGTTAGTGAAATTAATTGCGTTTAGTAATTAATATTATGAGTAAATATTTAAATTGTGATTTTAATATCTAACCCTTAGTAAATACTTTGGGTTAGTATTGTTTAAGTTTTACTTAGTGTCTAGGATTTATGGGTAGACATTTGGAACCCTTAAAAATATTATGGGTTTTCCAACGGTTTAGCCTTGAGCGATTCAAGTGCTAATTAGGGTGTTAGTTATTTAAAGTCCTAAATAGTACAATGTGTTATTCTACAGCGATACATTGCATGGTGGTCTAGGAGACCTAGTAATTAAATCCACGCAACCAAGGTGAGTATTTTACTCACTGAAAAACTACTATTTTCATATATTATAGAATTGCAAAATATATGTGTTTTATAAATTCGAACGGACTGTATGTTGACAATATGTTTTTGATTTTCAATTATGTTGAAGTATCAATGATGTTTATGAGAAATGATGCGACAGAAAAGTATGATTTGAACTGATTTGTAGGATTTGATTGTGAGATGTTGTAATTTAAATTACGGAAATATTTATCGAAGAATTGATGTGTTAAATTGTTTAGAGATTTATATTGAAAGCATGTGTTAAATGCATAATTCAAGAAATGAAATGCATTGTTTTAAAGCAGGAAGCATAAGCATAAGAATGCTAAATGTGCATCGAAGTGAGGTTTATAGCCCACGGGAAACTATACTTGGGTTAATTCCCATGAGGCTTGGATTAATTTCCATGAGGAACTTGGGTTAATTCTCATGAGGTATGAATTAATTTCCATGAGGAAACCTGCATGAGCATGTATAACATTGTTTTTATGAGTGTGATGTTTTTATACTATGAGTAGTTTTGCTAGACGTATTAGTATGCATAAGAGTCTCAATGGAAAAGAACTTATGTATATTTCTATCGGATGGTTGCATGATTTAAATGCTATTGTTTTCTAAGTATCACTGAATCAAAAGTATTATAGTAAGTGAGGATGCATGTAGTTGTTTCCAACAATGGAACTTCTACGTATAAGCTCAGCTGCGTAGTATGATTTAAATGTTTTCTATTAGTCGGTGTTTGCTATATCAGTTATAGGGGTTTTCAAACAAAAGTTTATAAAATTGGTGGCTGTTATAGTGTACGCATGACTAGAAAAGAAAAGTTGGTTCTTTGCGAAAACTCAGTGAATAGTATACCTCTGAAGTCTTAGTGTATTTGTTTATGCTAAGATGGTGGGCTCATAATTCCACCTGTGCGGATGCGGCAACCCCCGCAACCATGCAGACGTTTATACTTTGGTTGCAGATTTTGCAGATATAGATATTGACTCGTCGACCTAGCGTGTAAGATGTTATGATTGGAGCATATCGCGACAGTCATAAGTCATAGACTCACGGGTAGTCTGTATTTTGGGTATTTTATTTATGGCTCGTGTCCTACGTGGCATATGTATTTGTTGAGCCTGTATTTTAGTATGTAATTAGTATAATATGTTTTGTAAGCCTTAAATAGATAGACTTGTAAATGGCTCTTGTTGTAATTAACTGTTATGTATTAGATGTATTTCCGCATATGACATGTATTCTACTGCACATTGATTATTATATTCCGTTGTTAGATATAATTCTGAATATCAGGTACATGTTATGGTGCATGTGCCATATGTTGGCTGAGCAACATGTAGTCGTGCCACTGTGAAGATCCCTTTGTATGTTTTCAAAAAAAAAAAAAAACGGGTCGTCACATTTTCCATATACTATTATACCTTGAAAGCTAGCATATATGCTCATTAATTTATACTAGTAATTTTAGACTCATTCAACATGGGAGATTTAGGGTGCGTTTGGTGTTGCAATTTCGTAGACAATAAGTACGATTTTAAACCAAATCGCAGAACATAAATCATTTGGGAACTGCGTTTTCAAAAATTGCGATTTGAAAACGCAGAAAATTTGTTTTTTCAAATCGCAGGTAAGATTGTGTTTTTTTGAAAACACAGAATTTTAAAGGCTAATTTGCGATTTTAAATGCTAAATTGCGATTTTGCCAAACGCTTAACTGCGTTTTTAAAAATCATTTTTTTCAAATTGCACATTTTAAAAACGTGATTTTAAATCGCACTTTTTAAAATCACAAACCTAAACGGACCCTTAAGCTATTAAACTAAATAACTGAGGTTTTAGATATGGTCTTCTGCTTACGTGCACTTTTCCGTACTGCGAGTGTCATTAAGTAAGTATAATTCAGTACTAGGTAAGATGAGGTTAGTGAAGCACGTCTACCAAGATTTGTTTTGTAAATCTAACTTGTTTAGTGTAAATCTAACAAAGTTATGAGAGCTATAACCAATTAGAGGGATGATAATCCTATTTAGTAATTTATTATATAATCAAAATAATATGGCAATAAAAATTAATATATATATATATATATATATATATATATATTAATTTAATAATTAATTTTTACTATTACATAATTAGATTATACAATAATTTCCAGTTATATAGTAATTTATTAAATAGTATTAGTCTCTAAAATAATTTTTTTAGAAAAAAAACAAGATGTTGATGTTACGATCTCTGATTTTTCTCTAGCAAACAGATTGTCTATTACGAATCTGTTTGCGAAGAACATTTCATCAACTCAATACTATCGTGGGCCCCAGCCAGCATAGAACGTGTTGGAAAACTGAAGGATCGACTAGTACAATTGGTCCTAGTGTTTCCCACTAATAGAAAGAAAAAGGAAGGAGGGATTGGAGGGGGAGACCCTACCAGTAAAAGGTAAAAGGACAATATGAATAACTCGACAAGGGAAGAATTGGAATTGGGTTAAATAAACGACGTTTGGTTATCAAAGATAAGGGATAGTGTGGTGTACTTGGTTGAAAATCTTCCAATCATATATATATAATAAGAAACCATTCAAATTAGCTAGCTAGCATGGAAGATTAATTTCTATAAAATTGAAATGATCGAGAACATTTATGGATCGGATCACGTCGACATGCATGTCCAAGTTTTTCGTCTCGGATAGAGCTAGAAAAGAAATTGCCTCCATTTATGTGTTATAAGTAGGGAATTCATTACTTCGATTGGGTTGCTTCTAACTTCTCAGGTATGCTTCTTAAAGCATTAGTCTGGCGTGCAAGTTTGCATATAGGAATGCAACACCAGGAAACACTCGATCTAGGCGGTATTTACTCTTTTCTATTGAGATGTTGGTATTTTACAATCCATCTTTTTGGGTTTTTTTTATTAATATAAAGAAATATTCAAGGCTGGACTTTTTTAGGGACGCAAGGTTGCGCTGTATAATATCTTGCCTAGGTATGACTTGAACCCACTCAGAAAAACTAAGTAAAGGAAACTAAGCTATCTATTTAGCTTCCTAGGTGGTTTGATTTCCTTCACGCGCGTGTTGGATTTCTTTTGGTAGTTTGGATGTAGGCTTCTTAATTAGTACAATTACATTATAAATCTAACATAGAACGTTCAATTTCAAATAAAATGAATATAATTATTTTACAGTCATCATTTAAAGTTAGTGTATTTAATAATAATATATATATATATATAAAGTCAATATTGACATGTCTTTTAAAAAATTTAAATAATGTGAAATCATGTATACCATTAAATGCATCAATTTTAAATTATAACCATGAAATGAATACTATTTAAAATGAATAAATCATATCTACTTGGTGAGATCTTTCTTTATTCTTGTTGAATTTTGGTGATGAACTTATGTTTAATTCATAAATTTATGTGTTACGTTCTTGATGTGTTAGTAGACTCTAGATATTGTTCTAGAGAAGAAACTTGTAAACTCCTTATTGTTGATAATAAAAAATATAATTGGACTTGGTCCCTTAGTTTTTTCCTACTTGTAAACTCCTTATTGTTGATAATAAAAAATATAATTGGACTTGGTCCCTTAGTTTTTTCCTTCACACGATAGGTTTTTACGTAAAAATTTTGGTGTCTTACTATAGTGCAAGGGTTGTTTGATTTATTTCTCTGAGTTGATATTTGGCGCTACATCGAACCATTTAATTTATAAAAAAAGGATAGACAATTTTCACTGCATGTGTTTGTGATCGGTGTCGATGTACCCTAACACTTTTCTCTTCTTGTGTTTGTCGCAAAATTTGTGTCGATCTTCTTGAACCGACAAAAGAATAGAAAGAAGTGGTGTACTTTTTCTTATCCTTAAAGCTCAAACAACTTGGTCAAGACATCATGATATCAAGCCTTTGATGGCAACGACTAAGAAATTTCAAAGTCTTCCACTGTCACAGAAACATGCATCAAAGCGAACTTTTTGTTTCATTTACTGGTTTATTATGGTAATGAATAACTTTGAAGCTACATTCTTCCACTCCTGTATTAAGTAGGCACTAGTCATAGTCCTTGCAGCTCCACAGATATTTCATCTTTCATCCTTCTTCTCTTTCTATCCCAAATTCCTTATTTGTAGATCTATACCTCACAAGCATTGAATTGGGATAAAATTTTCCCATATGTGGTTGCGATGAAGGCGTGAAAGTGATTTTGAGAGGCGGAGAGATTTGCAGGGCACGGACGACTGAAAAATGGAGGTCGCCGGAGGGAGGGTTAGGAAACTTCAAAGACGTTTATTGGAGGCCACAAGACAATGGCTTTGATACCATGATAAATAGCTTTGATACCATGTAAAATATATTGGAGAAGTATATGGAAGAGAGAAGGAGCGGAAGAGAACAATGGACTACATTGTATTGAGTCTTGATAATATTGTATTACAAGAGACCTTTATATATATAGATGCTATGAGTAATAGACAAGAAACCCTAGACTTTAGCCTAGAATACATTAGAAATGAAATAATACTAAAAAGGTAATAAACCAAATAAGAAATATAACGATATTATTCTAACATATTTCATTTACTGGTTTATTATGGTAATGAAGAACTTAGAAGCTGCAAGCTTCCAATTGTCTGATGTTTACAGATTACTGTGATTAGTCGATGTTGATTTTTTAATGGTTACTTGTTGATTTTATTAAGATAGAATATTGTTCGGTGAACACAGTTTAAATTTTGATTTAATCCAACATGTATTAATTTTTTTCTAAACTGTGAACATGGATTAAAAATTTGTTTTCATCAATCATAGATTATTTTTTTTAGTAGATTAATGTTCCGATCTGACATTAAAAATATAATTTTTTGTAGATGGATAATAAAAATATGAACTTCAATTCCAACTCTGAATCAAAACAAAGTAATTCAAATGCTAGAGCTCTTTGGACAGTCCAATTTACAACAATCTTTTTGTGAAGTCTGTGTGAATGAGGTGTTTAAGGGTAATCGACCAAATACCTATTTTACAAAAATAGGATGGAAGAACATTGAAGCGGCATTTAAAAATAAGACCGGTAAGTCATGAGAATATCGTAAGTTCAAGAATAAGTGAGATACATTGAAGTAAGATTGGATTCTTTGAAACAAATTGAATGGAAGTGAAACTGGAGCGTGTGTGCACCTTGGAAGGTGTTGAGGAGGGTTCAGATCTCTATCGTATTGCAGCTTGTATTTTTCAGAAGAGAGATATGTTTGTTGTGATGGAAAAACCACATTTGCAACTTATGTTTCTAAAAGATGAAGCAGAATTGTTGGGAGGACGCCACTTCTCTATTTGATTAATAAGTGGGATAAGCTATGTGTTTTTTTATGCTTAAAAAAAATGTTTGGACTATGTGATTTTATTTTCTCCACTTGCTGCAGCTTATGATATTTTATATTTGAACAATGTGATTTTCTAGGTTGTGATTGTTGAACAATTTCTTCAAAACATTTAGTTTGTAATGTTCTATCTTATTAATTGTTATTGTTTTTTAGATTTCATATATATGGACTGTGATGACTATATGGATGTAATACCCCATATTTTAAGATATTGAATAAAATATTTTAAAATATAATTTATGACCTAATGTAGAAAAATAAATATGAATATTTACGAAAATAAATATTCATTTATTAAAGAGCCTTTATAGTTTTAGTTTAATAAAAATTCAATCAGACTTTAAATTTTGAAATATTAGAAACAGAGTTAAACAAACTCCGTTTTGGTTGATTCAAAAGCCAGAACGTTCGTCTCGAAGTCCTCTAGCTACCCTCCAAATTTCATAATTTTTGGACTTCATCTGGTACCCGAAAACATCCGCGAAAAATTATACCTTTTAATATGACGAAAATTCAGTTATATTATTAATGGGCTCATTTTAATTTTCCATAAACCCAGCCCATGAACCCAGCACCCAGTACACGTCGATGATCCAGTTCACAAGCACTTTCAGTTAGAAGTTTATCAAGTTAGCTACCTAGTTAGGAACTAATTCTAGTTACTTGTAGATTAAGTGAATGATCTTTCATCTGTAATGATTCACGAGACAGCTCACAACCCACCTGTGTTTACCCCAGCCGTTGGATGATTTCTGATCCAAGCAATCCTAACCATCCAAGCTGCTATATATTGAAAGGTACAGCCCTTCCCTTCACGTACATCATCTCCTTCCTTCTTCTTTATTCTTTGTTCTCCTTCTTTTCCGTTTTTCCCTTTACTCTCTCTAGCCGAAAGACACAGTCACACAGGGAGTCTGAACGAGAGAGTGAGAGACCGTGATATAGAGAGAAGAAACTGAGTAGGAGACCCATAAACCTTCCCCCTCCATCAATCGGTGAAGAAACCAAATCAGAGCAACAGCTCATTCCTTCTTAAAGCTGCAGAAAAATCTTCAAAGAAAAATCAAACCTCTTGCTCTCTCTCTCTCTCTCACCGTAAGTCTCTCCCTTTAGTCCTTTGTTTTTCTTCCCGTGTGTGCGTGTAAGAAAACAAAGTAAAGAAATGAGATAAGGAAGAAAAAAATGAGGCTCTAGAACCATGTGGGTGGGTGTGTGTGTTCGGTGGGTTAAAAAGAGAAAAAGAAAAGGAACAAAAAGGATAATAAAAGCATGAAGTGTCTAGAAAAAGACAAAAAGAAAAAGAAGAAACAAAAAGGAAGTAAAGAACAATTCTTGATGGACCATCTCCTTCTCTTTTCCACGTAAGTCCACCTTTTATTTTTGTTAGTCAACTTAAAAGGTCAAAAGTAGCAAAAGGCAAAGAAAAAAGAAAAATATAAAAAGTAATAAAATATAGACTCTTTAATATCTCAAAATGCCATTTTGAAATATTTGGTGAAGCTTTAATTTATTTTATAAATTTCTAATTTATAAGTTTTGTTTTAATGTTTTGTAATTTTACAGTTCTTATTATTTTAAGTATCTAACATTTTAATGTTGGTTTTAAATCAGGCTCAAGCAAAGTATTTAATTAATAAATACATCGTTATAATGCCCGAGTAAAAAAGTTACTATTTTTCAAAAGCACCGTTACGCCGCCTAAATATTTTAAAGTATTTTAGGCATTATTAATACTAATGCCGTTATTCTGTTTGGATAAATAAATATTTAAAAGTCTTAATAAATGTTGTAATAAATTCTGCATAAAAGATTAGTGATAAAATGTAATTGGACAAATTGTATATGTGGAGATCATTTTTAAATAGAAAAATTTATTAAGGATTAAAGGTTAGAAATTAGAATAGGATCAAAATATAATTTTTAGTGAATTATACTACTTCACTATTTGCTTGTATTATATATGTATATATTGCAGTGATTATATATGTGAACGTTTTCCTGAAGCCAAAAGAATTATTGTGAGTATTTCTTATTCACTGGGGATGATACGTGTGATGGTTTCTGATTATATGTTGAAGTCTGCTTTATTTAATTGTATGCATATGGTTTGGCATTTGGTATGTTTAACATGCTCTGGTTGTAATTATGTATATGATGTTGTTTGCATGATTATACTGTGGTAAAGTTATGAGTTATAAATGGGTTAATAAAATACTGGAGGTTTAGGTACCAAGGCGTCAGTGATTGAGGAGACCAACGGATGAACTGAGGTTTACGTACCAAGGCATCAAGCAATTGACTAGACCAACGGGTAAACCGAAGTTTAGGTACCAAGGCATCAATACACTGATAAGACCGTCGGATAAACCAAAGGTTGAAGGAATAATAATAACAAAGTTAGTGAGCATAGGCCACCAGTGGGAGCACAGGCCCCCTGAGAGATTTAATGAAGCATAGGCTTCCATTAATAAGCATTGAGCATAGACTCATAATGAAAGAAGCATAGGCTTCAATCTAACGGAGCATAGGCTCATAATAAGTAAAGCATAGGCTTCAAATTGATGGAACATAGGTTCTTATTAAGGTTAATGCGAGAAATATATAAGGTTGTGCATGTATTTATATAACTGTCATCATTTGATTGCTTAGTGTACTTTTAAATAATGCAGTATTTCACTGTGGTCAAGGACTGTTGACTCACTTGACCACAGCATGAGATTGTGGTGATAACTGCAATCTCATGCGAGTTTTTGCAGGGTGGATCGAAGGTCAAGAACACAGGAATAATTATTTTAATATGTAATATTTGTTATGTTGGAGAAGACAATAATTATATATTTATTAAGTGCCGCTTGTGGCACGTATGTTTTTTATTTTGGGGATGTAATTATTATATCAGAACAAAATGTTATTATTTTTATATATTGAGGTTATTTAGTCAGCTCTGATGTGTCATTGTTAAAGAAAAATTATATTCCGCTGCTAATTTATAACTCTAATGAGTTAGTGATGTCACGTGGAAATCGTAAAATCTTCACTTACGCTTTTTGTAAAAACGAGACGTTACAATGGATTATGGTAATGATGATCATTGTCATAATAATGATGAGAATGCTGATGGTCATGATGATGAATTTTACCATCTTGTTTCTGCTGGATGCCGTGCAGTAGTGACGTATGCCATTAAACACATTGCTAAACAACCTTGTAGAGACTCTAAAGAAACTGGGTATAAGTAGTTAATATATACATTGACTGGTAACAAGACAAAATGTCATGATATGTTTAGAATGAAACCACATGTTTTCTTTCAATTATGTAATGTTCTACAACATACATATGGACTTTAACACACGAGGCAAATCAGACTAGAAGAGTTAGTAGGTATATGTTTGATGACACTTGCACAAGGATCGTGTAATAGATTGGTTCAAGAAAGATTTCAACATTCTGGTGAGACTATACACAGACATTTGCATAAAGTTATAAAAGCACTTAACTTAATGGCAATGGATCTCACCAAACCTTCTGATCTTATATTCAGTGAAATTCCAAAAAAAAGACGGCATCGTCAATTGTATTGGCCACATTTTAAGGTACTTATTTTATTTGTTCATTAGTATTACTCAATTTATGCTTATCCTTTATTAAAGTAATTTAGTAAGTATATAAATTTAACGAAATTTGTGTTTTAGGATTGCATTGGTGCCATTGATGGAACACATGTCCTAGCTGTTGTTAGAGAGGATAAGAAAATTCCATACATTGGAAGAAAGGGAACAGTAACTCAAAATGTTATGGAGGCATGCGATTTTGATTTACTTTTCACATTTATTATGGCAGGATGGGAAGGTGCAGCACATGATACATGTATTTTTTTAGATGCTATTCGTAGTTCATTTGCCAATTTTTCGAAACCACCATCAGGTATAGTATTTTTCTTTTCTTATTTATTATGAATCTATATCTTATAGATGATTATTATTATCATGTGTAGGAAAATATTATTTGGTTGATGCTGGATACCCATTAATGAAAGGATACTTGACACCTTACAATGGGGAGAAATATCACCTTCCGGATTTTCGACGAGCTGGTCGAGGAAATGGGATAGAAGAGAGGTTTAACTATGTTCACTCATCACTTAGAAGTGCGATCGATCGAACTTTTGGTGTGTGGAAGAATAGGTGGCGAATTTTAAGACAAATGCCATCTTATGATATTAAAGACCAAATGCTCATTGTAGTTGCCTCCGCAGTACTTCATAATTTTATTAGAATACATGATAGGAAGGATGAGAGATTTAAGTGGGATAAAAGTATCTCCGATGACCTAGAGAGCAATGATGATGAAACATGGAGTACCAGTCAAGAAGACATTGGAAATATACATAATGAGGAGATGAAAATGGTTCGTGACAATATAGCTCGGTCTATTTGTGGGCTGTAAACAATACTTCATTATTTATGTTTTAGGCTAATTTTTAATGTACTTTAAGTTTTTCTTGTTCTTATCAACTACTAGTTTCAATTGTTGGTGAATTATGTAAAAGTTAATTTTGGTAGACATTATTTGTTTAATTTGATGGTTCGTTATTATATTTTCTATTTTATGTCTGTTTGGAATCTTTATGTCAAGAAAATGCATATATATATATATATATATATATATATATATTCATTTTTCGTTTAGATTGGTAAAATGATCTCCTGAATATATTTTATAACTTATTTCTATGCATTTTTTTGTTATATATATTGTAAAATGATATTTTGTGATAGTTTGTATAATTAATAAGTTATACTTTGGTTTGCAAGAGGCGTTGAAATGGAGGCTGTTAGTTATTTTACTGTTATAAATAAATGTCCTTGTTGGTAATTTGCTTGTGAAATCGCACTTTTACATTAATGTTATCCAAACACTCAAATGACAAAAAAAAAAACACATTTTAATCGATATTACCAAACGCTAAGTGCGATTTTAAAAATTGCTTTTTTCATAAACTGCGTTTTAAAATCTCACTTTTTTAAAATCGCACTTATTGAAATCGTAATCTCAAAAACGGACCAATGAAAGGGAAATCAAGATAGAACCCCATGTATTTTGGTCATTTTGACGCAGGTCAATTTTCCATCAGAATAATTTTAGAAAAAAAAAAAAAAAGGGACAAAAAGCCATATCTCATGATTCTGGCATTCGAATGGCTGGTCCCAAGGTCAGTTTGAATGAGGTGATTTGATTTATCTATTACTTCAGAAACACCTATTTTTCATTATGCAAGGAAAAATTATGTGTGACAGAATTGGAGAGGACCGGCATAGCACTTCGATTCGGACGACCGTGGTTCATTCAAAGGAAACAATAAAAAAGAAAAAGAAAGTGTTTGTTAAATCACAACTTATCCTAAAAATTTAAATAGATAGAAAGTGAACATTTTAATAATTTAATTTATATTTTAATATTATTCCATGCACACCTCGAACTTTTCTTTAATAAGTTCAGTCAAATACGGGATATATTTAATTAAAATGAGAAGTGAATAACAAGGACATAATTCGAATTCAAAACATTTACTTTGATATAATGATAAAATCAGATATAATTAGGGTCTGTTTAGATTTGCGATTTTAAAAAGTGTAATTTAAACATATCGATTTTTAAATGTACGATTTGAAAAAGTGATTTTAAAAATGCAGTTAAGCCCTTGGATAAAGCGCAATTTAGCCTTTAAAATCGCAAGTTAGCCTTTAAAATTATGCGTTTTATAAAAAAACATTCCATTACTAGCGATTTGAAAAAGCAGTTTTCTGAGTTTTCATATTGCAATTTTTTTAAAAACTCAATTTTCAAACGATTCATTTTCTTCAATTTAGTTTAAAATCACACTTTTTGTTTACGAAATTGTAATTCTATATGCACGGTTAGTGAAAGTCAAATCAAGTAATGCACACAAAAATATAATACAATAAGGCTGTCCATTGACGAGGTAATAGGAATGAATCTTATAGTAGAAATCCAAAATCAAGTCTTGGATGTCGCAATAACAAATTGAATTTGGCAAAGACAATGGAATTTAGAAATGAGAAAGACATATCTTATTATTAAATACTTTATGTTATATATGCAGCACAAATAAAGTTGGATTCCAAATGAGCAATTAATATATTTGTTAATTTAAAATTCCCATGACTATGATATAGATCTGGACAGCATTGGACCTTTGCATATTTTTCTATTTTCTTTTAAATAAATTGAAGTAGACTAATAAGCCAAGTCTAATATGATTAAAAAAAAAGAAGTCAAACCAACCAAGAGAAAAAACAAAAAAGGTTTTATTTTTGTCTTCGGCCCTCTTTTGTTGATTGGTCAAAGCGGGAAGGAAGTAGACGATATTGAAGGAGGAAGAATACTAAATTTTAAATTTGCATATAGATTTTTAATTACTTCGAAACAAAAAAGGAAATATCCTTTGTATTCTTTTATCATTCTTCTATTATTTTTCTATGATGTGATTTACCATTTAATTTTTCTGTTTTTTTTTTTTTTTTTTTTTTTTTTGTCATTTCAAACAAAATAAGATTCATTAGAGTTTGCTTCCGAACAAAGCCCTAATTCTCTGTGAAGGACACTTCAATGGCATTAAAAAGGGGCCTAAACATTATTCTCATAAAAAAAAAAAAAATGATATTTGTACACACAACACATATTATATATATTTACAATAAATATGAAATCCATGTATACGAGACTGATGAGACCAATCTCACATTGTCCCGCACACTACTCTAATTGTTACTGATGTGATAACGCACACAAAGTAACCGAAGTGTGCGGTTGGAGAGTACGTACTTTGGTTCAAGCAAGCAAACCCAATAATTCAACCCTCGGACCAATAGCATTGACAAAAAGGCACTCTTCATAATTGTGATACACAAAAAGCTTATCATTAAAGTTTGAACAACTGTCAACTGCATGTGCCATTGCCGACAAAGAAATGGCCATATCTCACCTTTCCAACGCCGAGTCTCCGGATGCGCAAGTTCCGCTAGTGCACAGCACCGTGGACGGTGTTATTGACTACAAAGGCAACTCAGCCCTGAGAGCCAACTCCGGCAGCTGGAGGTCCGCCGCTTTCCTCATAGGTAAGGTAAACATGCACACTAAATATATA
Organism: Alnus glutinosa; assembly: GCF_958979055.1. Taxonomy (NCBI): domain Eukaryota; kingdom Viridiplantae; phylum Streptophyta; class Magnoliopsida; order Fagales; family Betulaceae; genus Alnus; species Alnus glutinosa. The sequence goes on along the minus strand of NC_084889.1, from coordinate 10,326,864 downwards.
TTCAAATATTTGTAAGTGTTGTAAAAATTAAAGATTTTGAGTTGCTTGTTTACGTGTTGAGTAGGTGTGAAAGTGGCGGAGAGGTTTGCATATTTTGGGATAAGCTGCAACATTAGAACTTATTTGATGGGTTCACTGGGGCAGTCCACGGCTACAGCGGCCGATTAGAGACTGATCCAAAAATTGATTGAGAAAACAATCAATTACATTATAAATAAAAAAAAAAAATCTGAATATCAAGTATATACATTTAGCAATAGTAATATGAGGAATGGTGAAATTTAAGTTGGCAAATGAGAATTTACGAAAATAGCATTATTTTAGTATTTTAGTTCACACGAGAGAAGATTAAAAGATATTTTGATTCATGTGGGGCTAGACACGCTCTAGCCCACGCACCTAGCCTTGGTCTAACTTGAGGCTCTCCCTTAAAAGACGTAGTCTAATCCGCGTGCCTAACCTCGGCCCAACTTGAGGCTAGCCCTTAAAATAAAGCGTTTTTCAAATGACAAAAAACTATTATTATATCACCAAGGAATCTTTATTTGGGGAAAATCATAGGATAGGCTTGGATTTGTAATTTTCTAGCATTGTAGAATTTCAACTTGGTAGATGTCATTCTACACGCTGAAATCTCTATTATTAAGAATTTTTGGCTAGATAAAGAAGTCGTTCTACATTATGCTTTAATTGCTTTTAACCATTCGGAAAGTCCTCTGCCCTCAGAATTCAAGGCTAGAGGCAATCCTAATTACGAATAAAGACAAGATTTCCTACGCCCAATTAGCTGGACAACGCGGCCTAAAGAGTGATGGGCTAGCGATGTGGATAGAAAATAGGCTAGGCCTAATTTAAACAAGGGCCTATTCTCCTCAAAAGCTTTTAAGCCTTTCAGGAGTCTTCTCTCTATCTTATTTAGCTTCCTAGGTGGTTTGATTTCTTTTAGTAGTTTGGATGTAGCTTCTTAATTAGTACAATTACATTATAAATCTAACATAGAACGTTCCATTTAAAATAAAATGAATATATTTATTTTATAGTCATGATTTAAAATTAGTTTATTTAGTAATATATATAAAGTCAATATTGACATGTCTTTTAAAAATTTTAAATAATGTGAAATAATGTATACCATTAGATGCACCAATTTTAAATCATAACCATGAAATGAATACTATTTGAAATGAATAAATCATATCCACTTGGTGAGATCTTTCTTTATTCTTGTTGAATTTTGGTGACCAACTTATGTTTAATCCAGAAATGTATGTGTCCTTGATGTGTTGGTATACTCTAGATATTGTTCTAGAGAAGAAACTTATAAACTCCTTATTGTTGATAATAAAAGATTTAACTGGACTTGGTCCTGTAGTTTTTTCATTCACACTGAAAGTTTTTCACGTAAAAATTTTGGTATCTTATTAGTGGGTTGTTTGATTTATTTCTCTGCATTGTCTTTTGGTGAGTTGATATTTAGCGCAACATCGACTATTTAATATATACAAAAAAAATGATAGATAATTTTCACTGTATTTGTGAATGGTGTTTACGTGTCCTAACACTTTTCTCTTCACTGTGGTTGTAGCAAAATTTGTGTCTTCTTGAATCGACAAAAAGAATAGAAAGAAGTGATCAATGTAATTTTTCTTATCCTTAAAGCTCAAACAACTTGGTCAAGACATATCAAGCCTTTGATGGCACCGACTAAGAAATTTCAAAGTCTTAATTCCTTTGTCACATAAACATGCATGAAAGCGAACTTTTTGTTTCATTTACTGGTTTATTATGGTAATGAAGAACTTAGAAGCTGCATTCTTCCACTCTTGTATTAAGTAAGCACTAGTCATAGTCCTTGCAACTCCATGGATATTTCATCTTTCATCCTTCTTCTCTTTCTATCCCAAATTCCTTATCCATGTTCATCCGTAACGTATGATTGTCTGGGCATAAATGGAAAACTGAAAATTAAATACTTTTAATGCTCCGTTTGTTTCGGCATAAAATGATTTCTGAAAAATAATTTTGGCATTTTACAGTGTTTGGTAAGGGCGAAAGTAATTGTCAACAGAAATCATTTTCAATTTGACCGTAAAAACTTTTTTAATTTTTGGAATTTCCGAAATTAAACTCTTTGTCCTTGCACGCACGTTTGATATCTGATTGCCGGAATCTAGCAATTGTTGGTCGTCGAAATCTAGTCGGCGCCAAAATCCAGCAACATCCGGCCACCAGAATCCTGCCGGCGCCTGAATTCGGCCACTATCGCCAGATACCGGCGGACCAGATTCCGGCTGAAACTGGCCGGAATACGGCCATCGTCAGCAGCCGCCTGGATCTAGCCAAAATGGCCAGAATCCGGCCGGCTCAAGCCAAAACGGCCGTGCTCCGATCAGATCTGGACAGATCTGGCTACTGATCCAGCCGGATTTGACCGGATCCGGCCATTGATCTGGCCAAAACGGCTAGGTTCCGACCGGATCTGGACGGACCCAGCTACTGATCTGGCCAAAATGACCGGGATCCGACCGAATATGACCGGATCCGGAAGAGTCCGGCAAGAATCTGGCCATTCTGGCCAGATCCGACCAAACCTTCTCGTCGGAATCTGGCAACGGCGACCGGACATTGCCAGATTCCGACGGCATTTGCAGTTTTGCCTTTCATAATTTTTTTCGTTCGAGCCAAACGCCAAAAAATATTTTCGAGAAAATCATTTTTTCTGAAAATGATTTCGAAGAAAATATTTTACGATGGAAATCATTTTACGTAGAAACAATTGGAGCATAAGCTGCGTTACTGAATCGTTTTTCTTAAGAAGTTATTTGCCCCCAATAATTCCAATAAATTGGTAAGTACTGGATTACAACAAATACTTATCCACAATTCAGTGAAACCCATAAAAACTTTTGTAGTTTCGTTGTGTTTTGCACAAAACGAAATCAAATAACACTAAGGAATTCAGCCCGGCCTATACCGGCTCAAATCTCAGAATACCAATGCTTAATTGTGTTTCGGCGCCTATTTCTCGGCGCATGACATTCGCCCATTGGTTAGTGTCAGGAAAGGGTTGCTTGGGCGATAAAAACATGCACCAGGAAACAAAATTCGGTATATGCACTTTTAGTTACTGATGTTTAATTTAGCATTGGCTCCTATCTGGTTCTCGGTGTCTACATTTCGCCGACTGGTAAGTGTCAGAAAATTATGGCTTGGGCACAAAAACATGTGTAGAGAGTTGATTTTGTTTTGGAAGCTTTTATATTTGCCGGCACTTAATAGAAAGTGTGTAATTTTGGGGCTTAAGTAAACTCCAATAATGAGAGCTTAATTACTGGTGCATAGTTAGCCACGTGTAATTATGGGAGCTTAAGTACTGCCGCTTAACTAAGCCCTTGTAGTTTTGGGCGCTTAAGTAAGCGCCAGTAATTATGGACCCTTAAATACCGGCGCCAACGCTTAGTTAAATGTCTGGTATTATACGCCTAATTAGGCCCAGGAAATTATGGCAATAGTACGCTTAATTAAACGTCCCGTTTTGCCCAGCACCTAACTAAGCAAGCGCCAGTAATTAGGGGCACTTAATTGGATTAGCAACGCCCCTAATGAAGCATCGAAAAAAAATAATTAAAAAAAAATGAGAAATGAAGAAGGAAACATATATAAATTACATAATCCCCATTAAGCTATTATATTTTACGGTCAGTATAAATAGCAAGATACCCCATATATGCTCTTTCAGAATCAGTAGGGTAAAGATTGAGTTTGGGTACAATTCACATATGAAAGATTGTAATGTCCGAGACATTATTTAATGTTTAAAGTATAAAAATTGAGTGATTAAATGATTAGAGTTAATTAGATGTCATGAAAATGCAAGAAGAACACTTAGAAGTACTAAAAATAGAATTCCTGGACGTTGAGTCTGGACGGCCACCGAACGGGAGCCACAGAGAAGAAATTATGCGGCATTTCGCACGCACGTCTGGACCTTCACTTAACCTGTCCAGACATCACTGGAGATAAATGCGAGATTGAGCTCTTTTGGCTCATTTCTCCAATTTTCTCTTTTCTTCTACATGATTTTTCTTAAGGTTTTTCATACAAAAACCTTGATCCACGAAGATCCAAGGGTCCAAACTCAAATCCGACTTCGGGAACGTGATCTATGCATTATGATCTACGTTTTGTCTAATCGTTTTAAGGTAAATCACTAAACTCATGTTTTTGAGATTTTTGAGTGAAATCTTATAAATGTGAGTTTAATCCTTAATATTCTTTAGGTATTTAGCTATTTGGAGCTTGCTAGAGGCTACCCAAACCTTGGGTATTGGTGTGGTGAACTTTTGGTAAGTTTTCTCTAAAACCCTAACTTATGGGTATTTTGTTTAAATGTTGTTTTGTAAGTTTAACCCTATGAAATACTTATGGGTTAACATTATTGTAGATGAGATAGTAATTAGAAGTTATGGGTAGTTGTCTAGAACTCTTAGAATTTTCTGGTTAATTCAATAATGTGGCCTTTGAGCGATTCAAAGTGCTACTTAGAGTAATTATTGTCTAGAATACTAAATAGTGCAATGTGTTTTATTTTTAGTTGCACTTTGCGGGTTGAATTTAGAGTTGTTGAGAGTTAGCGAACAAGCGGCCCAATGTGAGTTTTCTACTCACTAAGAAAAGTATTACATTTTAAATAATTATAAAATGAAATAATATGTGATTTTCTTACCAAATCGATGATATGTTAAAATATATGTTTTGGATGATTTGAGTAGTTTCAAGTATGTTGAAATAATGCCAATGATGTAATTGCAAATTGAAATGTGTGTGAAGTATGATTTGAATTATGTTTGACTGCCTGCTGCGGTTGGGAATTAAATGTATGTATTTGATGCTTATTGCAGTTGGAAATTTAAGTCATGGAAATTGTTTGAGAAAATGACATGTTGAACCGTTGATGTTTTATGAAGAAAGCATGTCTTAAAGCCATGATCATGAAATTAAATGTATAGTATTTAAGCATGAGCATTTAGCATGAAACATGAACAGATAAACAAGTTAAAGGGGGACCTAAGCCCCAGGGTACCTAGTAGATATTATTGAGGGACCTAAGCCCCATGATATTTGTCAGAGAAGCAAAAACTAGTTATTGGGGGATTTAAGCCCCATAGGGACCTAAGCCCCATAGGAACATACGCATAAATAGTTATTAGGGGACCTAAGCCCCAGGAGACCTAAACCCCATAGGAACACCAACAAAGAACAACATCAAGCATGCATAGCATTGTTTTTATGTGTGATGTTTTCATGATATGATATATGACAGTTTTATGCTAGACGTATTGGTATGCATATGAGTCTTAATGGGCAAGAACATATGTATATTTCTATCGACTGGTTGCATGGTTTAAAAGCATTGAGCTTTAACGTACATGGATGTTTACATTGCTCAGAATTGGAAAATGTTATGTCTTTGTATAGATAGGCGAATTGTCATTTGTCCATCAACAGAGACATGTTTGTATAGATAGGCGTAGGGATGTAAATAAACCAGTCTGTTCGACAACCCACTCGATACCCTCTCAGTTTAGCCCGATCCGAACTAGAGCTCCCTGCTTTAGAAACTCGCTCGTTATTGTAAAAACCTGCTCGATTAGTAAGTGATACATACCTGACTCGCTCGACAAAACTCGATAGGGGCTCACGAGCTCAGCTCATTTAAAGCTCGACCGGATCGCTCGCCTGGCTTGTTAGTCCGACTCATTAGCTCGTTCATATCTCTTATAAATTACTAAAAATGAGTTATATAAATTTAAGAATGTATAGTAATAATTAAGTAATATATGTTATATATGTTACTTATTATTTATACGTGTGCGTATTAGTTAACACACTAACTAGTTAGTTCATAAACTAACATATTATCTAGTTTATTAACATATACTAAATAAATGTAATTAATTATATGTTACTCGATATTTTTTTTTTGTATATTATATATATATATATAGTAATTAACTATAGTCTATAGGTCATTTTTTGATAAATATATAATATATACTAAATAAGCATATAGTACACTAGCTAAGTAAATATTGTATTACATATTAATTATAATACTTTGATAATAGTATTTAGTATGTTAAACTAACATATTAAATTATTAATAAATAGTATGGAGGTTGTTCACAAACTCGGGTTTGAACTCCGCTTTGATCATACATTGAAAAATTTAATAGCCTACCTCGAGTTCTAGTTGAGTCGAGCTTGTTAAGTAACTTGACTCGGCTCGGCTCGACTGTCATTCTCAACAAGTTCTAGTTCAAGCTCGAGCTCGAGCTCGAGCTCGCTTGAGTTTTAAACAAGCCAAGCTTGAACACGCATTTTATAGCTCGACTCGAATTTGAGCTGGACTATTTAAACTCAACTCATAAACGAGCCAGTCTTGAAATCTTAAAACTCGACTCGACTCGGCTCAATTACATCTCATAGGCATAGGCGAAATGACATGCGTGATCAAACTTTTGTATCAAAAGCACCAAACTAGATATGGCGTTAACCACTACTAATGGAAGATGTTAATATCTTTGTATAGATAGGCAAACTATTATTTGTTCATTAGCAGAGACATGCTTGTATCTCAGAGGCCTACTCCAGTGCATGCATGATCGAACTATTGTCTCAAAGACACTAAGCTTCAATGTACCTAGATACGGCATTAACCGTTTTAGTTATGCTAAAGTCCTTGTATAGTTAAGTAAGATGCCAATGTTTTATTGCTTAAGGCTTATGTGTATGCGTGATTCCAAAATGCTGTAACCGTGTGCACGTATGTCTGAGCCACCAATCAAAAGTAATATATATTGTAGTTGGGTATTTATATAGAAGCATCCAAGGTGGGATGTCTGGTTCTATATGGTCACAGCTGCATAATATGCTTTAATGTTTTCTTAAGAGTCGGTGTTTACTTTATCATCCACATGTGTTTTCAAAATAAGAAATTCATAAAAATGGGTAGCTGTTATTGTATACACGTAAGACAAAAGAAAAGTTTGCTCTTTGTGAAAACTTGGTGATTACGAAAACTCAGTGATTAGTATACTACTGAGGTCTCGGTATGTTTTATATTGAGACGATGAACTCATTTTTTCACCTATATGGATGTGGCTACCACCACAACCGTATATATGCTATTCTTTTGGCTGCAAGTACACCTGAAGTGGATGACGATCCAATAGCGTTATACTTGGGGTATTACGACTGAAGCCCACAGCGACAGTCGTAATGTGTTGGACTACAATGTCCTCTCTTTTTGTACATTTTGTGTATGGCTCGTGACCTGCGTGTCACTTATTTTTTTTGTGTAGCAATTCTTTTGTAATATGTTGTAAATGTTGTTAAGCCTTAAACAGATAGACATGTATATGACTCTTTTGTGTAAACATGTTTTATTATAGATATGCTTTTTTGCTTAGATTATGAATGTATCATTATGTTTTTCGCTGTTAGATGTAATTGTGATTATCGGGTACATGTTACCATATGTTGGCTGAGCGACAAATAGTCGTGCCACTGTGATGATCTATTTTATGTATGTTTTTTTTATTAAAAAAAAAAAAGAAAAAAAAAAAGAAAGGGTCGTCACAAAGATGATCAAACTTTTGTTATGGAAGTAGGAGGCAAGAATACTTTGTTTTTCTGACTCACCAGATTATCAGGAATCCTGATTCACAAGAACACCAATTTTTTTTTTTTTTTTTTTCTTAATTGAATAAGGAAAGAGTTACAGGGGAGGATCTTTCCCACTCCTGATGCAAAAGGAAGAAAGAGTGGATGATCCTAAAAATAGAAAAGAGGAGGGCTCCTCAACAATAGACCCAAAACAAACTAAAACAGTGTAGAAATAATTACAAAGTGTAAGAAATTGGTCAAAAAAGTGACTCGGTCCTCTCAAAGGGTTGCATAAGGTGGTTACAGAAGCTAAAATGACACAAATTAAGGCTAATTATCTGAACCCCCACTACAAAAACACCATTTGAAAATGAGATATCAGATGTGGCCCTGATATGAGGGTAGACAACAATTACTTTGGCAAAGTCGATATTTTGGATTGGTGAGTACGAAAATTAAAGGGAATGTTTAACAATCTCCTGCCTTTCATGATCAAACAAGTTCAACTCAAAACTCAGCTGAAAGTAGAAATGCACTGGTTGAGCTCAAATGGAAGAATCGGGTTCGCCTTATGCAAACCAGTTTAATCAAACCAACATGACTGAAATGGAGAGAAGAAGCAAATGGATCTTCAGCTTTTGTAATCTGTCAGAAATGGAAGGCCACCAAGAATATTTTAAAAAATTGGAACAAACATCAATTTGGCCATATACAAACTAGAATCAAACGGTTGCCAGCAGACATCAGTGAAATTCAAGCAAGGCCCTCCACATTAGAGAATCTGACTCATGAGGACAATATGGAGGATATAGGCAATCAGTTTGTGAATTACTCTAAGATTTTGTTTAATTCTACAAATCCTCCTTTAAAGTGAAATCTTGACTCTCTGTTTAGGCCTTGTATAACTGAAGATGAAAATAAAATGCTATGTTCTATTTCCAATGAGAATGATATTTAGCAAACAATCAAAGATCAGCTTAATCCAAGTAAGGCCCCTGAGCCTGAGGGTATGACAGGGCTTTTCTAGGCTTCTACCACACACTGGTTCATTGCCAAGGATAATGTGGTGCAATTTGTCCAAAATTTCTTTAGGGGAGCCAGAATGCTTAGAGAGATAAATAATACCAATATTGCTCTTGTCCCTAAAATTGATTCTCCTTATTGAGTTCAACAATTCATACCTATTAACTTCAATTATAATATTGTCTCTAAAATTTTGGCCAAGAGGCTAAAATCTCAGCTGCGCAAAATTATTGTGCCAAATCAGTCTGCTTTTATCAAAGGTAGAAATATTCACGATAATTCTATATTAGCACACAAATTACATAAAGAAATTAAAACACTTACAATCTAAGCCCATTAAAACTGAACAGTTACAAGAAAGCCCACTTGACAAAGCCCTCTTGAGAGCCCACTCCTAACTAACCCGCACCTTTTCTTCCCCTAGTCAGCTGCCATTCAATCTGCCAACTCACCCATACACAAAATCATTATCCCACCTCATTCAAAACACATTCACAACATAAGCCTCCACTACTAAGTTACATTTGTGGCCTTTAATGTATCATCCTCCTAAGCCCTCAATCAACTCGTCGTTTACAGCGGAGGCATATAGTGGACCCAGTAGAAGAGGAATTGGCCACAAATGATTCATCAAATCAAATCTTCCCTCAGCAAAGTTTTTTTTTTTTTTTCATTTTCAACAAGGGTTTATTTATTTATTATTATTTTCTATTTTTTGTATTACAGAATATTTTACGAGGAAGCCTAGTGTTGTATAAATTAAATCTTTGCTTATATTCTGCTGAAGGGTGTGTGGAGTTCTTTATTCTGAAAATTATGAGGAATATATTGAGAAGTGCCGTTGCAAAAGTGAAGGAGTCATGGTTTGAATTTGTTGCATGGAAAGGATTTGTGTTCCCTTTAATTTTAGTGTTAAATACAAATTCAATCCAAGTATGTTTTACCTTTCATGATTTCAAAATGGTCCTTCCATCAATATGCCATTTAAAAATTAATTGAATTTTTGCCACCTGTAAAAAAAGTCACCTAAGACATGTAAAAAATTACCACGTCATTACTAAAAATACATGTTTTTACCTGGTTTTATTTTTTATTTTATTTTTTTGTTTTTGTTTTTAACGGGTAGTCACAAAAAACACCTTTCAGAAATGCCAGACTAAACAAAAAATCTTTTACATTGAAATAAATGGGCTTAAATTTTTAAACTCAATAATTATGAACCACTAGATCAGAAGTCTCTGGAACAAATTTCACTTGGTAAGATTTAAAAATTAAAAGGGATTACTTTATTTACTATGGTAAGCATTTATGGATTATTAAAATCACTGCCTCATCAAATACAAATATCTATGTTTGGAGATAAAAGCTTCTAAGTCTTGTAGATGCCAATTAATTGCCTTATCATTGCTGTGAAAAATATGGCAAATTTACTCGCTTGCTGTCTTGTGAATACATTTTTTATTCAAATATATGTCATATTTATAATATTTTCATTTTTTTTACTTACTTTTTTATCTGCAACTTTTTTGGTGGTAATCCATAACCTTTTTATAAATGTATAGTTTATTCTTGTTCTTTTCGCAGCCCAAGTACTCCAGCAAATAGAAAAGTTCTTTCTAAATATGCATGACAAACAACGGCTTAATTAAGCTCAAACCTTATATAATCACTCTTTTACTTTTTTGAAAAATAGTTTTAGAGCATGTTGGAATTGTGATTTTACAGATTAAAAGTGTAATTTTAAATGAAATAGTATAAAATGTTCCATTCGAGAGAAAATTTTTAAACAATTGCGATTTGAAACTTATAAAAATATGAGTTTTCAAATTTCACACAAAAAGATGGGTTTTTAAAAACGTACAATTTTAAAGGCTAAACTACGAATTTACTAGTACTTAACTTTATTTTTAAAAAAAATTGTGTTTTCAAATCGCAAACACAAACGAATCTTTGACTCCCGAATATGTGTGTGCTAGATAAGGATATACATTTCCTACAAATTAAGTTGCAGGAATTGAGAAGCATTTCTTTTTTTTATTATTAATACTATTAAATGTAGAGAAATACGGTGTCCAAATATTAGGAACAACCGATTCTCAAGTAGTGCAACAAAGTTACACTAGCCCAAGGACTCACAACCAAAAGTAGAAGAAAGATCAAAACTAAATGGAAAATGTACTTCTTATTTATGAAATAATACAGCAATAGAAAAAACTTGGGTTGGACAACACTTGCACAAGATAGAAGAAGGTTTTGGTGAGATAGGATGGAATAAGAGACTTGGAAGCATGCCTAGGGTATATATAAGGGTTAGGGAAGGGTTCTAGAGTATTCTTACACTTAACTTAAGAAGATAAGCATGACTTTTCATGTGACCAAGGAAGAACAACGAATTTGTACATGAAATGATAATAAAGTTCCTTGGGAAGGTATAAGATTGTATTGAAAGATGAAATGGGTTGAATGAGGGTAGTGATGGTTAGATGACCAAGGTAGAAGATGGTAGGGTGGAAAGGTTAAGAAGGAGAGAATGACATGTGTCATCCATCATGTGCAAGTGAGTCCCCCCACATTTAAAATTACATTAATTCCTCACTACATCACTCAAAACAAGAAAATTAATAACTGTGGATTCTAGAAAATACACTTTAAAATTTAACATTAAAAAGAAAAAAAAAAACATATAAAAAACGTGTTTAGGGTTGAAGTATGTGAACAAAATCATCTTTCTTAATACTAACTTCGATGTGTAAGTGGGCCAAGAACATGATTCATTGGATAGTCCAAACGTTCACGTTGGTCGCCCAATGACTAGAGGAGAATAGATGGCTGATGCCAGAAGTCGTTGCAATGGCCCAGAAAATGGCCCAGTGGGCCGTCCATGCGTCCATGTATTTTAACCTACGGTTTGTAATCCAGGGTCCAGATACCAAATAAAAATAAAGGAGCATCATTGGCCCATGCAGGTCTCGAACCTGCGACCTTCGCGTTATTAGCACGACGCTCTAACCAACTGAACTAATAAGCCTCTTGGTTTTGTCACTTAATTAATTTGATTGAAGAATGAGTAATGCTACATATCATCTCTTTGTTTTGTAAATCTTGCCAATAGGTACGGAGGCAGGCTATACATGCTCACCACCACCGGCTTGAGTTAATTAATTATTATTAAGATTTTATGAGTTAATTAAATAAATTAACTTAAAATGATCTAATTACAAAATTAAAATATTATTAGAAAAATAATAAAAATAAAATTATACAATCTCATTCGAATTCAACAAATCATCTTAATATCATTTCTCTGGAGATGTGTTGTCAACTTTAATTCCAGCCATTTTCCCTCTAGACTTGTTATGTGCGTGGTGCTGGGACCTGGATCCTCTCCAGTTGGGTTCAACTGGAAAGGAGCCATTTAGTTATACACAAGAGTATTTTGGTAATTTCACATCATGTAAAATTACCAAAATACCCTTGCTTACAACCAACTGGATCCTCTCCGGTTGAAGTCCTAATTCGTGGTTGCTGGCCCGTTGGGTACACACCAAATTCCCAGATACCTTTCCTCTTCAGGTTGCCCAGTTGAATTGCGTGTTATCGACACAATGCCTAGACCCGCGTTTCGTTGCATAAAAGAAGAGAGAGAAGTAAAGTGAGAGAGCTAGGCCAAATTATGTGCTACTTATGCATATATATTTGCGGTTTATGCTTAGCTGCATGTGGCGTAATTAGATATAAATAGCACGAACGTGCCTTTTAGTCCCAACCAAAACTTTCAAAGATCGACACCTGCACAATAGCTAAGGCCAAAGGATTGGATAGACAGTTATAATATGGGTTTCTTCTTTTATAGGGGTGGGCAAATTATCCGCTTACCGCTTACCGAACCGAACCGCCATCGACTGCCTACCGACTCTATCGACTAATTTTCAGTTCGGTAGTCGGTATAAAATTTTATTATGAAAGCCGGTTCAGTAACCAAACAACCTTCTAAGCAGTAACCGAACCGTATTTGATTTCGAACCGATTAACCGAACCGACACAAAACGAAACGACGTCGTTTTAGTAAGAACGAAACGTTTGATCCTATTTTTTTCTTTTAAAAAAATCAAAACGACGTCATTTCATTACCCATGTTAACCGAATATTAACCGATTTAACGATGACTTAGTGTGTCATCGCACTAATTAATTATCAACGATGACTTGTCGATTTATGTTTGTACATTATTTTCATACAATTTATTATAGCAATTCCTAGTACAACTAAAACACTTGAAAATAGAACACAAAAAAAAAAAAAAAAAGTCAATTAAACCCAACTAAAACACTGCTCCCAAATATTTGAGAGTTTCGCAGAGCATATTGGACTTCTAGTCTTATGTAATAGAGGATAGTAACACTCATCACCAAATAAGAAATTCTCAGGCCTTTGCATAATATAACATGATCAATGAACATTTTCTTCCTGAAAAAGCATCTCAACTACTTGGCTCATGGTGGGTCTTGCATCTCTGTCTTCATCCACACATTGCAGAGCAACGCGAACCAAAGCTTCCATCTTACCCATCTCATATTTGCCTTCCATTCGTGGGTCGATCATCTCTTCAAGCCAGGATGTCATTGCATTTGTAGCCGCTCTATTCCTGTTCTCCCTCACCCACTTAACCAGCCTTCTGTGCTCGGTCTCCCCTCCACAATCTAAAACATGCACGCCCTCTGTTGGGCCCTTTCCGGTCACCATCTCCAGCACCACTATTCCAAAGCTGTAAACATCCACTTTGGAGGTGATAGGCAGATCCAAGACCCACTCTGGAGCCATGTAACCTCGGGTTCCTCGTATCCTCGAAAAGCTTGAATTCTTAAGGTTGCCTCTCTTTTGAAGCTTCGACAGTCCAAAATCTGCCACCTTTGGTTGATAGTTAGAGTAAAGGAGTATGTTTTGAGGCTTTACATCGCAGTGTAAAACCCACTCCAAGCAGTCCTCATGCAAATAAGCCAGGCCTTTCGCCGTGCCCACAGCTATTTTGAACCTTTTCTTCCAGTCAAGTGAATTAGAAAAAAGGTTTTCTGCCAAAGAACCATGTTCCATGTACTCGTACACCAGAAGCCTGTGCTTTCCCTCTGCGCAATACCCCCACATCTCTATTAAGTTCATGTGATTAATCCTCCCAATGATGCTTACTTCTGCAAGAAATTCACCTTCTCCTTGATTAGTTTCATTGAGACGTTTGATTGCTGCAACCCGATTGTCAGACAATACCCCTTTGTATACAATTCCTCCACCACCTCTTCCAATCTCCTCACTGAAACCCTTGGTCGCCTTCTTCAGCTCAGCATAGGTATATTTTCTGAATCCGACGGCAGCAAGGTAGCCTTGTTTGTCCGCACCTGAACTTTGTTGGGTTCTAATCAAGAGACACCACACCAAGAAGATACAGATGATCTCAAGTCCTCCCACTCCGCATGCAAACCAGAGCATGAACTTCAGTATCCCATTTTCACGGCTTTTTACATAGATTCTTTCCAGTTGCAGTACTATACCTTCACTTGGGCAATCTAAACTGTATTCTACTACAGAATTTGTATAGGACAAGAGATTGCTTTCTGGCAGCCTCAAATAGAGGTCTCCATTGAAATCTGGCGAGCGATGTCCATTGAGCAATTGCGTCTTCGGGTAACATTTCGCAAAACCACTTTTCCGGGAAAATTTGAATTGGAACGCTATGCAATTGCACAATCGCAAGCATAAAGTCGTACATTCATGGAGTGTGTAATTGGGAAAGAACCCATAATCATAACCAAAGAATTCAACATGGGATAGCTGCAGAAAGCCTGACTCATTTTTGTTGCAAGAGAGATCAAATCCCGGTTCACAACCGTTAGACCAATCGGTATGGTTTTTCATATTATATCCTGGAAGGCAAGAGCATTTCCTCTCAGAACCAGCAACATAGCTGCATATACTGTTGGCCCCACAAATACCATGAATCTTGCAAGGATTCTGAAAGGCTTGCCATGAAATAACCCACGTCTCCTCCTCCTCTTTCCAGCTGTAGACTCGAATATCACCATCGTAATCAATTGTCAGTCTTCTATGAAGCACTGCCCCATAATCAGCTGAAACAGCAGTAAAATTATCGGAAGAACTGAAGTTCCCTAAGGAATCAAGCACTGCAATTCTACTATTGTTGTACGTGGACCTTTGAGCATCCCAGCTCACAACCCCTGGATCAAACCAATAAATACTGGACATCTCAAGTCCATCGTAAAGAAGGCGGAGAAGGCTATCGTCGTCGAAGAAAAGCTTGTAGAAACCAGAGGAATAATTGCTCTGGCTTCTTGAGGAGACAAGCTTTGTATTTCTAGTGAGTTGTTGTTGGGGAAGAAGGGTATCTGTCGGAAAATGGAAGCTCTCCCACAAACTAACAACTTCCAAAGTGTGTAGAACAAGATTACCAGTGTTGTAGAGAGACAATTGTACTGATGAACGCGGAAGAGTGTTTGTCTCCCAGACGGTTAACTTACCGGCGTCAGTCAAGATAAGATTTCCAGTTTTAAGAAGGGAGAGCTTTGAGCGCCTTCCATTTACTGGCTGATCACGATTCGCCATCCAAACTATGGTGCGGTTGCGACTCTGGGATAGGTGGTTGAACCATATGGCAAAGCAGTAGGCATTTCCACCCACAGAGTGAAAGCCAGCGGAGAAAACGCCATTTGGTGATGTCAGAACCTCTTCCGGTTTCTCTACGGTGAGGGATGTGCCTTGTCCCATAGTATGTCGTATTGTAGCAGATGCAAATGGAAAACAATATGCCAAAGAGAGTACAAGGAACAAAACTTGATTACCCATGTGTTAGGTAGTCTTGGGCCTCTCTCTCAACCCCAAAAGCTAGTTTATGAGGTGTGGCTTTCCCTCACACTTATAAACTGACCACCAACCCCTTCCACAACCGATGTGGGACAACCCCAACAATCTCCCCCTCACACATCGGGCCTTGGGTCAGAGTGGAGATAACCCGTTTCTCCCGCATATTATAGGGCCTGAGACTTGTTGGTAAACCTGGGCTCTGTTACCAGTGTTAGGTGGTCTTGGGCCTCTCTCAACCCCAAAAGCTAGCTTATGAAGTGAGGCTTTCCCTCACACTTATAAACTGACCACCAACCCATTCCACAACCGATGTGGGACAACCCCAACACCATGAACTCCATGAAAGCTCAAACAAGCTCAAACGAGTAATATTTAATTACTCTCAAATGAATAAATGGAAGAGAAATCAAGATAGAACCCAGTGTATTTTGGTCATTTTGATGCAGGCCAATTTTCCATCAGACTAAGACAAAAACTCATATATCATGATTCTGGCATTAGATGGAAGCAAGCTCTGGGTGACATTGGAAAGTCGATCATTCAAGGGCCTACAAAGATATGCATGTTTAATGAAGTTTGGCCAATATATTCCAACATTCGTCGAGTCAAAACAGGTCGTCAAGAAAAAAAGACTTAAAAAGCTTGATACAGTGGCTGGTTCCAAGTTCAGTTTGAACGAGACTTGGAATCATGAGGTGATCTAGAGATCTTAATTCCAAAAAGATTAGTTCCAAATCTTAGGGGTGATTCATAGTCGCTTCCTCAATGTGCCTTGAAGTTGTGTGCTAGTAGTGCATGTATCACAGTCCAAACAAATTAAAGTGGCATTAAAGGTGTGAAGTGTCACTTTTTAGAGTTTGATGACCAAAGCGCAAATTGAGTTTAAGTTTAAGGAACTAAGAATATTTTCCATATACTATTATACCTTGAAAGCCAGCATACATGCTTATTTATACTAGTAATTTTAGAATCATTCAACATGGGAGATTTAAGCTGTTAAATTAACCGAGCTATTAGATATGGTCTTTTGCCACACTTTATGTAGTGTAAATCTAGCAAAGTTATGAGAGCTGTAACCAATTAGAGGGATGATAATAAAGGTCAACGTAATGCTATTTAATAAATTACTCTATATTTGTTATATAATCATATATATATATATATATATATATATATATATATATATATATATATATATATATATATATATATATATAATAGGGGAATCATTCAGATGAATGCATAACATTGAGATAAGTGGTGTATTAAAATGCTGTCAAGTATTCATTTTAAGTTAAACGGTGAGTTTAGGTTTGTATTAAAATGTGATAGTAAATTCAATCCCTATTTACATGCTAAATAAAAACTGAATCCCTATTTTTTCTCTTAAAAAAAAAAAAAAACTAAACCCTATTTTGGTGTTAAACATGAGTAACCAACACATTTATGCATCAGTTATTTTTTCCTAAAAACTAACTAAAACTAAAACGTAATAATAATCATATATATAATAGAGGAATCATTAGGTGGAATGCATAAATTGAGACAAGTGACATATTAAAAATGTGACAAGTGTTCTTAAATTTAAAACAACTAAAACTCTCTCTTCCCAAGATGCCAGTTTCGGATTTGGTTTAATACACCATGTTTCACACTTCCACTTTCCTTGAAACAAGTGTTCTCAATGTATATATCTTGCTACATCAATATTGAATTTATAAATTGAATTGTTATATATTTATACTCTTCACCATTGTATTATTTGATGATTTTCTTAAATAATAAATAATATTATATGTTTAACTTGAGTTTTATGTACCATGTAGGTTGAAGGACTTTTTGGATTATGTGAGTTTTAAAGGGAGACAAAATAAAGAATGTAACTTCTTCTGCAAATTTGGTTTTTTTAATATGTATTTTCCTTTTTCGAATGTTTATATATATATATGGGTTTTAATTGTATTGGCCAGAATATAATAGGTATAACACCAACAATAATATCATAGATTCTTGTTCATTGTCCATCAATGTTTAATAATCAGTGTCTAGCTAGGTCTTTTTCTTGCCATTTTTTCTTTATATTTCTTTTCAATTTAAACTACTATTTCATGTTTAAATTTATATGGATTAAGTGTTGTTGGATAGATAGAAAATGACTATCACATTTGGCACATTAAATCTGTAAATTTAAAAGAATGCATATATAGCCAATATATATATATATATATATATAAAAGGAGGATTGGGTGTGCTTGATGATGGCTATTTTTAAAATAATAAATAAAAAAATCAGTTTATAAAATTGATAATTATTTGTTTTTTTGATCTTTATCCATTTATTTTTGTTTTACACTGTTTTGTTCATTACAATATTATGTAATTGTTCTCTTGAATTAAATTTAGTAAATGTAAATGTTGCATGTTTAAATATATATGGATTAAGTGTTGTTGGATAGATAGAAAATGACTATCACATTTGGCACATTAAATCTGTAAATTTAAAACAATGCATATACAGCCAATATTATGAAAATCTTACTATATATATATATATATAAAGGAGGATTGGGTGTGCTTGAAGATGGCTATTTTTAAAATAAAAATAAAAAAATCAGTTTATAAAATGGATAATTATTTTTTATTTTATTTTATTTTATTATTATTATTTTTTTTTATCTTTACCCCGTTATTTTTGTTTTACACTATTTTGTGCATTACAATATTATGTAATTGTTCTATTGAATTAAATTTTGTAAATGTAAATATTCAATACATGTGATTTCAATAATAAGAAAACAATATTTATAATATTTTGCTTCATGTTTGGTGGTTTATAAATTGTTAATTATTCATTATTTGACTACGGTGAGTGTACAATTTTCTTTAGTTGAAATATGTTAATTGTTAACAATATTTTCTATTGGGTTCCTTTAATCTATATTTTGGACTGCAGCATGACAGTCAAACATCATAAGAAAGATGAACGAGATCCCAATGGACGCTTACTCAGCCTGGTACGCTGGGCGTGTCGCGAGAGATATGAAGTCCTCCATTTGCGTCCTTTCATGGTGAGGACTCCTAGCATCAGTCGTGGGAGGGGACGACGTGTTCATGTACATCGAGAAGGGATATCAAACAGGGGATTCGCTCATGCGTTCGCTTCTGATCCTAAGAGAGCAACATCACTAAGTCGCTACTAACACTTGCATCAAACGCCTGAAGTTATTAATTTTCACCACATGATTGATTTGGAGTGTCAGGAGGAGACAAATGTACACCGCCCGAGTCCTCTGACAATGAGGACGATCATGCTTGACATATTTCAATTTCTCTATTATAAGTTTTCAAATTTCATGTTTATAGACTTGATAAATTTTATGTAGCATTTTAATACATATTATCCAGTTTGTAAATATTGAATACAAGTTATTCCAATGATGTGAGCGTACTATTTTATTATTTGCTGCCAAGATAATTTACTATATACGTTTACGTATTTTCATTTTTTTATGTAGGACGGAATTTATTAATATTTTCGATGAAAACGAAAATAGAAAAGATGTTCAAAACAATACTGAAGCAGCACCGTTTAATTGGAAGCTTACCTATTCGCAGACAATGGAAGTACAAAAGGAAAGACTTGATCGTCAAGCCAAGACTTTATGTTTTTTCTTTACTAGGACTAGATTTGCTAGTAGCTTTATTTCTTTCCTTACTAGGATTGGATTTGTTTTATTTCTTTTCCTTTTAGAATAAGTTTTACTTTTGCTACTAGAATAAGGTTTACTATTGCTATTAGGAAAGGTTTACTTTTACTACTAGGGATAGGTTTACTTTTTCCACAAGTATTTATCTTCTATAAATAGGCTTGCTTATTATGTAAAACTCAGAATCAATGGAATTGTTATAAAATCAAAGAATTCTCTCTCAAATACTCTACGGAGTTTTATCTTTATTTTAGCTTGCGGGCTTGTTTTATCTTTTGGGGTAGAAGACGAAGACGAAGACGAAGACGCTGTTCTTTGATTAGTTACCTTAGTCTTCCGCTACGTCAGTTGGTATCAGAGCAGGCTTTATCCTGATCATGGCCAATCAACGCAACGGTGACGAACTTCTCCAACAACGCCGCTTGTAGGGGAGGGGCTCTTTTGAGAGCCAAATTCATGGGGTATTCGAGCCGGCATTATCCGGATTCGATGGCCAACTTATACTACAGTAACATCTTCTATAACGACGTGGATCGTGACAGGGAGGCTCCTTGGAGAGCTGAATTGCAAGAGTTCTGGCAGATGTTGCGACAAGAGATGTGCCAGATGCGAGAGATGATGGAGCGCATGTACATGGGTCCTATTCGTAATCGTAGGGAAAATCTTGTCCATAATGATGATGGGATTCGAGTGAAGCCTACTTGTCACCAACGACTTGCACCCATAAACCGAGCACCGGTTTATGAAGATTTTGGTGACAATGATGTAAGTTGCGTTCAACCTATTTCTAACCATATTTATGAATCTCCGAATAGAAAATCGTATATGAAGAGAATGTTAGTTACAGTAAAAAAGTGGAGTTGCCGTTAGAGAGACAACATGTGCAACCACAACCATTGGTTCCAACTACTATACCACTGGAAGAATATCCACCACAAGCGCAGTCCATCACGATCACGGCAGAAATAAATGACAATGGTGATTCTTTTGAAGAAGACAATCAAGTTGAAGGTGACATCAAGAAAAAAATATTTGGAGAAATTATTATGGAATGAGACGAAAAGGAAAAGTTGTGTCTTGGCACTATCTATGAAGATTTTTCCAAATATCTTTCTCCAGAAGAGCCGCGAGCTATCTATGAAGATTTTTCCAACTATCTTTCTTCGGAAGAGTCGTGCGCTATCTATGAAGATTTTTCTAAATATCTTTCTCTGGAAGAGCCGCGTGTGACATATCGTAAAGAAAACTCGATGACGAGTTTTTTTCAAGTGGGGGTGTCGGATGTAGGACGGAATTTATTAATATTTTCGATGAAAATGAAAATAGAAAAGATGTTCAAAATAATACTGAAACAGCACCGTTTAATTAGAAGCTTACCTATTCGCAGACAATGGAAGTACAAAAGGAAAAACTTGATCGTCAAGCCAAGACTTTATGTTTTTTCTTTACTAGGACTAGATTTGCTAGTAGCTTTATTTCTTTCCTTACTAGGATTGGATTTGTTTTATTTCTTTTCCTTTTAAAATAAGTTTTACTTTTACTACTAGAATAAGGTTTACTATTACTATTAGGAAAGGTTTACTTTTACTACTAGGGATAAGTTTACTTTTTCCACAAGTATTTATCTTCTATAAATAAGCTTGCTTATTATGTAAAACTCAGAATCAATGGAATTGTTATAAAATCAGAGAATTCTCTCTCAAATACTCTACGGAGTTTTATCTTTATTTTAGCCTGCGGGCTTGTTTTATCTTTTGGGTAGAAGATGAAGACGCTTCTCCTTCCAGAATCGAAGACGCTGTTCTTTGATTAGTTACCTTAGTCTTCCTCTACATCATTTTTATTCCTAAATTTTATTTATTTTCTAAAATTAAATGTAGTATTCTAAAAACTTTTTTTAAAACTACTTTGTATATTATTTATTACTTTTTAAACATAAGCACATAACGTAATTTTAATTCGTAAAAATCCGCGCATGACGCGGGTTATATGCTAGTTAAAATGATATGACAGTCAAAAAAATTGATCTTATATATATAAATCTAGTAGCCAATTTTTATTATTATATCATTATATTATACAATAATTTACTAAATAATAAATGTTTACTGCTACTTTATTAAGTTATACAATAATTTATTAAATAGTATTAGTCTTTAAAATAAATTAAAAAAAGAAAGAAAGAAAACCAAGATGTTGATGTTAGGAGCTCTGATTTTTCTCTAGCAAACAGATTCTCTATTACGCGAGAACATTTCATCAACTCAGCCAGCTGTATTTGGCCGCTAGGCCTACCTTTAGCTTCCTAGGTTGTTTCATTTCCTTCACGGGTTGGATTTCTTTCATTTGGTACGTTGTTGGATGTAGGCTTCTTAATTAGTACACCTACATTACAAATCAAACACACCTCTCTCTCTTTCGTATGTTTCAAATAAAATGAATAATATTTATTTTATGATTATATTTAAAGTTAGTGTATTTAATGATATATATGAAGTTAATATTAATATATTTTAAAAAAAATTTAAATAATATAAAATTATATGTCATTAAATATATCAACTTTAAATTCTAACCATAAAATGAATATTATTTATTTTATTTTAATTAGATATTATTTATTTTATTTAAAATAGATGATCTTTTTCCGGACATCCTTTGTCTCGTTCCAAAAAGTAAGTTACACGTGATGACATAATGTGTGACTTTTGAAAGAAAAAAAAAAAAAAAACCCACAATGCGTGCGTAGTTTAAACTAGGGCTGTGCAGGAACCGATCAAACCGCACCAACCCGGCCAATCCGACCAGCCCCGCCCCGCGATTAAGCAAACCCGCATGTTTTGAGCCGGATTCCGTTTCTGTTTTATTAAAACTGTGCGGTGCGATGCGGTTCACGGGTTTGGATTTTGAAAAATCCAGGGGACCCGCCCCGCATGAATATTTTTTTTTTTAAAAAAAAAAAAACCTAACCTGAACTTAACCTAGTGCCCCCCCCCCAAATTCTTTTCTTTTCTTTTCTTTTTTCAGTCTTCTTCTCTTCTATCTTCCAGAGACTTTGATCGCCCTTACTCTAGCGCCGCACAGTCTTCTTCTCTTCTACCTTCCAAAGTCTTATTCTTTTCTATCTTCTTCTCTTCATTTCTCTTCTCTAGTTCTCTTTGTTAAACCTAGCGCCGCACGATGCCACGATGTCCATAATCAAGATGCAGGGAGAAAATCCCCTCGCACTTCATCTTCTTCATTTTCCCCTAGGTAACCCACAGACTTGGGCATTCCGATGAGTTGCAAAGCTTAGGGGTGGGCATGAGCCGCACGATGGTGATTAAGCTGAGTTTTTAAAAAAAATCGTTCGTTTTTATTTGGTTTAGTGTTTGGATGCTATGAAAATTGTCGATTTGTTTGTTATTTCTCTATGATTTGTTTGGTATCTGAGAAAATTTGGCTTTGGTTTCTCATGATTCAAGATCTAGGTATTGAACATGCCCCGCCCCGCACAACCCGCACCCCCCACCTTGCATCACCCCGCACCGCACGGATTCTCCCTTATTTGTGCGGCTCACGGGTGCAAAAGTGGCCACCCCCAGGGGTGCTGGGCGGGGGCAAAAAGGGCGGAAATCCGCCCCGCCCCGCCCCGTGCACACCCCTAGTTTAAACAAGAAGAAGGAAAGAATAAAATGAAATAAAATAAAATAAAAAGGCTAATACACAGATTGAGAGAGTGAGAAAATTATTCTAGAAAAAGATCGAAAAACTGGGGATTTTTACACAGCAATGTTTGTCAAAGAATGGAGGATCACGGTCTCATCTTGATAAAATTTCAATTTGTTATTTCTATGTTCAAAAAAAAAAAATTGTTATTTATGATGATAAGAGAGGTACAAATTAATTGGTGTTGATCGTTAGACTCTCTCTTCAGTTGCTTGATTGCTCATATCCACTTGGTGAGATCTTTTTTTATTCTTGTTGAAATTTAGTGACGAACTTATGTTTAATATAAAAATGTATGTGTTCTTGATGTGTTGGTAAACTCTAAATATTGTTCTAGAGAAGAAACTTGTAAACTTCTTATTGTTGATAATGAAAGATTTAACTGAACTTTGTCCTGTAGTTTTTTCCTTCACACTGAAAGTTTTTCACGTAAAAATTATGGTGTCTTACTAGTGGGTTGTTTGATTTATTTCTTTGCATTGTTTTTTGGTGATTTGATTTGGCGCTATATCGACTATTTAATTTTTTTTTTTTTTTTTTTAAAAAAAAAAGGATAGATAAATTTCACTGTATTTGTGATTGGTCCTAACACTTTTCTCTTCACCGTGTTTGAAGCAAAATTTGTCTTCTTGAACCGACAAAAGAAAAGAAAGAAGTGATGTACTTTTTCTTATCCTTAAAGCTCAAACAACTTGGTCAAGACATATCAAGCTAAGCCTTTGATGGCAACGACTAAGACATTTCAAAGTCTTCCTTTGTCACAGAAACATGCATGAAAGCGAACATTTACTGGTTTATTATGGTAATGAAGAACTTAGAAGCTGCTTCTGCTCTGGTATTCAGTAGGCACTAGTTAGAGTCCTTGAAGCTCCATAGTTATTTCGTCTTTCATCCTTCTTCTCTTTCTATCCCAAATTCTTTATCCATGTTCATATGTAACATATGATTGTCCAGACATAAACAGAAAACAGAAAATTAAATACTCTTAAGATGCGTTACTAAATCGCTTTCCTTAAGAAGTTATTTGCCCCCCCTAATTCTGATAAATTGGTAAGTACTGGATTACAACAAATACTTATCCACAATACAGTGGAACCCAGAAAAAATTTTGTAATTTTGTTGTGTTTTACACAAAAACAAAATCAAACAACGACACTAAAGGAATTCAGTCCTATGCCAACTCAATTCTTACAATAACAGTGTTTAATTGTGTTTCAACACCTATTTCTCGGCGCATAACATTCGCCCATTGGTTACTGTCAGGAAAGGGTTTCTTGGGCGCAAAAAACATGCGCCGGGAAACAAAATTCGGTATATACACTACTGACGCTTAATTTAGCATCGGCTCCTATTTGGTTCTCGGTGTCTACATACTAGTGTATGACACTTTGCTGACCAGTAAGTGTCGGAAAAATATGGGTTGGGCGCAAAAACATGTGTAGAGAGTTGATTTTGCTTTGGGAGCTTATTTGGCATATTTGCTAGCACTTAATAGAAAGTGTGTAATTCTAGGCGCACGTCTACCAAGATTTGTTTTGTAAATCTAACTTGTCTATTGTAAATCTAACAAAGTTATGAGAGCGGTAACCAATTAGAGGGATGATAATCCTATTTAGTAATTTATTATATATTTATTATATAATCAGATCGAATAATATGACAATAAAAATAAATTATATATATATATATATTAATTTAATAATTAATTTTTACTATTACATAATTAGATTATACAATAATTTCCAGTTATATAGTAATTTATTAAATAGTATTAGTCTCTAAAATAATTAAAAAAACAACAAGAAGAAGATGTTGATGTTACGAGCTCTGATTTTTCTCTAGCAAACAGATTTTCTGTTACGTGAAGAACATTTCATCAGCTCAACAGTCAACACTATCGTGGGCCCCAGCCAGCTGTATTAAGCTTAAGAAATCTAACATAGAGCGTGTTGGAAAACTGAAGGATCGAGTAGTAAAATTGGCCTTAGTGTTTCCCACCAATAGAAAGAAAAAGGGAGGAGGGGAGACCCTACCGGCTACCAGTAAAAGGTAAAAGGACAATATGAATAACTCGACAAGGGAAGAATTGGAATTGGATTAAATAAATGATGTTTGGTTATCAAAGTTAAGGGATAGTGTGGTGTACTTGGTTGAAAATCTTCCAATCATATATATATAATAAGAAACCATTCAAATTAGCTAGCTAGCATGGAAGATTAATTTTTATAATTGAAATGATCGAGAACATTTATGGATCACGTCGACATGCATGCCCAAGTTTTTCGTCTCAGATAGAGCTAGAAAATAAATTGCCTCCATTTATGGGAATTAATTACTTTGATTGGGTTGCTTCTAACTTTTCAGGTATGCTTCTCAAAGCATTAGTCTGGCGTGCAAAGTTTGCATATATATATATATATATATAATATATATAGGAATGCAACATCAGGAAGCACTCTGGGAGGTACTATTTTCTCTTTTCTATTGAGATATTGGTCTTTTACAGTCCATCTTTTTGGGTTTTTTTATTAATATAGGCCTTGTTTGAAAACCCTCTTCCCCCTTCCCCAATTTTTTCCTCCTTTTTTCCCCCTCTCCCTGGCCCACTCAACAGACCTTGCCAAAAAAAATTTGGACATTTTTTGTCCCTTTACTTGTGCATCCAACTTTTCTTTGAGTGGGCAAAAATTGTCTAGATTTTTTCTGGCAAGGACTGTTGAGTGGGCCCGGGAAAAGGAGAAAAAATGAGGAAAAAATTAGGGGAGGGAGAAGGGGGTTTTCAAACAAGGCCATAAAGAAATATTCAAGGCTGGACTTTTTAAGGGACGCAAGGCGCGTTGCACTGTATAAGAGGAACCCACTCAGAAAAACTAAGAAAAGGAATTGAAACTAAGCTATCTAGGTGGTTTGATTTCCTTCACGTGTGGATTTCTTTTGGTAGTTTGGATGTAGGCTTCCTATTTAGTACAACTAGATCATAACTTGCGTTATGCGCGGGATTCTTCATTATAATTTAGTTTCAGAATTTAAACATATTTTCATCGTACATTTTATTATAGCTTAAAAAATGCTTGTTAAAAAATATATATATATATCACATATCTTTCAATAATAAAAAAATAATAATAAAGGATAAGACCCTTAATTTTATTTTAACCCAAAAAAAGTAAAACTTTTTAAAATATTTGTTCACATAAGTGTAGTTTATAACGAAAAGAAGTATAAAATATATATATATATATATATATATATAGCAAAAATAAAATCTAAATTCCAAATATTACAGCGTAGCTGCTGTAGTTTTTTCAATGGTCAAGATGGTGCTGCAATTTTATTTTTTTACAGCACCTAAGCCAAATCCTACAAAATAAAACAAATTTTTTCACTCAACATTTAATGAATCAAATAAATCCTCTCACATCATGTTTAATGTTTAATCAAATAATTTCTTTTCCTTATTTTGCTTTCAAAAGCAGAAAAAACAATTCAAATTTTTTTTTTGAATGAATCATACAAAAAAAAAAAAAAAACCATTAAAAAATTCAAATATATTAAAAAATAAGACTCTTAATTGTATTTTAATCCATATAAATTAAAACATGTTAAAATCTTTGTTCCCATATCAGTAGTTTAAAATAAAAAGAAGTATAAAAAAAAAAAAAAAAAAAAAAAAAAAAAAAAAAAAGCAAGAAGAAAACCTGTAGATTATGATTATCAAAGCATTAATAAAAAAAATAGCAGGAGTCTCTAATATTATTGGTGCGATACATATTACATTTCGATACAAATAAAACCCATATAATTTTGAACATTCTAAAAAAAATACATAGCAAACTAAACAAAATGGCTGAAAATCGAGTAAATCATACAAACGAAAACAAAAATACTCCTTAAAACATTCAAAATAAGACACTTAATTTTAGTTTAATCTATATAATTTAAAACATGTTAAAATCTTTGTGCTCATATGAATAGTTTATAGCGAAAAAAAAGTATAAAGAAAAAAAAATAGCAAGAAGAAAACATGGTTTAATCTAATTACCAAAGCGTTAATAAAAAATTAGCAGGAATCCATGATATTATTAGAGTGATACCTATTATATTTAAATAAAAATAAAACCCAAGTAATTATAAACATTTTAAAAAAAAAAATTGAACAAACTAAACAAAATATTTTTTACGAATACAAAATAAAACAAAATCTTTCATTAAGCATTTAACGCAATCAAATAAATTCTCACATCATGTTCAATGCTTAATATCTCTTCGGTGTTTCAAAAGTATTTATATTATTTTTATGCAAAACAATCAAATAAATTTTTGCCTTGTTTTGCTTTCACAAGCATAAAAACACTTTTAAAAAATAGCTAAAAATGCATTAAATCACATAAACGAAAAAAAAAAAAAAAAAAAAATTCTGAAAAACATAAGTCTTTATCTTAGTTTAATGCAAGTTGTATATTTAGGTGGTGGAGAATCATATCTATAATGCATATACATTAAAACATGTTTAAATCTTTGTTCCCATAGGTATACATGGTTTAAAATGAAAAGTATAAAGAAAAAAATATCAAAAAAAAAATACATAGTTTAATCTAAATATCAAAGCATTAATACAAAATTAGTAGGAATCTTTATATGATACCTATTATATTTCAATACAAATAAAACGCAAATAATTCTAAACATTAGGAAAAAAAAATAAAGAGAAAAATAAACATTTTTTATGAAAATTTATTCTCATAGGTAGACATGGTTGAAAACAGAAAGCATAAAGAAAAAAAAAATAGCAGAAGAATATCTAGATTCTAAATGTAAAATGCATAAAATCTAAAGTCCTTCAACCTCAACCAAAAAAAGAAAAAAAAAAAAACAAAACAAAACAAAATTATATACTTCAACACTCTGTTCTTCTCTTAAATGTCGCTGCTGGATGCTCTTAATTTCACAATTCAAAATGTTTCAAACCCTAAAAAGAAAGATGTATAAATAACCAATTTAAGAGAGTAATATGACTTTTCAGCTTACTTGTAGGATTTATTTAGAATTAATGCATGCAATACCTATATAGTCAATTATGGGTAGTTAATGTAATACGTTTTTAGTTTTAAATTTTGTCTCTCTATAATTTTGGAGAGTCATAAATTTCGAAGAAAAAATCTCCTTATTTTGGTCTCATGCAGATTAACATCCATGATCTTTTTCATTAAAACAAAATAAATTTATTAAAATCATAACAAAACCGGTTCAACATTTAAAATTCACCTTTTTTTTACTTAAAAAACCGGTTTAGTGTTTAAAAATTATGGGTTCACGCCACGTGTCATTATTCTCCATTGCACAAAGAACATTGGATATATAAATCACATAAAATTTTACTATCAAAATAACCATAATTTTAGTTTTAATCCATATAAATTAAAACATTTAAAATATTCTCATATGTGTAGTTTAAAATGGAAAGAAGTGTAAAGAAAAAGAATAGTAAAAGAAAAACCTGGATTTTAATTATCAAAGCATTAATAGTAAGATTAATAGTAGAAATCTATAATATTGTTAGTGTGATACATACCTATTATGTTTCAATAAAAATAAAATCCATATAATTTTGAATATTAAAAAAAAAATAAAAAATTCAAATTTAATGCTTAATTAACTCTTTAGTGTTTTAAAAGCATTTCTATTCATTTTTTGTACAATAATCAAATAAAATTTTATCTTTTTTGGCTTTCAAAAGCAGAATAACACTTCTAAAACATAAGTAAAAATCGTGTAAATCACATAAAAGAAAAATAAATATCCCATAAAACATTCAAATGAATTAAAACATAAGACCCTTATTTTTAGTTTAATTTATATAAATTAAAATATGTTAAAATCTTTGTTTCCATAGGTGTAATTTAGAATGAAAATAAGTATGAAGAAGAAAAATAGCAAGAAGAAAACTATGATTATCAAAGCATAAAATAAAAATTAGCAGGAATTTTTTTTAATATCGATGTGATAACTATTATATTTCAATCCTATATAATTCTGAACATTCGAAAAGGCAAATGAAAAAAAAAAAAAAAAAAAAAAAAACCCTAAACATTCAAATGAAGAATTGCTCAACCAAAAATTTCACAACCAAAATAGAAACATATTTAGATTTCAACCAAAAATATAAAATACTAAAGAAACATCTTTTTCCATAAAAGAGTCTTACTTATATCATTAATTGTGAGAGAGAGAGAGAGAGAGAGAGAGAGAAAGAGACATTAAATAGACCGGTTCAATTTTATTTAAAAGACTGGTTCAGTACTTAAATGACCGGTTTAGTCACTAAAAAGTATGGATTCTTTCTATTCTATGCCATTATAAGGAAGAACTCGGCTTATATATATATATATATATATATGATTACATTATAAATCTAACATAGAACGTTCCATTTCAAATAAAATGAATATATTTATTTTACAGTCATGATTTAAAGTTAGTGTATTTAATATATATATATATATAAAGTCATTATTGACATGTCTTTTAAAAAGTTTAAATAATGTGAAATTATGTATACCATTAGATACACCAATTTTAAATCATAACCATGAAATGAATACTATTTGAAAT
Source organism: Alnus glutinosa (assembly GCF_958979055.1). NCBI lineage: Eukaryota > Viridiplantae > Streptophyta > Magnoliopsida > Fagales > Betulaceae > Alnus > Alnus glutinosa. Next base: position 10,297,276 of record NC_084889.1, on the reverse strand, counting down.
GAATAAATCATATCCACTTGCTGAGATCTTTCGTTATTCTTGTTGAATTTTGGTGATGAACTTATGTTTAATTAATTCATAAATGTATGTGTTACGTTCTTGATGTGTTAGTAGACTCTAAATATTGTTTTAGAGAAGAAACTTGTAAACTCCTTATTGAAGAAGGAAAGAGTTACAGGGGAGGATCCTTCTCACTCTTGATCTAAAAGAGAGAGTAGATGATCCTAAAAACAGAAAAAGGGTAGGCTCCACAACAATAGATTCAAAAAAAAAAAAAAAAAAAAACTAAAACAGTGTAGAAATAATTACAAAACGTAGAAAATTGGTCAAAGAAATGATCCGATCCTCTCAAATGGTCGCATAAGGTGGTTATAGAAACTAAAGGGGTACAAATTAAGGGTAACTATCTGAACCCCCACTACAATAACACCATTTGAAAGGAAGATATCAGATATGGCCTTATATGAGTGTAGACAACAATTACTTTAGTAAAGTCGATAATTTTGGATTGGAGAGTATGAAAATTAAAGGGAATGTTTAACAATCTCTTCCCTTTCATGATCAAGCAAGTTCAACTCAAAACTCAACTGAAAGTAGAAATGCATTGGTTGAAGCTCAAATGGAGGAATCGGGTTCACCTTATGCAAACCAGTTTAATCAAACCAACATGACTGATATGGAGAGAAGAAGCTAATGGATCTTCAACTTTTGTAATCTGTCATAAATGGAAGTCCACCAACAAACCCATTAACTTGAACAGTCAAAGGGCCATGTACGCCTCACGTGCCGTCTAAACCGATTTCCTGCATATTTTTCCCTCAGTGTCGGTTGTTTAAAGATGAATATACCCTTATTAAAAAACCGGCTGAATTTCAAAAATTCCACTAATTGATTTACGCATATACCCTTAGTTTTACATGTGGAATGCCTGAAATGCCCCGTCCCCCTGTGTATGAATGTCCAAACTAACCTAATTGGAGCATGGTTGCACCGCACACTTCACTCTCTTTTGGATGAACACCACACACTTCACTCTCCGCACTCAAAACCCTAGAAATTTTACTCGGACCTGAAGCGATCTTCAAACATCAAACCGTCCCAAACCCAATAAATCTTCTACAAGTAATCGAAAAATCACTCGAGATTTTCAGCATTGTAAATATTTTTATTTATTCTTTTGTTTTCATTAAGTTATAGCATCAAAGTTGTTGATTTCTTTTTTTACTATTATTTGTTGGTGGTACCCATAGTTTTGCTACTCGGGATTTGGTCGTTTACTTGGTTATTGGTTTCCTTTTTGTCTGAAGTAGTCCCGCGGTGGTTGCCCCTTTGTCGGTGTTTGGTTTGGTTTGTTTTTGTTGCTTTTTTCTTTTTTCTTTTTTTGTTCTTTTCTGAAGTGATCCCCTTTGTTCCAATTTGTTTGTTGGGTTTTTTTATTTATTTATTTATTTTTTTTTTCCAAAAGTGTTCCCATTTTTTTTTTTCCCTTCGTGTGTTGGGTTTTTGCTTTTTTCCCTTGAAGTGATCCCCTTTGTTCCCTTTTGTTTTTTTTGTTTTTTTTTTTTTTTTTCAGAAGTGTTCCCATTTTTTTTTTCCCTTCGTGTGTTGGGTTTTTGCTTTTTTCCCTTGAAGTGATCCCCTTTGTTCCCTTTTGTTTGTTGGGTTTTTTTTTTTTGTTCCCATGAAGTGGTCCCGAGTTGCTCCTAGAATCTATCAAACAGGTTATTCAAATGCAGATCCATATTGCCCCTATTATCAGATCTAACTAAAATTTTGAAACTCCTAATTCCTCATAACTTGTAAAACAAACAATAATAAATCATTACCCCTTGCAATTAAATTAAATGTGTTCTTCCAATGCCTAGTTACAAATTACTTACAATTTGTAAACTTATAGGAAAAGTAGTTACAATTTGAGAATCTTATTATAATGTGAAGTAGAGTTAGTCCGTGTTTATTTAAAACTCAATTCAAGCCAATACGTAGGGAACTTTTTGTTTGGAATATTGATTTTTTTTTTTCTAAAAAAAAATCTTTTGATGCTTTTTTGTCTGCCACTTGTATTTTTGTCTTTCCATTTTACTTGATTTATTTTTGTCTGTCAATTCTATTGTATGTACTTCACATTAGTTGCTTAGTTGCTTATTTTTTGGATTAACAGTATAGTATAGTTAAGTGTCACTTACCAAAGAAAAGAAAACTATAGTATAGTATAGTATAGTATAGTATAGTATAGTTATGTGTTCATCCTTTATGTCTTTCCACTTTGGTTCCTTTTTTGTTTGTCTACCAATTCTATAGTATATAGTTCGCACTAGTTATTTGCGTGTCAAGATTAATTCATTGTCACTTACTAAATAAAAATGTTTGTTCTTTTTGATGCAGTGTTACATATAAAATGGCAAGTAACGACGTCATTGACGTGGTCTTTTGTTTACCAAAGTATATCAATAATAAATAACCACTCGCAATAAAACGAATCCTTTCAGGATAAAGCTATAGAGAGGGTGTCAAACCTCAAGGACTACAGGGGTATTGTTATCAAGCTTATGATGATTAAAAATAACTAAAGAAAAGATTGTTGAATTTGTGATTAACTAAAGTGCATAAAATAAACGTAAAAGAGAATTGAAATATAAGAGAGAGAAAGAGTAGAATGTGGACTTCACTGCTATCCGCACATCAATGGTTAATCATATTTAATTATTGAAATTCATTCTATGCATGGTATAAATAAACAAGAAATTACCATATTAAAGCATAAGTATAATCCATCTTTGGTTGGCACGGACCGTCTACCTAACCACTAAGATGCGGTATGACATGTCTTCCATAGGTATGGATTAGCTACATCTTTAATAGGATACACACAATCAATGGAAAAGTATAAAACATCTTCTGTTGGTACGAATCGTCTACCTAAATTACACCAAATTAGGGTGTAGTACGATTCGTCTTTTCTAGGCATGGCCTATCTAATCCTCTTGATCATATGTCAATTAAACTCGTTGTATAATCATCATTCTCATAATCACAGAAAATAAGAATGATTTGAGTTCAATAAAGGTAAAAAGCTTTCTAAGACAAGAGAAGAATTCTACCAATATTGATTATGAATTGAAGAACAATTGCATCAAAAGATGAAGAATAATATTAAATTGTAGCAATTCTCATAACCATACAACCAACATGTATAAACTAAAATTTTCTAAATTAAAATACAATCAAACAATTGTACTTGGATAGGGCTACATCAAAACCCTACAAAGGTTTTTAGCCGCTCATGACGTTGCTGCAATGGCCTCCTGCCATGATTACTTCTCTTCAACTCTTCAAGCCTTCAAGAAGTTTTTCTCTGAATATACTCTAGGTAGCAGTATGTTTTTCTTCAATGTTTAGATGCCTATTTATAGGGAATAGGAGAGGCCTAGAAGCCCTAGGAATTCAAGAAAAATCAGAACTTAGTCTCGTAGTCCAAGTAGAAGATTGAAAATTCAATCCAAGTAGGAAAATGATTCCAAATTTGTCCAAATTTACGGTCTTTTATTGCGGGACGGTTTTGGCATCGTAATCATCCGAATTCGAAATATTCTATTTCTGACATATTTGTTTCATTTTTTATTAGCTTTCGAATGCCATAAATTCATTGCAATCTAATATCTGAACAAAACGTTATGATCAAAACACTGAGACATGTGCAGAATCCAAATTTGAATCCAATCCGATTTTGACTCTTATTGGAGAAATTTCGATTTAATCATTCCCTTGATTTGATTAAACTTAACCACATCATATAAGTCTTCTATTATGATTGGTTAAGCTTAAACATATCTTCTAGGTCTTCTCAAAGTGTGTTTTAAGCCCAAAATCAATGGAATTATTTGTATCTTTATTTAAAACCTGAAAACAATAAAATAACACAAAATCAAACAAATAACAATGCTAAGAAATTAACATATGTAAATTAAGGGGCTTGAATGTGCAACATTCGGCGCTTATCACACCCCCAAACTTAC